>NC_138088.1:56949400-57576900 GCF_964212035.1 Myotis nattereri | reverse complement strand
AATATCAGGAGAGGTAATTAACTGTTTTGAAAGAATCCGTAATGTGGGACTTTGTAATGGCATCATTTGGAGTCAAGTCACAGATGCGGCGTGTGGAGCCACACTGTAATTAGGGAGAAATGCTGTACAGGTTTTCTACTAATTAGCAAATTATGCTGAAAATAGCATCAAGCTAATTAACAGTTATTATGGCATTTTTGAAAGTATGACTTTAATTAGCAAAGTCCTGACGTATGCAACTTCCAACTTGTCCAGAGAAACACAGGACATGATCAAGAAGCTGCAAAGATTATTAGGAAGAAGTCAAAACGTGGGGTGGGGGAGGGCCCTGCCGGCCGGCAGAGCCCCGCACGGATGAAAGGACCTGCCTCCCGTCCAGCGCTGCCAAAACCACCCCGGCCGGCTGCCGGATGTCAGGTGGCCGCGGCGGTCGTAACAGCCACCATGCAAAAACAAGTCCGAGCTCAGCTGGTGCTGCGAAGATTCACTTATTCTACTTGAATGCACATTAAAAGAGCGACTGAATGAAGCCAGGCAACAAGACGGAACCTGACAGCTCTGCTCCTGGCCACGCGGCCGCCCGGCAGCCGGCCCGGCCTGGCCACCGCCCGCCATTCCGGGGCCCCTCCGAGCAGCTGGCCACACCGGCCTGGCTGCCGAGGAGCAGGCTGGGCCCCGGGGGGCCCTGCTGTCAGGGTCCCTGTCCCCGGGCGGGCGGCGAGCGGGGGCTGGACTTTGCTGGAGTTGGAGGAGCCGCGTGGTGAGCCTGCCGGAGGCGGTTCACTGCTCAGCCTATTAGCTCTGCTGACCCTGCCCCTCCTTTGTCTCTGGATCTTCCTCCGCTGCTCTCCGTCTCAAGCATCCCTTTTGTTGTCTCAGAGGATGAGAAAAATGCCTTCCTGTCCCCAGCACCCTGGACGGGGGCTGGAACTCCTGCTCTGGTGACACACCCAGCCTGTGGCCACCTCCAGCCCTGCGTGAGCCTGGCAGGGGGAGAGGCGACCATTAAACACCGCACCGAGGTTCTGGCACACAGGGAGGCCGGCCCGCTCGGCCACCCCAGGCCTCTGCTTCATGGCCTGTCCTTCAGCGAGGGGAAGGGCCCGGTAGCCAAGTTCTGACACAGCCACATATGGCCTCCTCCATCAATCTGACTAATCAAGCATCAAGGAGGCAGAGCCAACCTAATTGCCAGCATCGCCCGTCTCAGCCCACGCAACCTGAATTGACAGAAGTCTGAGAGGGGAGAGGGCCGTGCTGGGGGCCAAGACAAAGCCGGGCCCGCCTCGAGGTGTCGTGGGGCCCACTCCTGTGCACAGCCCACGCCTGCGGGGACACTCTCCCCCACGGTCACCCAGTGCCACTTCAGCACCCCTTTCCTGTTCTGAACCAATGGGGGTTGAAAGCGAGTGGAAGGATAGGGAGTTGGGGGATCCTGGGGTTACATTAGTGACCCCAGGGCCTTTGCAGGAGGAGAGCAGAGCCCCTCCCCCCCCCAGTGCCGCCCTCCTGGAAGGGGGTGCTGGGAAGCCCAGGGACACACAGCTCCTGCTCCCAGGCCCACCCCCGCTCCTGCAGACTGGCTCCCCATAAATACAGAGGGGCCAGGCAGACCTAAGGTGGGCTGGGGGAGCGGGGGCGGAGGGGCAACAGCGGAGGGTCCTACGTAGGACCTTCCTGGGAAAATATGGAGGATCAACGCACAGCACTCGCACTGGAGCCACAGAGCCACAAATTGTTCCCGGCAGCCCTGCTTCTGCCCCACGGTGCCTTCTCCAGAGCCCTGAGTGACAGCTGACATTCTCCTATTTATTATCAAGAAGTACAAGTTTTGATGTTATCTGAGTAGAAAAACAGCCCAAATGTCAAAGTCTGAATATTTTCCCCCGTTTCTTTAAATGACATCTTACTTTCCCACGCCGATTGTGACGGGGCCACTCGTGGCTGCGCGAGCGCACGGGCGGCCGAGGGCAGATATCATTGAACTTGGTTGGGGTTTTGTGAGGCGTCCTCCAAACGCCGCAATTCCTGCCCTTTTCCCGGCGAGGAATTTCAAATAATTCCGTTGTAAGTGGCGAAATCTGGGGCTGCTTAGCAGAAGAGAGCCCAAGCTGCCCCGGTGCTGTATTAAATTTTCATATGAAAGGAGGACTTTTACACACGCAGCCAAAAGGGCAGAGCTCAGCGCGCCTGTTGGGCTGGTGGCGACGCGCGTTCCCGAGCTCTGCGTGCATGAAATGAGCTGCAGTAGGTGTCAGTAATTAAACGATCATGTTTCAAAGTCTTGACAACAGTACAGAAGCGAGAGAACAAGACGATAATTTCATTAGTCTGAAGAGCGAAGTCATAATTAGGTGCCTCTCACAGAGTAAAAGTCACGGACAAAAGGTGCAGCTTCCCGCCCCGGCCGGGTCTGCCGCGCAGGCATGAAACCTAAGCCGGGGTCCCCGGGTTTACGGGGTTCGCCCGTGGGCGGAGGACGGCCAGCAGAGTCTGGCCCGGAACAATCAGGCTTTCTTTGGGGAGTCTGAGAAAGGAAATGATATAGGAGCAGCCTGAAAAGTGGCAACAATGGGAGACGGTGGGCTATTGTTACCGGGGAAACCTGAATTCCCTGCCTTGTTCCCGGGCCGAGAGGAGGGTTGGGGGCCGAGCCCCAAGAGGATGGCACAGGGTCCAGAGCTGCCCTGGCCTCCCTCCCCCGTCCGGGTCATGATGGATGCTCTACACCGACCTGGGTAAAGCAGCATCTATTTAAAACTAAACTGTTGGGATGGGCACTTCACGGAACCATTAATGTGCAGTTTGATGTTTCTGTCAGTTTATTCATCTCTGTCTTTCCTCACTGAGGTATTTGCATATTTAATTGATCAATATGCTCCCTGTTCCTCTCGCACATCTGCCAAGTTGGTCCCAGCCTCTTCCACTCCTCATTTCTCAAAGTGACAGCTCCTGCCTGCCGCCTCCTCCGGGCAGCCCCGCCCCAGCAGCGGGCCCGCCGCCCGGCTGGCCGCCTTCGGGTCTGTGTCCTATTCATCCTCCATCCTCGGGTAACGGACAGCCGGGAGCACGGAGGACGCCTTTCCGGCGGGTGATCTGCGAAAGTTCCTCGGACAGATTTTCCACGTGGCTGCGCGTTGCGGTGCGAGCAGCAACATGTGCGCGTGGTCTGCCACTCAGCGTCTGTCACTGCCGCTCTGCGCCTCGCAGCCGTGCACGGCGCCTCTTATCAGCGGTGTGTCAGAAACCCGCGCCGCCTTCTCTCCCTCGTTTAATCTTTTATTAAGACCTACATTGTGAGCTTCTGATAGCAAATGTCCTCCACTTCATCATTCATAAATCGGAGGCGGCGCCATCCGCCGCCAATGAGAACATCCTAAATTTTCTCAACAAGCCGCCGGCGTGTCTTGATGCCCACAGAGCGCCACAAAGCCCTGTTCTGTGTGCTGGGTGGGGAGGAACCTACGGAAGCTGCTCTCCCGGCCGGCCCCTGCCGGGCTCAGGATCGGTGACGGCCCACGAGGACCGGCCAAGGCCATGGCCCTCGCCCAGCCAGGTGCTGTCAAAGCAGGCTGAAGGAACCACCAACTGCTTGGTTACAACATAAATAAACGGAACCTCCCCGACGTGCCATGCAAAAGCAGTGGCAGCCGGCAGGGGACACCAGGAGGGAGAGTCGGCGTACCCCAGGCCACCCCGGACCCCCGGAGGCGGGAGAGAGAGCTGGGGGGTCCACAGGCTGTCACCTCCGTGCTCGAGAGCAGGACGGACTGGCGCTGGGTTCGACGTGGAACCCGTCTTCTGCTTCCGCGCCCTCCGATGGTCGCCGTGTTACTTCTCTCTTCCTTTGATTGATGTTTTAGTCTGAGCTGTCATTAGTTAAATTAATTTTCTCTCAAAGATAGTGGAATAAGGTCCGCAAAGGCAAACCTTAGGAGACTGTAAAAATAGACCACAATTTGGAGGAAATTCAGATGTGTTCCCGGCTCTTGTCATCACTGCAGAGAAACACTTTAATTTGAGATGAATTCCTCAGGAGAAACTTTAAATTAACTTAGATTTAGCTGTGTTTGAGGGATAGCAATTCAAAGCAACAAAATAAAATACTATTTGCTGACTCCAGTGTTTCTATGCTAGCGCTCCTGCGTGTTCCTTTTTATTTTCTGCTCAGGCTAAATAAATGCCAATATTCACCTTGAAAGAGTCATCATAAAGTCACTCCCTTGGGATATAAAAATATACTTCTCTCATCTTCCATCCAAACAGTGTCAGATGAAGTTAAAAGACCTGGTAAATGTGCTAAAATCTGCTTATGTGAATTATTTTTTTCCAGGATAACTGAGCAGCCATCACCTGGCTGTCAGGATGCGGGGAGAAAGGCAGCTCTTCTGTAACCTAGGCGGAGGGCACGGATTTTGAGGGCTGGGGGGCTGGGGCAGCAAGAAGAGGTGCAGTGGGGGTGGGGCAGAAGGCAGGCACAAAAGCACAGATACCAGAACCAGGAAGGTCCCCAGGGACATCTGGTCCAGCCCCCAGGGACGCGGAAGGTTGGCCAGGGTCAGGCCCCCGGGAAGCAGGGCCAGGCTGGGATCCCCACCCACCTCGGGCCTCCTGGACCCTCCGCCTGACGGCCAAGGGCCTCCAGTTCTTCTCACTTTTAGGAAGTTTAACGCAAACCTCTTTCATTAGAAACACCCATTTCCTAGCGGCCGCCCGATTGACTTTGCCTCGGAGAGCATCCCGGGGTCCATGGCCTGTGGGTTGCTCCAAGTGGCGTCCCTTTTCATGTGGCTCCTGCGAGTCCGCTTGCATCTTCCTGAGTCACATAACCTGCCCCACCATCACCGGGGAACCGAGGCCACACCAGCAACCACCTGGGTCAGGGGGACAGCTCACCCAGGTCCTCGTGCAAACCTGGCGGCCTTGGGAGCGATGACGAGCTGGCACCGCCCAACACCCACGAAGGAAGGCCGGGTTCAAGGGCAGGTCCCCTGCCTAATGCTTGTGGTAATTGAGTCTCTTTGTGGCACGCCCTCCAGTAAGAACCATTCTCCAACGCAGGACGCTCTTGACATCGAACTAAGTGGGCCCTTCCAGGTCGCGCAGTCAAGTACATTTGGAGTGTCTCGCCCAAGTGGCTGTGGCCCTCGCGGCTGGGAACGAGCCAGAGGCTAGCAACGCGCAGGCTGACATCCTCACATGACTTACCACCACTCCGGCGGTGTCATAATTATGGCGCCTAAACTCGCCCTGTTTATTTGCAGGCTGGAGGGATGCATGATTGTTTATTTTTATTACAAATATTGATGGTAACTCACAGGCATTTACTTGGTTGCCATTTCAAGTGAAATTGCCCATCATAAAATATCTCTAGAATTCTGATCCTGATTAGCTTCCTGCGCGGGCCCAGGGTGCCATCCTACCATTTGTCTTAATTTCCCTTTGCTCTCCCTAACTGCTCACACCACTTCAGGAGTATCTGGAATTTTGTTTTAATTGTACAGCTTTCAACTCCCGCCACATTTCTCTTTGTGTTGAAAGCATCCGGTGATTTATCCTCATTATTGTGTAAATAGGTTTCGGCAGTTCTCAGTAAATAAAACAAAGACTGACAGGAGGAGGAGAGGGAATTTGCTTTCCTACCAATTAGAGTAGCCTTAGGCAGTACTTTTAAGAGGAGATAAATCCTGCAAATCACTAAAATGATCCTGTCACATGCACCAAATATTAAAATCACACAGCGGAGCCCTGGGTACAGTCTGCTCCGGTTTAATGAGTTGGGGTGGGCCTCGTCGCCAGGGCTGCCATGCACAGTTGGGGACCCTTGACTGACAGGGAGCTCACGCCCAAACGCAGCTCCCCACCCAGCTCCCCACCCAGCGTGGCCAGATGGAAAAGCGCAGAATATGCAGCCCCTCAGCTCAGAAATACTCTCAAGTCCTCTCTTCACCTCCTCCCTGGAAACGCTTCCCAGGATGAGGGCAAGGACCGCCTCCCGTGAGCAGAAGCCAGCATGTGACCTACCAACAAAGCCACGGCCCATGCCTGGCAAAGGAGCGGCCGGGAACTGCCCCAGGAGGGTGTTTGGGGCAGACAGAAGTGCCCTGGCTTCCTCCGGTGTCATGCTTGGTTCTCTACAACAAGGCGCCTAGTGGTCCCTCACAACTCGTTAGTTACAGGAGAACCAAGGACCTTGAGAGGACTTTTTTCTACGTTTTTTTCTACTTTCTCCGACTTCACGGTCAAAAGGTCAACCCAAGGCCAAGATCACCGGCTGCTGGTAGGGCCAATGCTTAATTAAGTAAGACTGGTGAATCCGCGGTTTCCGAGGCCCGTGTGGCCCGGAGCTGGGCGCACCCTCCCTCTCGGGGCCGCTTGGGGCTGGCGTATCTGTAAAGGACTTTGAGAACCAAGCTGGAGGGGCCAGCACCGTGTCCACCATGGAGCCCAGCTGTCCTGGAGCAGACAGCCGACGGAGGGGCCCAGCATGCCGTGTTTCTCGGCGACTACCTTCCCTGTCCCCGCTGCGGTCAAATCTCAACTGCTGACACCTACACTTAGCTTCCTGAGCAATGCCAGTCGCTTGTTCCAGCACTTTCCTGGAGTCTCTAGGAGAGTGTAACCACCTGCACGACAAGAATTCCCGTAACCTGAGACCCTGGGTCGGTAATGCACTAAAACAGCTCAAGGCACACAGGACGTCTACACAGCAAGAGCCCGTGTGGGCCAGGCGCCCGCCAGGGTGGGCGAAGAGGCCGGGGCCCCCACCGCTGCCCCTGCCCTGCACTCGGGCCCCGCAAGCCCCCATCAGCGTCGTTCACACCCAAGGCAGGGGCCTCCAGGGCGGTCACCGTTGCTTCTCTGCGAACTCTCCACCATCGTCTTCCATGAGCCAAGGAAGCAACACAACGGACAGGAAGACAATCCCCGGGCTCGGATGACATTCACAGAGGCGGCTCGCTCTTTTCCTGACGTCTTAGTTCGCAGCCTCCGATAAAGGTCCCCCCCAGGGGCACGGGGTGACAGCTTGCCGGCTTTGTAGGTCAGAATGACCGCGCACTGGCATTCACCCGTGGCTCGACCGAATGCTGTACGCCAGGGCAACGCCAACACCACCAGGTCAGCCTCCCACGGAGTGGTCTCCTGGCACGGGAGGTGTTTGGGAGGCCCTGACCCCTGTGACCAAGGAGCCAGAATGTTCGTCTTGAGTAGCTGAGCTGGTTTTTTCCACGCAACCTTTTCACGAACATTTGCGCTCTGTGCTACATTCTGTGAATGAAGAGGTTACAGGCAGCCCTAACCGGTTTGGCTCAGTGGATAGAGCCTCAGCCTGCAGACTGAAGGGTCCCGGGTTCAATTCCGGTCAAGGGCATGTACCTTGGTTGTGGGCACATCCCCAGTAGGAGGTGTGCAGGAGGCAGATGATCAATGTTTCTCTCTCACTGATGTTTCTAACTCTCTATCCCTCTCCCTTCCTCTCTGTAAAAAAATCAATAAAATTAAAAATAAATAACTCTTATTTTAAAAAAAAAAAAAAGAAGAAGCGGTTACAGACAGCATCCCATCCTCACAAAACATAGACTAACTTCCACTAAACGATGTCAGCTCGCCAAGTACTGAGCCTACTCTATGAGGAAATGCCATGCGATCTGGTGCCTGGTTCATGGGGCCCTGGCCGGGTGGCTCTGTGGGTTGGAGCACTATCCCATGCACTGAAAGGTTGTGGGTTCGATTCCCAATCAGGGCATATACCCTAGGTTGCAGGTTCAACCCTAGTCTGGGCACCTATGGGAGGCAACCGATCAGTGTTTCTCTCTCACATCGATGTTTCTCTCTCCCTCTCACCCCATCCTCTCTCTCTAATCAATAAATATATCCTTGGTTGAGGATTTTTTTTTAATTTCAAATAAAAATAAAATTGTTTATGGGCCCATTTCTCAGTCCCCAATGGTTCTTCAGATGGACGAATATCCATAATATTGGGAGAGGAGCACAGGAGGGGGAGCAGTGCCTGTTGGACCTGGAGGGGAAGGTGACACTTGGTGACAGTGAAGCCCATGTCCTCACGGGTGCTGAGAGGCACTGTCCTGCTGCCATGGGGGTGGGGAGGGGCATTAGGTAGCAGGAGAACCAGGTGACATTTAGTGGCATCTTCACTGCTGTGAAAGTTGCCACAGGAATCACAGCACTTTATTGCTGGGGGAGGACTTGGGGTCGGAGTTCAAACTAAAGTTCAGGTAGAGAGGCAGAAGCAGCAAGGCCGCCAGCTGAGCCCCTGCCGCCTTCCCTCTGCTCCTTCATCCCGAAAACCCTGTATTCAGTGCCCACTGGCTCCCCCGGAAATCGCTGCTACCCCCAGAGAGGGGTCACCCGCCTACTGACTGGGACACGTCTCCCTCACCCAGCCGAGGGTAACACAGTCCATGGAAGGGTGTTAGACACTTTACTTTTTCCTACTTCCTCCCAGAATGACCTTCCCCAACTCTTCTCTGAGGGTGCTCAGCCCCCCCATCTTCATAGTCCAGGTCCCCAAAGCCCTTGTGTCCCTGTGCTGCCCCAGGGTCATCTTCCCCCAACATGTTCTGCCCTGTGTTTACCTCTCCCCCTCCTGCCAAACACTAAGGCACAGAAGGGTTGTAGATATGGAGATGGATGGGTGGTGGATGGATATAGATACCGACAGACAGACAGATAGATATAAACCTATAGATACAAACCCATAGATAGACCTTTATCTGCCTACATATGTATACCTATCTCTACATCTGTGTGTATATATGTATGTAGAGATATATCTATCCCCATCCAGTCAGCGTTCCTTCAGAGCAGGAACCGTGTTTTAACCACCTTGCCTCAAACTAATGGATCTTCAATAAATATTTCCTGAATGAATAAATGAATGCATAATTAGTTATTCCTAAAGGAACAGAAGTGATTCCTTAAATAGCTCCCTGTATTGCAACTGCTGCATTTTCATTGCATAGGGAGCAGCCCCGAGTCTATAATAATGAAATATTTCTGCAGAAAAACCAAAGCCATCCCCAGGATGAGGGTCCCACCACACCTAAGTGAAGTGGAAAGAGCCCGCCTGTGCCTCTCCGGGGAGGAGGGTGCCCATTCTTAAAAGGAAGTCCC
This sequence comes from Myotis nattereri, assembly GCF_964212035.1. NCBI lineage: Eukaryota > Metazoa > Chordata > Mammalia > Chiroptera > Vespertilionidae > Myotis > Myotis nattereri. The sequence continues at coordinate 57,567,765 of NC_138088.1, read as the reverse complement.
CTTGGGGTGAAGTGACTTTAAGACTCCAGGGGTCCACCCTCAGCTCTTCCCCACCCTCGTCCTTCAGGTGACTTGGGGCTGGAGACGACAGAGAGCAGTAGCTCTGTCCTGGCCAGAAGGACACCCAGAAGGGCCACTGCAGGAGCCGGGCGCGTGCCAACCACCGTGCAGGTCACAGCTGTGCGTGGCACCTGAGAGTGCGCCTCGGGCGGGGTCCAAGTGGACCTGCAGGTGTGCGGTGCAGGCGTGATTTCCAAAATTTGGTGAAGGAAAAATTGTAAAGATCTCAATAATTTTTGCTATTTTTTTTTTTAATTTTTATTGATTTCAGAGAGGATGTGAGAGGGAGAGAGAGATAGAAACGTCAATGAGGAGAGGGAATCATTGACTGGATGCCTCCTGCAAGGCCCCCACTGGGGATGGAGCCCTCCACAACCGGGGCACGTGCCCTGACCAGGAATCGAACCGTGACCTGCTGGTTCATAGGTCAACGCTCAACCACTGAGCCACGCCGGCCGGGCAATGTGTGCTATTGATCACATATTGAAATGATAATCTTCGGTCTCCATGGAGTTAAATTAAAAACATTATCAAAATGATGTCACTCGTTCCTTTTACTTTGTTTATGGGGCTACCAGAGAATTTGAAACGGCGTCTGCGGCATGTCCATAGGCCGGCTCTGAGAGGGGCCTACTGGTCCAGAGAGCAACCCTTGACCCAACCTCCTCCCCCGACCCACCCCCACCCCCAAACCCGAGGAAGATGGGATGAAGGGAGTCCGAGATCACCTGGGGCCCCACACAGGTGCCAGGACGGTGGCCGCGCCCCTCACACCTGCCCTGGAGACCAGGCCACTCGCTGAGAACCAGAGCCCGGGCCTCTCCGGGAGGAGGCAGGGCCCCGAGGCCCAGAAACCCACAGAACCGCCTCCCAGGCAGCAGGCGTGCCGCCCCGCCCTGCCCTGTGGCCGCCTGGGGTGATGTTTGTTTCATTAATGCCCCGCTCAGACACTCCAGCACTGCTCACATCCCAGAGTGATTCCGAAAGTGATTTCCACAATATGATTTACATACCAGCCGAGTGTAAATTTAGAATAATTTGGCCTGAATGATCCTTGCTAAAATAGATGGCCACGAGAAAAGGCTGGCGAATAAAAGCAGCTTTACTCAGAATCTAAGCAATTTGCTGGGGAACACAAGAGGCTTTTCCCCAGATTATAATTTAAACTGTATTAACTGTCAAGAGCGCTTTTGAGAAATATAGATAACAATTCAGATGCAATCGATAGGGAACGACAGTTGATTTTAAAGCTTAATGCAAGACAAGAAAGAAATGACTGGGCCGTCAGCTCTGGAAGAATAAATTTGTTTTGTATTTGATTTTTGTGTTAAATTTATTACCGCCAAGAAGAGCTCTCTTTCAATAATATTAAGAACAAGATTGTGAAATTGCAACATGCTCGTCTCCCACTGTTTTCACAGCATTTCTAATATAAAAGGGTGCCCCTGCTCAGGACTATGAGCCGATCCGATTAAACTGCGGAGGATTCCCCTAAGTTTGGGTTTCTGGGCGGCTGGTCCCCCTCTGCCAGCTTCTGGGTGGGCATGTGGGTGGGGCGGGGCCCCTCCCGGCCAGGAGGATGCCCCGGGACGTCCTGAAGTGGCCTTAACAAAGGCCTCCTGTTCCTGCCAGCAGAGTCCAGTGGAAGCAACATTTTGAAAAGACGCCCGGCTGAGGCTGGCCTGTTTGATTGAGCAGGGTTGCTACGGCCTGTCAGAGTCAATAGAAGCTTTTTTTCAATCCTGTCAAAATGTCCAGTGTATATAATCTTAGGGTTTGATGTTCCTTCTGTGCAATACCACGAGAAACTTCCCTGACAAATACCAGGGAAAAGAATTTCCCTCGCAGCCCAACTCTATTACACTCCCGTCCTCCCCCCGCAGCTGGGCGGCCTGCGCGGCCCTGGGCACTCAGAAAACCCACCGGCGTGGCCAGAAATGAAATGATGAAAGTTGCCACAGTTCAAACTTATCCATACTTCTCACTTATGACATGATTGATTTTCCTTCAGAGCCCTCCACTCCGGGACTGTCTCCCTGCTTTCTCCACTGTGGAAACGGCTAATGCATACCACCGCCGCCTGCCAGGGGAGAGGGGGCGGCTGACATGCACGGAGAACAACAGAAATGAATGCGGATCAAATTTGAAAGTGGAATTTTCCATCTGTCAATCACCTTTCAAGGAGGCCCATTCACCGCCAATCAGGAGGTGCGCTCGGCGAGGGCGGCCCCGTTTGCGTCTGGGTGCCACGGGGGCCCCTTGGCCTCATTAATCAAGATATTAGCCGAGGATCAGAGCTGTGCACAGATACACGGCACCAGCTCGCATGGCTCCAGGAATATTCTATCACGCTTCTCTCGGTGCTATCGATAATTTATTATTCTGAATTAAAACAAATGGTCTCCTCTTCAACCGAATTTGATTAGGTGATGACAAAATCCATTTCTCTGGCTCTGGTGATGGCACGCAGCACACCCCCTGGCCGAGATGCTCGGGAGGAACGGTGAGGGGCTCCTGCATGAATAATGGAGGGTCACCCCAACCCTTCCGGGCCACAGTGCCAAGATGCCTCAAAACACAGCCAATTAAGGTTTATTTAATTATTAAGGTTGAATAAATAACAGCGAAACATGTTAAAAATCTTTCCGTTTCAGTCGATCATAATAAAAAATTAATGAGACTGGATAGAGAGCCATAAAAACTGATAGACTGCGATCGTGAATTATAAATTGGTATTGATTTTTTCCTTTGCAATAACACTCTCAGGTAATCGCATGTTGTCACATGTAAAGTGCACTTTCCTGGTGGAGACTAATATTAACTATCAAATATAGATGAGACGCAGGCATTTATGACACTTCAGATTTCACAAACAAAAAGCAAAAAAACACAATTTGTGGAATAATAGCAGCGCTGAGCAGAGGATCGCAGGGTGTTTATGGGAGCCGGCCGGGACCCCACTGAGCCGTGAATTCATAAGACACAGTTACCTTATTCTTCTCCTGCCATTTCCCCTCTGATATGTTACCTTGTTAGTATCACTAAGAAAAGCATAAATATTTTTTATTATATGTGAGGCTCATCCTGTCTTGCTTAATAGACAGGCCACATGGAGTTAAAGCCATATTATATGACCTGGTGCAGAAGTGATCATTCAAAATACCAAAGCACATATTTTATGCCGCCTGGCTTTATTAATTCTAAGCCCCCAAGAAATAGCGGAGGGTTTTCCAGCTGTCTGTTTATGGAGGTAACACAGAAACAAATAAGACATTTCCCTAGGCTAGCTCAGATAAAGTGGACAATCACTATTGGCATTCCACATGTAAATATTTAACACTTCACAGCTAGCTTGCACCTAAATACCCATTAGATGTTGCTACAAGCCTGGACACCCGCTCCCAGCAGAGCTCGGTGGGCCGTGCGGGGCGATGGCTATTGGATTAGGGGGAACACAAATCTCCTTCCACACAGCGCTGGGAGGGACCTCGGCCTGGATGGCAGGGGATGGACCTTTGGGGTGGCTTCCTTGAGTGACACAAACCAACTCCTCCAAGGAAACACAGACAAAGCCAGGATTGGGCACGGCCACTGCCGCTGGCCCGGCTAATTGACAACCTGTCACCGCAGTTCGTTAGTGGCGTTGATCGGATTTCCCTCATTTGGGGAAAAACATGGAGGAGATAGGGTGGACATGGGCCAGCTCTGAGCTCACGTGGCTGCCCACCCGAGCCCCGTTCCCGCCTCCCTGCCACCCGCCTGCTCTGGGACGAACGCCGGGACGCACAGCGCCACCATCCTTTCGGGACGGGAGTGTGTGCCGGTTTGCGATCCATACACACAATGCACACGCCAGCCCCTGGCAAGTTCTAGCACCACCCCAGCCGCCTCTTTAAATAGCGTCTGCTTCTTAAAGACACAATAGAAGCATATTTTTGATAAGCCAAATTTAGTCAGAGCTGAAGTGTGGTCACGGCCTGCCCGCTCTGGTTTTAAACACAGATTGCTGAGGGGTTCTTTCTGAATGGAGAGTGGTTCTACCCCTCTGCTGGCACTTGAACTTGGAAACGCAGGGGCTGGCATGACTTTTCCTAGAAGATGGCTCTTCCTCCTTTAACCTTCCCAAGGGCAGAGGACGCCACTGCCTGGCATGGGGTGCCTGCGCACAGCGGCTCGGCACGGGCAAGGCTGGGCATTTGAGGACCCCCTCTCTACCTCGGCCTCTCCTGCAGGAAGCCCATGGCCTGTCCACAGCCACGGGGATCCCCAGGCTCTTGCCATTCAGACCAGGGGCTCATCTCCGGACACCCGAGGTTTGCAAAGACCTCACTGACCACCTTAAGCAACTGTGATCACCGCCTCTCAGGGGACCGTGGGCCGGCCCGCCTGCCGAGAGTGGCCCCCGGCCCACCGTGTCCATTTGCTCTTGGAACAGGAACAGAGGCCACTAGACAGGGCATGTGAGTGGTCGCCCTGGCTCTCCATGAGCGCCCACAGGCTCCCACGCCCCGGGGTGGGGGGGGAGGGGCAGCGGCCTCCGGAACAGCCAAGCCTTCAACACCAGCCCAGGAGCAACTCCGCTGGTCTCCGGGAGCCAAGCCCAGGAGATACACGTGAGGTTGGCGGCCCGCGGGCACGTGCATGCCAGACACCCCGTCCAGGCCCGCAAGGCCCCGTTCCGGCCGGGCACCCTCCGGGGGACACTCGGCTGCCAGGGACCCTCCCGGGAGTGCAGTGGCAGCCCCAAGCCCCGGTGGAGGTCCCAGTAGAGCCAGGGGTTGGGGGGGGAGGGTCCCGCTGAACGGCAGCCCCCACCTCGGGGCTTCTCCAGCCTCTGAGAGCCCCGCTCCCCACCCTCCCCGCGCCACGCTGACCTCCACGCTCTGGAAACAATTACTCCTGGAAGGCCTGTCAATATCATTATTTTTACAAGAAATCAATACGCCTCACAAAGTTAATGGGGGATTCAGGCAGGGAGCGTTACCTCCTCGCTGTCAGGGCGCAGGCTCCGCTCGGCTCTGATGACAGATCCGCCGACACCCGCAGACAGGAAGCCAACGTGGAGAAGAGGCCGGCCGGCGGCAGGCGTGGAGGCCGTCAGCCAGCGCCTGCTAACGAGCCCGGCCGGGGCGGGTCCGCTCGGGCCGCGTGGGCACAGACCCGGAGCTCTGCCTGTGGGAAGAGCACACGGAGCCCGACAGGGCCTGGTGCTCCCTCCGCACGGGGACCGTGACTTGGTTTTACCTTAAACACAGACTCTAAAAGGCTCAAGTCCCCGGGCAGGCCGGGGCCCGAAGAATGAACAGCATCCATTACCTCTAAGGAGAGAGAGCGCGCCTTCCCCTCCCACCAGCCCATCACATGCTCACAGAGTGAAATCAATAAAATTAAACACACACACACACAGACGTGCGGTCATACAGTCACAAACCGAGTCAGAAATAACTACATTCACAAACCTAAAATCCAGACTGCAGAGTCCAGAGAACCGTCCCCCCACCACCAATTTGGCTGGCATGCACCAAGTCTCAATGAAAACGCCTTAATATCTCCATTCACGGCCCTAGTTTTCCCTTCAAAACCACTGGGTTCTCTGTCACCTGCTCCTGGTGCACACCCACTGCCCCACCTCGCCACGCCTCCCTGCCAGCCCAGTCCTAGGATCAAAGTGATGAAGGGGTCCCAGGTATGGGCCCTTAGCCTGCCCTAGTCCACACTGAGGTTTGGCCCTAAAAGTGCCCTAGGCCAAGGTCTCCCCACTCAGCAGTACACCTGGCCTCAGAAGTGGCCACTGGACGATCACATGGTCAAGGCGGATGGTCTCAGAATTGCTTTCTCGGTGTCACAGCTGGGCACACCCCCTGCTACTGGGCACAGGTGCCCCTAGGCCCAGGCTGCAGGGAACTGGGCTCAGAGACTCTGAGCCCAGCACCAGCGCTAATGCTGGCTCACGGGCGTCATTGTCCACGGCCCACGCCAAACCCCACACCTGCCTTCCAGGTTTCTCCACCTGCAGGTCCGGGGGCCCAAGGTCCATCGTGCCCCAGTCCCACACCGAACGTGTTAGCGACCACAGCCACATGTCACTTGGGTCTCCAGCCCCCAGAGCCAAGGCATAGGGAGTTTTCTGTCCTTGCAGGGCTGAGTCCTGGGCCTTGGCTTAGAGGACTCTCCTCGGTTTACCTGGTTGACCTGTCTCCCCCCACTCCCCCACGCCCTGTCCTGATTCTTCCTCTCATTCCTGCTTGGCCCCCTCCCCTTCCATCATCGCTTCTCCAATCCCATTCCTGTTCCAACAACATCCCATTTCAAAACCCCCACGTCCGTCCAGGCCCTGGAGGCTGGGAAAAGTGTACGCTGGGCTCCAGGAAAAGGTACCCCCGTCCCCCCACAGCTGCTCCACCCTCTGTGGAGGGTCTGGAGTGGGGAGGTTCAGGGGGGTCAGGAGGGCTCTGCCAGGGTCACACAAGAGCAGGGACAGACAGACAGCAAACCTGTTGTTGGAACCACGTATGCCGGAGTAGAGTTAGGGAAGACAGTTTCCATGAGGATTTGGGGGGAATGGTAATCATTAGCTCCTACGTCAAGGCACCTCAGAGCACAGCAGAGCACAGCCAAGAAACCCAGGCCCAGGATCCTGCAGGCGCCTCCCCACACACGGAGGATGACTCCGGGGCCTACGGGGATCTCTGCAAACAAAGGGATGAGTGGAGTTTCAATGGGGCCTCACTGGACATGTGCTCATAGCTGTGCCTGGGTTCTGGTCACGTGATCTCAGTCCCCGGCACATGCCAACCGTGCCTGGGCACCCATGTCTGCCCGTGCATGACACCCCATGAAGAAGGCACATGAAACAAAGGGGTGCCGCCCAGGTCCCGTGAGAGGAACCAGCCCAGGGCTCAGAAACCCCACCACAAAGTACCAATGGGGGATGTGCTCCTGCACCAAGAATTCCAACTATGCCGCCTTCTTCCTGGGCGTGGACTTTGCCCTCCATCTGCGGCTCCGGAGTGGAGGACACCCAGGCCCCGCTCAGCTCCGGGAAGTGGCTCGAAGCCCTCACAGCCTCCCTGGGGCTCCTCCCCCTGCTATCAACAGCTTGGAATTTACAGGGGCCTTCACGTCATGCTGGCCCTGCCCAGCCTTTCAGGGCCTTAATGCAAACCACATGCAGAGCGCCCGCCCGCCCGCCCCGCACGCCTGGCGATTGGCTCCTGCGGGAAGGAAACGGGCTCTCGGAGGAGAACAACACACAGGCTCCGGCTACACAGACCTCCACGCGCGCCTGTGCACTCAGGCCTCCCCTCGAGCCGCCGGCGGCTCTCACCACCACCTGGCCCAAGCTGAGCATTTGCTCGACATGATGGAGACGCGAGTGCTATTTTCTGTTATGCTGCCCCTGCTCTACATCGACAAGAATATATTTTTCCCCTGTTCCCCACTGATTTCACAGCGGCGAACTCCGTTTATGAATTATCTGACACATTTCTTGCAATTCTTCTGACAACAGTGCTCAGTGGAAATTTCAAGGCCCCTCTCTCCTGACAAGTAGAAATATCAATATTTGAATAAATTGTAGATTTTAAACTTCTCACTCTGATGCGCCGCGGCGAGGAAGAGCGAATTCCTCCTTTACTGGGCCCAATCCCCCTGAGCCTTGGGAAGAAATCTGCGCGCGGCGTTTCATTACCGGGAGGCAGCGCCGAGTGACATTTGAAACGCACATCGACGTCGGCCTGATGAAGTTTACTTCCTTCCAACAACAAATACTGGCTTTGCCCCCCCCCCCCGCCCCCCCCCCCAGGCCTCACCGTGCAAGCACAGAGCCCCAGCAGAGAGCCGAAGTGGGTTCCCAAACTGGCCGGCCCCTCCTTACACAATGGGTTTCTTGGGGGGCTGCCGGGCTCTGTTCTGGCTCAGCATCCTCCTGCTCTGGCGGACGCGTTCCGGCCTGATGAGAGGGGGCGTTAGGTCCACTGCGGATGCTCTGGCCCCGCGTTTCAACAAGCGAGCAGAGGGAAGCGGAAAGATAACAGGGCCCTGCCATTGCCGCCCCCGGTGTCTCCGTGTGCGCACGCGCAGTCACACGCACCGCGCCGGCTCTGGGGGGGCCGACATGAGGACCCTGGGTGTCCAGGATAGGTGGGTGGACGGGAGGGACGGGACTCCTGCAGCACCCTCTCCTTTTCCTAGGTGAGCACATGTGCCCAGCTCACGGTGGCAGCCACACCTGGTCTGTGCCACAATGTAATGAGTGGCGGGCCAGGCACCCCCTCCCAGCCAGGCCCGTGGTCCTGATGCTCCCACCTCCATCACCCCCTCAGCTATGGCTTCCTGAATTGTACTCCTTGTAGAAGTTAATGAGACACAGGCCCCAGGACACACCCAGAGGATGTCACCAACACAGGCTCGCCACCTGCAAGGGGGCAGTGGGGCCAGTGCTGCGTCAGGGGCTGTGCTGGGCCTCAGGTTCCCCATCTGTGCAGGGGGTGGTCGTGTGTCTCTCGGGTCCATCTGCCCACAGCCAGGACTCACAAGGGCTGGCTGCTGTTTTCTCATCTAAATCGGAGCTTCTCTTCCCCAGAAAGCTGACGCCGGGCCATTTTCAGCCAAATCCTTCATTCATTCATCTCTCCACTCTGTCCTTCGAGGAAACTCTGCCAGGGAGCTCCGCGTCCCTCATCCTCATCCTCATCTTATGGACGGCACACACCAGGCCTGGCGGCTCACAGACTCCCGTCTGGTCTCATAAAACCACTCCCGCCACTGGAGGCCCAGGTGTCCATGCGAAGGTCCGCCCCAGGGGAGGCGAGCTCCTCTCAGGGGCAGAGGCCAGCCGGGGCCAGTGGCCAACGGGAACTCAGGCAGCAGAGGCCGGCCACCTCGCTGCCCACCGCCCACCTGCGCCCACTCCAGCTCTGGTGGGCGCTGAAGTCTGGACAAAGTGCATCTGTGGGCCCTGGCTGAGGAAAGGCACTGGGTGCAGATGCGCCGAGAGCTTCAGGGGGCAACGACCTGAACCCACAGCCGGACGCAGGAGAAAGCCCCTCGCTCCCTGCGGGCGCTCAGGCTCTGGTCAGAGCGCTTCTGATCGCCAGGCGTTAACACAGCAGAGAGGACACAGAGCCGCAGCCAGTGAGCAAACTTCGGGAGAAAGAGTGAGGAAAGCGAAAACCGGAGTCAGAGCAGAGCTGGTCCTCTGGCCCAGATGTGCAGGGCGGGGCTGGCCCTGTCCAGGTGTGTGTTCCCATGGGGCTCGGTGAAGGGCTGGGCCAGTCCACACAGGGTCTTTGTGTATAAAGAGAAGGCCTTCCCGTACAGCGAGGCCCTCTCCCTCTGTCCCCAAGGGCAGGACCTCCTGGGCACATCCTGGGCATGTAGGGACAGGGCAGGGCAGAGCAGGGCGCTCACAGTGGCCTTCACTGTGCTGGGCACTTTCCTGTGACATGGGGGGCTGGGGGGAAGGGGGAAGGGGAGGAGAGGAACCCTGGAGGGAGGCCACTAGCTAATCCCCAGCTCCAAGAATCAGGTATCCAGACCTCCCCCTCCCTTCACCAAACAGGGGGTCAGGTGAGGGGCAGGATCAAGCAGGGGAAGAGTGACAGAGAAAGAGAACTTAAGAGCCGCCCAGGCATCACGTCGGGTCTGGGAAAGGCCGTGGCTGAAGGCCAAGAGGGCCCGGGAGGGGGGGTAGAGAGAGAACGGAGGGGACGGGAGCTCTGTGCACCGGTGAAGGGGTGCGCCTGGCGGACTGTGGGCAGAGGGCTTGGTAAACCACAAAGAGGTCAAGTGCCCACTGCTCTGGGTCAGGCCTGGCCTCCTCAACAGAAATGGGGCAGAGGGAGGGGCCGCAGGAGAGAGGAAACATGGCATTCATTTCTCTGGTCAACAAACATTCATCGGTGGATGCCCGGCTGGGGTGCCCGGAGCTCTGCTGCAGGCCCAGGCCCAGCGCCCGGCCGGGGAGTGGGGCCACCGAGTGACCGATGCACTTGCACCTTCCCGGCTCCGGGACGGGAAAAGGGACAGTGAGAAATGCCAACTCCCGAAGCTCCTATCCCACCACAGGAGGGTTAAAAACTCCTCCCAAACAGTCACGAGTGACAAAATCTCACACACACGCTTGCGCGCGCGCACACACACGCACACATATGCATACGCACGCACACACATACACACACGCGCACACATATGCATACGCACACACGCACGTGCACACACACGCACACGCACACACATATGCACACGGGACAGCTGGGTGGGCCAGGGCCCGCCCCGGAGCCCGCTGGGACAGTGTGATGTTCCGTGGGCTTTGTTCCCAGGGGCGGCGCCCAGATGCCAGGCTGGGACAGCACCAGCCCAAGAGAGAGCGGGAAAGCTGTGCCCACAGATGGCCGAGCATTTGGAGGGAAACACAATATTTTATCTAAATATCCAAATACAAACACATTCACGCACGACGCCAAACACACAGCACCTGAGAGTGCCCGACGGCGGCTTGTGCTGCTGCTGTTCTGTCTAGAGACCGGGTGGCGTGGAGTCCTCAGGTGAGGGAAGACGGAGGGAGGCAGGGGGGACAGCTCCCACCTGCTGGGAGTCTGGGCCTGAGTGAGCAGGGGGAGGGGGCCCGGGCGGTGGGCGGGGCTTCCTGTGACCACGCAGCGATTTTCTAATTGGGAACCCGGATTCTCTGCCGAGTGAGGAGCATGTGATCCCCATAATTCAGATGGAGCTGGTGAGGCCCAGGAGCCCCAAGGGGGTCAGGGTAAAGGAAGCAGTCTGGGAGCGAAGGAGGGGGGTCTGAGATGTGCCCCTCAAACCGGCCCCTCAATGCTCCTGGGGAAACCCCAGGCCACACAGAGAGCCTGGGAGGCCTGGGGTGTGGTTGGAGGAGTCTGGAATGAGGAGACACAGGCCCCACTGTACCGGGCCTGGCTCTGTGGGAAACTGTGTTAGGGAAGAAGTCAGGTTCGCACAAAGCCTCACGTCCACTCTAACTGGGGGGAACCTAACAAAAAAATTAGCCCGGTGGTGTGGCTCAGTGGTTGAGTGTTGACCCATGAACCAAGAGGTCACTGGTTGGGTTCCCGGTCAGGGCACATGCCTGGGTTGTGGGCTCGATCCCCAATAGGGGACATGCAGGAGGCAGCTGCTGATGGATGTTTCTCTCTCACTGGCCCTCTCACATCCTCTCTCTTTAAAATCAGTAAAAAATAACATCTTTTTTAAAAAGAGAGAGAGACTAGAGGAAATTCAGAAATGAAAGTGGACCACAGACTAAGGGGCGGGGTTAAGAAAGGAACAGCATCTCCAATTCCGGGTCCCCCGAGGCAGCCTGTCCCACCTCCCTGTGGGTCACATGGTTGTTCAAAGGCAATCAGGCCTCCACCCTACCACATGGGCTTATGGGTCCGAAGGCTCAGGAGTGGAGCCTAAATACACGTGCACGTCTGTGCACACGCCTCACTCTGTGCCTGGCTGGGACCTGGGCCCGGGGCGATGCCCCAGCGACCTGGACGGGCAGGTGGGTGGTGGCAGAGGCTCCTGGTCAGCAGAGAAGGCCCCGCTCACGTGCACTGAGACCTGCTCACCCCCTTCGCCCTTCAGGCCCTGCAACACCAGCTTTTTTAATCCCTGAAGCCTGGCACCCGACGCAGTTCTTGGCACCGAGCAGGCAGTTAAATGCTTGAGCCATGCCCTGGCAGAGGCTGCAGATGACCCCCCCACATCCATGCACCCCCAAGGGCAATCTGCCCCGGCATCACGAGGAAGCCCTGTGCTGGGCACGGTGGGGTGGAGACCCAGCCATGACGGAGACGCTGAGGGGCAGGGAGGAGGGCGGACGTGCAAAGAGCTGCACACGATGCAGACCAAGGCCTGAGTCCCGGGTGCAGGAGAGCTGACATCCGAGGGGCGGGCGGTGAAACTGCTCCAGGCACCGGCAGCCTCGGGGAAGAAGCGATTCTGAACTGAGCTTCCAAGTCAGGGCGCTGGGTTTTGACAAGCGGAGAAGGTGTTTGCGGCAGGAGGAACAGCATCCGCAAAGGCTGGGGGCGTGTCTGGGCCGAGCCTGCAGTGTGGTTGGGGGGACAGCCACAGGGGTGAGGCCAGCAAAGCTGAGGTCAGCGGAGAGGGCGGCCTTCACTCCTCATCCAGGAGAGCCCTTCGAGCAGCCTGAGGAATATTCTAGTAGCTCACGCCCCCTGTCAACTTAATCACGCTGTGACCGCGGGAAGACCTGTCGCACCCCAGGTGCTATTGCAGGACCAGAGGGGCCTCCCGTGTCCTCCCGGCCCAGGTGCCACTCCTGGTCCCAGCCCCGGTGGCAGCCACGCCTGTGCGTGTCCTGTTGAAGACCCCGAGTATGACCAGCATCTGGGGGTGCACTGTCAGCACCCTCAAGTATCAGAGGCCTGGAGCATCCAGGTGCACCCCAACTTCCCAACCCCTATACCTGCTACTCCACCCAAACTTGCCTAGCCAGCCTGCCAGCCAGAGCCCAGGCCTCCACTCTGACCTCCTCCCCCAGCTCATCCCGCACACGGTGTCCCCTGCAGACACACAAAGGCACGCTGGTCAGACACTGGTCAGCGTGTTCTCAGGACAGCCCAGCCCCCGAGCAGGACGGGCACACAGGGCTAAGTGGACACTTTCTGAGCCATCGGATGCTCTGTGCACTGACGTCAGGAAACCTGGCCGGGGGCCTGGCTCATGCCCACCCCACATTGAATTCTCTGCTCCTGGACAAATGGCCCAGTGACAACGCGGGCCTGGGGAGTCCCCTCCCTCCGCTCAGCTGGGCCCTCCACCACCTCTTTGCTTACAGCCATGGGCTGACCCCTGCTCATAACTAGGTGTGTCCCGGAGGTGTGCCCGGGGCACAGAGGGCGGAGCAGTTCACCCAGACAGCACAGCTGCTGGGGCAGGAGCCACGCCAGGTCCCTGAGCCCCAGCGCCCAGCCAGGAGGGCCACGGCCTGTATCCTGTTACCCTTGGCACCTGCCATTTGGCACAAACTTCAACTCTGCTGAGCGGAGGGCGGTTAAATCTGGGCCCTGCCCCACCCCCTGCAGCCCCGGAGGGCAGGCCTGGTCTGGGCAGCTGTCGGTCGACATTGGTAGGGTGAAGGTGAGCCCGAGAGGGGCAGGCTGCTGCCTTGGGTGCCATGACCCTGTACCGAGTGCCCTGAGCCCGGCGTCCGTGAACTGTGTGTCTCCAGCTTGGGCTGTGACGTCAGGGCCCTTGGGACGCTGATGGGGGCCCGGGGTTGCTGGGTCACCAGACGCTGCCTACATCTAACTGTCAGGGGGGTCTCCCTTCTCCGCGTCCGGCACGGAGAGAGAGATGAACCGGTTCTTAAGTAGAGGCGCTTGGGATTAAAAAAAAATGAAGAGACAGGACACAAAAATAGAAAAGGCTGGGGCTGGGTGTGGCAACTGCCCTCTGATGGAGGGACAGACAGACCACCAGCACCGGAAGTAAGTTTAATATATATTCGAAGTAACAGGAAGTTACATCAGATCTGGGTGGGCCTTGAGTTCCTGGCGACATAATAGGATCCACCCCTTAGCACAGCCGTGGGCAAACTACGGCCCGTTTGAAATGAATAAAACTAAAAAAAAAAAAAGACCGTACCCTTTTATGTAATGATGTTTACTTTGAAGTTATATTAGTTCACACAAACACTCCATCCATGCTTTTGTTCTGGCCCTCCGGTCCAGTTTAAGAACCCATTGTGGCCCTCGGGTCAAAAAGTTTGCCCACCCCTGCCTTAGCACCTGGGCGGGAAAGGTCAGACTGAGTGGCGTCCTTGTCTCTTGACTAGGACCGCCCCCAGGGCGTGGCTCTGCCTGGGCCCTGGGTGCAGCCAACATATTTTAAAAATGCCCGATGTGCTAGCCAGCAGCCCTCCCCATCTAACAAGAGAGAGACCAAGACCAGGTGGGGACGCCCTGTTCACAGGACACAGGGGCCCCGGGAAGGAAGGCTGCGAGGGGCTCCCCTGTGCCAATCAGGACGTATGAGGAGGGTCCTGGGAGGTTCAGAGGGAAGCCACACCCCACCATGCGACCCTTCAGAGCGTCGGCACAGGCCTTCCTCCCACACCTTCCTGGGTCTCAGTGTCTCTCTCTATAGAATGGGCTGCATGAGATGCCTGCACAGGCCCACCCTGGGCCAAACCAGCAGGGCCGCCTTCGGGGAACGGCCCATCAGTAAGCATTCCTGTCATCGTCACTGCTATGATTTTAGACTTGGCAGCGGTGGCAACAGCCTGCATCCCCGACCACTGACCACTCTGGCCAGCGGCCGGTGCCACCCCATCGCACGGGGATCCCCCTCCTGCTCTAAAATAAACTTCACAGTCAGCCCGGTCCCTCGATCCACAGAGAGCAAAGCTCAGCTCAGAGGGTTTAGCTGCCCCAAATCACACAGCTAGTAAACCCCGGGCCACCCAACTCAGGACCCCTCCCTGGAGCGCACCGCACCACACTGGCCGGGTCCCGATCCAGGGCGGTCAGCCAGCCGGTGGGCGATGCAGCCCGGTCACAGCGGTGCCCCCAGGCCCGGCCCATGGCCCACAGCCGTGTGCACCACCTGCAGGGAGGACCCACGAAAACAGAACGGTCTTCCATCAAGTCAGCCGCTCAATACAACAGCAGCCTGCCCCTCTCTGACGGGTGTTGCCAGACCTGGAAGTCCAACAGGAAGCCCCACTCACCATGCTGCCTCCTCACCTGACCTCATGGGCTGGAATTCGAGAAAGTCCACCTTCAAGGGTCAGGGGTCCGTTAAAGAGAGAGCCTCTGCCCCTCGGGCCTTAGACACCCGTGAATATTTTAAGACGGAACTGGAATGTACATGTTAATATCTCCGATGCATCAGAAACCTGAGGAGACTGTGCGGGTAAACTCTGTCACGCTGGGTCACGAGAGGGCGTGTCTAACAGGTGGCATAACTGGACCAGGTATGATGTCTTTAACTGGGAGGAATTTCAGTTCCTTAGAAGGCAGCTCACCACGTCCTAAGTGCCGAGTCCCAGTCATCCATCCATCCATTCAGTCCCTCCTTCAAACGAGTACGGTCCAGGAGTGTGCCAGGCAAATGCAGGTGCCCGCACACTCACTGCCCTCCTGCCAGCAACGAGCCTGTGCTCTGGTTGGGAGGGGCCACCCAAGGAGCTGGGCACCATGAAGAGGACCATGGGAGGCCTGGAGAGTGACACCCAGGGCGTGGGCTGAGGTCTGTGCACCAGGGGGCGAGGGGTGAGGGATGGAGGAGGAGGCTTGGGGGGCGGTGGGGATCTGGGCACATGGAGCTGCAAGCAAGGGCACTTAACGGGTAGGGAAGAGCTCGCGCCGCCCAGAAGTGCAACCTTGCGCCCAGGGGCTGCATCTGAAGGTCAGGGGGTGGGGGTGGGAGGTCAGGGAACGTGGGGGACAGGGCCCTGGAGCCTGGGTGGGAAGACTAGAGACAATCTGACCCAAGAGGGGCTAGCCCCAAGCAGCGCAGGCCTGAGGAGGAGCTGGGCAGAGGGGTCGCCCCTCGGGGCCTGCAGGGGTGGGAGGACAGGTTCACTGGCAAAGCCTAAGAGTCAGGAGCAGACAGAAGACGATGGAGCACACAGCCCGGGGAGGGTGAGTGAGCAAACACGTGGGAGAATGGAAAAGGGCGCTCAGGAATGGTGAGGCCACCTGGGCTCGAGGACAGGGCGCCCATCAGAGGTCGCCGGCAGGACCCTGAGTGTCACAGTTGCCCACGACCTGCACTGCCCAACCCCATCGTGTGGAGGCCAGCGACCCCTGGAAAGGGGCCCACGAGCCAACTCCAGGAGGGCACCCACCCTGCATGGTGCGAGGGCCCACCCGCCCGCTGCAGGCTGGCTTCCCGGGCTCCAGAGAGGCAGTTCGGACAGAGTCACGAATATAAAAATTATCTATAAACTCACCATGTCTTTTTGTGTCTTGTTTTTGACGAACAACAGTGAATTCATGCCCTCGTGGCCCGATTCATAGAACGAGCTGGCTCTGCAGAGGGTGGGGCAGCTAAAACGTCAGGCCCAGCACCCTTCTGTTCCCGCCACGCAAGCCCATGCAGGGCCCAGCTGGTGACATCGGCCCATCTGCCCGCGGTCCTTGTGTGGTCCACTCCGGCTGCAGTTTTTAAGGGGAAAGTGACCTCAACATATCTCTAAACTCAAACCAATATAAGCTCTTGGTTTTCCCACCAATGCGCTGAGGTTTAGAGCGAGATCCAGAACCTCCTGCATGCGATGTTAGTCGCTCAAACCAGGTTGTCCTCATGGAGAGAGAAGCCCCGGAGGCCTTGAGGCCAGAGCTGAGGTCCTACCCGCTGCGTAGACAGTGGCCCCGCCAGGAGAGGCTCCGACAGCACCGCCGGGTGTCTGCCTGGGCCCGGACGCAGCCTCGTGGTGACGGGGAGCTCACCACCTCTCCAGGCAGCCAGGCGGCCCCTGCCAATGGCCCCACCACAGCCCGTGCCTCTGGGATCTGGGAGCTTGCAAATCTACCTTCACCTTCCACCTTTGGCCCTCACTCTGCCCTCCGTGTCCCCTGGCCCGAGGCTTCACCTGGGGCCCCTGGAGACAGCCGCGTGCTCTGCCCACCAGGTCGGACCCCATAGAGAAGGGGGTCTGGGCGGACGGGGCTGCCCGGCCCAGACTGGCTTGACACCCGACACTCCTGCCCTGCTCTGCGCTTGGGACATTCGGAGGCGTGGGAAGTGGGATCGTCACACTGCGAACGGCACGTCTCCCGGAGCATTTCCATGCTGCCTCGTGCTTTCTAGAGACCGTTTTGCTCCCGGCCCGGCGCTGCCCGGTCTGCTGCCGCAGGTGCCCGCTCTCTCTGCTCCCAGACACAGGGAAAGTGAGCTCGAACAGGAACTGTCACCATTCAGAGCCACTCAGCCCGGCCCCGCAACACAGCCGGCAGCCCAGGCAGGCGCCGCGGCTCAATGTCAGACGTTAACGACTTACTCAGCAGCCACTGCTGTGGAATTCGCTTGGAGCCGTGAAAGGCTCATAAAATAGCATGCGCGCTGCACCAATTGTTTTGCAAACGCCTAAAAGTATACAAAGAACATAAAAATTACCTATAAACCCACCACCCAGGGCCCACACCTTCCTCCTTTTCCATTCTTTAAAATGGGGATCAGACAGCACATGCGTTTACGGCCTCCCCACTTCATTGTACGCAGCAAGAATGTTTCCACCGTGTGCGCCACCCCACCTTGGACGCGGCTGCCTAGTATTCCAGGAGATGGGGTTACGTCCCCGCTCCCCGTGGGGGACGCGGGGCTCCTGTTCTTACTGTGACGACGGCCATGAACCTCTCTGCTCCCAGATCTTCGATGTCTTCATGGGCTGTTCACGGATGTGTCATCGTGTGAACAGGGGCCAGCACAGCCACTCTGGCCTCACCTGTGGACCTCGCTGTGCCTTTTGTTCATTTCTCAATCTATTAGCAGGCACCTTTGCCTCATTCGTGGCTAATGCTATTAAAAGGAGTAGAGCCCGGCCGGCGTGGCTCAGTGGTTGAGCATCAACCTATGAACCAGAAGGTCACGGTTCGATTCCCATTCGGGGCACATGCCTGGGTTGTAGGCTCGATCCCCAGTAGGGAGCGTGCAGGAGGCACCCAATCCATGATTCTCATCATTGATGTTTCTCTCTCTCCCTCTCCCTTCCTCTCTGAAATCAATAAAAATATAAAAGAAATAAAGAGAGAACGAGAGAGAGAGGAGAGGGGAGAGAGAGAGGGAGGGAGGGAGAGAGGAAGAAAGGAAGGGAGGGAGCGAGGTGTGGAGTGTGAGAAACCCCTGGAGGTCGAGCCCCTAGTGAGTCCTGAATAAGGGTCCCAGGCTGAGCCTAGACTCGGCAGAGACCTAAGATGTCATTTCCCAAAGGGACTCTATTTAGCATAAGCTCAACCAGGGCAGAGTGAGAACACACACGGACACATCGGATGCTCCGTAAACATGTGTAGGAGACCTGCCTTCTTAACCATGCATCGTGAGCACTTGGTGATGAGTTGTTAATAGATGGAAATTGCATTTGAAGCAAGGAACTGAATCTGGGAGGGTGGGCCCTCGCCACACTCCAAGAAGCCTGAGCCACGCTGAGCTCCACGCTTGTCCACGAGGGGCTGTCACCAAGCACAGAGATACGGCTCCGTGTGGCCTCCCGAAAGCACGCGGGACACACAGCAATTTCCTGCTGCCACAGAGAGGGCTTCGCCCAACGCAGAGAGTTACTAACATGTCATAAATGTTAGAGCCCACACAACTATGGGTTTGTGTTCTCTGTGCCCTGAACAGAATGGCATTTAAAGAAAAGCATAAAAGGTAATGTCGTGGGGATATGTTTTGATGGGAGGTCGCTGCGGGCCCCTAACATTCTCCTGGGATCCAAGAGCAACTGGGGACCACGCCTTGGAAAGCGGGGTGAGGATCCGAGAGTGACTGTGAGGCTGCTGGGCAGGCCGTGGGTCCCGATGGCCCGAGGGGACCCCAGCGTTACACGCCCGTGTGCCCTGCATGGGGTGGCTTTGTCGGTCACCCCTTTGAGAACTGGGCCCTGAAATGGCATATACCAATAGCCCCAGCCGCCGACCTGCCTGGCTCTGGCCCCCCGGGAGCTGTCGGAGGGCAGGGCTGTGGCCTGATCCTATCTCGCTCCCCGTGGCTGCTCCGGTGCGGACACAGCCGACAGCCAGAAACACACTCTGGCTTTTAGAGACGGGAGACTCTCCTCACACACCTTCTCGTTCTCTCTACCAACGTGGCGACAGAACCGATTTGGGCCCCGTGACTATTTCAACCACTGACACCAGGCAAACCCAATTGATTCTGTTGCTTTCACAGAGACCTACTGACCACAAGCTAACTGAACTGCCCTGTGCCCTCCTCTATCCTGACCCACCAGGCAAGGCCAAAGGGCACCGCCTCCTCAGGCACCCCAGCAGGGCCTAGCTGGGTCTCGGGGGCACCCCAGGGGCCAGTGCCAGGGTGCCCCTCTCCACGGCCCCTTCCTGAGAAGCAGAGCTGTCCTCAGAGGTGACCGAGCAAAAACCCTCTGCAGCCCGCAGGCTGGTGTCCAGTGCCCAGGGGCCCATGGCCTGCCTGGGGCATGTCCCATCCCTTCTGGGGCCAGAAGCTGCGGGGCCAGTCCTCCCCTGGCACAGAGGGTAGAGGTGAGGGCATGTGGGCACACACACACAGCTAGGCAAGAGCGCTCTGTCGGTACCTGGGAGTCGTTTGACGTTCTAAGCGATCTCTCCGGGCAGCAGAAGGCATTCCTGTCGCCTGCACAAGGAAAGCAGACAGCACACAAAGGCAGAGGCCTAGGGAATCACCCCCTTCGCACCAGGGGCCTTCGCTGCTGGCCGATGGAGTGGAGAACCACCCGGCAAGAAGCCGAGCCTTTGGGAAGCAGTCCCCACGCAGCGGGTCCCCGTCCCCTGGCCTGGCCCGGCCCTCCCTGGGCCCCGACCAGGGCCCCTGGCGTGTCGTCCCTGGAGAGATGCACCCTTCAGGCCTCGGAGCGGCCACTGATCTGATAGTGTCACTCTGTGATCGATGGCTCCTGCTCAGAGAGACTAACGGAGTGCTTTCAACGCTTCTATTTATTTGTCACCTTCACAGTTTACTCCCCTCGCCTAAAGATCAATATGTTCCCATCGCCAGGGAGGTAGGGGGGAGGGGGATATGGTGAGCAGCTGCCCATGCCTTCCTGCAAGGCCTCCCCACCAAAACATTGCTCACTATGTAATTTTGTTTTTTCTTGCAAATTTCACATTTCGAATCACAGAAACTAACTTAAATCAGGCCAGCCGCCATGCGTCCAACACCAGGAAGTTAAAGAAACGGGATCACCCAGCCGGGAGGCACCCCCTCCAGGCAGGCACCCTCGCTGCCTTCGGGTTCACGGGGAACAACTAAAAGCAGCCCCGCCCTCAAGCTCTTGGGCGCTACAATCCAGACAAACTTCCCCGCGCTCCCTTTTTTTTTTTTTTTCCAATTTCAGAATGCTCAGTGTACCAACAGGCCGGGATGCATTTCACTCTTGACTGGGTACAGTAAGATTGCTAATCAGGATTGCTTGATTCAGTCAACACTGATTTCAATAAAAAGACCCGAAAAATTATCATAAATATAGAAAAAGTGCAGGCGGCAGTGACAGGTGATTAAAATCTCATTCGCTTGGAATCAGCCCGATTCGTGGCGACGGAGGCGGGGCAGCCTGATTGCGCCGCGATCATTATCTCCTCTCTGCAGGCCACTTCTGAGCGCCAGGAGGACCACAGCGGACAAGGAGCACGGGGCCTGCGGAGAGGCTTTGGATCCTGACCCTCATGAACAAGCCGGGGCGCGGCCAGCTAATCTGGCAGGAGAGGGGGCGGACGGGGCTCCATGAGGGGCCGGGGGAGCCCCGATGGGAGCACCGAGAACTCAGACTGCCAGGGAGTGTTTAGAAATATTTCAAGGGCTGAAACCAGCCCGCTCAGCAGCGTACACAGCGCTCGATTAGAGGCTCAAAGGGAGTCCTTCGCACACAGAAGACAGAAAATTGAGGGTCAGGTGGATGAGCTCCCAGCCCCATGGAACTCCCCAGGCTGAATTCCAGGAGATGGGGGGGGGGGGGGCGGAAGGGGGGCGGCGAGTATTTTTTAAAGACCCCAGTGACTCACTTGGATTTCCTCTGTCCACGTCATCACCCAGGCCCCAGTGCCCCATGCCCCAGTGCGATCAGAGCCCTGGGAGAGGCGAGGCTGTGCACAAGGACCGCCCTGCAGGGCAGCTGGGCACCTGGGTCCCATCGGGCACTACCAGTGCTAACCACTGGTCTGAGCCTGGGCCTCTATGGGCACCAGTGTCCTGCCAGCTCACTCTTGTCCAGCGGGCCAATTCATCCCCTTCCCTCCTGCCCACGCCTACGGCTCCTCTCCACTCTCCCCCAACGTCCTTCGCACAGTTTCATGGGTCCGGGAAAATGGTGCATGGGTGCTAACACAACCCTCTGCTCCCATAATACCCAGACTTGGGTTATGGGATTCGCAGGTGAAACTGCAGGCCGCCAGCTAAACCTGAAAGTCAGGTAAGCAACAATGAACGTTTCAGGGTAAGTATGTCCCACGCAATATTTGGGACACACTTATCCTGAAACATGTGTCCTAGTTTATCTGAAATTCTGATTTAATTGGTTGTCCTGTTAGTGGGGCAACCTTAGCCCTGACTGAGCTTGGCCCCTCCCCAAACGCCTCTCACTGCCTGGGCTCCTCTATGCCTGAAGCTTCCTCCCCTCCACATCCACAGTCAGCAAGTCACCTGCGCCCCCGGAACCAGAGGCCTCTCTTCCAGGCAGCCACACCCCACCCGTGCTGGCTAGGGGCTCAGAGCAACCCCGTCTGGAGCTGGGCAGACCTTGAACTGCCCTTGGGGGCAGGTGTGGTCTCCTGAGTTAGCAGCTGTCCCCTGCACCTAGTAGGTGCTCAGCAAATACTGCCAGCTCACACTGAGTCCCTGGCAGTGACAGGGTCCTCCCTGGGCTCCCCCCACCCCCACCCCCAGGAGGGGGGCTGTCTTGCCTCCTCCCTCTGGGTAATTATCTGACTACTGCTCATTTGCATACTATTAAGTAGGGGGGGGGGCTGGGAGTCTCCAAGTTCCCTCCCCCTCACTTCCCTCCAATTTACAATTATTCCCTCCTTCTGGGCTCTTTCTGCTCCTGTTGGGAGGAAATCTGTGAGCCAGGTGAGCCAGGTGAGCCAGGGAGGTGATTCCCGGGCGCCAAGTAAGCGGCACGTGGCCTCACCACGAGCTCCACATTCAGGCCTCAGCTCCCCACCCCCCCACCCGCTGTGGTCAGGCTGGAGGTCAGTAGGACACAGCTGGGCACTGTGGATGGAGCCCGTGGTTGGCCCTCGCAGAAGCCCAAGCTCATTCCCCATGCAAAACAGGGCCCCTGGGAACTTCTGGAACCTTCTGGAATTTGGCATGTCAGGCCTGGATCAGGAGGGTTGACATTCTCTCCTTCGGCTACTGCCTGGTTTGCCTGGTGGTGATCTGGCCAGAACGCGGGGACCGTGGGACTCTGCACAGTCCTCCTTGGTGAGCAAGATGCAGGGAGTGGAAGCAGGAAAACTCACTGACACCCCCAGGCTGCCCCTCACAGGGGACGCTCTGGAGGGTCCCACGCCCACCTGCACCCAGAGGAAGGAGACAGCCCCATGCTGTCATCCCAGGGGAGCGAGCACTCCTGTCAGTCCCACAAACTCCTGCCAACAAGTGCCGGGCCCCTGGGGCTCCAGAGCCTAGAACTGGCTTCACAATGAAGCCCCCGGCCAGGGCTCCATGGAAAGTTAGACACTCGTACCTGCAGGAGGCTCCTCACACAGCCAGGCCCCGAGAGCCACAGCACCCCCCACCCTCCCCCCCCCCAGCGCCCCGGCCCAGCCCGGGAGGCATGTCGTCCATCAGCCCCGAGGCCTGACCCGCTCATCATGAGGGTCACTGCCACAGGGGACTCCGACACAGGTCCGTCCAGCCCCCAGCCCGGCCCCAGCCACCCCATGGCCAGCGCAGCAGGTGGCCGGGCCGGAGATGCAGGGAGGGGGCTGTGTCCCACAGAACTACTCACAGCAACTGCTAGAGTGATAAACGCACGATTCTGTCACAGGACCCGAAAACCATCTCCAGCCCTGACCGTGCAGAAAGCCCTTCCTCTGCACTGAGGCCGCACCACAGCCTGGGAGGGCCCACTCCCTGGAGGCCAGGAGGCCTGGGGGCCAGGACTCGGCCCAGGTCAGCGGATTCGACCTGGTGGAGCCAGACATGACCTGGGCCGGGCCGCCCTCCCCTCCTGCCCGCACAGGGGATGGAACCTCCAACACAAACAAGACGAGGGTGGCTGCTTCCCCAGAGAATCCCTAATTTCATAGAGCGCTCGCCCCAGCTTTCCTTTAAGGACTGGACCCCACGTGGCTCAGTTATAAGGGTGACTGTCGCACCCAGCCCTGCGGGACACGGGTGGGAGGGAGGCGGCGGGGAGTAGTCTGGAGGGCGCCAGGGAGGGGGCAGCTCCCACACACACACTCCCACACACATGCACTCACACACATCCACACATCCACACACGTGTGCTCACACTCAAGGCACACTCAGTGCTCACACACACACGTGCTCACACAACACATGCTAACACGTGTGCACCCACTCACAACTTGTGCTCCTAAACATGCACTCCCACATGTGCTCACACACATGCTCACTCGCACTCTCTCTCTCTCTCTCTCTCTCACACACACACACACACACACACACACACACACACACGGTGTCTGTCAGCCCACCAGAACCCTGAACCAATACAGGTCAGCCGGGACTCCTCCCCAACACTGGACAGGAAGTGGGTTCTGAGGCTGCAGAGGCCCCCGAAGGGTGGACGTGTCCATGGCAGCGTCCAGCTGAAGGAAGGGGGACTGGGCATCGAAGGTCCCTCCAGACTCCCCCGGGGCTCGGAGAGGGGACCTCTTAGAACAGAGAGGCAGGGGACCCGCAGCGGCCAGTGGGCAATGGTGAGAAAAGCAGCTCTCAAGACACCTGGGCCTGTGCAAGCCCGTCCCTGCCACCCCTGGGAGGCTGCGGGGCCTGCTGTCCATCCACACGCACTTGTTCAAGCAGGTGCACGGGGACCCGAGGGGCTTTCCAGGTGCCTGGCCCGGCCCCACCACCGGGGTCCTGGGAGGAGAAAGACCACCCCTTTCCCACTGGTGGCCCTGGGCCATGTGTGTCCCTGCACGAGGTCTCGGTCACAGGGGGTGTGGCAGAGACCCTCTCCCTCCCACCACTGCCCCTTGGGGCCCGCCCCCTGGGCTGTCCCACCACCACCGAGGAAGGCCAGCGTCCCTCCCAGGCCCCTCCTTCACGAGCCCACGCCTATGTGACAGCACCTTTTCACATTCATCCCCTCGAATGGGAAGAGGAAGGTGAAAAACCACCCTTTTCCTAGATAACGTGATTTTCTCCTAAGTGGGCACAGGAGCCAATGTTTACTTAGAGCAGCACAGGCTGCTTCCAGCACATTCATCTGTATCATGAACACGACTGCCCTTGATCATACGAGCTGTGGAGACACCGGCGCACAGGCATCCTGCAGGACAACCCGCGGGGCTCTCTCCGCCTCAGTGCCTCTGCCCGGGCTGCTCCGGGGGGCACCCCGGAACCCACGCAGGCTTTCCCGGCGACGCCCCAGCAAACAGCAAGGGTTTCCTTCTACAATGAAACCGGCTTTTTTCTCCTTTCAAGTTGGTGGGGGGGGAGAGGGAAATGATTAAATATTTTTGGACAGACAGTACAAGCAGGTATGAGCGTGGCCGTCTGGCGGGCAGGCGAGTGGCTGTCACCGAGGAAGGACTGAGCACAGCGGAGGGGCAGGAAGCCCCTCACATCAGGGCCTCTGGGCTTAAGCACCTACAGACCACTCAGTCGGGGGGCGGGGGGGGGGGGGCCGTGGGGGAGCAAGCTGCTACGGAGGGTCTCGTGGCTCATAAAACCAACCTGGGGAGAAAGGAGAGCCTTGGGGGTGGCACCCGGACCAGCCACTGGCCAGCCTTCTGGATCCCATCAGACTGACAGAGGATGAAGCCGTGGGCTCGCGGAAGCCACCAGTTGGCATCTGATAACTCAATTACCCCAACTCGATCCTTTCAAAGCCTCCTTGAACCCCTGACCTGTCCCAAACAAACAAGGCCTCTCTGTGTCTCTCTCCTGCACGTCAACGCCGGCCCCTCGGCGGCACGCAGGAGCCGTGGGTCATCTCGCCGACCCCGGGGGCCTCTGCAGGGGAACGGCACAGACCGCCTTCTAAGACGCCCTGTCCTTGCAGAGCAGAGGGTGGCGATGCTGACTCGGTGGGTAAAGAGGCCCACACCGCTCTCCGATGGGCAGCCCGCACTGTCCTCCATCGCCACCCCTGCCCGCCCCTCCCCCCACCCTCCGGTGGCCTTGCTGTCACTTCACAAGGACAGACAGCAAGCCAAGGACTTCTTAGAAATCTGAAAACAGTAGCATGGTTTAAACCTACATCAACAACTCCAGACTTCACTGAAAAAAAAAAAGTTTAACCAATGGTGACGCGGATGACCAATGTCGCCATTACCATCGGCCGCAGGCAAACCTCCCAACGCGCTAAGGTTCTCGCTGTGTAGGTTTCGTGTAAAGACACGCCTTTTGCTCGTGCTGTGGGCTGTGTGTTTGTTTTGCCAAACTTGGTGTGGAGACATTTCCAGGGAACCCAGAGCCGAGCTGGCCACGGGGCTGCAGACTCCGCATCTCCTACCGAAGGCACCCGTGGAATTACAACTGCACACCTTCGAGTCCGTCCAGGCATCCACTTCATCCCACGGGGACCCCTCCAAGTCTCAGTGACAAATGACACTGGAATTCCCACGGGGGACGAGAAATCAGTGGCCCACTTCCGTCCCACGCAAGCTGATTCGAGACTGTGGCTAAGATTTCCGAGGCCAACAAAGCGGTGCCGACTTAGAAACTGCACCTGTGAGTCACCTGCCTAACTCCAGGCTTCTGGGAGCTCACGGGCAATGGGGTGACCCCTGTGGTCCCAGAGGCATCAGGCCTCGTGTCTCTGGAGCCCACCCCTCCGCCCCACAGGGACGCGCTCCCTCTGTCAGTCTCACCTCAGAGGTGGGGCTCCCAAGACCTCTGCTCCCCCCCACCCCCTATGGCACAGCGGGAGCCCATTCACCCCTCAGGCCCAAATGACACCCACTATCCGAGGGCTCCCCCCTGCCACACCGACATGAGCCACTCCGTGCCAGGTGAGCACAGACCGTACCTCACCCGCCTCATCTCACGTACACCCCATCCTATGAGACGTCGTCCCCAAACCCCTCGCCTTCTGTGGGGGCCGAGAGAGAGGGGCTCACCCAGAAATTCAAACTCAGAGCCCCCCGGGCTGCTGGGATGTACGTGCAGGTGGGGGCGTCAGCACCCCACCACAGTGGCCCCCAGGGTCGGCATTCAAACCCCCACCTCCCTTCCCAGCTGAGTGGCTGTCCCCAGATCGGAGGGAATGACAGCATTATAGCAGGACGGGGCTGTCGGGGGCACGCCTCGTAGAGAGCCCCACTCAGGGAGTGCTGAGGAACTGCAAGCTGCTAACACAACCTTAGCTGTGGGGTCGTGACTTGTCACAACGAGGCTGCCGATGGCTGGCTGCTGCCCTCACACCTGCTAAGCTGGGGGCAGGGGCGGGGGAAGTGAGGGGACAGGGGGCCTCGTCCCCTCCTGCTGGCACCCTGGGGCTTCCCCGGGGCCCCTCCCTACGAGGAGAGGTGCAGGGGAGCCATGGGGAGTCCGGGCCCAGCGGACACGCAGGGTGCACCCTTCCCGGGGCCCCAAGCACCCTCTGGTCTCCGTGTTCCCCACCTGGATGGCACGGCCAGGCCAGGTGGGCGCTTGGTCTGGGGCTGCCCCACGTGGAGCAAGTCCCCCCCCACCCCCCACAGGACGGGGAAGGACCCTGCTGCTCTCGGGAACCCCCCTAGGAAACGTGTGTGTTTACATCAGGAAAGGAAAACTTCCTGCCTCCAGAGGTAGGCTGGGACAGACGAGCGGCCACCGACCTCGGCCTGCTGGCAGGCGTCACGGTGGAGGGATGAAAGCCCGGTGACGGCTTAGCGGGGCTTAGCGGGAGATCGGCTTACAGGTCAGCCGGGGCTGCCCGCAAGCAGCGGGGCTCCGGCCTCGCTCAGAGCTGCGGCATCAAAGCCCAGGGGCACAGTGGACAGCGCACACTCCTGCTCCTCCTCCGTCGTCACCCACAGGCGGCCAAGGACCCGGGGCGTGGAGAAGGCGCCCAGCTGCCCTGCCTGAGGCGGGGGGACGCCCCCCCCAGCAATAGTACCAAGACCTGGACGTGAGGCCAGGCGCTGGGCCACAGAGCTGCAGGGGGGTGGCTCGTCCACAGCCCTGGGGCCCTAGGAGGTGGGGTTTGAACAGGGCCCCAAGGGACCAACAGGTTTATCAGAAAGTGAAACGTGGGGAGGGCCGTCCACACCCGAAGGGTGAGGCGCTTAGGATGGGGTGGCTGAGCCCAGGCAGAGGGAAGCGAGGAAGGGGGTGAGGCGTGAGCAGGGCTACCTGGGGGACGGTGGGGGGGACAGGCAAAGTGCGCCCGGAGGAATCCGACCAGGTGGCGGGTTGGGCTGCCCTCTGGCAGGGCTCCTGGAAGGGGCCGGGACCTGGGTGCAGGCACAGTGTCTCTGCAGAAGTCGGAAGTCCTGGGGGCCGAGAGCAGACACTGGCGGTCATCCACGCTGAGTGCAGGTGGGGGCCCCATCCAGATGCAGGAGGAAGCAGGGGGGGCTCACAGGGCCAACACAGCAACTACCCAGGGAGGGAGGTCATGTCGCCTCCTGCCATTAGCGGAGCCTGGACACCACTGAGGGTACGTAGGTTCCCCCAGCCTCCGGCGGCTGAGCAGAGACCCCTGGTCGCCGACTGGTTTTCCTGTACCTCTCAGGAAGGTAAACCGGTGGTTGCATTTGGGGGATACGTGTCTGTGGGAACTGAGGGACTTTAGGTCCTGAGGATGGCGGGGGGGGGGGGGGGAGGGGGGGTCTCCGTCCCAGGACAGCAATAGAAGGAGCGCGGACAAAACCAACCCTCAAATCACAGACACGGGAAAGGTGTTTAACACTGACGCTGGGGAACACGGCTCTCAGTCCGGGCAATTCCAACGGAAACCAGGCAAACCTCGGCTGCACCGGCTGCCGCCCCAGAGCGCCCGGCCCTGCACCTGCAGGAGATGGCACCCGTGCAGGGCAGGGCCGGGGTCCCCAGGAGCTCTGCCTTCCTCAGGTGAGACCAACCTGCAGGGCCAACGATTCAGGCGCGGGGGCTCTGGGGAGATGGGGTCCATCTCACCCAACCAGGGAGCACTCAGAGACCACCTCTGCTTTCCACAGCCTGGTACCGACACTGCTCCCACATAACACCTGCCTGTTTGCAAATCCGGTGACTGCATTTGACTAGGTCCGTGGTCGGCAAACCACGGCTCACGAGCCACATGCGGCTCTTTGGCCCCTTGAGTGTGGCTCTTCCACAAAATACCACGTGCAGGCGCGCACATACAGTGCGATTGAAACTTCATGGCCCATGCGCAGAAGTCGGTATTTTGTGGAAAAGCCACACTCAAGGGGCCAAAGAGCCGCATGTGGCTCGTGAGCCGCGGTTTGCCGAGCCGCAGTTTGCGGACCACTGGACTAGGTCATCGGTAGGTCCTCGCTGTTAAATGAAATCGATGGCAAATCGTGTTAAATAGTTACAACTGATTCTAAAAGACCAAAACAGACCCGCCCTCCCCTGCAAATGTAAATTGGGGCGGGGGGCGGGGGGGGCCTTTTTTTAACAGACCGCTCAGATAGCAGGCCTTCCTTTGGAAGCCAGGGGCCTCGGCGGTCCTTGGACGCGGGGCCACGCGCTGACGTTCATCCAGCGGGCCTCAGAGTAGGACACAGTCTCATCTAAGGAATCTACTTATTGATGGCTTCCTAGTGGATGTTTCCCTGATTCTACAAGAAAGGCTCCAGAGAGGACAGATCTCGCTCCTCCACGCCCAGCCGCTCTGCCTGCGTGAGGGGAAGTGACGGGGGAGCCTCCCGCCACGGCTCAACAAGGCAGCTGCGTCTCCACACCAACCAGGCAGCTCCTCGTCACCGCCAGGCCTGACCCCGTTCCCCGTTGGAGGGGATCGGAGCTGCTCTCCGCAGACAAATAAACAGCCAGTGCTTACGGGGGACGACCTCATAGGCCTGATTCCTTAATCAACAGTTAAAGAAGCAAATTGGATTTGCCCTATCACAGAAAAAAAACAGAAATTAATTCCAGATTGTCGTTTTTGTCTTAAGTACAAGGAGGTTGTCTTAGAGGCTTGGCTGGATAATTTCATTTTAAAAGTATCTCTAAAATTTGGCATCCCTCGGGACCTGTGGTTTTCTCCATCATTATATAACTGTAAACTTCTGGATGTTAGAGATTGGATAATTTCTTTCAGCTGGACCCGGCCTCCAGAGCGCTTGGATAAGAAGGATGAGCGCCAGTCACCAGCCCGTCTTGGGGACAAGATGTGACCCCAGCATGGAGATCTAAAAGTTTTCCTTAATACGTCGTCTTTTCTCTGCGCTATCAGTTAAGAGGATGGTTAGAAATTCTTCCCACGGGCTGCACCTCTGCCGAGGAGAACAGAACAGAACAAGCATAGGGTCTCCTTTAAGGCTTTTGGGTTGGGTCCTATCGAGTGGTTCCTCTCTGCTGAGCTCGGTGGGACCGAATGTCCCCGGACGCTGCGGAGGGGAGCCGGGGGCGCGTGACAGTCGTAGGCCCAGCAGGCCCGCCCGGCTGTGAAACACTCAGGGAGCAGCGGAGGCGAGGCGCCGTGCGGCTCCACGGCTGAAATATCTTCCCAGACTTCCCCGCCCCGTGTGTGACTTCTGAGTTGATTAACATTTCATCTCCAGTGTTGTGTTATTATAGCCTTTATGTTTTAATCCATTTTTTCACACCGTGGGAAAAGAAAAATATCACCATTCTAGTAATCAAGCTATTCCTGTAAAATCCTAAATAAAATGAGAATTTTATTAAAGATATTTATCTTATACAACGAGAGTAAAATCAATCGGCGCCGCCGGTCCGGCATCCAGTTACAATAACATTAAAATATATTGTTTATTCGCGGGCGGGGCCGTTTCTCTTTTCAGATTGGTCAGTGAGGACGCCGCCACGGCGGGCACGGCGCCTCCGTCGGAATATCTATCGGCCTGGCCGGCTGGACGCCGAGGAGCGCATTTTTATTGTTAATCAATGCCAATCAATTCTGGGCCTTGATGTTAAATAGGGATCAATACCACTGGGCTGCAGATGAGATCTGATTTCAATTGGTGAGCAAACCTGCAGAAGTTTTTAATCATAAGGTAAATCAAGACCTGGAACATAAGTCAGGTGAATTAATACGGGCCGTGCAGGACCTCTCTTGCCACTGATCCAGCACGAGGAAATTTCTGTCATATTTCATTATCACTCTCGGGCCAGGCTGCAGGCCGTGTTTGGGGAGCGTTTTCTTAGTGGGAGCTGGAGCGCCCCTCGCGAGCGCGGCCGGTCCTCCGCGCCGCGGCCTGCTGGTCCGCCGAGTATAGTTATACGTATGCCCCATGAATCTCATTTTATGCGATTAAGATCCATAAAAATTCAATAGCTTTTCTTCTGCAATTCACATTTTACCTGGTGAAATATCATAAGAATTTCATTATCTTTGCAGCTGTTGCCTCGGATCAAGCAAAGGTTATTATCCTCTTCGAAAACACTATAGAATATGTACGAAAATGTCAGGAGAACTGGGCATTTAAAGCTTGATTTTTTAAAAGAAAAACACTGTGTGAAGTTTAGAATAAACTGTACTTGACATTTATGTACCATGATGCATTTCTTGGTAAACTGATTCTGCAAGGAAATTCTTTGAATTCGACTCTGGGACTGGATTGGAAAAGGGAAAATGGGGGGGGAGAGGGGAGGTGGGGGGAGGGCTGGGAGGTGGAGGTAGAGGCAAGAAGGGGAGTGGGGGGGGGGGTGTTGGTAAGTCACACCCAAAGCAAAGCTCTCCCGGTCAGACGGTTGCGTAGGACGGCGTAACCTTTCAGATAACCATCCCGGGGAAGGTAACCCCAAGGACCCTCACCGATGGCCGTGGCCTAATCCCAGGGATCGTTCAGGCCCGTTTAGAGCATCTGAAGAAAAATGGGCCGCACAGAGAGTGATTGATCAGAGGCTCTGCGAGTCCCGCGGATGCAGCGCGGTCCTCCGGCCTCCACGGCTGGGGTTCCGTCTATGATGATAAATTAGCATTAGATGGAACCTAATGAGTTTACTAAACATTTGGGATTTGTGCTAATAAACTGGCTGGCTGTGAACTCGCAGAAGCGATGAGCAGTCCCGGGGCTCCCTCTTATCTCTGTACACGACAGTGAAACCACGCTTCCAATCTGCGATCAATTCATCATCCGACACCATTGTACATTCTTCACAAAAAGATAATTACTGCTTCCCCGGATCAGAACACTCATATTTCCTCGGAATTGCAGGCCTTGATAGCAGGCACTGTCACCGCTCCCTCCCAGCCCCACTGTACAGCTCTATTTATGATCATTATTTTCGCCTAAACAAGCCTTTTTCCTCAACTTGATAACGAAACCTGCTATGATGAGAAGGGAACAGTAAGGCTTTGTTTCCTCTGCGGAGTGCTTTCACGTTTAGTGGAGGCCGCTGACAAATATTTTATTCAGGGCATTAGTAAAAGTTTCCACTCGTTAGAAGATATCGCTTCCATTTCCTTCCAAAAAAAAAAAAAAAAAGAAGAAGAAGAAAGAAAGAAAGAAAAAAAAAAAAAAGGCCTTTCCAGGCTCTCTGATTTGTTGAAAAACAGAAACGGAGAGCAAGTAATGTAACAGAGAATAAATCAAAACGTGATTAAAAAGGCCGTGGCCGTCTCCAAAGCCCCATGCCCCCCGCTCTGCGGCCCTCGCCTTTGCGGGCCCTCCATCCCTCCTTGCGCGGGTCCGCCCTGCCGACTGGTCAACTCTATGTGACCCCGGCACACGCAATAAATTACCCCAACACAGAACTCTGAAACAATGTAAATTAGTGACTGCTCGCCGTCTAATAAATGGGAACAAATGTGTGTGGGGCTGGAATGGGGTTCTGGATGCTATAATTGCCGGGAATAATTATGATGGGGTCTCAGGAAACATAAGCAGCCGTCACTTGTCATGACAAATACCCCAAGCCCAGCAAAGGCGCTTCTGACCGCAACACTTCTCACAGGCAAATCATTTCTTTTCTTTTTTTATTAAAGTTAAAAGGTACTTCGGTACCTTGCTTTATTCACAATCACGTATGAAAGCCTTGGAACTATAACGCATAAATCCATCCACGTGTCATACTATCCTGAACCAAGGCAAGTTCTGTTTACATTGTCAAGCCGTTTCTTAGAGGGTCGTGGGCACGCCAGACTTGGTAAGAGCGGTCAGACCAACAGCAGCAGGAGAAGATCGGGCGTGTGGTGGGGTGACAGAGGAGGACCTATTTCTGAGCCGCCTGAAGACATAACTCTGGATGGGGCAGCTAGCCATTTATTAACTTGCATAACTCATTTATTTGTTCAAAGGAATGATCTTTGGAGAATGGGCTGTTATATTTAGAACCTGCTTGTCAGATTTAACAAATGGTAGTTATTGCCGTGTTTTCCCCCTGAAACCACTTCCCAGATCCTTCCCACCTCTCCCTGGGGCGTCCGCTGGCCAAGGACCGATGGGCAGCCCTCGTCTCGATAACTGATGGCTGCTGCCCGGTGGCCGGATCAGGCCGCTGACCTCGGACGGCGGGGATGAGCCTCACGTCTAATCCAATCCCCCACTTACTTCCTGACCCAATCTTCCTGATGTCAGAGGACGAATCGCTTCATTGAGAAAATGGAAATGGACGGGGAGCTCCCTTTGGCAGCCTTTCCAACAACCAAGTATCAGGAAGGAGAGACACGGGGAGGCTGCCCGGACCACCCCATCCCCGCACACTGATCTGATTTACAAACCTTTCCTAATGTGAAACAAATGCTGTGGGTGTGAATTCATACTTAACCATAAAAACCCGTGCATTACTCTGTCTCGTATTAAATACCACATATAACTCTCAGCAGGTTTTATGTTGTGTTTTACTGTCCGCATTGGCTAACGCTGGCCTAACATTTTGTTTGGCAATTAGGAAAATTTGTAGTTTAATTTATTAAACCAAAAAAAAAAAAAAAAAAAGCCAACAACTACACTGAATGCCGAATTCATTCCGTTTTGATGCCGCAGCACAGCAGACCGGCCTTCCCAGCGACTCGGTCGTGCTCCTTTCATGGCCTATGCTACTTAAATATCCTAAAAAAGCCGTCTTTAGGGAAAAGCCCTGATACTAAGCAAAACTGAGTCATGCCGCTTAAACAAATTCCTGGGAAGCAGTTTAAATGTATTCATTTCTCTGCAAAGGAGGTAACTGGTTTAAGAAAAAAAAAATGGGGTTGGGCATGTCAACCCCCAAAAGCCACGAGAAAGCCACAGACAACATCCGAGCGTGAAGACTCTGTGAGTGGCGATAAACTCAACACTAAAGAACGTTATTATAAAACACCAAGATGTTACGTGGAAGGGGAAAGACTGCTCAGAAACCTTAAAGAAGAAAAAAAAAAACGCTGAAATTCAGGAAGTATTATTAGTGGCTATGAAGCCACAAAACACACAGAAGAACCTTAAATCCACATTACTAAGTGAAGGAAGCCAATCTGAAAAGGCGACATGCTCTGTGATTCCAACTACGTGACATTCTGGAAAAGACAAACCTATAGAGACTGTACAGAGATCAGCGGTGGTTGGGGGCGGGGGGGGGTGTTGCTTTAAATGGGCAGAGCACAGAGGTTGCTTAGGGCAGTGAAACGACTCTGGGTGATATCAAAGGGTGGACACATGTCCGCATGCATTTGTCAAAACTCACAGGATGTACAACACACACAGCGAACCCCAATGCCAACTATGGGCTTTACTGAATCCCAATGTGTCGATGATGATTCATCAGTTATGACAACGTATCTCACTAATGCGAGCTGTTACGAAAAGGGAAGTTGGGGAGGGGGTGATACAGGGACTCCACTTTCTGCTCATGTGTCTGAAAACCTAAAACAGCTCCAAAAATAAAGTCTATTAATTTTTCTAAAAAAAACAACAAAAAAAAAACACATTATCAGGACACCCTGGAATCTACATCAAATGTGGAGGAACAAGATGCAAACTTGGGGGGCCTGTCCCTGGTACTGGTGTGGCTTTAGTGTTCCTGCTCTGTGGCCACCAATTCCCCTGCACCCAACTGTGCCCCCCAGGCTGTCCTCCTGGTCCATGGATGTCATTCTACGGAGCTGGACACGTGACTCTGAGCCAGGACGACTTGGGAAGGACATCGGCATGAACCTCTCAGAACGCCACTGAGGTGCCTGCCAACCACACCCCCTGACCCGGAAGGTTGGAGAAAACTTCGGGGACCCTCAGGGAGGAACCCCTCCTCAACAGGACTGGGCAGCAGCACCCCTGCCCCCTCCCCCATGCCAAGCTGGCTCGGCTGGGTGTGATTTAAAATAAAAGGGGCACCCTTCCCCACTGTTAGGCCCTGTCCCCCACCCAGGGCTGGGGTGGCCTGGCTGCCCCACCCCCACACCGGGGCTGGGGAAGGCTTGCTGCCCGCCGTGGCCATAATCAAATCCCACACCTGTGCCGCACATGTCACCTTCACATGGCCCCAGCCCAGGCACCGGCTTCAGACCTGCCCCTCGGCGACTCCCTAACATCACACTGGACACCCGGGGGGGTGGGGGGGGAGCTTTCCCTTTCGATGAAAACCTGCAGCAGGGGAGGGGAGGCGGGATGGGGGGGGCGACATGCAGTTTGCATGGAAGCCCTGTTGAAGCCTTTACCTGCATGGCAGGCCTCTGTGGTCCAGGTGGGTCTTTCCCCCTTTGGAAATTCGTCACCACAAGGGCAAATATTTTTAGGGCCTTAAACGTTTTCAGGGCCCAAGTTTTGCCTGGATGTTCTGACACGGCACCCTGCCTCCAAGGGCTTTCTGCTGAGAGAGAGGGAAGGGGGGTAGATAGGCACGGGGAAGGGGGGCGTGGGGGCGGGGCGGGGGCGCGGCTGGAGCCTTCTCCCCAGCTGTGCGCTCCCTGCACACCCAGCAGAGACACGCTGGAGCCGACGCCTTCCGCTGCGGGCCTGGGCCCTGCGTCCCACAGCAGCGCAGGCTGCAGCCCTGCTTTCCGCACATGTTAAACTCATTTCCTCGCGAAGGACTGGGAAGGCGAGGCCCCCGCTCTGCTGTTTTCAGCTGCTGCTGGCAGCGCGGCCGGCAGGCAGGCGTGGGGGCATTTCTAGCAGAGCGACTTCCAGAGGAGGAGTTGCAGAGGGACAGTTCTCGTTTGTTTTGTTTGTAAAGGGAAGGGGGACCAAGAGATTCGAAAATCTAAATGAGAGCTTCCCTATCCCGCCCCCCCCCCCCGCACCCAGCCTCCACCACGCTCTCCATGCAACTGTTTGCCAATTTTTAGCATTTATTATGTTGACAGATGTGCCTGTTTTCTGAATAAATAGTTTTTTAAAACAGTTGTCCCCACAATTTAATGAACGCTAGTTACCCCCAAAGTCTAAGGGGCTTATAAAATCCCACCAAAAATACTCTTGACACAAAAAATTCCTCCGCTTATTGCCTAAATTATAGCCATACTTCTATTCTCCCGCATTAATACTACCAGCAGAATGCCTCATTATAGAGAGTTTTGACCACAAACATTTTGGGGAGATTTGCTCTGAAGATAAACAAACAGAGGCGCTTGTGTTCTGGCGAGCGGGCGGCGGGGAATGGTTTTCATTTTCCCCGAGTGTGAGCTGTGCAGGCTCTGCCCAGGACAGGTTAAGCTCCGCGAGTTTTCACTTCCTGTGCCCCTACTTGTCAATCACTTCCTGTCTGCGACGACAATCTCCATCATTAGAGCCTGGAATTTTTTTTTTTTTTTCATCTCCTCCAACGTGCCTCCTGTTGCCACGGGTAGTTTGAATTCTGATCAGTTATTCACCATCTTTGAAAAGTAACCAAAAAATTACCGCATCGGGGCGAGCCACCAGCGTGGACCTCTGGCCCGGGTGTGTGTCCTGACCGCGCTGCCCGGCCAGCTTCTCCCCCTTCCTGGGCGGCGGGGGAGGCCCGGCCAGCCCCAATTATCTCCGGGTGCACGGAGAGTAATTATTCGCTTCCTGTAAGCATGCGTACCAGAGCCCCGCGTTTGGACGGCTTTCCATAAGGTAATCCAATTCATCCCAGCCATCCTAACACAATTACAGGCACTGGCAATATCTTTGCTTTTCACCTGATAAGGCCGCCGCAGAGGCGCGGGATGGCTTGCGTCAACATCCCTCCTGGACGATAGCTTCTGACAGCCGGGCTCCCAGCCCTCCCCCG
Organism: Myotis nattereri; assembly: GCF_964212035.1. Taxonomy (NCBI): domain Eukaryota; kingdom Metazoa; phylum Chordata; class Mammalia; order Chiroptera; family Vespertilionidae; genus Myotis; species Myotis nattereri. The sequence goes on along the minus strand of NC_138088.1, from coordinate 57,531,576 downwards.
CCCCTGCGCGTCCACAGGCAGCAGGAGCTGAGCCCAGGGCTCCGTGCACAGCGGCTCAGGGGAGGCGGCCCCTCCCACAGCCATCGGAGTGCTGCCCAGTGTGGTGGAAGTCATTAGGGGTGTGCGGCTTGTTCTAAAACCCAGCCTTGCACTGGCCTGGCCCTGGAGTCCTTCCCCGGGGCCGGCGACCATAAATCTCTGCAGGCCTCCACGGCCTGGAGCAGAGGTGCAGGCTCAGGCCTGCTGGTGGCCGTGGCAGCCACCCGACTCCTGGCCGCAAACCACCGTGGCCGTGGCCACACTGACGGTGGCACACACACACAGGGGCCGGTCGGCACACGGACGTAGCCGGGGTGATGGGGCTGCCAGGAGAGGAAAACCTACCGGGTGGGCACTATTTCTGGGGTCTCCCTGTTTAAATGAAAGCCTGGCATTGTGACTCAATAATGCAGCTCTTCCTTTTCTGTTTATTTTCCGAAGTTTATTGGGGAAAAAAAAATGGTTAGAGGATGAATGAGCGCGGTGAACTTTTCGCCTCTCTCCGCCGGCGTGCCAGGGAATCAAACAGCCATTCACACCTGAGCGCGGCGCCAGCGGGGACCGTGCCAGGCAAAATCAGATTCTTTGTAGCCACGTCCATTCATCCACACTGCGCGTTCAGATTGCCAAATCTCTAGCCAATATTTCCCCTTCGCTGAAGTCCCGATGTATTAAAACAGACTCTGAACCAAAGAGCGTCTCAGACACAGGGCCAGCGCCGCGAGGGGGGCTCCGGGACGCCGAGGCCTCGCGCCTGGTAATTATATTCACATCTTCAAGGAAACCGAGAAGGAGAAATTAACACCAAACTCTACTGTTTTCATTGCGCTATGCGGGTGAAATGACAAGCTGTCGCTTAAGAAGTTAATAAACAGTCTCCGTTTTGCAGGTTATCCAAACGCTGCTGAATAGGAAAACCTCGGATGGCTAAATGGTGTGTAATTAAAATTATTTTTAAAATCCTCCTTGACAGGCCGGGGCTTAGCCAAAATGTAAATGACATTAAAGAAGACAATGAATTTAATTTTATTTAATGTCCCTTTTTGCAGATCCTCATTTACATAGCGTTTTTAACAAAAGCGTTGACCTTATAAATGCTGGCATTTGTACAGCTCCCTCGGAGTTGGATTTAATCACGCTCGTGCAAAGCCATGAGGGAGGGAGCTTTAAGTTCTGTGCTTGGAGATGGAGTGGAATGAAAACATTGGGACTGGTCAAATGTTTATCCTCCCCGCTTCCGAAAACAACCTGACAAGAAGATGGAAGGGGCTAGGGAATAGCCCGGTGCTGTTTGTAAGGCTTGGTAATAATCATACATAATCGTTTGGAAATATAGCTAATAAAAAATATAATGAGTGTTCAGCAAAATCGGCATTAGGCCCAAATTACATGATATTAATACTTGAACAGGTGCAGAAAGGCGCTTTAAATGAGGTAAATGAATAAAGCGTCCCAGAGCACAACTGTGTGTGCTGACAAAAGTCAATGCCATGAATAATTCAGTGGGACGACTGCCAGCAAAGGTCGCTCTCTTTGACCTTTGTGACAGGAAGTGAAAGGAAACACTGTTGACTAAAAAAAAAAAAAGGAAAGAAAGAAAGAAAGAAAATCTCCGATGGGTCTTCAGCTACCGTTCTGCAATCGTTTTAAAGGTGTAAACTTCAAACTCGTAAATGAATCGGAGCAGCAGTATTGGGGGGTGTGTGTGGAGTTAAAAAGGTTGGGGTTTGGGCATGTGACGGAGGACAACGTGAAATCGCAGACAATGAAAGGTTAAGTCAATAATATTTTTCTGCAACCCTATGTCAGTTATGTATAAAAATCTGAGGTCAGCTGAAAAGTATTTTCAGAGCCCACAGGGTTGAAATTTTGTAACAGCTGTTAAATATGACAAAACTTTGCTTCTCTCCCACCTCCCCCCACCCCCCCACCAACTAGAGCTATTCCAAACTCTGTATGAAAGAAAATGGAATAAACAGATGTCTGGCTTCCAGACAGCAAAGTAGGACAGACTTGGAATGATAAGTCTCCCGAACTCCATAGACCAATGCCAGGTTTGCTGGGGAGGGGGCCCCACTGTCACAGAGATGCCAGCGCGTGAGACGCCTGAGACCGTGCCATCTGGAACCTCCCCGCCGAGCACGCTCCCTCCGGGCGCTGCACGGGGCCCCGTGTGCGACCGACCTGGCCGCTCGGATGTCCCAGCACCCGGCTCCTGCCGCCCCGAAGTCTGCCTGCCCGGTCGCAACAGTTGGACCCTGAGCCCCAACCCACTGGGCCGGGCAGGGACGGAGGTAAGAGCACGAGCCTCCCCGGGCATGTCCACGGGGCCTCAGGCGACACCCCGGGATGAGATGGCATGAGAGGACGACAGCCAAAGTGTGGTTTTGGTTTAGCAGCTACACCGACATCCTGTAATCATTCACAGCCTTTGGAATGCACGGGTGAGACGGGAGAGATTCATCTGTCCATAGCTGGGCGGTGTGGACAATGGGTGTCCCTAATGGAGACCATCTGCTTTTGTGTTTTCCCAGAAAACATTATTCCACGAGGAAAACGATACCCCGTCCCTTTCAGAATACCGTAGAACACTACGTGTGTGTGTGTGTGTGTGTGTGTGTGTACACACACATATACACGCACATGCGTGTATGTGGGGACGCGCACATGGTGTGTACACACACACACACACATACACACACGCGTGCTCCCCCACCCCCGCTTCTGGCTCTGCAGGTCACTACAGCCACATACATGCTTTCTACCATCGCAGCTCTTCACTGGCCATGCTTTTACTTTATAACGTCACGTTTCTCCTCTACACCGTGAGCTGCTGTGTTCTCCTAAACCCGCGGTGGTGTAATTATATTTGCGGAGCCATAAACGACGGTTTCTCTGGCGTTGTTTTATGAGGAAGAAGACAGTTCAGGTAAGTGAAGCCTTCACAATAACAGGGTTTCCCCACGCAAAACCAGCCTCACGCTTCCCCCCTTTCCACGCGGAGGGTCCTCCGTGCTGCTGGTGAGTATTTAATGCTTCTGAAAGATAGCTGAGCCAAATTGTGTAATTAATTGATTTAAGGCGTCAGAGTCTATAGAATGCGATTTGCCTGCCGGAGCCGGGAGCCGACTTCTCTGTTCTCATCGCCCAGCGGCGCAGGCGCGCGGCCTGCGGAAGAGCCTCCGCGTGGGTTAGAGCAAACGTGGGCCCATTGATCTCAATTCAGGTTGGAATTATTGGTTTATGTCCGCAGGACAAATAGGCCTTATCTGGGCAGGAGCTGCTGAGTGTGTCCAAAGGCCACACGGAGCCTGCGAAGCAGGTTGCATCTAATTCTTTCTTAAGCCAACTAACCAAGTCATGACAGCGCTGGTGGGGACCTGCGGACCGGCTCCCCAGCCCGGTGCGGGGTTCCATGCAGCGGCCCCCCCCAGGGGAAACGCAGGCTAGCGGCTCCACAGGAGCAACTAGTTTTCAGAGGCAGCGTGCACGCCACAGAAATGATGATCATTATGAAACTGAAACGCCTTTCAGCTGCAAAAGGCTGCACCGCACGAAGGACAGTCCCCTCCCACAGGCATTTGTCTTTCTCTGATTCACACAACTTGCCTTAGTAAACACTGAATTCTTCCTTTTCCCCCTAGAACTCTGCCTTAAACGGAAGGTTGTGCCAATAACTGCAATCATCACACACGGATTGACATCAAGCAACCAAATGCGAATAGTCTTTTGTCATTACAAGTGACAGCTCTCTTAAGAATGGTAAAAAACGCACACCCTATTTGTCAACCCGTAGAACTGCCCTTACCTCAACATCCCTCACGTGGAAGGTGATTAAAATTCCTATAAAATTGCCATATCTTTGAATTTAGAAGCAGAGCAGATTTTCATCAATAATTAAGATCTCCAAAGCATTGACGCCAGGCGCAAATGGAGCTGCAATCCTCCTTATTCAAATAAACTTGGTAAACCCATTAACCAAATGTTTCTACATTTTCCCCTCCTCTCCTGCTTCCAGCATATCAAGTGATCGCACACTTCTCTAGGTCAGAGAGGTATCAGTAATCTTAGCACATATTTTAATTAACCAAAGATAAGAAGGCATTCACTCAGACAAGAATTCACGCGTATATTTCTGCACATGCGGGAGAAGACATTTCCCATCCTGTGATAAAACTGAGTATTAAAGGTTATTCAAGAGTCGATACGTGATGGGCTGTTACACAAACCCCAAAGTGATTTTGCAGGGGACACACGGCGCCCGAAACATCGGTTGAATCAACGCGGCTACTCGATCACTGCGCTGTGCTGAAAACCTCAGGCCGTGGAAACAAGCCAGCTTTTTAAATGTACAAATATCACAAATGGAAGACCACTCAGAAGATGAAGCACTTCGCACCGCTGTGTGAGGAGCAGACGCGCGCTCTGCCTTTTCAAGCATCCTACAGTCAGACAAGATGCCAAGAGCTGCTCAAACACTTCTAGCCAATCACGGAAAACAAAATAAATTCAGGTACGAGCCCAACAACCCTGAAGCTGGAAGATTTCCATGGCCACCGCACTAAAGACAAATATGATGCTATTGATTTCTGTAGCTGGAGTTGGACAAAGTGTTGAACTTGCTCTCGCGGCCTGAGTGACGGCCACAACTGGTCCGCCCTATTTGATTACTAATAAGAGCCGTCCCTTCTGTCAGATACCGAGCATTCCCCACTAAGCAAACAGCGATCCCAGCTAGTTCAACATTAGCATTGCTCTCCACTGGAGGCCCACATTTCCTCGGGCTTAACTCATGGAGTTTTCCGGGTTTAATTTTTCAGACACTGGACAGCCAAAGTTCATGATCAAAAGATAACTTTGTCCTGAAAGCTGCTGAAATCCAACCCCTCTTCAAAACGGCCTAAACCTCTGCTTCACAAAACTGGAGTCATATGTACACGTCTAGCATTTATTCGATTTGGGTACCAGTTTCAAAAAACCCCCAGCCATCACACCCTGGGCCTCTGGCTGTTGTTCCCCATTGTTGGGAGAAAGAAAGCCTCCCTCCTCCAGGGCACAGAAACCCAGCGATGGGGGGGCGGGAGGGTGCTCCGGAGGAGGGCAGGGGGGTAGTGTATTTGTTGTTTCAGCTAAAGCAACAGCAAACGCACATTAACACGATTAGGGCTGATGATTAGTTGCTTTAAAGGATGCAACGTGGCCCAAGGAACATGATAAATAGCAAGATGAAGAGCAGCAAATGTAAAGAATGCATACAGCTCATCTAGTGATGGATATTAATGTTGGAAAATGTAACCAGCATGTGTAATTAGTTTCAATTATAACAACTTTGGTTTGTTAGTTACATATTTGCTACTTGACATAAAACGACAGCCACAATTGGAAAAAAATTAGGAGACATTTTGCAACTAATTGAGAGCAGATTAAATTCATTCTAACACTGGGCAACAATTACAACAGTAACACCACCCAAGTCTCAACTTCGGCTACCATCATCCAAGATTTAAAAAAAAAAAAAATTAATGCAAAAATGAAATACTTGTTAACAAATTAGCAAAAAGCATTTTATGACATATCTCTGGGTTTAAAGCCAGAAACTCTCTAGGCATAAAGTGCTCCTCACAGTGAGAGTGGTGGCAGATGAAACTGCTTCCCTTGACAACTCGAAAGCAATTACCGAATCCCCACAGAGCCAGCCTCCAGGTTTCCAAGTCAACCCACCTGTGCGTGATAACACACGCGGACAACAAACGGCAACGCGCATGGAGCTCAGCCCCAGCCCCACAGACGGGGAGCCACTGCAAACCCAGCCAGGCACCGGCTGGGGCGGGGGGGCGGGGGCTGCGGTTTTGTTTTGAAAAAAATAAAGAAGTCATCCTTACCTGTCAATGATTACGGGGTCTGAGGGCGTCTCGTTTCTATTGCCACAACTTTTCTTGTCACAGCACCGGCTGTGGAGTAATTGTAAACAGGGGTTTTAATATGCATGTCATCCTTTTATGCCCGACTGGTAATTTTTTTTTTTTTTTAAGTCTGACAGTCAAGCGGCTGGAGTCAACAAAATAAGTTATCCTACCCAGGCAGACCGGCAGTTTTCAACCCAGTGGGTTCATGTGCTCTGTGACTAAACTTGGGGTGTAACTTTCTACAGGAAGGAGCAGAGTTGAACAGATCTGTTCCTAGGAGGAGGGTAACAGAGCTACCACCTAAATTGTGATGCTAAAATATGGAAAACATGTTGCTGTGTTTGTCTTTGCAGTGAACTGAGGAGAAGGAGAGGCAGGAGGCTTGGGAATAACTTTTCACAGCTTCAGCTTTGTTTACCTCTAATTGTCAAGCTGTTATTTCTGGAAAAGATGCAAGATGCCACCTTCAACCAATATTTCTTTGGGGCATTTATTAATTATAACCACAAAAGCATGCATCCATCTATCAGAAACTTCCATTGTTCCTTCTTTAAGCCTACCTTAACGCTGTTATTGAAACTTTAATTAAAGCAGAAATGAAACAAAAATGTTATGCTTCTTGCATTTTAAAAAAGCATACTTGTATAATGGTTACATGTCTAAATTAGCTAAATTAACACCATATGGTAGGCAAAGTATATAAAGCCTTTTAAAGCTGACAGCTAAAGTGATTAAAGAAAGTCTACAGTCTTCCACTTAGAGCTTAAATCACATCTGTGCGCTTTCTATGTTAATTGCAGTACATGCAGAAGTGGATAATAAAGAAATTCCACTTTATTGGTTGTAATTTATATTTATTACCTGATATGAGAAAAAGTCAGCTTTTGTATATTAGTGCTGTAACAATATGTCTGCTCAGAAATGGCATGGAGGCAGCCGGCACCGCAGCCAGGCAGAGCCCGCGGCCCGCTACTGTGGCAGGCTCGCAGGTCCTTGTCATTCCTCGCCACGATATTTCACAAGCCGCACGTACAAAGCCAATGATGCATTTTTATTCGCGTGAAGGGGAGAAACTCTTGTGGTCGTTAGAAAAAAAGCAGGAGGGGAATTGCTCTTGTGACAGGGATCTCAGGAAAGCGCAGCCTTAACAACCCTGGGAAGGGCGCCTGGCTGCACCAGGGAAGAGGTTCCCTGACAGACTCACAGTCCAATTCTCACATGCTTGGCTCTGTCACAGGACAGTTTCCTTTTATCAATACCAGCCGCCGGCACGGCTCAGGATGCCGGCGCTGCAGAAGGAAGCAGTCAAGTGCCTGGGAGTGATCCCTAACTCCTCCGCACGGAGGACACAGGCATCACCCGGGACCCTTTGCATTTCTGACATCACAGCGACATGGCCAACGCGTTAATCGGCTCTGCTGAGCCGCCAGCCAGCTGCGGGGACCATCATCGCTGTCATGGGGGAAGTGAGCCCGGCTCCTGGGCTGCGGCTTGCGGCCAGCCGATTACATTTCAATCGAACCCCATCCCAAAGCCCAGCCGGGTGGAGGCGCCAGGACTGCGCATCCTTTGTGGCTGCAGCTGGCGCCGAGGCTACCCACCCACCCGCCGCTCACCCGTCCGCCGCTCACCTGCACATGATCTCGTGGGTCAGCAGCACACGGCACATCTCCGGGTTCTTGTCCTGGCCCTCATAGACGATGGCCTGCACGGGGACATGCAGAGGCGGGCGTTACAGGGCGCCCTGGCTTTGGCGTCCAGTTGCCCCAGCCTCAAGGCCCGGCTGGCGGGCAGGTGCACAGAGGGCTGGGGGAGGCAGCACGGCCCACCCAGGCCACCCTCCAGGCGGGTCACCCAGAGTAAGGCTCAGCCAAGGAGGCCTCCTCTCCCGGGCGCCCTCCAGGCCAGCTCGGGCTTTCAACTCCAGAGGATTTCAGTCTCGTGGGTGGGGGCAAGGCGGGGGTTCAGGGAGCCATGGCACCTTGGTCCAGGCACACCGGGCTCCCAGCCCCTCGGCGACCCACACCACCGCTGGGCCACGTCCTCGGGCCATTGTCTACATCAAATTCCAATGTGTGTTGGGAGAGGCCGCTGAGAACAGCTGTGACTAAAGCAGGGCGAGCCGGCTGGGGCAGGAGTTTGCCAGGAGCCCTGTGCGCTCCCCGGGCCCAGCCGAGCCCGAGTTCAAACCCAGGTTCCAGAGGTGGGCCGTCCGCCGGCCCAGTCGCCCCGGCCGCCGGGCTCTGCACGCCGTGGGCGGCTCTGGGGCCGGGACGCAGCAGCCTCACGTGGCCGCCGGCCGGGCCTCCGGGGCTCCGGGCAGGAGCGCTCCTCCGGCCCCAGGCGCCCAGCCCTGCGCGGCCACGTGCTCCTCGCGGGATGGTATTTGGAAATAAAGTGCTAATGGCCAATCTGGTGTTTATTTTGAAACTGCTAACAAGGATTTTTCTCGGGGAAGAAGGCAGTGTCTGCGCACACGCTCGGGTAGGTTTTGAACAGAGGCTCTGCCAGATGGTGCGCAGCCCTAGGTGCGCTCACCACGGCGCTCACCAGCTCCGCCCGCCGGGAACCCGAGCTGGGGCCGCTGCGCCAGCCGCCCCGGCCCCACCGCCCGCAGCGGGGAGGGGGAGAAAGGGGGAAAGGAAAGAAGGGGGGAAAAGGCCACCGGAGGAGGGGCAGAGGGCGGGGGGGGGGGGCCAGGAGCCGCAAGTTCCCGGCTGAAAATTCCACGGAAGGGGGAGGGGAGTCCCCTCTCCAGTTCCCGCCACCCCCACCCCACCCCCCAATTATCTGGAAATTACTTCCAACCTCCTCGGGCACTTCTGACTCCCTCCTCCACTTCCAGGCGGACAAAGCCCTTTGCCGAGGAAACCCGGCTTCCCTCTGGGAAGAGGGCCAGGTCCCCGGGAGCCGCTCTCCCCCAGCCTCCCCGGACCCTGCTCCAAACCACGGTGTCACCGCAGGCCAGCGGGCCGCCCAGGGCCACAGGGCGGGCAGCGGGCACCAGCTCTTCCGAGAGAGCGCGGCTTCTCCTCGGATGGAGCCCCGTATTTGTATTTGATTTATTCTTTATTTTGTAGCACAAACAGAAATCCATAAACTGTCGGTTCAGCACCATTGACTCTTTGATCAGTTACTGGGCTATTTCTTTCCTTTTTCCCCCTCGATCCGGTCAGTGAGAGGAGATTAAACGCCGCTATTTCCAGCCCTGCTTATACTGCAAAGGTCCGTGGCTAAATGAACAATAAAAGTGCACTTGAAACCAGCCCTCCTGCTCTCGAAACAACAGGGAAACTTAGGGATGCCGAACTCCACCGCTTCCTCCCACCGCAGCGCTCTCTGAAAACATCAGTCCTTACATACAAAGAAATAAAAGCACCCCGTCCACCAGCAGCCCCACTTCCAGAGGCTTCCCTGCATCCGAGTGAAAACATGACCGAAGGGCACGCCGCCTGTCTTCGTCAGAAAGAGCGGAGTTTACCATCAGATCTGTGTTTTACTCTCAGAGAAAACCGCGCTGTTTTGCACCGCAGACATTAAAATCTAGCACGCGGGCTGCCTAGGGAAGGACAAACTTTCTAGAGGGGAAGTAAAATCAGAAACCTAATTGCGGAGCAGAGCGGGAGGCACGCGCGCCTGGCTGCAGAAGCCGGGAGGCGCTTTCACTGGCTCGCATTCTTCAAGTTCGCATCAGAAACCCAGACTCCACTTTCATTTCCAAGCCTGAAGCCCGGCCTGGAACTGTATTTTAAATCAATCTGTGCCAAGTGGATTTAATTTACACATCGGACCTGCCCCTCCCCCAACCTCTATTTTTAAGAAAAGGGGGGGGGGGATCTTTAAAACAACTGAACAACAACGTACTACCCAGCACAAACCCAGCCAGAAACTGCACAACGTCAAAAAGCAAGGAAGTGCTTCTCTGCACTTAATGACATTTCCGAGAGCCAATAGTTATCCTCGGAAAAGTTGACCAAGACAGGTTAAATAATTTAATAAGGACCTGCTTGTAATTATGTTATTTACAAGGTATGACAGAGGGTGGGAGCAGGAGCCAGAGCGGCTCACGGAGCAATGGGCGGGTTTGGGTGACCCCTGGAGCTCGGAGTTTGAATTATGGAGATGGGGGGCCGAGAGGTGAAGATGGACTAGAGGAGAACAAGGTGACTTTTCACCCCAACACATTTAACTTTTAAATTCAAATAAACGTCTCCTGTTACTAGACCATCACACTGGAAAGGGGGAAGAGTGAACTAATCAAGCCCCACTCACTGGGCTTTGGAAAGGAGTTAGTTGCCATTGTTACAGGGAGAAAAAAAATCAATGAAATGATTCCAAGGAGAGAGAGAGAGAAACAAAAAACAAAACAAAAAAACGCATTTAAAAATACACGGAAAGGGGCATCTCGGAATTTTTCTGTCAAATATTAATTACCATAATTAATTAAGAGAGAATCTGAATCCCATCACAAGCCATTTAATAAAGCATATCTGTCCTGTTCTAATGACGACCTAAACTATTTCACCAATTGCTTCATTTATTCCAATAAATATGGAATTCTCATTAGCATGTCAAGGAAACTAAGTGAAAAACAAAAACACACAGATCCATTTGTCAGTCTGCTAGTCTCTGAACCCCGGGACAAGCCCAGCTGAGCAGTGAAAACTCATGCAGACACTTAAACTTTCTCACCTGTTTGGTCATGGAATCTATGAGGCGAACATACAGATCCTGCTCCGTTCTCACTCCTGCAAGAGACAGAGAGAGAGAGAGAGAGAGAGAGAGAGAGAGAGAGAGAGAGAGAAGTACCCATCAGTTTAGCAAGGGCACCCGGGCACAGGAAGTCCAGGGCTCAGGGACTGCAGCCGCGTGATGCAGCAAACTTAAGGCTTGGCCTTTTAAAAGGCAAGAAAGAAAACCCCAATCGCTTCTCGCTTTTTTTTTTTTCTTTTCCTAATTAACCTTAGGACTCCCAGGGTTTGCCTTGAAAGGTGCAAGAAATGTGCCCAGCTGAGTGCAGGCCTGGCTGCCATACCCACAGGCCCATGTGGTCATTTATTTTTAGAAAACAGAAAGCAAGATATGGAAACAGAGTCTGAACTCTTTCTAACGTCTCTCGAGGATTTTTAAGAACCTGGAGCCCGGGCAGCAAGTTACGCCCGGTTTACCCGAGCCACCCCCATCTCAATAATTAACATTAATTTGCAAAATTGAAAAAAGTCACTTAGAAGTGATGTTCAGCTGGAGCGCCTATCGACCCGCTTTTTACTTTCTACTTCAAGCCCTACCGGTTAATCATGTGAAGTGCCATCGACTTATTGATCGTTTATGTTTTGTTTTCCTTCTATGCCATGAGAAGATTTCGTGTTTACATCCATGTCATTTTAATCTCAAAATCTTTATGTCCTTTAAGCATCTCGGGCAAGGAGAGAGCGAGGGAGCCGGGCAGGGGCGGGGAGGCAGCGGCAGCGGCCACTTACCATTGCTGTACAACAGCTGGAGTTTATAGTGGATGCCGTTGTTGGTTTTCTCGTTGTTGGGCTCCTGAAAGTAACGACAAATAATTGCATTTAGTGCGGCCGGCGTCCGCGCGGCCACCGCGCTCGGTCCCCCTGCACGACCGAGGCCCCCCGGCCTCACGCAGCGCAGGATTCCTAGCTCGGAGCGGCGCGGTGATGTCACTGTCCTGCTCGCAGCCCGCGCCCTCCTGGCCCCGCGTGAGTCCGGGGGCGCGCGGGAGTCGCGCAGCCCTCCGCGGGCCGGCGGGCGCACGTGGCGGCGGGGGCGCCTGGCGGAGCCGTCCCCGCCGCCGAGGGGGCTCTCCGCGCCACCGCGCCGGGCACCGCCTGCCTCCCACTTCTGGAAAGATGGAGGGTGTGATTGTGTGCTCGCACTTACTTTCTCTTTCTCCACAAAGTCCACAAAAGCGGTCCTTTCGATCTCCACCGGCTGCCCCTGCCTGTCGTAGAGCGCCAGCACGAAGTGGAAGAAATTGGATTTCCGGAGGTTGGAGGGCGGCTGCTTCTCGAAGTGCGCCCGCGCCAGCCCCACGCCGCTGCGGGAGGAAAGAGACAGCGGCCCGGTGAGCAGCGCAGCGCCGGCCAGCGGCGGGGACGCGGCGGGGCCGGGGCGCGCGGGGCCGGCCGGTACGTACCTCTGGGCGGCCGTGTTGGCGTCCACCACCCCCGCCGTGTGCATCCACGAGCGCACCGGGTTCATGCCGCTGCCCAGCGGCTCCTCCTTCATGGTCGTCCCCCCGCGCGGAATATTCTCCTGAATCCCAAACATGAAAACTGCTGGCGGCGGCCGCAGCTCCCGGCCGACAGCGCTTCCGCGAGCAGCGGCGCTCGGGGCTCGGCGGCAGGCGTCTGCCCTGGCCGCGCTGGCCCTGCTCGGCGCCTGCGGTCCGGCCCGCCGCCGGCTTCAGCCCGTCCCGGGCAGGCACGACATACACCGGCGGCCGGGCGCTCCGGACGGCCGGGGGGCGCGGGGGCGGCGACACCGGCGGCGACACCGGTGGCGGCGCGGCGCCCCGGAGAAGCGGGAGAAACAGGACGCGCGGCCGCGGCGCTGGCTGTTGTTGTTGTTGTTTGCAGGCGCGCTCAACGTGGTGTCATCCTAGCCGGGCGGCGTCCGCGGCTGCAGGACACTGCGGGATCGTCCGCTTCTGGCGCGGCCCGCCTGCTCCAAAGACAAATAAACGGGGCAGTGAGTGCCGCGGCGCAGTCCCGGGCGCAGGCGGGGCGCGGCGGGGCCTGGAGCGGCGCGCGCAGCGGACGGAGGCGCACAAAACTCAGCCCTCTCTCCCCGAGGAATGGACCCTTTCCCGGGAGCCAAAACTCGAAGCCCCCGGGAGCCGCGCTGTCAGAAGGTGACGTCGGGGGGCGGTGCCTGCGCCATATATGGGAGCGGCCGCCCCTCGCCGCGCCCCTCGCCGCCGCCGCCGCGCTCGCCGACTGACTGCCTGACGGCGCCGCGAGCCGGCCCGAGCCCCGCGAGCCCCGCGAGCCCCGCCGCCGCCGAGCGCCACCCAGCGCCGCGGCCGCCCCGGGCTACGCGCCGCGGCTCCTCGCGCCCACCCGCAGCCTGGGAAGTTCCTACTCGCCCAAATAAATCTTGAAATGAAACAACCAGTGCACGATGGCAGCCTGGCCCCCCTAATTCCTCCTCCCCGATTCAGAGAGACAGTCAGAACACGGTGGAAAGGAGGGGGTAACATGCCCAGGCACCCCGAGTTGTCCAAATGCATGCCATAAATGCAAGGGGCCGCAGCTCCCTCTGGGGCGGCCCGAAGAGAAAAGGGGAAAGTGAGAAGAGGCGAGCAGGCCGCAGGGAGGCAGCCGGAGGGGCCAGCGAAGGGCTGGGGGCGGCAGTGGGGGGAGCAGGGCGCCCAGCCTAGGCGGGGCCGAGCTCAGCCTGGTTTCCACGCAGACCTGAGGCTGCTGGAGGGGGCCGGCCCGCCCCCGTCTGGGCCTCGCCAGACGCCAGTGTTTGCTGCCGGGGAGGCCGCCGAATGCCGGGCTGGGGCCCACGTCGGAGGCGGACTCTGCCAGATGCTCTCTCTTTCCTGGTGGCCACGGGAGACCCCGGCCCCCGGCCTGTCCTTAGCCGCGGCGAGTAACAAAGAAGGCTCCGGGCGCTCGGGCTGGCAGGAAGCGCGCCGGGCTCTCGGGCGACCTGGAGCCGGGTGTCCGGCGGCGCGCCCTGCGCGGTGCCCAGCCCTCCCTGGCGCCGGCCTCTCTAAAAGCCCAGTGGACGCCACGGGCGCTCGGGTCCCGTCCTCGGTGCCGCCGGTCCGGGTAAGCGCGCGGCGCGCGTCTTCCCGACCTGGTTTCGAGGAATCGGGAGGGTAGCGGGGAGTGGGGAGCCAACAGCTCACGGGCCAGCGGCCAGGCTCCAGCAGCAGGGACTCGGAGCCCAGGCGCCCCGCCCGCCCAAAGGACGTCTGCGGGACACCGATTGCAGACCCCGGGGACCACCAAGAGCTGCCCTGGCACTTTCCTGCCAAGAGGAATCAGGCCCTTTTGATTAAAACAAACAAAACCAAAACAGGTTCCAGGGCGCAAGGGTGTCGCAGGGCAGCCTCTTCCCCCGGTCTGGAGTAACGCTCCCTTTTTTATGAATTGGCCGCGTGTGTACATTAATATTTTAATTAATCGGGAAAATCGAAGTCCGATTTACATTGTCTGGGGACCCCCACGCCGCTTGGAAGGGGTGAGGGGGGAAAAAAAAGATGTGTTGGAAAGCAATCTATTTTGCTGGTGTTGGGGGTTAATGACTATTGCCAAAGATAAGTGAATTATCAAAGCTGTTGCGCCGGTCCCATCTCAAAATCCATTACGGTGCCGGTCGTCTAATTAAATACGTAAGTATAATAAAATCATATTTTATGACTATTTGAGGGTAATGAGATTAGTCTTTAGAAGCGATCGCCACATATTAAAGATGCCACTGTCTATAGAATGTTAATAACCTTAAATCAAAGTGTATGGAAACTATTCACGATAAATTAAAAGAAAATTTCTGTATTCCTAATCAGCCCCGAGCTTTCCACCCACAGCAGCCCGGGTGTAGCCCGGAACACTGTCTTCCCGGAGAGACAACAGGGCATAAAGTTGGCCATCGGGGGAGGGTGGGGTTGAGAAGTGGCTTTGTCTCCGCGTGCTGAGCTGCTGGGGGCTCCCGCAAGGCGGCTGACGGGCCAGGCCGGCGTTATTGTCAGGCTCTGCAAAATGCCTTTTTGGGGAAAGATGAAGTTGGAAATAGGAAACAATACTTCCTTTGTCGCACACTTCCTAAAATGCCCAGCCCCGACTGGAGGTGCCCCCTTCCTCGCACTAACGAAAAGTATCATGCTTAAAATCATTTACAGTATCTTTAATTCAGATTACACGCGCCAAGGCGATTTAAATCTGATTACCAAATTAGAAGGTTTAAAAACAAATCCTTCTAAATCTGATACTGTTGACTAAAGAGGGAGGGGAAAAAAAGTTCCATAAGCCCATCGCATAAGGTAACGATCCTGCCCCAGAAAGAAAAGGGGTTTTAAACCTTTTTGACAACAAATGCAGCTGCCCCACTGTTTTGGACGATATTAAGCGAAAATGAATGCAAATCTGTGTTCAGCAGCCATCTGGCCCGAAATGGGGGAATCAGCTGCTCTCACAACAGGCTCAGAGGCTGAATCCATTTCAGCTCATTTTCTAGATCATCTGGTCCCGCACCCAAAGCGTGGAAAATACGGTCTTTATCATTCACCAACTTTATCTTTTTTGTCACTCCACTGCTGGCTCCGCGCTGTGAGCACAAGGACTGGCCGCCTGGGCAGGGTCTGCACGGGCCTGCTGTAAAGCGGCCTGGGGGGGCGGCCTTCTGGGCCCCCACCTGACCCTGCCCCGGATTTTCGCTTTGGTAGGGTGCGAGCAGCTTTGGAGAGGTGCAAGGGACCCAGCACCCAGGCCCCTAAGCGGGGGGAGGGGCTGCAGGTCAATTCCTGGAAGTCTTGAGGGAGACTGGAGCGCCCCCTGAGCCCAGCCCCCACCTGCGGGAGCCCTACCCCGTCCCCTCTCCCTCTCCAGGGAACTAAGGGGCACTGAGTACCCAGGTAGGGGAAGCCGAGGGAAGGGCAGGCTGACACTCTGGAAGCTGCGCAGGTCCTCCGAGGCTGCAGGTCCAGCCTCCGCTCCCAGAGCGCTCCCAGGGGCCCCCTGGGTGGGGCCTGACCTTCACTGGGAACCCCCAAGCCCTGGCGACTATGGCTGGAGGCCCCGCTCAACGTGATTTGCACTGGTGGCCCTTACGCCGCCCCACCGCCTCCTCCTCGGAGGGTGGGAAGTATTCCTTTTGTGCGGATTTACAGGGAGAGGCTTCAATGAGCCCCCTCACATTTGCATTTAAATAGCGGCATCCAGCGCTTCGCGTGCCACACACCAGTGGGCTCCCAGATGTCACGCCGGAGTCAGTCAGATGGCCAGTGCCCAGCTGTCCTCCCCACATCATGCGGGAGCAGGCAGTGACCTCAGAGAGATGGCGCCTGCCGGCTATGGAGTCCTGCTCGGGGAGCAGCATGCAGGGCGCAGAGCCCTGGCAGCGCCCGGCCACTTCTCAGGGCACCCGCCAAGGCCGGGCTGGTCGGTACAGCCCTGCGGCGCCCGCACTCCGGCTCAGCCCGGCCTCCCTGACAGTCACGCCGTGCTAGTCCTGCCCCGCTGCCGGGCTCACCAAGCCCCTCCACCCGCGCCCAATTCCCATCCAAGGGCGGGGGCTGTTCCGCCCCTGCCAGGCATGGACTGCCCCATCGCACCTCCTCGGTCCCGGGTCCAACACAGCTGAGTGGTGCTGGGCCTGGAGAACGGGAGCCCGGCTGGTTCCGGCCTCTGAGCCCCCCAGAAATTTCAGCCAACTTGGGCTCCTGGGGTGCAGGGCCAGGCGCAGAGCCCACCCAGCATCCAAGGCACTCCTAGGCACCCCTTCCTGCTCGCAGCAGAGCGTCCTACCAGCCTTCCAAAGTGTAATGAAGTGCATTTCCGGCGAGGAGAAGCCCGGGCCGGTGGTGCGCGGGCGCAGACAGGCACGGGGCCCTCCGAGGGCTGGTGGCTTCAGGCCCAGGCTGCGCGGCCAGGCCACTCGGAGTGCTGGGAACCGGTGCGAGCAAATGCGCCTAAGGCCGGTGGTTCTCACTCTCCCGGCCAGTGCGGAGCTGCAGGCGCGGCCCGCCCCCACGTTCTCCGCGCCCGGGGGTCATGGTCATACCGCGCGGCTACCGGCCTCCAGCCTGGCTCCCGCCTGGGGTCCGGGCCGGCGCCAAGCACAGGCGGAGGCCAGAGGAAGAACCCCAAACCCTTAGCCAGACTGACCTCGGGCCCTGGAGGGAAGGAGGCCATAGGACCAGGAGAGCCGAGAAGAGGGAAATCCCAGGAGGAGGCACCTGGAAAGTGCAGTGAATTGCAGGAGAGGGTGGAACAGCCACACACTGGCAAACCCTGCCCGCCCCGGGTCAGTGATGCGGGCCCCAAGCTCTGCCTTGCATCGCGGGGTCACGCTGCCCGTGGGCCGGGTGGGCCGGGCAAGCAAGGGCTCCGCATCAGGCCACCCCAACCTGTGAAGTTTCGCACAAAGGTGGGGAGGCCAGGTTCAGGTTCGGGTGGGTTTGTCAGGCCCAGGGAAGGCGCCTTCGCTCTCTGCGCTGAGACGGAGGCCAAGGGGCCCTCCAGAGACATGTGGTGACTGAACCCAAGCCAGGCCGGAGTCCCGCTCACTCTGAGAGGCAAGTAACTGGGCACCGTGCCCCGAATGCATGGGGAGCACCAGCGGCCTCCTCTCTCCTGTGCTGGGAGGTGGGAGGCCTGGCAGGATTCACAGGTAAAACGCAGATGCTGAAGGGTCCCACACACACCCACCCCCCATCATTCTGTGAGGCTAAGGTTCCTGAGCCCAGACCCAAGGACTGCAAAGGGAACAATTCTCCCGGTGAGAACATGCAGGCAGGCGCCTCCTGCCAAGGCGGCCAAATTTGACAAACAGCGCCTCCTGGGGTGGGGAGAGCAGAGTGCCGCGGAGCAGCGCCCGCTCCCAGCTACCCCGGGGGCAGGTGGCCACCGCGGCTCCCTGCTGGCCCCAACAGCTGGGCGGCGGCCCCTGCGTGTCCGGTGCACCTAGGCCTCGCTGACCTCGTGACCCCCAGAGCACGCACCCGCCTCCTGGTCCTAATTGCCTCCCCCGCCCCACCCACACACACGTGCATCTGCAAAGGCGGAACAAGGCCCAGGAGGCCGCGTCCACGCCCTTGCTGGCAAGAAAGTCGAGCTCCAAGTGGCCGGCTGTGTGAGGGGCAGTGGACACACATGCAATTCGCTCACTCACTCCCTGGAAAATCCAGGGCGCACCTCGGCTCCTGCAACATGCGGAATTAGAAATCGAACCGTTTATTGTCTCCTAACTTTTCTCTCATTCTTTTGGTCACTCACTGTGGCTGCCCCCACTGTTCTGAGTGGGCCCTGGGGGCTCCTCAGCCAGACCACGAATCCTCAAATCAAACACTCGCTTTCAGAAAGCCAGGTTTCTCTCAACGCACCCCGCAACCTAAAAGGCTGCCCCTCCGTGAGAAGCTCAGAGGAGCACCCAGCTGGGAAAGGACAGCTGGTGCATGGCGGGGTCCCTGGGACCCGAAAAGGTGCAGCCACTTAACAAAGCCAGATTTCCCGAGGCGCGTTCAGCAGCGCCCCAAGGCAGGGGAGCAGGCTGCGCCAGAGCAGGCACCTGGACGCCAATGCCGCCGCCCCCTCCAGTGCACAAAGCAAACTTCCCCCAGAGTCGCTTCTAGACAGAGCCGGGCGTGCGGAATGCGCCAATCAACACCTAAACAGACCCAAACTGTAGGAACACGGATCGATCAGATAATTTCAAATATTATAATTGGCTTTAATTAAACACACTGCGTTCTAATTAACTCTGAAATTTTAGCATGCTTTGGGACACTGGTGTCTGATTTGATATTGTCAGTCCAGATGTCCTAATAAAATTCAATCCTCCACTCAAGACTTCAATATTCACTAAGAACAAAATGCAAATTAAATGTAAAACCTAAAGTATCGCCAAAGGTATAATCAAGAAAGGTGTCTCCAAACTTCTCACTTTTTATTACGCAGTAGTTTAAAAATGCAGATTACATCCTAACAAGACCTCTCGGCTCGCAGTAAATCTTAACTCTTTCCTGGGCAGAAGGCAGTGCCTGGCGACTGCTTCGAGGCAAAGGAGGGGGCAGGCAGACCCCTGCACAGAACTGAATACCCCTCACCTGGGAGCCACGGGAACGCAAACGTTCTCCAATGGAATTCTGGTTGGCAACCCCGGTTTGCTAACACGGGCAAAGGTGCTGGGGTGGTAGAAAACCAAGGGTAGGAGTGGACAGAATGGGTTGGGGATTGGCGTCCTCTTCGGCCACTCCTTAGCCGCACCTGAATGGCGCGTACACATCCATTCCCGGGAGCGAAAGTAGGGCGGGGACCGGCAGCGGCCGGGTCTGGCCAATCCGCCCGGGAATTGTCTCCGCTTCGGGGACAGCGAGGACGAAGAACGGGAGCGGAGCGAGAGCACCTCTGCCCTTGGACAGAAATGTGTCAAGCACCTCTTCCCTTGAGCTCACGTTCGCACAACTTCTAAGTGATCCGCGAGCGGGTCGGGTCCGGCGGGGCGACGCGGCGGGATGACCCGTCCAGGGAAGCCCCGCGCAGGCCCTGCGGGGGGCGCAGGAGGCGCCTTTGGCGACGCATTTAGCCAAGACGCGATTCTTTACCAATCTGAAGGTCTGCTAAATTTGCAGTCCAAAATGAGTCCGTTAAAAGGAAGCTATTCACGTTAAACGTGTGTCTGTTTCCCATACTAATGGAGTCACTTAAAACTGTTGCTAATTTAACTTTTTAAAAGGCCACACGGTGGAAATTTGCATTTTCTTTAGGATATTGAAATGAAGAGAAAGCTGCTGGGTGGTGAGGCTGCCCAGGGCATAGCTAGGGGCCATGCAGAAATAAAAACAGAGAAAGAAAAGAAGAAAGAAAGAAACCCGCTTCTCTTCTAGACTATTAATAAGCAATTTGTCCCGCTGAAATTTACATTGCAAAGCGGAGGACGCCGCCAATCTAGGCAGCGGGGCGGCGCGGGCGCGGGCGCGGGCGGGACGGCCTCTGGGCGGTTCTGGCCGCCCTGGGGGGTGATCTCTGGGCAGCTTTGAACTTGGTGTCCTTGCCGCCGCGCCGCCGACCCTCGCCCGCACCCACGCGCATCTCCATTCCAGTGCCCCGCCCGGGCCGCGCGCCCGCAGAGCCGGGAATGGGGCTGCGCTGTCGCCACCAGGCCTGAGCCCCAACCGGGTTGGAGTCTCCCCGGGGAAACCCCTCGGCTCCCAGGGAGGACCCAGGCTCACGGACCCCCATCCGCCACCAACAATTCAAACATTAAAATGCCAGCAATAAACTCTATTTTTTTCTTCGTGCTGAGCCGGGCTGCCCTGGTCCAAGTCCACGGCCAGTGCGGCGCCCCAGCTCCGCGCCCGCCCCGCGCCCCTGCCAATTCCCCGCCCGTGCGCCGCCGGGCTGAGCGCAGCGGCGAGCCTAGCGTGGGGCCAGGGCGCCATCTACAGGCGCCGCCGCCGCCTCCCTCTGGTCCAGGGCCGACTCCTCCTCCCTCCGCGCCGCCGCCCGAGCCCGCACCGCGACGCCTGCCACTTGTCACAATTACCCGACGCTCCCCGTGCTATTTTGCTTATGAAACATTGATTGCTTAGTGATGCGAACTTTTAAGCACTATATTAAAACTTTCCAAATAAAGGCCTCTCCCGCCTGCGATGTTTAGGAACACGATTAAAAGACGTGAAATGTGAAGATAATGCAATTTGATTTGTTAGTCTAACTCTGCGATTTGAGACTTGATGTCCCCAAAGACCAGGCGAGCTTTCCCCCTTTATTTATTTTTATTAAAACATCAATCTGCGCTCGAGCTGGGTGAACTCGGTTTCACCTGGAGAACATAAAATTCTCCATACCAGAGAAATAAGCACCGTTCATAAATCAGCGGTATTCCTGACACATCGATCAATTTTTGGTTGTTAATCCGAAAGGAGGAGTTTTAATTGCTTCCTGCGTTCTCGTCCAGGCACCTCGGCATTGGAACCTCTCCCTCCCTCCCTCCCTCCCTCCCGCCCTCTGCGGGTCTCACTTTTGCATTGGGGGAGGGGCGAGGATTGAAAAATCCCGGGTCCTTCAACTCAATCTGCGGGACCCCCACTCTCCTCCGCGCCCGCGCGCGCCTCCCCCGCGCCGAGGGCCCGCGGCACGAGCTCCCTTCCGGCGGCCCTGGCGGAAAGGCCTCGAGGAGGGGCCGCCCGAACCCCAGGAGGCCGCCCAGGCCTTGCTCTCTGGCCACCAGCGCGCAGCGCAGAAGTTCACGGGGAGGCCAGGCCGCGGCACCGCCCACGGCGCGGGGTCCCGCGTCCCCAGCCCCGCGCGCCCCCCGCCACAGCCCTGCCCGCGCTCCCGCTGGCGAGGAGAGCGCACCCGGCCTCGAGGGGCCCCGCAGTCCACGCAGCACCCCAACCCGCCCGCGCCAAGCGCCAAGTTCAACTTTGCTGGCTCGTGGCCCCTGGGGGCGGGAGGGCTGGGCGGGGAGCCCCCGACGGGATCGCCAGCAGCCCCCGCGCGCTCACCTGCACCGCTCAGTCGATGGGCGTCGCAAGGCGCACCGGCCGCGAGGTGTCGGTGACGCCACCGGCGGGCCGGGAGGGTGTGCGGCCCGGCGCCTGCCCACGTTCCCACCTCGCGCCCTCCCAGGAGAGCCCACGGGCCGGGCCGCGAGCGCGCCAGTGCGCACGCGCCGCGCTGCCTTCCACCGCGGGAGGCGGCGGCGGGTGAGAGCCGGGCGGGGGCGCGAGGAGATGCCCGCAGGCGGCCCCGCGGCCGGTCTGCCTCGGCGCCCTGAGGCCGCAGCTGCGCCCAGCTCTCGCCTCTGAGGGGGCGGGGAGGGTGTAGGGGCCTCCGGGTGCCCCCTGGGCCAGCGCGGGCCCCTTCCGCGGGAGGCCTTCCTCCGAGCCACACGGTTCTGAACCTGCCTTGGCCGATAGGGCGCGCCAGGTCCCTGCGGGGGGCGGGCCGGGGACACCTGTGCAGAAGCAGGTCCCTGGCTGGAGGCCTGAAGTCGTCGGTGTAGATGCCTGCGCGCCCCCAAGCCTGAGAGTGGGTGCCCCGGAACCGCTTGGTCATGTAGGGCGAGAGGACAGCTTCCAGAGTGTCTGCATGCTGCTCATCACCTCTGGGAAGCACTGTCCTGCCGGGAGTAGAGCCACCTCCCACCAGGGGAAGAGAAGCCAGGATTCTCCTGGAAAAGCCACAGGAAACTGCCTGTCCTGCTCCAGCCGGTTCTTAGTCGAGGGCCACGTCACTGAAGTGGCTCCGCTGCTCTGGGAGAAGGAGGCCAGGCAGCCCTGACCACCCCACTCCCTGCCTCCGGTGTCACCCAGCAGATGACCAGATGTGGGACCTCGCCATCCCACCTGGAGGTGCTGCCCTAGGCAAGAAAGGGGGCCAGGCTGGTGCCTGCGCCCCTGCCCGCTGACTGGCCCTGGGTTGGAAGGAGCTGATGTGTAGCCAAGTCCCCAGGCCCTGGGCTCGACCCTGTGGCAGCATTTTCTCTCTCTAATGGAGACCCCTTTGCCAAGAACCCGGGTTACCGCCTGCTGATTCTTACCTGCCTGCGCCCTGAAACCTCAGTGCCGTGTAAATACCTGAATGAGTATAACTTGCGTATCGCCAGGGTCTGTCTCCAAAAACAGAAAGTACCAGTGTGTCCACATGTGACCCGCGCTCGGCACCGTCCACTGAGCGCTTCTTCTTGCCTGCTTTTTGCTCCTAGAGTTGTTTTCCCCTCTTTATTTCCACCTTGTATAGTGAACGTTGAATGTGCTGAATCATGAAATCTGACTGGAAGGAAAAGTTATTTTTGGCCATTTATTTAGTAAAAAGCACTCCAGAGAATGCAACCCAGAAATGTGCTTTATTGTGATCGCTTCGTGTAAGAAAAGAACTGAATAACGCGTATTTCCCCTTTGTCATCTTCACTTGGGAATCACTTTTAATGTGAGCCAGCATGAAACCATTTAAGCAATATGCAGTATTTTAAGATATAAAATTACCCATGTTTTTAATAGCAGCTCACATGTATTGAACGTTACGTGCCGGGCACCCGAGACAGGCACATGCAACAGAGAAGTTAGAGGACGCGTCGCGGTCACTCAGCAAGGAAGCCGGGACTCCAGCCTCGGTGCTGCACTTGAGCCCTGGCCGTTACGCGGCTCAGCTAGTGTGGCTGCAGAGGCAAAGGGGAGGGGTTTCCGTGTCTTGAAATCACGTTGCACGCATGGAGCCTTGACGTGGGCTTTGCTCAATCAGTTTGACCAGGGGGGGCTGTGGAATGACAATCAGTTTGACCAGGGGGCTGTGGAATGACAGGGGGTGGGTTTGATCCCTCTAATGGTAGTAGCTCTCCAACCCTCCCCCTTGCTGGGTCACCCCAAGTTCCCATCCACCCCCTCCGCACAGTCTCACCTGCTCCCCCTGCCTCCAAAGGCTGTGGTTGCTGGGTCTCCTTCCTGCAAAGGCTTCCTGAGCCTGTGCCTCCTGCTGGGCACCTGCCCAAACCTCCCTTCCTCCAGCCTGGAGCTCATCCCTTACCCTTGGTAGGTCCTCAAAGACTATTTTTTTCCTGCAGGAAGGAGGAAGGTATGGAGGGCATTTGGCCACATATGTAATGATTGCTGATATCAAGGGCCTGGAGAGGAATGGCTGCATGAGGTAAAGGACTTGACCACATGGGTATGGTCAGGGAAACCAACACCCGTGGGAAAGAAAAACTCAGAGAGCTTGGCCACTGACAGGAGCCCCACCGTCATATACAAGTCCCAGCACAGAGGAATCCTTAATTGAAGTAGGATGAATTATTTTCTCTGTGCCTCGCTTTCTGGACCCAGGGCTGATGGCCCTGCTGTCTCCCGCAGATTCCCATTAGGCTGGGTTAGGCTGTGTGCCCGGTGGTAAGCAGGGCACTGCCCTTGTGGAGCTTGAGGTTTGGTGTAAGAGCAAGACGTGAGCGTCAGGGAAGCCAGCTCTGTGATGTTTGCACTGGGGGAGGCCTCGCTAGATCTGGCGGGCTAATCCCGATTCTCTCAGGCACGTAAAAATCAGCGTTCATCTGCCGTCGTCACATATGTACGCTTTGTCACTGGCCACTGCACCTAGAAACGCACATTTACAAACATCAATATTCAAACCTGCCTCGATATTTACTTTTATCTCTTTATCCATAACAAGCAATGAGCCTGGTGGCCAGTGCTAAGCAGCCAACAGTTTAAGTGTGGGACGAGGTGGGGATGTGACAGTGCCCGAATGGCAGGTGCCACTCCCAGGGCACAGAAGGACAGAGGGGCCCCGCCACGGAAACCTGGCGGAGGTGGAACTGGGCCCCCGAGCCCAGAAGTCAGAACTTGGTCCCGGGCCCTGTTTTATTTGCAGGCATCTCACTCCACTCCAGTGTGAAATGTGCCTTCCGTGGATTTCTCCTGTGGGGACCCTGGAGTCAGGAGCCACCTGCTCTCTTCATCTTTTTGTTACTTCTTAGCCCAGAGCTGAGCACAGCCCGTGGTCTCAGCAAATCCGTGTTGAGTTAATACAGATGTGATTTGCTTTTCTGAAAATATATTTTTATTAATTTCAGAGAGAAAGGGAGAGGGAGAGAGAAAGACAAACAAACTTTCCCAAACTCAGAAGCTTCAACAACAGCCATGCTCCTCACACCTGTGCCTGCAGGTCGGCTGGGACAGTTCTGCTGCTCTGAGCCTGGCTGGCTGGGTCCAGCCAGGTGTGGCTCCAGGCCATGCATTCATTCTGTCCCAGTCTGCTCCACATCCCTCATCTTCTGGGACCAGCTATCCCAGGCTGTGCTTCTCATGGACATGGCAGGACTTCCATGGGCAAGCACATCCAAGACTCTGCTGGCAGCCTCCTGACCCGAGCAAGGCAAGTGGCATGACTATGAGAAGGTGGAGGGCTGGGGTGTGAACTGGCATAAGAGCCCTGAGAAGCCTACATGGGCCCCGAGCCTGTTGGTGCTGGCGACCCGAGAAGGACAGGCACATCTGCCTGCGTCCTAGGTTCCCTTGTCTCCACCCACACGCTCCCAGAGCGTGCGACCCTCTCAAAGGCACCCTGGCCTTCAGAGAGGCCAGCCCCACTGTGAGAGGTGGCCATGGCTCTGTCCTGCCTGGTCACCTGCCTCCCCTTGTAACGTATGGCTTCATCCCGAGACCTTATTTCTGCACCTTGCCTGTGGAAGGCCCCTCCTGGTTCCAAGCTCCCCAGGAGAAAGGGAAGAACTTCTGAGTGGGCTGGGGGCCAAGGCAGGTGGCCTTGCAAAGACGGCCACTACAGTGACCTCACAGGAAGGAATCTGCCCTGCAAGAGAGGCGTGGCCTTCATCCCAGTGATAGGACCAGGTGGAAAGTGTGTCTTGTTATTCACGAGCCCCTGGGACCTTACCTGATAGTTTATGCTAATGAGGAGACTCGAGGTGGGAGCCAGCCATGCCAGAAAGAGCACTCACGTGATCAGAGGGTTGGTGCGTGGAACCACATGATATCATCCCACCTCTGGGAGGAGAAGCGGGGATTTATTTCAACTATGGGCAGATCAACCAAGCAGTCATGCCTGTGTGATGAAGCCTCCATAAAAAGTCTGGACCTTGAAGCTCTAGTGGGCTTCCCTGGCTGGCAGTACTCCGTTCATGCCACCCAAAACTGCATGGGGAGAGGACAAAAGCTTCGTGTTTGCCCCCTCCCCTGATTCTGCCATATGAGTCTCTCCCTTGGGGTGGTTCTCACTTGATACTTTGCCTGGAATAACCGTGGGTGCAACCTAACACCCCTCCTGAGTCCTATGACTTATTCTAGCAAATCAGAACTCAACTATAACATCAACCATCAATTCAATCTAATTAGGATCTAGTTGACATCTATAAAACGGTCCATTCAGCAATGGCATTGTACTCATTCTAATTATTAATGAAACATATACCAATATAAGTAAACCATATAATACAGGCCATAAAAGAGATTTCAACAAATTTAAAAGAATAAAAATCATACAGAGTTTGCTGTCTGACCACAAGGGAAATCCCCAAATGTGCAGTTGGTATCAGAGTCTTGGGCAGACTAGGCAGTCTGGAGGTCTATGCCCTTGACCTCAAGTTCAACTAACTCTGGGTAAAGCCCCATCCAATTTGCCCATTGAAAGGTGGCCCAAAACCTGTATAGCACCTGAAGCAAAGTCCCAGAAGGGAAGTCTGATGAGGTCTGCACAGAGACAGCTCCAGGTGGAGTCCTGGTTGGAAGGCCCTGGGCTCCTGACTGAGCCACCCTCTACCCTGACCTGGGGCAGGCCACACCTTCCAACCAAAGTTTCTTTCAGTAGTCCCTAATCTTGGGCAATTTACTTACCCTCTCCATGTCCCAGTTAGCAAGATGTGTGGTCCTGTGTACCTAACCCAGAAGAATGGCAAAGGAAGTTCTCTAAACAATAAAAGAAGGACCCTTGGAACATACAAAGAGATAAATGTAAAAATACAATAATTAACTTAAAATAGAATTCTAACAAGTGTTATATAACCCACAGAATGAATAAGAAAAAGACTTAGCCCTAGCCGGTTTGGCTCAGTGGATAGATAGTTGGCCTGCAGACTGAAAGGCCCGAGGTTCGATTCCGGTCAAGGGCACATGCCCGGGTTGTAGGCTCAATCCCCAGTGTGGGGTGTGCAGGAGGCAGCCAATCAATGATTCTCTCTCATCATTGATGTTTCTCTCTCTCCCTCTCCCTTCTGAAATCAATAAAAATATATTACAAAAAAAGGAAAGAAAGAAAGAAAGAAAGGGAGGAAGAAAGAAAGGAACATAAAAGCAGAGGGATTAAACTAAAAGTAAAAAAATAAAATGGTAGACTTAAGCACTAACATATTAAAAAACTACATTAAATGTAAATGGTCTAAATACACCAATAAAAAGACAAAGATTGCCAAAACACATTTAAAAACATGACTCAACAATATGCTGTCTAAAAGGAACTCATTTCAAATATAATGCTATAGGCAGGTTGAAAGTAAAGGGGTGGAAAAAGGATATATCACATAAACATCAATCAGAAAGAAAGAAGAATTGACTATATTAATGTAAGATAAAATGGGCTTCAGAGCAAAGAAAATTACCAGAGATGGAGAGAGGCATTTTATAATGATAAAAGAAGACAAATCAATGTTAAATGTGCTTGCACCAAAAAGCAGCTCCAGACATGTGAAGCAACGACTAATAGAAATGAAAGAAAAAATAGAGAAATCTACAATTATAGTTGAAAAGTTTCTCAACAATTGATAGAGCACTTAGACAGAAAGTAAGCAGACATAAAAGAACTCAACTATAACATCAACCATCAGTTCAATCTAATTAGGATCTAGCTGACATCTGTACACAGTCCATTCAGCAATGGCACTGTACTCATTCTTTCTAATTATTAATGAAACATATCCCAATATAAGTAAGCCATATAATATAGGCCATAAAAGAGATTTCAACAAATTTAAAAGAATGAAAATCATACAGAGTTTGCTGTCTGACCACAATGGAATCAAGCTAGTATTTAGTAACAGAAAACTCTTCAGACACTTGGAAACTAAACAAGGTACTTCTAAATACTACCATGAGTCAAAGAAGTCTTGAGTGAAATTTTAAAAAGAAATGCATTAAACTGAATGAAGCTTAAAAGACAACATATTACAAGGGTGTAGGATGCAGCTAAAGTAGTGCTGAGAGGACAATGTATAGCATTAAAATGCATACATTAGGGAAGATGCTGGACCAAGTGGACAGTCACAGGCAAACACATGAATCTCAACTGAAGACTCATGCCTTATACAAAAATTAATTCAAAATAAATCATGGACTTTATGTAAAAATACAAAACTATTAGCAAAAAACATAGAAGAAAATCTTGGGGAACTAGGGCTAGTCAAAGAGTTCTTGGACTTGACATTAAAAGCACAATCCATAAATGGAAAAACGAATAAATTGGGTTTAATCAAAATATGTTGGGAAAGGCAGTCTCCTGCATGTAGTCTCTTGACCCTCCCCTAGCCACTTCCTCACCAAGAAATATGGAGCCCACATAGCCCATGCTGGACTTGTTGCCCTATGAAGGATATCTTGTCCTGTTTCAGACTCAATGGGTGCCCTCTGTTCTGCTTCCGTGTGTCTCATATGGCACCTGGCCAAACCCACTACTGCACCTATCCCCTGCAGGGAGTGAACTGGGACTTTCTGATTCAGCACAAGGCGCATGAGCCTGCGCACGTTGCAGGGGAGGGGCCTGCTGGTCACGGGGTGCCAATGCCCACTTCTGAAACAGACCTTGGCTGCCTCTCCTCTGTTGAGGAAAGTGTTGTTCTCTCCAGTGTTGTGTTGCTAGACTGTGCTGTTTCCTTGGCAACTATGATACCTGATGCAGAGAGCAGATGTGCTCAGATTTCCACTCCTGGTGATAGGACAGAGGTCACTTGCTTAGAAAAAAATTTCTTTAGGTTTTCTCTGCAAGAGACCCTGATAAGAAGATGAAAAGATAAAGCTACAGACTAGGAGAAAATATTTGCAAATCAAATATCTGACAAAGAACTAGTATCTAGAATATATAAGGAATGCTCAAAACTCAACAGTAAAAGAAATAATTTAAAATAATAAAAGGGTCATATGCTAATTAGACAGGGCATCTTCTGGACGTCCTTCCTGATGAAGCCGAAGCTAGAAGGAAGCCAGGCTGGGTCCCAGGTGCCTGTCAGCGGCCGGAGGAGAGAAGCCCAGGTCCCGGGACCCGGAGAGAAGCCGGTGCCGGCAGTCGGGGTGAGGAAGGCCTACTCTTGCACAAATGTTCGAGCATCGGGCCTCTAGCAATAATAATAATAACAATCTCATTAGAAGACTGGCTAAAAACATGAAGAAACATTTCGCCAAAGATGGCAGTTCATCCATGAAATAATGTAGAACATCATTAGTCATTAGAGAAATGCACATTAAAATCACTAGGAGATACGGTTACACAGCCATCAAAAGGGCTAAAATGAACAATAGTGACAGCACCAGACGCTGGCGTGGATGAGGACACACTGGCTTGCGTGTCCATTCCCGCCGGGTGCAGCCGCTTTGGAAAAAAGCTGGTGGTTTCTTTAAAAACTGAACATGCAACCACTACACCCCCTGGCAGTAGCACCTTGGGCATCAGCCCACAGCAATGGAAACTTACATTCACACAAAAACCTGTATGTGAATGTGTGTCGCAGCTTTTCTCTTAATCGCCAAACCAGGCTTTCCCCAGTCGGGCTGCTCCTTAAACTCTGGCCAATCAAATACTTTCTGCTTTGCTTCCATGTTTTCTGTATGCAAACCCCTCCCCTCGCTCCTGCGGGGGACAAGCTCCTTGCCACCTCTGGCTAGGTGGTGCCCGAATGAAACAGATGTATGGTCACATAAACTCTTGAAAAGCTTTTCCAAAAATGTTCAGTTACAGTTTGCGTTCAATATTATTTTGTGTTGGTTCCAGGTGGACGGCCTAGTGGTCAGACAATCCTATACTTTACAAAGTGTTCCCCCGATATTTTTGAAAGGTTTTCATGTGCCTCAGTTTACCTTTTATCACTCACTCCCACCACCAGCTCCTGCTCATCAGCAATCCGCTTTCCGTCTCCATGGATTTGCTAGTCCAGACATTTCATATCAACAAGACCAGACCGTACGTGGCCTCTGTGTCGGGCTTCTTTCCCTCCGCATCCTGCTTTCGAGGTTCACCCCTGTGGCAGCGTGGACCGGCGCTGTGTCCCTTCAGCGGCTGTGTGTGGGCTCTGGCCCAGCCTGTGGGAGCTGCACCCTTTCTCCCCACTTCTCACCCGTCCTCAGCTTAGCAGCCTCGGCTCAGCGCCTTCGCCCTTGGGGAAATGCAGGCATTCATTTCACTTTGAACAAACAGGTGTTGACCATCCCACGGACTCCAGCCCCACAGAACACTTCCGTGGGCTGTGGAGGAGCCAAGGTTGTTGTCCCTGAAACCCTGAGCCTGCAGCTTTCTCCTCGGCCTGGGCCCGGCTACCCTCTGGCCGCAGACCCAGCCCCTCCCTGGCACCCTGAAGGGAGATGCCGCCTTCACCTGGGCACGGTTTGGGCCCCCAGGGCGCCCGCCTGCCCAGCAGCCCTCCGTAGAGGAGAGGCCGGTGCGGGGAAGGCGGCCAGCCCCCAGCTCTGCCAGCACCTGGCTCAGGCTCTCTCCCAGGCTGCATCCCCAAACCAGGCTGGCCTCCAGGCACCTGCAGCCGCAGCCCCGAGCCAGGCAGGCGGCGCAGCTGCCGGGAAGCAGGGCCCGGCGGGTGCTGCACTGGAGTGTGCAGGAATGCCCTCCACGGCTCGCTGCCAGGCCGGGAGCCTGGCGACCAGGGCCAGGCAAAGTGGCCGGCACCTCGATCCCGGGAGCTACTGGCCAGGCACCATCCTGACGCTCAGATGCCAGCACACAGGGAGCAGCGAAACGAATTCCAGGTCTTAGCGGTCCGGCTGCCAGGTCAGGCAAAGGCCCAGCAGCTCTGCGCGGGAGCGCCCTGCGAGCCTGCGGTGGCCGGCAGCCCTCCACGGAGTGGAGTCGGAAACAGTTGACAAGTCAAGGACACGCACATCAGAGGCTCAAACCATTTCCAGCAAGTGCTCTCTGTGTAGGTCTCTCTCTCCCCGAGGAGGGGTACAAACTGAAGTCGTGGGAAAGATCCGAGATTTGGGTCCAGGTCTGAAGTGCTAGGGTGTCGCTGAAACAGGAGGGGGGAGCCCTCACTCCCTCACCCGACACCGACGGGAGCCATGAGACTGTGTCCAAGGTGGGTCACAGCAACGGAGCTCCGTGCACAGGACTCCAAGCTATTCATGGAAAAATGGCAGAGCTAAAAACAATATCATAAAATTAAGGGGAGAACGCGGGAAGTGGGAATGACTGAAACTCCTCTTTCATACTGAGAAGCCACACAGAAATTGCTTAAAACTGTCAAAAGCAGAAACAGAAGGGAAGGCATTTCACTGGTGGTAACACAAGGTCTGAAATCATAAACTGTTCAAAGGGTTCAGTCCTGAGAGTGGAAAGGGGGTAGGGAACTCCACTTTTTCATTTACTATCAGTCTCCCCTGCTTTAGTATTTGTTCTTGGTGTGCATTACTTTTATAATTTAAAAAATGTGGAGAAAAAGGCATGTGCACAGACTTCAATGTCCTTGTTTCCTGTAAAATGTCCCCACTTGTTTATGATTTAGCCTTATGCCACTGGACTTTATAGAGGGTCAATATAAAAAATGGCCATCTGAAGACTATGTCTATATTGTTTGAAAACTGCAATAAAAGACATTCGTGTTCATTATGTCTCCTAGAATTTCTCACCTGACAAAAGGTTTGTCTCGACTGGGGGAAATATATCTACAACAGATATAAAGGACAAAGGGGTTGACTTTCTTAGAGAAACTTTCTCAAATTACTAACAAAAAAGTCCTTTAAAAAAGTTCTAAATATCTGAATAGGAAAAAAAAGGATAAAGGATACAAAGCATCTCACCAAAGAAGAAATAACAGTAGCCAAATAAAACAGCAAATTACCAGTGTACCTCTCAGCCTGGTGAAATTGATGGGGGTGTGACGGGAGGAGACCAGCTCACAATGACCGTGGTGGGGGCCGGGGAGCCTGGCCTCTGAGCTCTGCAGGTGGAGCCTGTGGCCGTAAGTTGAAGACCACCAGGGAGCTCCTGGGACCACCAGGGCACACCAAGACCACCAGGGAGCTCCTGGGACCACCCGGGAGCACCTAGACCACCAGGGAGCTCCTGGGACCACCAGAAGCTGGAGGGAGGCAGGAAGGACCCTCCCCTCGAGTCTGCAGAGGGAGTGTCACCTTACCAACACCTGGAGTTTGGATTGCTGCCTCCGGTTTGTGGTACCTCGTGACGCGTCCTAGGAAACCAATGCCCTTGCCCAACAGCCTTAAGATGGACCGATGGTCTTGGGCAGCCCCCAGCAGGTCAGACTGCCACCTGCCTAGGGTCCATGTCAGGTCCACGGCAACTGCCACCCATGTCCCGGTTTCAGGGCCTCGGGCCAGCTGCTCCGTCTGTGAGGAGTCTGCTCAGAGGTGGCACTGTCACTTCTGTGATGCCCACTGACGTGGGCTAGTTGCCCCGGTGCAAGAGGCTGTGAGAGGGGCCTCTGCCGGATGCCGAGCCCTGGCTGGATCTCACAGGTCTCTTCCTAAAAGGAAGATGGGAGAAGGATGGGGAGTAGTTTGGGTCAGTGCGATCGCTCCCCTCCCTGCCGGACAGCACCTGGGCAGGGGGTGGGTCCTGGGAGGGAGGGGCTTCCCGGGGCAGCAGCACGAGGGTGCATGGAGTCATGGCAGCAGACAGAGTGAGGCTCCCGAGTGCGCGCAGCACCCCGCAAACCCCTGACTCTCTTCCCTTTTAGAAATAGGCCACAGAGGAACTTGATGCCATA
Organism: Myotis nattereri; assembly: GCF_964212035.1. Classification (NCBI taxonomy): domain Eukaryota; kingdom Metazoa; phylum Chordata; class Mammalia; order Chiroptera; family Vespertilionidae; genus Myotis; species Myotis nattereri. The sequence continues at coordinate 57,499,492 of NC_138088.1, read as the reverse complement.
TTTAGCAGGTGACGCATTGCTCTCAACTCTCCGCTCCAGCAAGAAAGACAAAGTAAAGGGCAACTGGCTGTCTCACCGGAGGGCACCGGGGGTGAAGCAGCGGATGCCACCCCGGCCCAGAGCCAGTCTCAGAAGGAGGCGGCGGCCTGGGCTCGCTGGGGGGCCAGCTCACCGGGGCTCCCGCGTGAGCTGGACACAGCCTGGGCTGTTTCCGCCGCTGTGAGCTGGGAGATGTTTGCTGTGACCTGGTCCATCTAAACACCCATCAGGAGAAGAGCCTTTAAGTCACACCTGCAACCCCAGGCCTACGAGCCGTGTGTCACACGGTGCCACTGGCAGGGATGTGACTGGGAGCGTAGCCCCTGTGGTGATGGACGGGGACCCTAGAGCTGCTGCGCTGAGCCCATGGGGTGCGGGCACACAGAGTGGCTTCCTCCTGGTGGTGGACAGGGGGCCAGGTTACTTCTCGTCTAATCCCCACCTCGCCTGTGAGAGATGGTGGAATGGACAGAATGGTGGCCCCCAAAATGTGTCCCCATCCTAACCGCTAGGTTCTCTGACGTGACCTTAATGGCAAACAAGTGCCTATGACCTTGGGTGACAAAAGGTGCCCCTGAGTGAAGGCCTTCGAGGAGGAGCTCATTCTGAATCCGCCGGTGGGTCCTACACGCTGTCACGTGACTGCGCCTGGGTGCCCGGTTTGGAGCGTCATTCTGGGCACACTGGGACCAGGGCAACGCTGGGGCTGAGAGCTCGCTGGTCTGGAGGCTGCTCCTGTCGTTCCTTCCTCTGGGTTCTCCCCATGTCCATCCCTCCGTCCCTCTGCCTCTCCACCGCCCTCAGTCCATCTCCCACGTACAGAGGGCACAGCGGTCATGGCCTCTCTCCTCCGTGGGCACGATCGCCCTCTTCTGGTCCCAGGTAACGACCATAAGAGCAGTACAGGGACCAAGAAAGCAGGAGGAAGCGGTAGGGACCGGTCTGTAATGGATCCGCAAGGCCCGGCAGGCAGGTGTGGGCGGCAGCCGGGCGCTGGGTCCCCGGGACAGTACCGCCCAGGCCAGGGGTATGGGGACAAGGTCAGCACCTTTGATGAGAAGGGACCATCTGAAGCCGGCTGCCTCCTTCCACTCATCTTTCCTCTTTCCGAACGGGTTTCAGGTCGGCCTTTCCGAGGGTCAGCCTCAACGTTCCTGGGCTGGTTGGGAAAGGCCGAACAGGGAGAATTTGGGAAGCAGACAGGCCTCATAACACAACAGAACGAATTCCTGGCAAGCATGAGGCATTGGTTCTCATCACCTGAGAAGCCACGAGAGCATGCAGAGGCGTGTGCTCAGTCCGAGGCCTCCTAATGGCTCTGACAACGCTGTTTCCTGGTAGGGCTAAATCTTTCCTTTGGACGGTGCCATGCGCTGTCATGAGCGCTGATCATATGACAGATGGGGTGAGGACATGATTTCCATTTTGCAGGTGAGTCTCTCAGCCGAGGCTGCCGCCGGCCTGCCTTTCCAGACCAATGAGCTCATGGGTGGGTCCGCAGGGCGGACAATCTTCAGCCCAAAGAGCTCCCCCTCTGCCCAAATATCGCCTCGGGCCAGGTGTTCGCCTTGCCGCTCATCACCATGTCAACTTCTTACGACAACGTGTTATTATTATTGTTATCATTGTCATTATTTTTCAGATGAGGACTCAGAGGCCCAGAGAGGTGCAGGCCTTGTCCGCAGTCCTGCAGCCACCTGTCCTGAGAGCGCGGCGGCCGCAGCAAGTACCTGGGCGCCCCTTGTGCTATGCCGGACACCCCTCCACGTTCCAGCATCAATTACTACATCCCGGACTTGTTATCCGGATTTTACAGAGGAGGAAACCGAGGCACAGCAACCTGGAGAAATCCACCCAAGGCCACAGGGCTGGGAAGTGGGAAGCTGTCAATTATGCCAGGTGGGCGGGGCTCCAGCCTTTAGTGTCAGAAGCAGAGACGGGACACTGGAGAGAACGCCAGCTGCCTCCTCCTGCCCTCTCCACGTTGGCACTGGGACCTCCACCTCCACCCAGGAGGCTGCTCCCCAGGCTCCTCCCACCGCACATGGGCCCCCACAGAGTCTGCATATGGGTCTGTCCTGCCACATGGCTGTGCCCAGGTGGCTCTGGCCTCCATGTGCTGCGGTCAGGGGACAGGTGCCCTGGCAGAGGCCTGGGGAGCACAGTGAGGCCCAGGTGGGAAGGGCCAGCTCTGTGTGGCCCGGGCTGAGGCGGCTCAGCAATGGCCTGAAGCAGTGGTCGGCAAACTGCGGCTTGCGAGCCACATGCGGCTCTTTGGCCCCTTGAATGTGGCTCTTCCTAAGCCTTAGGAGTACCCTAATTAATAACAATGTACCTACCTATATAGTTTAAGTTTAAAAAATTTGGCTCTCAAAAGGAATTTCAATCGTTGTACTGTTGATATTTGGCTCTGTTGACTAATGAGTTTGCCGACCACTGACCTGGGGAAACATCCTGTCTTTCATCACATGGACCACATGTGCGGGTTTTTACTGACTTTGTTGCTATGCAAGATTTTCCCCAGGACTCTCCCATAATCACGATTTCTAGTCAGGCTGATGATGTCTCCCTTAAGAGGTATTAATATCCCAATAAACTGTTCTTAAGGTGCATCTGCTTAGGAAATAAGCTGTAACAAGCACACTGCAGAGTCCCACGGAGCGCAGGAGACATGCTAACACACAGAAGGCTGCTGGGTGGTCAGAAGTGTGTTAACTCCTTGAATCAGCCTGCAAGAGACGGGTGCCTTTCTGGAACTCTCTGCTGGAGAGAAAAACTTACCCAATGCTTCCTCTGGCTGGAGCTTCGCAAAGGGCAGCGGTCAGTTGGGATGGAGGCGGCTTGCGGGGCCCCAGGAGTCCCTCCGGCCAGCAGCAGGGAGCCCAGGCACAGAGCTGTCTCCTCGAGGTCTTGGCTCCGCCCCCGCCCAACTGGAGGCTTCAGGGTCTAAACCTCCAAACCGGGCCTGGAGGAAGACTCCCCTGTATTTGGAGCCTGTCCTCTCACGGTAGGTGTCAACGACATCGCCTCATCTAAACATCCCAGGCATCAAGTATTAACCACCTGCTCTCAACACAATGTGAAATGCAAATGATGGCAGCTGTGTCATATCTTGATACAAAATTCATTACATGCATCGCCCCAAACTTCCCAGCCTCATCACCCCGTGGTGTGCCCAGTGCTCACTACCAGAGGCGCGGCCGCTCAGCAGCCTGTTCAGGAAGCCATCACGTCCCGGTGCGGGCAGCTATGACAGAAGCCGGGAGTGGGGAGAACGTGCACCTGCCCCAGGAGAAACGGGAAGCAAGGCGGTGAGAAACTGTGCTCACGTCAAAGCTCGCTCAGGATTCACCAGTCAACCCAGACGTGTCCACGCCTGAGACGCCATGGCTCCCCCACTGCAGGGCGGGGCGGGGCGGGGCAGGGCCCCACTGGTCTAGCCAGTGGTCGGCAAACTACGGCCCGCGGGCCGGATCCGGCCCATTTGAAATGAATAAAACTAAAAAAAAAAAAAGACCGTACCCTTTTATGTAATGATGTTTACTTTGAATTTATATTCGTTCACACAAACACTCCATCCATGCTTTTGTTCCGGCCTCCGGTCCAGTTTAAGAACCCATTGTGGCCCTCGAGTCAAAAAGTTTGCCCACCCCTGGTAGCCCGTGGTCGGCAAACTGCGGCTTGCGAGCCACATGCGGCTCTTTGGCCCCTTGAGTGTGGCTCTTCCTCAGCCTTAGGAGTACCCTAATTAAGTTAATAACAATGTACCTACCTATATAGTTTAAGTTTAAAAAATTTGGCTCTCAAAAGAAATTTCAGTCGTTGTACTGTTGATATTTGGCTCTGTTGACTAATGGGTTTGCCGACCACTGGCCAAGGGATGCCCCGGGTCAGTGCCCTGCAGGGCCAACTAGCTATGTGCAGAGAGGACCTGCGGGCAGCAGAGCCCCACCACCCCGGGGCTCCTGACAGATGAGCACAGAGGACATCTGGTCAGAGGCTCGGGACCACCCCTTCTACCCACAGACACTCAGAGGCACCGCCAAGGAACCTCCGCTAACCGATCACAGGAGCACCGGGCAGCCGGCACACGGGGCTAGGTTAACTCACCCACTCCGTGTTCCCTAGGGGTCATCGAACATTCCCGGTTCACAGCTGCCGTCTGGAGCTCCTGCCCCACGGAGGCCCCTGGCTCCGTTTCCTCCCCTCAAGAGCGCTGCCCCCGAGTGCTCTGCCCACTGCTCTCACTTATTTGTCCTTGAAATTGTTTTTGAAATGGACTCACTGAGTGACCCCCGCCACACTCCAAGACAAATGTGTTTTAAAGTCTGTTTCCAGGTGGATGGTGCCCATGAACGTTTGCGGAAGCCGCCCACACAGGTTCGAGAGTGACTGTTCACACTGACAGCAAGGGGGCCCGGGCTCAGCTCCATGAGCCCTGATGGGGGTCCTGCAGGGGAGGTGCCATGGGCCTCTGGCGGGCAGGGCCTGGGCGCTGCCAGAGCACTGCCAGGCTTCCTCCGGCTCCAGTCAGCCTCTGGGCGCTTCACATCCTTCTTCCAAAGAATCTGCAGCATGTTCTCTGCCGGCGATTTCACGGGGCGTTCCTGGAGAGAGATGTCTCTCTCTTTTGAATGCTTTTAGAAATGGCTGTGCTGGGGGTCTCAGGGGCTCCCAATTACTGGAATGTTCTCCTTAATTTGAAATGTTTCCCCTCACAGCTCCCTAGAATTGGCACAAACGATCCCAGCGTTCAGGTTTGGATCAGAGCTCCAGCCCTAGCTGCTGTGACCAGAGGGGCAGCAGGCAGTTTGGGCACCAGATCCGGGCGATAAAACCCTCTGTGTGCAAACTGAAATATACGAGGGAGAGTGCAGCATGGGCTTGTGGGGCCCCCATGAGAAGCAGGGCTGTTGCTGTGATGGCTGTGACTGGCACAGCAGGTGACTCAGTGAGCCAGGCCTGGGTGCCCAGCGCCACGGGGCTTCTCGCTCCCTCCAGCAAACCCGCGGGCACTGGGAACAGGGGGGACTCCCCCGGTCTGAGGACCTGTGAGCAGCCGCCTGGACGGTAGGAGGCAGGAGGCTGTCTGGGGCTCTGCCTCGGGTCAGCAGGAGGTGGGTGAGCAGCCACGGTGCTGACACAGGTCTGATCGGACTGAGTCTGGGGGCAGCTGCGTTGCCGTGAAGTTTAACAGCCACAGCCTCCTGAGGGCCAGACTCACGCGGCGCTGTCCACTCCCAGGTGTGGTTATGGGCCTTGACAGTAAACAGAAATGACGATGACCCCAAACGGAAGACTAGGTCTCTCCCTCAGTCCTGCCCCACCGCCTTCCAGCAGACGTGGCAGCACCCCTAACCCCGGGAGCCTGGGCAGCTGCTGCATGGCCCGCCCTGGCCTCTGCGCTACACTGCAGCCTGGGATGCTGGGCAGGGAGCTGGGCAGTAGCTGGTCGGCCAAGCCCAAGGGCAGGGCCTGGTCTCACTGGCATCACCGCTCACCTCTCCTGGGCCCTCCACCTGGCCGGAGCGGGAAGTGGACTCAGAGCAAGTCGGGCCAAATGGAGATCGTCTCCCTGGATGCTGGATGGCGCCCTCGGTGCTGACTGACCCAGGGGACCACAGAGGGAACGCGCACGCACCCTCTGGAGACTCCAGGGGAGAGCCCAAGTCTTTGCCTCCACCGGCTTCAGGGGCGGCCGCACTCCTGGGCTGTGGCTTCCTCCATCCCTAAAGCAAGCAGAGGCAGGTCAAGTCCTGTTCACATCATGTCACTGAGACTCCCTCTCCAGCCTCCTTCTCCCACTTACAAGGATCCTGTGACGACACAGGGCGCTGGAATAAGGCAGGAGCCCCATCTCTAGGTCCGAGCAGAGCAGCCTTCATCCCATCTGTGATCTTAATTCCCCTTCCACGGAACCTTACACATTCACAGGCCGCAGGGATGAGGACGGGACACCCCAGGGTGGGGTTTTATTCATGATTCTGTCTATGTACCACAGCAGGTTTCCTGGGCATCTTCTTGTTCTTGATTTCCAATTTGATTCCGTATTGTCAGGTTACATCTTCTGCATGAATTCAATCCTTTAGATTATTAAGGCTTGATATGTGGCCCAGCCTGTGGTCGTCTATCTTGGAGAACATCCCACATCTTTAATTGTTCATTCTTATTAGAGTTAACATTGCACCATTATGCAAAATACAGAAAACTTATAACTGTATAGGCCCAACTGCTCCCCAGTCCTTTATATTATGTCCACATACCTGGTAAATCCCCAGAAGACAATATTGGAATTTTTAGATTCAAACAGTATTATGTATTTTAAAGAGATTAAGATTTTAAAGTTCTTTTATATTTACCCATATTTCCCAGTTTCGATATTCTTCATTACCCCCCTAAAATCTAAATTTCCAACTGGTCTCATTTTCCTTCAAAGAACTTGTTTTAGCATTTCTTATAAATAGCAACAGAGTCGCTAAGTTTTCTTTAATCTGAAAGTATTTTTATTTTGGGGGGATACTATTTCTCCCTGATTATAGAATCCTAGGTTGGCAGTTTTTTCTTTCAGCACTTTAAAGACATTCTTCCACTGCCTTCTAGCCTCCATAATTTCTGATGAGATGTCTGCAGTCATTCAAATAACACTGCTCTCTGTACAATGTGTATAGTTATTCTCTGGTTGCTTTAAAGATTTCTCTCTCTTTTTTAAAAAAATTTTCAGCAGTTTGGTTAGGATGCTTAGGTGTGGTTTATTTCTATTTATCCTCTTTGGGGTTCACTGAGCTTTTTGAAACTCAAATTTATGTGTTTTGTCAAAGTTAGGAAATTTCTTGATCACTAGATCTTTGAATTCTTTTTCTGCCACATTCTCTATTTCCTCTCTTCTTGGGACTCAAATTGCATAGATGTTAAACCATTTGATATTGTCCCATGGGTTCCCAAAGTTCTGTCCATTATTTCCAGAGTGTTATCTCTTTGTCAGATGGGATCGTTTATATTCATGTTCATGGACTCTTGACTCTTATTTCCATTCTGGTAGTAAGTCAATTCACTGAATTTTCAAAATCAAATACTGTTATATATTTTTTTTCGGTTCTAGTATTTCCATGTAGTTCATATTCTTATCATTTCAATTTCTTAGCTGAGATTTATTTCCCCCTCTTTCACTGCCAGCATATTTTTCTTTACTTCCTCAAGTATAGTTATAATATTTAAAATCCTTGTCTTCTAATTCCAACACCTTAGAGTCATCTCAGGACTGTCCTCAGTTGAATGACTTTTCTCTTGAGATTGGGTCACATTTTCCTGTTTCTTCCTGTCGAGCAAATTTAGATTGCATCCTGGAATGTCATGTATTGGGCTGTTACATTGTGGAGAGTCTGAATTCTGTTCTAATCCCCCAGAGAGAGTTGATTTTGTTGTTGTTGTTGTTTTATGAAGTAATTAACACAATTGGATTTAGTGTGAAAACTCTGTGTCTTCAGTATAAGCACAAGTCACAGTTTGGATATTTTATTTTAGCTAACTTGCTTGAAGTCTGTGAAAAAGCATGTGTGGTTCAGGGGTCAGCCAGAGACATGAGTGGGGGTTATTATTTTTCTTTCTGTCCAGAGTTTGTAGTTTTTATTTGCAAGAGGGTGAGGTCCAGCATGAGTTTACTTGTCTTGTCCTTGTGTTCATAGGCTTGTTTCTACCCCACAGGCATTCTGTTCTCCTGTCACAAGGCTGGGAGGCCCCTGAGCATGTGACTTCGTGACAGAAACACCTTCAGAAGAGACTGAGGAATAAAGGCTCAGAACAGAGGCAGCTGTTAGAAAACCTGCCTGTATTAGTCTGCACCGGTTGCCATAACAAGATACCACAGAATATGTGGCTTAGACAATAGAAATGTATTTTCTCACAGTTCTGGAGGCTAGAAGTCCAATATCAGGGTATCAGCAGGTTTGGTTTCTTCGGAGGCCTTCTCCTTGGTGTAGAGAGGGTCGTCTTCTCCCTCTTTCTTCTCATGGTCTTCCCTCTGTGTGCCTGTGTCCTATTCTCCTATTCTCCTCTTCTTATAAGAACAATGATCATATTGGGTTAGAGCCCACCCCTATGACCTCATTTAACCTTAACTGCCTTTAATGATTCTATCTATAAATACAGTCACATTCTGAGGTACTGGAGGTTAGGACTTCAACATATGAAATTCAGGGGGAGACAGCTAATTCCATAACTCTGCCCTTCAAAGGCTGAGAACTGCCTTCTATTAAAAGGCTGCAATTGCCCTGGACAGTATGGCTCAGTTGGGTGTCGTCCTGTGCACTGAAAGGTTGCCAGTTTGATGCCTGGTCAGGGCACATGTCCAAGTTGTGGGCTCGATCCCCAGTAGGGGGCAGGCAGGAGGCAGCAGATGGATGTTTCACTCTCACTTTGATGTTTCTCTCCCTCTCCCTTCCTCTCTCTAAAAGTCAACAAACTATTCTTAAAAAATAAAAAAGCTGCACTGAGTTCAGTTGATCTGCCCAATGGCACCTGTTAGCCCATATTCTGAGGAGGACACTGAAGCTCAGGAAGATCAGTCATGGAGGGCATGGCTGGCACACCTGATGGTACTCCCACCAGGCCTTCTGACCAGGAGCCCATGTTGGTCCTGGGCTCTGGCCTTCTGAGCCCAATAGGTTGTAGGAACCATCCACAGGCCTCAGGACCTCCCACCATAGAACCATAAGCACCATGGGAGAGTTGCCACTGTGGCTGGAGGGTTCTGTGGGCCTGTCGGTGGCTCAGCATTGACACCTGGGAGCCCCCGTACCTGACCCAGAGGCAGGCGGCTCCCTCTCAAGTCCCCTGACACCAGGGCTTGGATGTTTCTAAAAGCCCTGCCTTATGCCTCACCGAGGAAAGCAGCTCCCTCCCCTTCTCCTCGTCAGCTGCCTCACGGCCACACGGTTCCTGTGAGCACCCGCATTTCCATGGTCTGTATTTGACAATCAGAGGGAGAAACCCACATAGCTCCGTAAGTGTTGTGGATCAGGGTGGAAGTGTCCCGCGTCCCCTCGGTGGGACTTGGCCGTGAGGGAGGCGTGCAGCCCACCGGAGGGCATGCTGTACCGTGTTGCTCCCTCTCCAAGTGGACCAGGATGGGGTCCCCAGAGAACGGCAGTGCCGGGCATGCAGTGTGGGTCTCCAGGAGCATCAGCCCTCCCATATGCACCTCTCCTGGTTAGGGACTGCCCCGGAAATGAAACCTCAACAGAGATGCGTCCCCGTGGAATGGTGCAGGCTCTCCAAGGTGCAGCTCAAGGGATGAAGCAACACCTGGAATTAGCAGAAGTGGAATGTTCTGGAAAACTTGGCTTCAACATCATTTTAAATTGCAGATGAAAGAGAAGAGCCTGGCACAGGATAAGTAAGGCATGGACCAGCCTGGCACCACCAGACAGTCCAGGTGGAGAGGCTGTGGGGTGGGGGCAGGGCCTAGGCCCTCTGCCCCACGGGAAGGGGTAGACAGGCAGGAAGTGTGGGTGATGTCACAGTTCTCTGCAGCCATGCGCTGGTTCAGTGGCATCTCACAGGTCAGAGAACATCTGTATCCAAGCACCGCCCCTCTCCCGGCTGTATTTATGCATCATACTCACCCAGTACATTCATGAAATCTGCTTCAATTACACTGTCTGGGGAACAGCTTGGCAACCATTAATCTCCCGATAAAGTAAGAAACACACTCAGAGGAAAGTCACTCCGGATCCTGAATTTCACCAACTGCCCCCACTGTGGGAGAAGGTGGGATGCCTGGCCTCCAGGGAGGGGCAGCTGGCTCTGTCCTCTGCCCACCGAGGGAGGTGCCATGGCACGGTGGGCACAGCCCAGAAAGAAGAGAGTGACGCATATGCATCTCGCCATCAGGTACCTGTAGCCCACATGTCACTCCGCGTAGGGTCACCACAGGAAGGTGTGCAATTACAGGGACAAAAATACCCCAAGGAAATCAACACGGAACTTATTAATATCAGACCCATAGGTGACAAGTGTCAGACAATCGGTCAACAAGGGGCCCCGTGTCTGCGTGATCCCAGCTAACCCATTATGATCTTTATGAAGTGTCCTTCTGGGGGGTCCGCGTCGTCAGGCGGGAGGGGAAGCCCCTTCCCTTTTATTAGCAGCTAAGCTCTTTATGCTCTGACCATATTGCAGCAGGTTAGGCGTCTAAGCTTTATTGTCTTATGTTATTGAAAATCCAGCTTCCGGCAGGCTTCTCCCTCAGGTCACGCTGTGTCTGCGAATACATTCTCATTTTTCCATGTACAGAGACCGTCTGGAGAGAGGCAGAAAAAGATTATGACTGTAATATACTTAAATCCAATTTATTTGCCTGGCCAGAAACTTGCACCCTCCACAATTGCTTCCTACCCTAGATGTTGTCTTTAATTCTTTCCTGACAGGGAGAGGCAGGCAGTGCCAGCTTCCAGCAGGTACAGGCGCAGGGAGGGGATGAGGGTCCTGAGGTGTCCAGCCCACGGGTGACAGGAGGGCCCGAGGGGGCTCCGGGCACCCACTGGTTTCCAGTTCAGAACTTCTCCTTTGTCACGGGGAAGACGTCGTCAGGCATGTGGCGTTCACCGGAGGAGACATGCGAAGGTGAGAAAGCAGGAAAGTGGCCACGAAGGAAGGAAAGAAGCCCCGGGAAGGAGGGCGGGACCACATCACGTGGAGGAAACTGAACTTGAACTAGTATCAGATTCGATTAGGGAATCGCTGTTTATTGGGTTGGGTTAGCTGGAAGCTAGCCATGTGCACGAGCCAGACCTGCTGCCAGAACCTCCGAGACCAGAGGGAAATGTACGAGTCAAATGTCTGACACTGGCTGGTGATTAAAACGGCGTGGGCCCCACTCGTGTGCACTTGACGACAGAGCAGCCGGGACCCCGGGGCCCTCACACATTGGGTTCAGCGCTTCTGGGGCCACCCTGGGCCCGGCACCCTCACACACTCACTCGCTTAGAGATGCCAGTGTTGCTGTGCCGCGCGAAACCCTTTACTCCAGAAACGTCTTTATCCGGTGGCATCACGAAAGCAGACAGGAAAGTGTCACTAGGCAGCCACCCATGTGCAGCCACCTCCCACACGAGTGGAGAGAAAGCCACGACTCAGTCACATCCCGTCACGCCGGCGTGGGGCATGCCCGTGGGCAGCATGGATGCAAATGCTGGCATCTCATTTGCCAGGCGCCTGCCCTGATCCCATCAAGCACAGGCTTTCCCGGATGCCGAGGCAGACGGACAAAGTCATCAGCTACAAATAAGTCCTAGATTGGATTCTGCAAAGCACATTTTCCTAGGAAACCCAATGGCGCCTGCTTTGTTTCTGGGGCCGTGCCCGTCACTGGTGAGGTTACATGAAAGGCGCTTAGGCTGCGAGAGCAGGGGCGGTGCGCACCCTCGTCGATGGCCGGGTGAGACCGCACCGGGGAGCTGGCAGGGGAAGGGGCTGTGCTGGACACCCGTGGGGTCCCGGCTGGCTGGGCAGCACCACCTGTCCCCTCCGCCGGCGCTTCTGCCACCAGGACCTGCTCCGGCGGCACCAGCCCACCGTCCATACATGGGAAGGCAGGCGATTCATTTTAATTACATGGGACATACACGGACCACCCACGGATGAGACAGTGCTGCCGGAGAGTCTCAAGGTTACTGTGGGGAATACTTCATAACCCAAGTGTGTTTTCCCCAAGGAGTTACACCATTTGATTTAATTTTTAATTTTTACATTTTAATCAAAAATAGATCAAATGGTGGTGGTCTCTCCGGGGAAACATACTGCAGAGGAAGCCGGCCATGCTCCTTTCCACGTGTAGAGCTGCCATCTCCGCAGAAGTCACGGCAGTGCTGCTGCCACTGCCCCTGTGACGGGCTGGGCGAGTTTCTGGAGCCGCAAGGCCACAGGCAGCTCCAGCGGCTCCCGCCAGCACCCGCTACACAGCGAGCCGATGAGAGCCTGACTGAATCGTCACACCTCCACACAGTGGGGGGCTCCCCATCTCCCGAAGAGGCCACTTCTGTCTCCCCAGGGGAGTCCCTTTACCTGCCAGGGTAGGGCGGTGGGCAGTGTCCATCCCCTCTCAGGGTATGTGTGTGCACTCTTGCTTTTTGAGGCTCTGCATTCTAGAAACAGGCAGTATTTTGATTGCAAGGAAAGGCACACACATTCTTACCCAGGTGTTTGCAAGGAAAAGGCGCGCCTTCCGTCCACGATGGTCACCTGGCTTGTCACATCACAGCTCGGAGTGGCCTAGACTCCTGCTGCTACCCAGGTGGGCTCTGAGAGCAGCCCTCCAACCGGCGGAGTGGCCTCAGATGGCACAGCTTCTCCGGACCTGGTGCCATGTGTAAAGTGGGCGAGGCTGGCACATGCCCACGCGTCGTCATGGGAATCAGGGGTCTGTCAAAGGCCGTGCCAGAGAAATGTTGGTTGCACCTAAGCGCTCGCTATGTTACCTCGTTGGCGTCATAGCTGTTGCGTGGGTGATGAAGGCAATCTGCTCTCTCATCCTGGGTCCACTCAGGACACCTGAGGGTCTGTTCAAGGCCTGGGGTCGGGGGGGGGGGGCTGGGTGCTTGGTAGGGAAATAGTGGGTAATGGGGAGGCCCAGGGCCTCCAAAGCTCGGCTTTTCCCAGAGGCGCCCGCAGCATCCTCCCAAGGACCTGGCTCTCTCTTCCACGCGTCACCCTCAGGCTCAGCACAGTGGGCTTGTTTTTGCCTCCATCTCTGTGGACCACTGACTGTCCCGCTCCCTCTCCGAGCTGGAGGACAGCAGGATGAGGGAGGCTGGTCTGGCTGTGTCCCTTCCCTGGCCCCACCCACCAAAGCCAAGGATGGAGCCCCAGTCTGTGGGTACCCTATCCACTGGCCAGGGGTGACAGGCCAATTGGAAGCAGGCACCCCTTCCCCCACGACCTGCACCCTCCATGCCCCCCCTTCCTCCCGCCACTGCCTTGGCCATTGGCTTCGGCTGGAGTGCCAGCTTCCTTTCCAGTGGTTCTGAGAGCCCACATCACAGACGGCATTTATCAGTGTCCTCCGGCTCCCTGTCCCCTTCTGTCCGTCTCTCCAACGTGAATCCCTCCACAACCACACACTGCGGGTGCAATCCCCTGAGCTCAGGGGCTTCGTCCGCCGCTGGTGCGGGAAGGGGAAGGACCGAGAGCAACCCCGTAACCAGCTCCATTGTTAGGGCCTTGTCCTGGGTGACGGGGACACCCCGGGAAGCCTCCGACTCAGGGAAAGTGACACCAGTCTCCGCAGCCAGACGAGACATTGAAAACCCAAGAGAAAATGAGAAATTGCCATTTAATGTCAAAGGGGCCCTGTGCCTGATAAACTTCAGGGGCAGAATCACACAGCACGGCTTGGACACCAGCATTTGGTAAAATTCAGTTTAAGATGATAAGGCATTTAAGTATAAAAATAAGTCTTTTCATTAAAAAGAATGCAAGAGCAGCCCTGGACACACCCACAAAGCCACTGCGAAGTATAAAAGGGAGGCCGCATCTGGATCCGGTTCCAGAAGCCACAGGGCTCTCAGCCTCACAGGAGATTTGATAACTGAAGTTTTCAAACGTCCCAATGACACAGTCGCCCTCCTTCCCACCAGGACGCATGGGGAGACGGCTCAGGAGGTGCCAGCGATCTGCAGTCTCTTTGGAAGTGACAGGGTCCTCCTGGCTGGGTTGTGGAGGGCGGTGGGGTACCTGGGTGAGAGCACAGGTGTGCACCCACACCCATCCGTAAGAGGGTTACGTTCGTCATCACACGGAGGTTCCAAACCAAAATCAGAATATTCCTTTTCCGTCTCCCATCTTCTACTGATTCTCGGAATGGTTAAAGTGGCCCTAAAATGATAAAACAGCATACGTGGGAATTAGTTTTCATGGACTAAATTCATCCATTGTGGCTGCGTGTTCACCGACACATAGACCTGCTACCCCTGAAGGGACTGGCTACCCTGGTGAATGAGGCCTCATTTCTGAGGCAGGTGTGTGCTTACAGAGGGTACAGGGCCGACCTCGGAGACAAGGTGGCCGGGTCCAGACCATCACAATAAAGGGGGTATCGTGATAGAACTCATCATGCGAATCCGTTAGTTTCCCAGTGCACACTGTTTACACTGTACTATAGCCTAGTAAGTGTGCAATAGCACTATGCCTAAAAATGCATATCTCTTAATTAAAAAATACTTTCTTGATAAAAACACTACGCATCATCTGAGCCTTCAGCAGGTCAGAATCTTTTTGCTGGTGGAGGGTCTGACCTTCAATTTGTAAAAAAAAAATCAGTATCAGCGAAGCACCATAAAGCAAAGCGCAATAAAACGGGGTATGCCTATAAATGTAAAAATATTATAGTTAAGATAGTTAAAGCACTTCCTACCGCGCCCGCACTTAGAATGTTCTTAATAAATGTTATTTCTCCTCTTGCCTCTGAGGAAAAAGGAGAATAAAAATATCTATATATTCATAAAATAGAATTTTTAAAAATGATGTCCAAATAATGAATCGGGATTCAACACAAAAGTGGCTCCTGGGGAGATGGGACATGGAAGTAGCCTAAGTTCATCACCATCCGGCCAGGGCCCTCTGCCCCGTCTCCTGGACCAGGCCTCGCACCGCCTCACCTCACCGGAGAAAGAGCTGGGGGAGCCAGACGGCTGGTGGCAGACAGGTGGCCGGACACTGTGCTACTGTGAAATGAGAGGTCTCTCCAGCATTTAGAAACCTTTGTCACACTTGGCCATAATACAGCAGGAACAGCATGGCTCCGTGGCCCAATGGCAGAGGCTGCCCTGCCCTCCGAGACCACACTGGGGTGGCAGTGGGCCCCTGGGTCAGTGGATGCCAGAAAGGGTGGTGTGGGCCCAGCGGTGGGAACAGCAGCCAGGTCCACGATGGTGTTCCAGTTTCCCGGCGAGCAGGTGTGTCCGAAGCCAGGGGGACCAATAGGAGACTCAGGCCTGACTGACAGCAGCCGTCACACTGGACGGCTCATTCAGGTGATGGGCTCATTCACTGATTCCACCTGATGAGGGTGGGGGAAGTCTTCACACAAAGCCATGTGTCCTGAGTGGACCATGACAGTGGAATAGTCTTACAGGGTGGGAGAGGCCATCCCAGGCAGTGAGAACGGCATGAGGTCAGAACTTTCCAGAACGGAGAGGCTGTGATTTAGCCGCACACGGGCAGTGATGGGAGACCTGCCTGAAGAGCCCAGCGGTGCCCAGACTGTGGAAGGCCCTGAGCACCATGATGACTGCAGGCGCTGAATTTCCCCATCAGGCTGTTTCCCCAGCAGTCTCGGAAGCCCATGCGGGCGAACACTCTTTCCAGAAGGACACTGAAGGAATGAACAGGTTTCCTTACTGACTCTCCGGGTCGTTACTAGTCCAACGCACACCAAATCTACAAGAAGTGGGGAAGCCCGGCCGGCGTGGCTCAGTGGCTGAGCGTTGACTTATGAACCAGGAGCTCATGGTTCAATTCCCGGTCAGGGCGTATGTCTGGGTTGCGGGCTCAATCTTGTCTGGGAAGTGAGGAGGCAGCCGAACAATGATTCTCATCATTGATGTTTCTATCTCTCTCTCTCTCACTCTCCCTTCCTCTCTAAAATCAATAAAAATATATTTTAAAAAAGAAGTGGGACCCAGCCAGCATGACTCACTGGTTGAGCGTTGACCTATGAACCAGGAGCTCATGGTTCAATTCCCGGTCAGGGCATATGTCTGGGTTGCCGGCTCGATCTTTATTGTGGGGCCGGCAGGAGGCAGCCAATTAATGATTCTCTCTCATCAATGATGTATCTGTCTCCCTCTCCTTTCCTCTCTGAAATTAATAAAAAAGATATTACAAAAAAAAGAAATAATAAAAAAAAAAGAAGTGAGGAAACAGATTCAGCATTTCTCGAACTTCTTTGACCTAGAAACGTGCCCTGAGACCCTCGGCGGCAGCAGGGAAGAGCAGCTCTGGGGAGGGGAGGTCAGACAGCGTCTGGGCAGCTCACTCGGAGCTGCTGGGGGCGAGGGAGAGGGGTGGGGGGTCAGGAGACAAGACAGGGCCTCTCAGCACAGTTTACAGAATACCTTGTCATTTCCAACTGATGTGTAGTATCTTTTCTGTAAAGTATAAGCTGCCACATATGTTTGTTTAAAGCCCTTGACTTTATTCATTGGCCCATGTGTCCATTGCTGGACTAATAACACATTATCTTAATTATCACAGCTCTGTCATATGTCTGGATACCTGATAGGTGATTTCCCTCATCTTGTTCTTCTACTTCAAAACTGTTTGGCTTTCTTCCAATTCTAGGAAATTCTCAGCCATTATCTTTTCAAAAGTCATTATTCTTTGCAAATCTTTTTATTTTATTTTCCTCTCCCATTTAATATTCCTCCATTCTGAGTTTCCTAATACATCTCATTTTTTTTTCTATGACTCCTAAACACTTTCCTACTTTCCATTTATTCCACTTGGTGCATTTTAGAAACTTTCCTAATTTATTTTCTAATTCACAAATTTGGTCTACAACTGTGTCTAATCTGATGGTTTTTTTCTTTAACTTCAATGACCATATCATTCATTTTAAGAAGTTTTTTTTAATCTTCCAATTGCTTTTTCTTCATACTCTTCTATTCTTTCATTATGGCTCCATTTCTCCTTTGATCACTTTTAAAAATTAAAATACTTATCTTTACAGTAAACTTCATTTATTTCAGATTCTTGGAGGTTTGTATTCTCCTGTTTGTTATAGTTCCTGCCTCCTACCCCCAACCATGGCTGGTTTGCTTATGTGCTGCTGTTTCATCTCTGCATCCTGTAAGCTCTGGTGGGGAATGCCTACAGGATAATTCTGCATTTGTCACGATGAAAGACCACAATGTGTTCAATAGTTGCACCTGTTTTTATGCTAATGTTTGGCTTTTGGTTCTTGTGCTGCTGAGGCAGACTAAAACTGGAACCCACCCCCATGCACGGCTGGTGTTTTAATTTCTAAGCCCTAAGGTACAGACAGGTCTTCAAGGCTCTGAGCTTTATGCAAATTCTGGCTCCCACACCTCCACTGGGAATTAGAATCCTAGCCCCCAGCCCCTGGACCAATCCTGGGCCAAACCCAGCAAAGGCCAAGGCTGAGGAGAGTGGCGAGGGGTGTGTTTTGTGCTCCCTCTTCACTTACAGGATTAGCTATGCACTTCCTGTTTTCCGAGCAGGAGGGACACGTTTGCGTTAGCTTAGTGTAACATGCTTATAAGAAGTCTAAACTGCATTTTTCTTAAAGTGCTAACTTTTCTTTTATTCCATTCCACCATCTCCTCATAGAGTAACATTTGACTCCTAGAGAAAGGTTTTTGTTTTGTTCGTCTTATCATCTGAAGGCTCTCTTCCTTCAGAGCCTAGCAATGATCTAAGTTAACCCTCTTTAACCCTTTGAGTGCCAACCAATATCCTAGGAACTATGCTAAAATTGCCAAGTCATTTTGGCTGATTTTACAGCAGTTTAGGAAAAAAAATTATGAATCACAAGTAAATGAAGTTACATATTCAAAAACTTAAGGAAACCTTTACTACACTGACATATTTAGCAATATCACCATCACTAATAAAAGCAGACTTAGAACTGGACGCCATTTCGAAGCTTTGATAGCGCTCCCGGCACTTCTGGCGAAGGACAGGAGGAGCACGATCGCGCTCCCCGGCACTCTAGGGGTTAATAACACTATTTTTCTGGGATCCACGTTCCAGAGGAAGCATTCACTACCAGAAGCTCCATCGGAAGATTGTGGCAGCGAGTCTATTCACAAGCATCTATTTGATTCACATTTGGCTGCACTGGCACAGCCCAAGTTTCCCCTTGGCCAGCTCATGCGCTCACAGTTTGAATAATTCAGCTCTGCGTCTGAGCCAAGCAGCTCTCATTGTGTCTGGGAATGAGGTCCACGAAGACCCACCGTCTCCTGCTGCCCTTCTTGGGGTGTCAGAGCAGGTCGCTGCGCCCAGTGTTGGGAAGTGATGCTGGCACGCTGGCTGTAAACACACACACCAGCCAAGAAGAACAGGAGGGGAGGGCGCAGTGCGTGCTGGAGCCAGCCTCCCCATCAACCACGCCGCACGGCAGGCCAATCACTTAACCCCCGTGGACCTCATTGCCCTTATCTCTAAACTGACGGGGTTAGACCGACTCAGGATCCCTGACACCTTGAGGGGGGAAAGGCACGGAGCACAATTTCATTCTCACAGAATGATCAATAAAATCCCGTTGATAACTCCATGATTGCGTTTTCTTCTCTCAGGACGTAAGAATAAAGGCCTGACAAGAACTAGCTGTTGAAACAGGACACGCGGAGTGAACCACTGCACATCGATCTCTCTTAATCTATGTCAGGACATCACATTTCCCTCCTTGGCCTTGGTCCCGGCCTGACACCTGGGCCTGCGGTATCGAGCACAGGCGGGCACAGGAGACAGGCAGCCTTGCTTCCGCCGGGCCCGGGCCCGCTCCTGCTCTGCTACCGTGCTTCTAGATGCTGCAGACGTGCAAAGCAATCACCAATGAGACAGACAGGCAAACAAATAAAGCAAATATTTTAAAGGTCACCCACTTGGAGATAAAAGTATAAAAAAATGTATGTCCATTTAGAATCAGAGTCATCATCACGCTTCGGCTCCTGCTGCACCTACAGGGCAACAACGAACCAACACCCCCTCCCCTGCCCTCGATTCCTCCCCCTGCAGTGACCCACCCCCGCCATCAGGCAATGGAGTCGAAAAGTGAGTGTCACAGTGAACAGCACAGCGGCTGATGAAGGCCACTCCCTCAGCAGCTGCCCTCAGCCCCCGGCACAGGCTAGGATCACAAATCAGTTCGTTGGGAAGTGGAGGTGGGGTGCTGGTCAGCAATCCAACAATCATGGTTCCCATATTGGGTTCCAGTTTGGGCAGTAACGCCCACTAAGGCCAGATAAAAGCAAGTGAAGGAACCCCAGTGATGGGCCAGAGTAGGGGCCTGACTGCAGTTTTCAATGTAACACCCCCTGTGTGACTCACAGCCAGGACCGGCCCTGCCACACACCACACGCTGAGCCCAGACCAAGACCCTGAGCCTGAGCGGAGGCACAAAGGCCCGGAGGCCTGCGTTTAAAACCACAGCCTCTGCCCTGGCCAGGTGGGCCCAGTGCATAGAGTGTTGGTCGTCGGATTGAAGGGTCTGGGTTTCTATTCCGGTCAAGGGCACATACGTGGGTTGCAGGCTAGATCCCCAGCCCTGGTCAGGGCACGTGCGGGAGACAACTGATTGATATGTCTCTTTCACATCAATGTTTCTCTCTCTGTCTGTCTCTCTCTCCCTTCCACACTCTCTAAAAAAAAAAAAAAAAAAATCAATGGAAAAATATCCTCAGGTGAGGATTAACTAATACAAAAACAAAACACGCTATCTTTTCTTTTCTTTTCCAGGGAAATCTGTCCGTGCATTAGCTGATTAGCCCAGGTGGGGTCCAATCTAGGTATTCCCAACACAGGAAATTGAGCATGGGATTCAAGGACACAAATGGTGGAAGAAATCTTAGCCACACAGGGCGGGGGAGGCAACACAACAACCCCCACTGTGGGACGCCCACCCTGGGCGGCGAGGGCCAGCAAGAGTTGGGACCACAGGGACCCCTCTGCGGGAGCCAGGGCCTTGGAGAAAGGCGCTGAGAGGCCCTTAAGGAAGGAGGGAGAAATGCTCTGGCTGCCACCCCCTCCAACCACGCTGGTGTCCAGCGTCAGAAACCAGAGCAAGGGAGGCCAGAAATGCAGCCTCCGCAATACCGAGCAGGGGACCCAAAGCTGGGGGGGTGGCGCTGAGAGAAAGCAGGCCACTGCCTGTCCCGCTGACCCAGTGACAGCTGAGGGTGGCCCCTTCCCTGAAAGGCTCCCGCTCAGAGGAGCGACAGAGTGTCCGGGGCCAGATCCCCTCCAACACTTGGTGCTGAGAATACAGACCTGGCCCTCAACTACCACCCCAATCTGTTCTTCCCAGGGTTTCTGTCTTACAAGGCCACCCCTTCTCGTGTACCTGTCACGCCACCCCTTTCGTGTATCTTTCTTGATTGTCCTGGAGAGTTCTGGCAGCCTCCTTCGGTTTCGTTTAATGGGTCTGACTTTACAAAGAATGGTGTGCTTTCCTGGTCACACTTGGGACCCTCTGGGCTGAGCTGGCCCGAGAAAGGAAGCCTGCTGCAAGGCTCTGGTCCAGCTCTGGAACCTCTGAGGAAGGAGAGGAAGTCTGCCAATGACAGCGGCCACTGGCACTGCTTCCAGACTGGCAGCACGCGATGGTGCATAGAGCGAGGGCAGCCTGGCCGGGTGTCGTGGAGAGACCCCGAGTGACGTAATACCATGTCCTACCACGTGAGTAGAGGACGGTTTCGTTCCAACTGTCAGCAACACGAGCAGAGGAACTCACTGAGAGATGTTTCTAAATAACAATACATATGAGTTCAACCTTAACAGTGACTACTATAAACAACATCGGCGGCTACTGAAATAGTGTCATTATAACAGCGACCTAGCATGAGAAGGTAGGGGAAGATCCTGGCAGATGTGAGCAGTCAAGACCTTGCATTTGTGAGAAATGACTTATGATAAAAATAAGGGAAAGCACCCTAGCCGGTTTGGCTCAGTGGATAGAACGTCGGCCTGCGGACTGAGGGGTCCCGGGTTCGATTCCAGTCGGGGGCATGTACCGTGGTTGCGGGCTTGTCCCCAGTGTGTGTGTGGGGGGGGGGTGCAGGAAGCAGCTGATCGATGTGTCTCTCTCATCGATGTTTCTGGCTCTCTATCCCTCTCCCTTCCTCTCTGTGAAAAAATCAGTGAGATATATTAAAAAAAAAAAAATAAGGAAAAGCTTAGGGACAGAAGGAGGACAGGAACTCGGGCACCGAGCTGAGACAGCCACATGGAGAATTCAGGGCAGAACTGATCAGCTGATATCCCACTGGGGTCAGAGCCATACCAGGGAATTAGGATGTGAAGGGGTTTGGGGGGGGGGGGAGCACCAAATAAGCTCACAATCACACACAAGATCCCCGTTAAGAATCCCACACAAACTACCCCTGGGCCAGTGGTGGGGATGGGACCTGGGTGGGAGGCACTTTTGCCTGGTGCAACCTGGTGCGTGGCAGGGCCTGGTGTGTGCGGGGCCTGGTGCGTGTGGGGCCTGGTGCGTGCAGGGACGGTGCATGGCAGGGCCTGGTGCGTGTGGGGCCTGGTGCGTGCAGGAACGGCACATGGCAGGGCCTGGTGCGTGTGGGGCCTGGTGCGTGCAGGGATGGTGCATGGCGGGGCCTGGTGCGTGTGGGGCCTGGTGCGTGCAGGGATGGTGCGTGGCGGGGCCTGGTGCATGGCAGGGCCTGGTGCGTGGCATGGCATGTTTAATGAAGCCGTCTGACATGCAGGGCTACACCCACCGGTGATCTGCGTTAAGCACTGCTCCCTGGGATCCTGCATCGCTAAAAATACTATTTGCTTTTTATTTAACACTGGACTTTCAATGTTCTAAAATGCAAAAATAGTGTCTTATTATTTTAAAAGCTTAGGAGGGAAAGTAGCCATATTATTAGAAAAAGAAGATATATGCAGCTAGAGTCTGTTCAAATATCAAGAGGTGTGACTTTTCGAATTCATATTTCAATCTTTATTTACATAAGACTTTTAGAAATAGTGGGTGTAAATATTAAATCACCCAAGGCTGGGTGAAATTTTATTGAAAATAACTACAAATAGAGAGAAACTGATTTTTTTAAAGTTGGTTTCTGAAATTTAGATGAAAAAGAATATCAAGCATTAACCAAAACTGATATATTTACATATCAATATAGGTTTTCTGCTCATAGACTCATTTCCTATGAAACCGAACAGAGGCGAGCTTGGGGAATTACAAAGGAAGGAAAAACCCTAATCAAATAGGTACTGTTGTTCAAACAGAATATTAGCCAAAATGATCCAATCAGCTGCTTGAGCCAAATTTTTTTCCTTTAAGCCACTCATGCCAGCGCACAGCTCTGAGAGCACAGAGAACCACGGTTCATGCCCAGTGTGTGCCCCACGGGTGGGTCTGGAAGACACTGAAATTGGATGAGAAGGGAGGGCGGCAGCAATAAGCAATGGGCCCAGAAAGGGTCCCATTTCTCAAGGTAAATATTATTCTTTGCATTGCGTGGTGTGTGTGGCAGTCGCGTGAGCCATCCTACACAGAGGAAGTTCAGGTGCTGGCTCTTGGCCTCCCCCCCGTGAGGGCAGAGCTTCCCAAGGACAGCGCTGAGGAAGAAGAGCGGGCCTTCGCGGGGCGGGTCTGACACGGGCTTTGTCTTCAGACCTGACTCATGACTCCACATGAGCAGAGGGGCACGCAGGTGACAACTAACACCCTTTCAGTTCTTGGTTTAAAACAAAATCGTTGCGTATCATTGTAAAACATAATAACTTGCAATGTGTCAATTGAAGGTCTAATTCGTTGACTCAATCTTTTGCTTATCAAAATCAGAACAATGTGCTTCTGTAAAAACCTTTAGGGAGCAAAAGCAGATATACACCGACGACACACACAGACATGCGCGCACACACACACTTACACACGCTCCTGGTTTCTATGTAAAATTAAACATAATTCTATTTTATTACAATATTAAGATTCCAATTTTTAAATTGAAAAACCCCCAAGAATTACAGAGGTTATCAAAGATATATTAACTTGTTCTTAGAATAAGCTCAAAATTAATAACCAAGGCATGATTATGCTAATGTATACTTTATGATATTCCGCCTGACACAGGAGACTGAGAACCGGGCCCTGGCAGTGTTAGACCGCCCTTGACTTTGAATTAATGGTGTGAATATTGCATTTCTCCTGAAATCTTTGGTTTATGGGAAGTTTATGGAAACATGAAGGAAAAGCTTATCAGAGATGAGAAAAAACAACACTGATTCCTATTTGGATACTTAAATGAGGGCAGGCCTTTCTTCCCAGATGTCCTCCAATTCCCTTCCCTGAACCCTGCTTTTAAAAAGAATTTTAAACATATTTGCAATTTCTATTTCCAACTTGAAGCTGGAGACAAATTAGTTTGCACCCCAGTAGAATGCTAAGAAAAGCTTAAATCAAGCGGCACCTTTTTATTTACATCCCTCATTCCTTAGAAGCGTAATTGCCTTTTTTATTAACTTTGTTTTATGGATCTAATATTTAAGAACAAGTCTACCCTTTATGTGACACAAGAAGGTGAATGCACTTACAGACTCCCCTGCAATACATCTCGGGCAGGGCTGGGCGGAGCTCCTCCCACCGGTCGGAGGGACCTGGTTGACAAATCACAGGCGCAGATGGATCAGAACAACGGTTATTTACACTTTTTATTAGAATATTTAAATGGGTTCCCAGCTGGTTTGGCAGGAACAGGAACCTACCCCCGCACTTGGTGGCCCCTGGCCTCTGGCTGGCCTTGGCGCAGGGAGGCCTCCCGGCTGCGCCTCCAGCTCCCGGCAGCCCCAGGACACCAGGGCGTCGGCCTTCACCTGGGGACAGCCCCGCTCCTGCGCAGCTGCTTCGAGGCTCCTGCACACCCGCTTCTGAAACGAACAAAATTTCACTCGAGATGGCCTCGTAAAGCACACAACGCTAATTAAATTTGCTTCCTGAAAACTTCAGCTGCAAATACAGACCCTGTGGAGCTGGGAAAGTTTATAGGACATTTGAGGGGATGACTTTAAACTTTATCTTCAGGAATAACCGCCATCAATTACATTTAACCTCATTATTTCCTAAATTGTCTGATATTTACTTAGCTTTACAGATTTAAAACAGTCATTTTAACAATTTGAGCAGAAAATCTTGTCATAAACTACTGTGACTGGTTTATTGATATTGAAAACGTACAAGACCCATAAATTTTGTTCAAGAAACTAGTTTTATGCTGCAACACATTCTGCCGGTACTCAGTGACACAGCAGGAATAATCCACACATGAATAACTCTTTCTCTTACGGACACCGAAGACCCAGTTAATTTTATTTCAAAAGTTGCGCACACAGCCTTAACTGATAACCTTTGGGAAAGTTAGCATTTGGTTTCTGCTTCCACTTGAGCGAAAGGTAAACTACCAAAGCAATCCCCTGAAGCTAAAGGAAACATTGCTCTCAGAGTGCCAAGGCTGTGTGCTGTGAGGGCACCGCTCGCACTGACACCGAGTCAGATGCCATTGCCTTGCCCAGCCCCAGCGGTGTCTCTGGATCCCTGGGCAGCCTGCAGGCCCGGCTGCTAGACAGCGCCTGCCCGGGACACCCGTGGCTACAACTTCTTCAGTCACTTGCAAACCAGCATCATGATTTGTGCCAAATTACTTATGATCTGTACTGTCATTTATTTACTATTTTCTAAACTGACACCTTTTTACTTAATGGATTTATTCAATAGAAGCTTTATCTCATAGTTTAGGCTGCTGGTTCCTCTGTTCTCTAACATGCCTTAAAACAGGTACGTAGAGATTAAAGTGAGACCCGTAAGCCATTTGGAGTCATATCCTGGGGTAAGCGCTTGACCTCTAGGTGGCAGAAGACAAGGGCGGGTACAGTTACCTACTCCTACAGTTCTTCCCAAGTGACAGGAAACTAAAGCCTGAGAAACTCAAAATTCTGCACCAAACCACACCCCGAGCAAAACTTAAAGACAGAGGATGCCGAAATCTGCATCATATCTGCTAGTACTAAGTGGCACAACAGGAATAATCCGCACATGAATAACTGGTACAAAGAGAAACACCACCAAATCTGAGTGTGGGTCCCGGGCTCCCCCCACCCCCACTGAGGCCGGCTCTGTGAGGAGCCACTAAGACAGGGTGAGAGCCATCTCCATGGCCCCGGAGAGACCACTACAACCATGAAAGGGCTATGACAGTCCCTGCGTGGCCCAGAGCATGGATGCAGGGAAGGGACTGCAAAGTCCACACAATTCTGAGGAGCAAACGCCATGTAAAGAGGCCTCTTCACAACTCATAGCTCCTGGGAGCCAGCAGGGGAAAGAGGAGGGAGAAGTGCCCTTTGGCAACTGGTGGTGAAGATAAAAAGAAGAAAAGCAGGGAAAATTTCGGGTCCTACGAGTAAAGAGGACCATGATATCAGGAGGCTCACGCCCTCCCGTCAGACACAGACACAGACACACACACACACACACACACACGCGCGCGCGCGCGCGCGCGCGCGCGCGCGCGCACACACAGCGGCTGCTGTGACTGGACCAGGTGCCATCAGACCAGGGTCTTGTAGAAAGACCAACGTTATAGAAATTCCCTCCTAAAAAACCGCCATGAACCAGAAGAAAACTGCAGTTCAATACTCTGCAAACATAACTAAACATATTCAAGCAAACACTGGAGACAAAAATCACCTTGAATTAGAGATATCAATTAAAAACAGAAAGGGACAAAAGTAGGGAGCAAGAGGAAAGAGGTGAATGAACCCAGGAAAGTAATGGAAGGGGAAAACGAAATTACGTCAGAAATGAAGGATAAAGTGTAAGGTACCCAAGGAGAATTCAAACGAAAATTTTAAAAAAGGGTAAGGAGGTCAGATACGTGGTGAGGAAGAAAACTGGAGTTTGGGTGGTGAGCACAGAACAGATGTTCCATGATAAAGTCGGACACCTGAAATTTAAATGATGTTATTAGCCACTGTTATCCCAATAAATTTAATTTAAAAAAGAGGCGTGACATGTTAAAACTGGTTTATTGTCAGCTTTCAGTAATCCGTGTTAGCACAACCCACGGACAGAGACAAAAGGGTGGTGAAGGCCTGGGGTGGGGGGTGGGGGTAGGCTGGAAGGGGTCAATGGGGGGGCAGGGGGACAGATGTAACACTTCCAACAAAAAATATTTAATTAAAAAGAATCTGTGTTAAAGGGAAGCAGTGGAATGCCACGGGCCCCATGCCATTTTATTCGTAGGCGCGGACCTTCCATCAGCGACATCACTCAGCAACGAGCACTCCTACTCTGTCCCTGCCTTTTGAGTGACGTCAGACTTGCTGAGAAGGAAAGCGCGGGCAGGGGTGGGGGAAGGGAGGCAGAAGCACTGCCTCTGCGACATGCCCCGCGCTCCACAATGACATCTCAACCACTTCTGGGTGGGGCCACAGTACAACTAGCACGTGAAGGTCAGCAGACTTGTGAGTATCCATGGTGACAAGCCGAGGTTCTTAGGGGCTCAGGTGGCCGAGGAGGCCAGCTTCCCACCTCTGTGGCAGGTGAAAGGAGGTCCCACGCTGACGCCAAGGTGCTGGGTTAAGGCTGGGCTCCCCAGGGAACGTGGGGATCACCGGCTTGATGGCCCTCAGTCAGCCGAGTGGATTAAATTATTCATGTTTGCTGCTATTTACTGTGGATTACTGAGAGCTGACTGCATGAGACTGACCTGGACACTTCCTCGGCAAACAGTCGGGTCATCGCGGGCTGGCCTGGACCACAGCAAAAGGAAGGCTGCAGAGGCCTCTCATGCCGGATGCCTGTGCACGGCTCTCCCCCGCTCCCTTCTAGCGAGGCTCTGTCAGCCTTCATAAGGCAGACGGAGATTTACTGCCCGACTATAAAGACACTCGCACTGTATAA
The DNA here is from genome assembly GCF_964212035.1 of Myotis nattereri. Lineage (NCBI taxonomy): Eukaryota > Metazoa > Chordata > Mammalia > Chiroptera > Vespertilionidae > Myotis > Myotis nattereri. The sequence goes on along the minus strand of NC_138088.1, from coordinate 57,472,794 downwards.
ACAAAATTAAAACCCCGCGTCTACACGCAGACCCCATTACTTAACAATAATGGAAGGGGATCAATCGAACAGCAACCTCGCCGGAGAATCACTGCAGCAGGAATGCGACGGAGAGAAGGTACGTGATACGACGCATAAGTTAAAACAGAAGATATGTATCCTGTTGCCTCAGTGATGGAACAAAGTAGACAGGCCTGGGAGAGACACGCTGCCCTCGCCGAGGAGGTGCGGCCGCGCCTGTGTTGCCGAGGACGTGCTTCTTTATTGGAAGTGATGGGGCCCAGGGAGCTGGGTGAGTGGACGCGGGGGGGGGGGGGGGGGGGCGCGGGGGGGCGGGGTTAAGGGTTTCACATTTGGGCAGAAATGAAATTCAAAGCCTCGGCTTCCGTGCTGATGCGAGGGAGCCCGCGTAGCAATCAGACTGGAGATGCATTCCCCACGAGCCTGGGGAGCCAATGAACGGTACCAGAACGGGCACGCAGAGCAAGGCCGGTACCAGCCGTGCTAGGCTGAACCGGCAGGCTGCCACCTCCAGAAACCCATTTTCCACTCCACACTAGAGAAGAACGTGGAGAGTACAGAAAACAGATACCGACTTCCTTGAACACTGACAGAGAGCACCGTGTGTTCGCTTCAATCGGCACAGCGAGAAAAAGCCACGTTCTTAACAATTAAACACCTTGTCCCTAACCCGTCTGGCTCAGTGGATAGAGTGTCAGCCTGCGGACTGAAAGGTCCCAGGTTCGATTCCGGTCAAGGGCATGTACCTTGGTTGCGGGCACATCCTCAGTAGGAGGCGTGCAGGAGGCAGCTGATCGATGTTTCTAACTCTCTATCCCTCTCCCTTCCTCTCTGTAAAAAATCAATAAAATATACTTTTTTAAAAATTAAACACCTTGAATGAACGTATATAATATAGAAGCTAATATATGAGTTAAGCATATATACCATGAATTAGAATACCAAGGTAAATCATTAGAACTCAGTAATGTAATTAATGGTAAGTCTCCACACACACACGCGCGCACACACACACACACACACACACACATCTAACCTTTCAGACTGAAGGGATTTGAGGGTTTTTACTGACTAATGGCCTTTATTCATTTGTATTATAAATGTGTAATGCTGGCTAATTGAGTCCTAGTTGCTAGAAACAGTTTGCTGAGTGAGGATTTTAGTTGAGTTTGGTTTTAATTCTACCACAGTAAGGAAAGTTTACTTTTGCTGATATGGAGTAGCTGATACGGACGTCCATCAGCCCTGAGTACAGAACGGTTAATGCTGATGAGAAAGATTAATAAGGCCCTACAGACCGCCATTTAGAAAGAGAGGATGGTTTCCATCAAGCAAAGATCCCTCCTCGATGACACTTTCATTTGGAAAATGACCTTGCACTTGGGAGGTTTGCTCTACAACACAGTGAAATCTGGCACAATGTCAACTACAGAGAAGACCAGAAATTAGGAGTCCTGCCATCAACTCCATGTTACCAGGGCATACAGGACGTCAACCAAATCTGAGTATCTTGATGCTGTGCTTTCTCCAGCTCTGACCATGCCTTAGGACTCCTCAACGTCCTGTACACAGCCGCACTCAACCTCCTGTGCAGGTCCACACGCTGGGCCAGTGGTTCTCAACCTTCCTGATGCCGCGGCCCTTTAATACAGTTCCTCATGTGGTGGTGACCCCCAACCATAAAATTATTTTCGTTGCTACTTCATAACTGTAATGTTGCTACTGTTATGAATGGTAATGTAAATATCTGATTGCAGGATGTATTTTCATTGTTCGCGACCCACAGGTTGAGAACCGCTGCTCTGGACCAATCTAGCCTGACAGAGAGGACACTTATGAGGAGAGAAGGCAAGCCGGTGGTCCGAAGGAAGAATGCCAACTTCATTCTATGAGAGCGAGTTATCTAGAAGAAGATAAGCAAAGAAGAGCAAAGAAAAAACACTTGTATTTCGAATGACAGTAAAAATACATAAATGCACATACTATACTTATTGGGGGGTAATCTTAGGCTTGCAGTATTTATCAAGTACAATATAAATCTGTTACATTCCTGATTAAGATTGAGAATCCTAAGGAAAGCGGGTATACAAATTTACTTACAACAGGTAGAACCTAATAAACATCCCTTCCCATCAAAAACAACAAACAAACTACGGTTTAGGGTGTTTCCCTATTTGTTCTCTCATTTGATCCTAACAATCATCCACTCCATAAGCAGGACCTGTCCGTTCTTCCCCCACAATATACTGCTGACTACTCTCACCATGTCACCGTCCTCTGGCCAAGCCTCTGTCGCCTCCCTATGTACTCAACCCATACCTTCCTGGCAGTGTGATCCCGTCACTTGACTATGGACTCCCCAGTCTGGAAGGTGAGCACTGTAGTGATGAGCCGGTGCTGACCTCACGGAAGGGGACAGCACTCAAGGGGGGTGGGGGGGGCAGAGCTGGGACAGAAGGAGCTGGCCTCCCTGCGTGTCTCTGATTTGGGCATCAGCGGTCTCATACCTGCATGTAGGGTACCCATGTCCCACTGTCCTGGACTGCTCACCTCTATACTGTCAAGGGAGAGAATCCATCCAACTTGTTTGAGCCAATGTGGTATGAAATCGCCCTGTTACAGAAGCTACACCTGTGCCCTAGTAACATGGTCCCTGAGTGGGGTGTGGCTGTGACGTAAGTGATGCTGGCCTAGTGATCCGGCCGTGAGTGGGTGGCGAGGAAACAGAGAGAGGCTGCAGGGTAGAAAGGTAAGCCACCTGTCCTACTGTGCGGAACATTGGAAAACGCCTTCCGCATTACCTCGGGAGAGATCTGTCTCTTGGAGCCTGTAGGTCCAGGAGAAGCAGACAGGAAAACGTTCGACGCTGGGTGTGCAGGCAGCGGGCCCACGCTCTGGGGCAGAACCGAGGAGCCAGCAATCCGCGGACAGGGGCAAGGGTGCCAGTGCTGCCCGCTTCAACCCCACAGACTTCTTTCCGTCCCCGGAAAGGGGAGGTGCCTTCCCGCGTCCTACACTGTTTTTCCTCCCAGTCTCGCACCCACCTGACCACCCACCCACGCCATCACCTCCCACCCGGTTCTCTCCGGTCAGAGCACTCAACCCAGGCGGGACGGACCCGTCTGCCCAACCAGCACACCTGCCACAGCAGCCCGGCGCCTGCACGTGGAGGTGGGGCGCAGGAACGCCCCTCCCAGGCCCAGACGCCAAGTCCTCCAGCCTTGCAGGGAGGCCCGCGCACCTAGAGGGACCCTGGGCTCCCAGTGCCTGGACAGCATGCGGGTCTGGCGGCAAACGAGTCCTGATTTCTGCGCAGGCGCGGCAGGAGGGATGGCCACGCCCACCCCTGGCCCCGCCCCAACAGGTGCAAGCAGGCAGCTGCCCGCCAGGGCGCCTCATTGAAGAGGCCGCCAGGAGACGCGAAGCCCACTGTGGGCCAGCCCGAGGACACCGCCTTCCCGTTCCCAACGCCCAGGCCCCTGAGGGCTCACCGCGTCTGCTGGAACCTGCAACTCCTCCGGCCTCCGCCGACGCCACCGGCCCAGCGCCAGGGTGTCCATGCGACCCACAGGCCCGAGTCCCCGGGACTATCGATCATCTCCACCAGACGCCGGGCGCCCCGCCCACGCCGCCGCGTCCACGCCCTCTACCCCCACGTGTCCCGCGGGAGCCAATGAGAAATGGGGGCGGGGTTCCGCCGGACCACTCGAGTCCTGCCGGGCGATCGCTTCAGGCAGGAGCAGCGGAGACCAGAGTCTTCTGGACTTAAGGGACGCCTGTCCCAGGCCATTATTTTGCAACGAGGGCCGGCCTATCGCTTCTACAATCACTGAATCGGTCGTGAAGGTCGGAAGAATTTAACTTTTTAAGGGACCCACCACGCTTCGACTGTAGACCTTGGATCGGAGGGAGGAGCGCCCGCCTTCTCGCCCTCGTAATTGGCCACCTTCCTGGCTGGTTGGCTGATAGAAGGCGCAGTGAGCCAATCAGAACGGGCGAGATCGCGGGGTCTCTGGGAATTGTAGTCCCAGTGAGGTGGCCTCACTTCCTGGCGGGAGCTGTCAAGGACAATTGGGGGGGTGACTCCAGGGTCTCCAGCCCTGTTTGGCCAGGTGCATGGTGGCTTCCGGTCCGGAGACCCTAGGGTAGTGGTTCTCAATCTTCTGGCCCTTTAAATACAGTTCCTCATGTTGTGACCCAACCATAAAATTATTTTCGTTGCTACTTCATCACTGTAATGTTGCTACAGTGATGAATCGTCATGTAAATATCTGATATGCAGGATGGTCTTAGGCGACCCCTGTGAAAGGGTCGTTCGACCACCAAAGGGGTCGCGACCCACAGGTTGAGACCCGCTGCCCTAGGGCCAGTATTTGTCTGCTGGCTGAGGGCAGCGCTGCCGGGCCCTTGGATTGTGTACAGGGGAAACCATGGCCTCTCCGCCAGACCTTGGGGAGTGGGGTTCTGGCTGTGTGCATGGTGAGCTGGGGTACCGAGGTGCCTGGTGTTGGTAAACAGTGCTGAGCTACACCACATCCTTCTAAATACACCTACTGTATGTCGTGTTAGAGGAAAGATATTCGTGACACTTGTTAAAAATGGTAAGGCAGACTTTCCCCGGGGGACCATCATGACAGGTATTGGGGTTCGCAGTAGGGAGAGAGAGTGGGCTCAACTCTGACTTCAAAGACAAGTGGGACTTTGTACCCTATTTACTTAGTATGTTTATTGAATTTTTAATCTCTGAAATTTTTTAAAACTTTAAAAATAATAAAATGATAGTTAACGTGCTCGTTATTTAAACGTTAAATACATTAACCAGTGGAAGAAAAAGGGAGACTTTCATGACAATGGAGTCTTGCATAAAACACAGTGAACAAAAAGGGGGCAAAGGTAATACTTTCAACAATAAAGATAATTTTTAAAAAAATCACAGTCAACAAAAGAGAAAATGCCTAAATTGAACTATTTTAAAATTTGAAACTCTTATGCATCAAAGGTGATAATACAAATGGCCAATAAACACATGATAATATGGTCAATATCACTAGTCATTAGGGAAATGCAAATATAAACCACAATGAGATACCACTTCATACCCATTAGGAGGGTTGTAATAAAAAAAATCATTGTTGGCTAAGATGGGAAGAAATTGGACCCCTGGTGCATTGCTGGTGGGAATGTGAAATGTTGTAGCCACTACTAAAAACAGTATGACAGTACCTCAAAAATTTTTTTAAAAAAGTTATCATATGATTCCACAATTCCACTTTTGAGTATAATTGAAAGCAGTGATTAGAATATCCATGTTCAAAACAGTACTATTCATAATAGCCAAAAGGTAGAAGTGACCTGTGTGTCCATATATGGGTAAATGGATAAACAAAATGTGGTAGATACAGACCATGGAATATTACCCAGCCTAAAAAGGAAGGAAATTGTGCAACCAGCTGCATTATGCTAAATGAAATGCGCTGGTCACAAAAGGACAAATGCAGTGTAATTCCACTATTTGAAGTCCTGGAATAGACAGAGGATAGAGTGGTCTCTCTCCGTGGATAGAATTTTCAGATTTTCAGAGTGCTGACGGGAGGGGGCAGAGGACCTATTGTTTAATGGGGACAGAGTCTCAGTTTAGGAAATGAAAAGGGCTGTGAACATGGAGGGGATGATGGTTGACAAAAAGGTGGATGTGCTTAATGCTACTGAGCTGTACACTGAAGAATGATTAAAATGACCCATTGTAGCCCTAACCGGTTTGGCTCAGTGGATAGAGCGTCGGCCTGGGAACTGAAGGGTCCCAGGTTCGATTCCGGTCAAGGGCATGTACCTTGGTTGTGGGTACGTCCCCAGGAGGGGGTGTGCAGGAGGCAGCTGATCGATGTTTCTCTCTCATCAATGTTTCTACCTCTCTATCTCTCTCCCTTCCTCTCTGTAAAAAAATCAATAAAATGTATTTTTAAAATAAATAAATAAAATAAAATGATCCATTGTATGTTATGTATGCTTTACCACAATAAAGACATACCTGTTACAAGTTGCTTCTCCGTGCACCACTTCCCGCCGCCTTGCACACCACCTTCAGGGGAAGTGGCTCAGGAGGTGGGTGACCCGAGTTCCAGTTTCCCCCTGGGGACTTCCAGCTCCAGGGCAAGGTGCTTTCACCTGGCAGTCCCCACCCCTGGGTGACAAATTGGGGTGCTGATTAGGGGTCTACCTCAAGGGGGCACTCTGGGTTCTCAGTGAGCCTGCCATCCAGGACAAAGTCAGCTCCCGCTCCTTGTCCCTCCTGTGACCACCTCCAGCCTCTCCCAGCTGAGCACTGGACCAGTTGGAGTTCACAAAGGGCCAGCAGGGGTTTCGTTTGCACGTAACTAAAGGATGTGTGCTGGGCGAGTGTTGACCTCTGAGTCTCAGTTCCCTCCTCTGGAAACAGGAATACAACAGCCTGCTCCTGTCCCCTGCCTTCCAGGGGAGTCAAAACTTCAAGGAGTAGCTGAGGATTACCTTTCATAAGTGGCGCAGCTCCTGGCCAAGGGATCATATGTGTGTGTGTGTGTTGGTGTGTGTGGTGGGGATGGGATTGCGGTTTTTAAAACAGTTTTTAAAAATATATATTTTTATTGATTTCAGAGAGGGAGAGAGAGACAGAAACATCGAATCAAGCCCACAACCCGGGCATGTGCCCTGACTGGGAATCGAACCATGAGCTCCTGGCTCATAGGTTGACACCAAACTACCAAGCCATACTGGCTGGGCAAGTGAGTAACAGTTTTCATTCAATTGTCGCAAAGCCATTCTTCCACTGACTTAACCTTCCCCCCTTTCAATTTTTTAATGGCCTCTTTCAAAAATTACTGTCCTCTTATCTCGTTTGGGATGTAAAAGAGGTGGTACTCAGGGCAAGGCCGGTGAATGATGAGTTCAGCATTTAGCTGTGTGGCATCTGCTCCAGCCAGGGCCTGGGGAGGCCTTCAAAGGGGCGCCCCGCCTTCCAGCTGCTGTCCCCTAAAGACGTCTAATATGGCACTGGTCCACCTCTTGTCTTTATTCAAATCACAGTGTTTCTGCAGAGCGGCTGACCAGGGTTGTCTCGGGCCCATACTTGGCCCTCACCTTCTGCCTCAGTGATCAGCTCTGCAGCGCACAGGGAACCTGTCCGGTCCACTCTGGGCGGACAGGTGTCCATCCCGGAGGACCGGATCTGCAGGACACCTGTTTCTATGAGGTCAGCACACATCCGTTTGCTGAGGGTCATGGTCTTGTTCCAGTGGCATCTTCGCTCAGGCTTCTTGTTTGTTTTTTTTTTAATGTATGACAAGACTCAGTACAAGGTTTTCCTAGGTGCAGTCCTTATAATGATCTAGACCAGGGGTGGGCAAACTTTTTGACTCGAGGGCCACAATGGGCTCTTAAACTGGACCGGAGGGCCGGAACAAAAGCATGGATGGAGTGTTTGTGTGAACTAATATAAATTCAAAGTAAACATCATTACATAAAAGGGTACGGTCTTTTTTTTTTTTAGTTTTATTCATTTCAAAAGGGCCGGATCCGGCCCGCGGGCCGTAGTTTGCCCACGACTGATCTAGACATACTTCTTTAAGGCAAAAAACAATAACTCACTGCTTTTCAGCTTTCTAAACAATACATACCTCTATGTGGAGGCCTTTGGGATCTGAGCCAGTGACATATGTGTGATGTCAGGGATGACCATAAATAGAAGATTGTTTACTATCGAAAGACTGGTGCGCAAGCGAGAGTTCCACGCGACGCGATGGGCGTGCCCCGCTTCATCCCCTCATGTAGACATTTGCTGGGTACACAGCGGGGATTTTTAATCTGTCACTTTGCATTTTCTTCGCAGGTGCGGTGGGTGAATAAAAATACCAATAAACCGCAAATGTGTCTCCTAAACTCCACAGCGTTAGGTTTGACCGGAAAGTATTAATTGTGCCTCATTTGAGCTCATCCCTGCTTCTGCTCTGTTGGTGACATTCCCTGTGTGTCACACCCAGCGTGCTCTCTGTGCTATGCTATGCTTCGACGAGAGATTAAATTTTAGCATGTTTTATAGTTCATCCTAAATTTTTTTTTTCCGAGTGTATGAAGTCACATCGGTTATGTTTGATAACCCACTTTTGCATGGATTTTCCTATAAATTAGAGGGTGTTGTGCCTCTCAGCTCTCACACCACAGTACGGAGAAACCCCCAGCACGTGGAAATATGACGGATGTCGCGTTAGCGTGCGGCTTGGCAATAATAAGGGTTATAAATGACTCACTAGGCAGAGAAAACCTGGGAGACTTGCTGGGAGAAAGACACGGCCTGCTGTCTTTATGGGCAGCCCGAAGAAGGCACCAGAACGATATGTCACTTTCACCTGGTTTGTATTTCTAAGGGGGTTTTATTAACCCCTTTTTATCAATCGAAATAAGTTGATTGCCAGTGAATGCAATATTTTCTGACTCTTTGAAATTATAAAAACAGAAGCAAAGACCGAAAACTCACGTATTTCATCTCCTGGTAAATGAGAGACAAACTCCCTCCGACGAGACTGCTAAATAGTGTTGAAGATTTCTGTGGCGGTTCCTTAAGATAGGATGTTTCCTTTAAGGCCAGGAGTGGGCCTTGGGGCATCCGGAACCGGCTTTATCCTGCCGTGTTAGTGGCCAGGTATTCCAGAACACCGCTCTTTAATATTCATGCCTCATCATAAAAGGACATATTTCTGTAGGTAAATACATTTATGGCTAATAACACGCTCTGGGTAGAGAATGATATAATAACCTGCTTCAAGGAGAGAGGAAGCCGGGTGGCCAGGAATCCCTTGACAAGTGCCGCCTGAAGCCACTTCCAGCCGCGACACAGTGATGGCGAACGTGTGGGAACGAGAAAATCAACAATTCTTCCAAGCGGGTGAGAGCCTCCCTCCTGCTCCTCCCCGGTCTGGGAAGAAGGCTGAGTTTGGGGCAATTGGAATAAAGCCCAGCAGTTCAGACGATGGGACCGTGTGGGGCTCCACGGAGAGGGGCTGAGAATGGGAGGGTAGCGGCCTAGGCTGAGGACCCCCAGGCACCCAGAGCTCTTTGCCTGTCCCCCCTCACCCTCAGGGGGGCTGCACCTCACTGCTTGAGGGCCCGGGGCCTGGCAGAGCTTTCCTGTCCTGCCCGCAGATCGGCCAGGTGTGGCTTAGCACCCCTGTCCCTCAGACCCGCAGCACCCAGGGCCACCCATTTTGGGGTCTCACACATCTGTCCTTTATCATAGAAGGAGACTCCCCCCACCTCCTGTTTTTAGTTTCTTAGTTCAAATATGAACTGAAGAAAGAATGGATGTCACGTGGGAAAGTCTAAAAGTAATGTTGGCGTTGAAATTTCTAAATGAGGGATTTCTTCTGATTAAAGCTTGCATTTCACAGGAATGAGCGAGTCGCAGATACTGACTTAAACTCAGGCTGATAATGGAGTCACCGCAAGTGTTTGCTTCATCTGGTGAGAGGACACAGCCTCTGAGGCTTAAACTTCAGCGACTTTATCATGAGAACGTGAAATAAAGCCCATTTCTTTTATACACATCTTACCGGGCAGGAGGCCTCCGCACCATTTGAAAATCACAGGTTTGCGTTTTTCCTTTCTTTTTTGTTTGATTCCACAGGAAGGCATTTGAGGTCAGCAATCATTCCACAGAAAACGTATCCCAGCCACCCCAGCCCGAGGGGGCAGCCCCGATGGGAGACCCTCTGACCTGGGAGTTCTTCCAGGATCGGAAGCCATTCTGGACCCGGCACAGCCTTCAGGATGGCTTTACTGTCACCGCCTTCCTCAGGGCCCCTGAGCCTCGCTGGGGGCAGCTGTTGACCCCTGGGCACAGGAGCTCTGGAGGAGGCTCAAGAATACAGGTTTCAGAAAGTTCAAACAAATACTTGGCCCTGGCCGTGGTGGCTCAGCTGGTTGGGCGTCATCCATCCCACACACCAAAAGGTTGCCAGTTCAATTCCCTATCAGGGCACATGCCAGGGTTCGGGCTCCGTCCCCGGTAGGGAGCGTGCATGAGGCAGCTGATTGACGGTTCAATGTTTCTCTCTCCCTCTCCCCTCCTCTCTCTATAATAAGTCAATAAAAAAATCTTAAAAAAAAAATACTTGGTGTTCCTTTGTCCTGAGCTGGGAGGAAATGCCATGCTCTCTGCTGGAGGACAGAGACAGGGGGGAGGGAGGCCTCGTGGGTGTGGCACTTTTGAGGCTCTGTGGCAGGCAGGAGACATTGTGGTCAATTATTTAACTGGTTAGGCCCATGAACTTTCCAGGTTGGGGTGGTGTCTGCCATGTGACCGAGGACCAGTGACTGTGTCCGTGGCCAGAGCTCGGACCCCAGAACTCAGCGGTATCTTGCCGAGTGGTATCTTTCAGGGGCACACACGTGTGTTCGTGTCCTGGCCCTCTGCACCCTGAATTCCTTCTATAGGCTGGGAGGGCCAGCTCTGCTTGGCGTTCCCACTGGACACTATGGGTGTCCACTCCGTGAGGTAAGGTCTCTGTGCAAAAGCAGCCTGTATGAGAGCACCCAGGTCAGCAGGAAGAGGGGCCGTCAGCTCGAATGAGGCAGCGTCCATGGGGACCCAGTGTCTGGAAGGTTCCTTGTTGAGGTGTGAGCTCTTGGAGCCACAGAGCTCATGCAGCCCACCTGGTTACAACTTCTTAGCTCTCTTAAGAATTACTTCTGGCCCAGCCAGTGTGGCTCAGTGGTTGAGCACCGACTATGAACCAGGAGGTCATAGTTCAATTCCCAGTCAGGGCACAGGCCCGGGTTGTGGGCTTGATCCCCAGTGTGAGGCGTGCAGGAGGCAGCCTATCAGTGATTCTCTCTCATCCTTGATGTTTCTATCTCTCCCTCTCCCTTCCTCTCTAAATCAATAAAAAAAGTTTTTTCATTTAAAAAAAAAAAGAATTACTTCTGACTTTACAAGCATTCTTGTTTGTGGCACCAAGGCAAGTTCACCTAGGTGCTTCGTTTGTCACAGTTGAAACAATTACAAGTAAGAGCAGAAAATTAACTCCCCGTGGACTTGCAGAATAAATATACACAGACACACATGGGCACACACACCACCGCATTTCAGGTCAAACATTTGAGGGACGCCCTGGTCCCAGTGTATCCCCGACGCTGCATCTGGGGTGACCACACGGGGAACTGGTCCTTGGGGTAAACAAGGATGCACGTGGAGGCGAGTGTGCAGGTAGCAACATGCACAGCCCCTCCTGCTCTGTCCCTCCCCGCCCCCCTCAGTGCCAGCGTGTTCACAGCACAGACTTGGGAAACTACAGGATCTCAAATACCCGGCGCGTGGGAACGAGAGGCCGGGAGCAGGTGTGCATGTCCGCAGGCCGGACAAGGCACCTGCTCCTGGTGGGTGAGCAGCGTCTGTAGATGCGGCTCCAGGCTGTGTAGACTCTGAATCTCAGCCTCTCCAGGCTGAACAGAGAGCACTCAACAAAGAAGACTCCTGCGGCCTGGAGGGGCGCGGATGCCACCTGCAGCCTGGAGACGGGCTCTGCACCCGCCCGCTGGGCTGGTGGCTGTGGGAGAGAGGAGATTAGGATGCACATCGCAGGTGGAAAAGGGCAGTCGGCTCTCCAGATGAATTCTTTCCTGATGAATTGTAAACAGTTAAAAACATGTTTAAAAATTCATTTTGGCTAAAGAGTTTTTGGAGACTGCAGCAATTAGATGAAGGCCCGTAAACCACGTTTCTTAGAAGTTGATTTCTTCTAGAGAGCACCTGATGGGATGGGTCACGTCCCCCCACCCCTCCGCGCCCCTCCCCGCCCCTCCCCGTCCAAAACATCCAACCCAACACGACAGGTCAGTGGGTACCTGCTTGTCCAGGCTGTTTTATCTTCTTAGAGGAAACCGGGTTACTGTGAAACCATCCGATAGCACACCTCTGAGAAGAAATGAAATGTCTTTTTATTGGCGGAGCCAAGATGAAGAATGTCTTGAGATCTGTTTTACAAATAACCTGGCACATAAATTGTCCATTCCTGCTTCAGGATCTTTTGTCATGTTTGAGGAGCTGTCAGAGGTCCCTAATAAACATGAGCCTTATTTACTTTACTGGATATGTAATTCTTCTTTTCTTTGAAAATAATAATTTTTTTTCAAGCAAGTACAGCAAAAATACAACCAATAAAAATCTAGCTATGGCAGCATAAACCACCTTTATAGCCAGCATATACATAGAGCCCTTCCAATAAAAGCAGCTCCAGGTAAGAAAGGCAACACAGGAAATTGGCTGACTTGTGTCAAGATCAAGTTCCCGGCTCCTAAGGGTTGACAGAGGAGCCCTCACAGCCCTCCCACTTCCCTAACCAGGCTCTTAGGGTGACAGTTGCATCATCCTTGTCGCCAGGCTGGCCCTTGGGCTGAGGAGAAGAGCTGGTCTCGCGGTTGGACCCAAGTCCAGTGTATCTCACCAGCCTTTTTTTTCAAATCCGTGTTTATTGATTTCCGAGAGGAAGGGCGAGGGAGAGAGAGACAGAAACACCAGTGATGAGAGAGAATCTCTGATTGTTTGCCTCCTGCACACCTCCCAATGGGGACTGAGCCCACAACCTGAGCATGTACTCTGACTGGGGATCCAACTGTGACCTCCTGGTTCATAGGTTGGTGCTCAACCACTGAGCCAGGCATGGCCGGGCTCTCTTCATATTTGTGAGCTGCCCCTTGCCTAGGCCCATTCTTGGAGCCACCCAAGCTGATGGACAGTGGAGGGTGCGTGAGGGCAGGACACAGACTGCCTACCTCTTGGTTCCCCCATTCTGCATCCCAGGTAGGTGGTCCCCCAGTGAAGGAGGTGGCAGGGTTAGTGGCAGGGCTGGGCGTGGGGATGGGCTTTGGAGAGCCTAGTCCAGGGATAATGCTCTGGGATTTGGTCAACCTGTTGGTGCTCATGGGAAGGCAACTTTGTTCGGGTCCTTCCCAGCCAGGCACCCAGTGGTGGTCGCTGTGCCCCTGGCCATAACCCTGGGCTCCCAGACACCTTTGTGGACAGACTGAGGGGGGGTCCCTCCTGGTGTCCCCTGCCAGGGGGTGGGCTCCTCCTGGGGAGCCCTGTTAGTAGGTTCCCAGCAGCCTTGTGGAGCTCATTTGGGCTTTTTATCGCAGCTCTAGAGATGTTATCGCAGCTTGAGAACAGAAATTTAAAATATGTCTTCTTCAGGTGCAAATCTACTGTACTTACAGTTTTACTGTTTCTCTGCAGGGGGGCCCATTCATCTTCTAGCAGTGCAATTCCTAAGGAAATTAAGTCCCTGCAGTTGGGGTTATTTTCAACTGGTCTTCTGGGGCAGAGTAATTGGAATTTAAGAGTCTCTCTTAAAAGAAAGGAAACATTAGCCACTTTACCTGAATAACAACACTTTGCAGTGCCATGCTTTGCCCATTAAAAGTACTCTCTGTCGGGGCCAGTGTACCTCAGTGGTTGAACCAGGTTGGATTCACCGTCAGGTTACTGGCTCAATCCCCAGTAGGGGGCATGCAGGAGGCAGCTGATCCATTATTCTCTCTCATCATTGATGTTTCTCTCTCTCTCTCCCTCTCTCTTCCTCTCTGAAATCAATAAAAATACATATATTTTTAAAAGTGTCCCCTGAGTTCTTCCTTCCTGTACCCCCGAGTCTCTCAGCCCCTCTGGGTGGGGTTTACAAAGCTCCCACCGCCCAGGAATTCAATGCCAAGTCCTCATCCCCGCTGACCACTGTTCGCCTCTACTCGGGGTTATATATGCCCACCTAGAACTCAGCACTGTGCCCCGTCAAAGAGTGCAGAGTGGCACTTGGTTGGCTACAGGAATGAATGGTTCTTCGTCAGAAGGGCATGGCTACACTTCCTTGCCCACGTGGGAGCAGTATTAGCTGTCATTACCAGGAAGAATAATCAATCACACACACCCCTCTTTCAATGAGGTCAATTCACAACCCGGGCAGCCCTGTCTGGAGCTTCGCTCTCCCAGCCCAAGACTTCAGCCCCGGGGACCCAGAGCCCCAGCTTCCTGGTCCTGGGCTCCTGGCGCTTGAGTGGCACCCAGCACCCAGAGAACTAACTGTCCGGTCCTCCTCAGGGCTGTGCTGCTGTCTGGGGAAGGCTGTTTCTGACCAAGAGAGCCCTGGGAGCCCAGGGCACTGAAGATGAAGTGTCACTCAGTTCCCTGGCCCCAAAGAGGGAATAGGAAGTGGCCCAGTGATGCTGACATGGAGTCAGCAGAATGCCAGTGATGAACCCACATTGGAGACAAGGCCAAAATCAGGCCCAGGATCTTGCTTTGCTGTGTTTGTGAACTTCTGAGCAGTAACAGGGGCATGAGGGTAAGCCAAATCCAGAGCATTCTCTAACAGGCCGAACCAGTTTGGTATAATGAGTTTTTCCTTCTGGGCCCAGATGAGCTCAGAGAGAGCATTGGGCAGTGTATCAACAGCAGCAAACGGCACTAAGATGTATATAATATAAAAATGGGGTTTCCCCCCTCTCAATCCCCTATTTTCACACTCTCCTAACATTGGGGCACATTGTTCTGAAGACCATTTTATTTTTTTTTTTATGTTAATCCTCACTCAAGATATTTCTTCCATTGCTTTTCAGAGAGAGTGGAAAGGAGGGCGGGGGGGGGGGGGGGGGGCGGGGGAGAAAGAGAAACATCAGTGTGAGATACACATCAACTGATTGCCTCCCACACGCACCCCCACCGGGGGCAGGGAGTGAATCCACAACTCAGGTATGTGCTCTTGACCAGGAATCGAACCCAAGACCCTTTCGGTGTGCAGACAGATGCTCTAATCATTGAACCAGGCTGAAGACCTTTTTAAATGCTATATTCAGTTATATATACTTATGCATTTTATTTACATGTAGTTCTGCTGCAAAATGGTTATTGGCATATAACCCTGTTTTGCAACACGCTGTTTTCCCCTCTCTGATTGCATTTTTCCCAGGGTTATCTCTAGGCTTTATTTACCTTTTTTTTTTTTTTTTTTTAACTAACCTTTTTGCCCTGGCTGGGTAGCTCAGTTGGCTAGAATGTTGTCCTGATAAACCAAGGTTGGGGGGTTGATATCTGGTCAGGGCACATACAAGAATCAACAATGAGCCCTAACCGGTTTGGCTCAGTGGACAGAAGAGCGTGGTCAGACTGAAGGGTCCCAGGTTCGGATTCCAGTCAAGGGCATCTCCAGTGGGGGGTGTGCAGGAGGCAGCTGATTAATGTTTCTAACTCTCTATCCCTCTCCCTTCCTCTCTGTAAAAAATCAATTAAAAAAATATATTCAACCAATGAATGCATAAGTGGAACAACAAATCGATGTTTCTCTCTCAAATCAATTTAAAAAAATTAAACTTTTTTATTTTAAAATAATTGTAGTCACATGCAGGTGTAAGAAGTGACACAGAGAAATCCTGGGTACACCTTCTCCAAAGGCATCTTGCAAACTGTGGTGCAGTTTCACAAACAGGATGCTGACACTCCTACTGTGCGCCCATCTTGTCCAGACGTTCCCTGTTTTCCCCGTACATGTGTGCACTTGGTTCCATGTTTAAACATCTTATCACGTGTTTAGGTTTGTGTATCTACCAGCAGTCAGAATACCAAACATCGCTCTCCTGTTGCATTATACTGTCATTTACCGTTTTCACTGTTTCTCAGTGAGGCACACCTAGTTCAGCTCCCAAAGGCCACTTTGGGTCACTGCACCCTTGGGTGCAGGGGGCCGGACACGCGGTGGCGCGGGTTGGGGTCCCCCAGGCCCTAGTTCGCAGTCCACGGTCAGTGCTGAGGTTCCGAGACGAGCACCCTCCCTTTTCCTGACCTTTCACGCCAATCCTTTTCGGTGTAGTTTTAGGTTAAGATTTAGATGGAGATTTCGGCGTATCACGTGCAATAAGTACAAGCGACTGCGCTTACACTCACATCACGCGCACACCCTTTCCCCGCCCAGAGCGCCCCCCGCAGCTGCCCTCGGCTCCGGAGCGGGGGCGGCCGTAAGCCCCGCCCCGGCGGCCCGTCCGGGATGGCGCCTGCGCAGACCGGGGGCAGGGCGGGGCCTGGGCGGAGCCTCTGCGCGAGCCGCCGTAGGCCACGCCCCCCTCCGCGCTCGATTGCTCCTGTCTGGCGGCGGCAGCATGGCGGCGGGGGCGGTTGGGGCGGCGGCGGCGGCGGTAGTGGAGGTCGGCTCACCCCAGCAGTTTGAGGAGCTGCTGCACCTCAAAGCCAAGTGAGCGGGGCGCCGGGCGGCCGGGATGAGGGTCGCGGCCGTGGCGGGCGGAACGGCTCGGCCCGGCCTGGGCGGAGTGGCGGGCGCGGGCCCCGGGCCATGGCTCCCGCCGCCGGCGGAGGAGCGGGGCCCGACCCCAGATGCCCGGCCAGACCCCGGCCCGCCGGGCGCTGGCAGGCCCGGGTCCCCTCCTGCCCGCCCGGCCCCAGCCCCCGGACGCGGCCCCGCGGTGACCGAGCCGGGGGCGGGAGGGGCGCGGAGACCCCTCTGCGGCGGCGCCGCCCGCGGTGAGGGAAGGCCCGCCGGGGTCCGGGCTGCGGGGGCGCCTGCCGCCCGGGGGAAGGACACTCCCAGGGCGGCCCCGAGGCTGCGTTGGGGACATAGGGACCCGGCCTGTCCGAGTGCCCCCGGGCAGGGCTTGCGGGTGCGCTCGCGGGCCCCGCGGCGGTCCTGCCCGGCCTGGTAGGGTGGCGGGGTCCTCCGTCCCCGGCCTGGGAGGTTCCGGGCGGGGAGACGGTGGGTGGCCGGGGAGCGAGCTTCAGCGTCGGTGGCCAGCGAATCCCGGGCACGTTTCAGACCCGGCCTCAGTTTCCCCACCGCGAGCCGGGTTGGGCCCGGGCCCCGCTCGGGGCCGGGGGATGAGCGGAGGTGGCACCCGCGCTGCCCAGCACGCGGGAGCGCTCGGCGCCGGCCCTTCCTGCTGCCCTGCCGGCGGGCAGCTCACAGGCTGGACAGGCTCTGGACTTGGCCCGTGTGGCTCAGTTGGGCAGCGTCCGGTGCACCAAAAGGGCACCTGCCGGGCCAGGCTTGACCCCCGTGGCTAGGGCTGTGGAGGAGGCAGCCCATGTATCCATCCGTGTTCTGCTCTTACGTGGGTGTTTCTCTTACTCCCTCTCCCTTCCTCTCCCTTTCTCTCTCTCTCTCTCTCTCTCTCTCTCTCTCTCTCTCTCTCTCTCTAAAAATCAGTGAAAATATTTTTTTAAAAAAGGTTGGTAACCTATATTAATTTTGAAAAAGTAGAATCATATCCCATGTCATTAAAAATTCTTTGGTAAAGTTAACATATCTTAATGGCTTTATTTTGCTATATGACTATTCAAACCTATATTGTTGGACCATGTATATGCATATATATGCATATATACATGTATTTGTTTGTTAATCCTTATCCGAGGATACTTTTTCCATTGCTTTTCAGAGAGAGAGAGAGAGAGGAAGGAAGGGAGGGAGGGAGGGAGGGAGGGAGGGAGGGAGAGAGAGGAACATTGATGTGAGAGAGACACATTGACTGGCTGTCACCTGAACCCTCCTCGATCATGGGACCATGGGCTGAGAGTGAACCAGCAACCCAGGTACATGCCCTTGACCAGGAATTGAACCCGAGAGCAAGGGCTGATGTTCTATTTAGTACAGCCGTGGGCAAACTAGGCCCGCGGGCCGGATCCAGCCCGTTTGAAATGAATAAAACTAACAAAAAGAAGACCGTACCTTTTTATGTAATGATGTTTACTCTGAATTTATATTAGTTCACACAAACACTCCATCCATGCTTTTGTTCCGGCCCTCCGGTCCAGTTTAAGAACCCATTGTGGCCCTCGAGTCAAAAAGTTTGCCCACCCCTGACTTAGTACGCCAGCCAGGGCTGGGCAATATGTTTTTACAGTTACTTGCTATGTGAAATAATAGGGAAGTATTTGTATACACATACCTTTGTCTCTTTAATTGTGTTCTTAGGATAGAGACTTGAAAGTGTAAGAAATTTCTGAAAGGTTCCAGTTTAGTTTTACCCAGCAGGATATTTCACTTTATCCTTTTTATCATTGAACTAGAGGCCCGATGCATGAAAATCGTGCAAGAGTAGGCTTTTCTCCCCGCCCCCCACTGCCAGCACTGGCTTCCCTCTGGCCGCCCGCAGGCACCCGGGACCCAGGCTTCCCTCTCAGCCCTGGCTTTGTCAGAAGGCCCTCCGGTCTAATTAGCATATTACTCTTTTATTATTATAAATACTATGATCTTAAAATCTTTTTTCAACTTAGTTAAAAGTTGAGATATTAACTTACTATAATGAAATGCCCAGATCTTGTTAGGTGCGATGAATTTGGCAATTGGGTGGATACACACAAGTAACCATTTAACACAAGGACAGAGCCCCGGAAAGTGGACTCTGCTGTGAATGGAGTCACACACCTCCCTGTCCTGTGTCTTGTTCTGCTCAGCATGTTTCTGAGATTCATCCATGTTGAATGTCTCCATAGCTGGTTCTTTTTTATTGCTGAGTAGTAGTCCATTGGATGAATTTTACAGGTTCTCCAATTTGTGCACTTTCCAGGATTTGGCCTTTAAGTCCAAGGCCACTGTGAACATTCTTGCATGGGTTTTTGCGGGGGTTCGCTTCTCATCTCCCTACGCCTTAGGTCTTGGGGCTCAGGCCCCCTTATCCTCTGCAGAGGCTCATGTGGGAGGGTTCTGAGGGGCCAGATAGATCACTTCTGGCCTGCATGCCAGCAGCCAGAACTCAGACCCAAACAGCTGCAAGGAAGACGGCACCGCAGCCTAGCTGCTGTCCCAGAGGCGGAGGAGGCAGTGCTGGAGGACACGGCGTCTCTGGCCCAAACCCTGAGGCCTCTACTTGCACCTGCCGCTCCCCCTCTGCTGATACGATGGTAACGCACTGGTTGGGCCCTCACTTAGTGTGTCCTTCCCACCTTGGGTGGGTCTTCCTGGAGAGCCTCCTGCTCTCCTTGCTGTAGCTCTCCCCTCAGCATCCGTCCTCTCTCTGCCCCCTGCCCGCCGGTTTCCTTGGTGTCAGCAATGACCTTGCTTCTTACCTGGGATAATGGGACTTCAGAGCATCTCCCGAGCTCTCCTTCTACTGTCCCTCCCTCAGCACTTACACATTTGTGGCTTCACCCATTCTCGATGCCTCTGCTTCCGGCCCAGAGGAGACAGTCCCTCCTGTCAAGGTGGATTCCTCTAGATCTCTCTCCCCTGCCGCCTCTGCGGCCTCGCACACTCAACCCCGCGGTCTTCTTCAGCCTCTCCCTGTGTCCACTCACAAAATCAACCGTCCAGGCTTTCTTGTATTAATAAAACCCATTCCTGCCTGGCCGGTGTGGCTCAGTGGTTGAGCGTCAACCTGTGAACCAGGAGGTCACGGTTTGATTCTCGGTCAGGGCACAGGCCTGGGTTGTGGGCTCGGTCCCTAGTGTGGGACGTGCAGGAGACAGCCAATAGGTCAGCCGTGGGCAAACTACGGCCTGCGGGCCGGATCCGGCCCGTTTGAAATGAATAAAACTGAAAAAAAAAAAAAAGACCGTACCCTTTTATGTAATGATGTTTACTTTGAATTTATATTAGTTCACACAAACACTCCATCCATGCTTTTGTTCCGGCCCTCCGGTCCAGTTTCAGAACCCATTGTGGCCCTCGAGTCAAAAAGTTTGCCCACCCCTGCAATAGGTGATTCTCTCTCATCATTGATGTTTCTCTCTCCCTCTCCCTCCCTCACTGAAATCAATAAAAATATATTTAAGAAACAACCCATTCCTTCACCCTGTCTTTGCCTCTGCCTCATTCTTCGTTTACAGCCAGATCTCATAAGAGCGGAGTTCTAGCAGTCTGCCTTTCCTCCTCCTCAGTCCCCGCGACGCTGCGCTGCCGTGGGACCGGCCCTGCTGCCACAGGAATCCCTCCCCATTGCTGGCTGTCCTTCCTGCTGAGTTGATGGCTGTCACCTCTTCCTTCTTGGCTCTGGGAGGCCCTCTAACCCTCCGGTACCTTGGCCACTACCTGGGTGCCGTCTCCGCCCCCTGCCCTGCAGCTTAGCGTGGAGGAGCCGGAGCCTCTGGCCTGGCCTCTGTCCCTCTGCGTGGCTGCGCACGGGGCCAGCACTGACTGTTTCTTCCCGGGTCTGCAGGTCAAGTGCAGACTTCTTTCCTGAGCGCCAGACCATCACATCACAAACAGCATTAGGCTCCCTTTCCTCTCAGGTTGGCAGCTTCTGTCCCAGGATCTGCACTCGGCCAGACACTCGGAGTCAGCTCCAGGCTGTGCCTCCACTGTCACCAACTCCTGCCCCTCCCGCCTCTGGAGCCCCAGTGCCTCCCTCTGCTTCCGTTCTCCGGACACTGGGTGGTGGGCTCCTTCTCACCCAATTCACTTTAAATAATTCACTGTATTATTTTCCTTGCTCATAGGTTCCTCTCCATGTAACATTTAAAACTTGTTTTCTTCCTGAATTTTCAGATCTTTTTTGTTTGTTTCTTCGTGGGTTTTTTTTGTTGGGGGATTATATTGGAGCTTAGAATTCTATAAAACTGTAGGGTTTTTCAGTTGGCTAGGAAGATAGACTTAAAGATATCTTTGGCAAGATAATTTTATATGGGAGTAGTTGATAGATACAGAGATTCCTAAGAATTTCATCAACAGTTTATTAATCTATTCTGTTTTCATACTATCACTTTTTAGACAATCTTTGTAGTGTAATATAAAAAGTATGTCTTTGTAAAAAGCAGTTCAATTTTTTCCATGTTTGCTGCTTGCGTGCTTTCATTTTCAGTATTTTATTCCTGTTTCTATGGTTACATTATGCCCCTTCATCATAGTTCTGTGTTTGAAAAGGTAAAGACTCTCATTAACAGTAATCCTGCTTCTGCAGCCGTTTTTTACGAACATGGTGCGTCAGCTACAGAAGTCTGGTCTGCACCTGCCCTAAGGGCCAGAACGTGTAGGTGACTTCCATGCCTCTTGGTTAAGGTGGAGGAATATTCAGAACCACTTCGTGGGAGCTAAGTATTGACTAAGAAATATCATTAACTTGAAAATTCACCTAGAAGATTCCCAAGACCTTGCAAGTCCTTCTATCTTAGTCTGTTTAATACAATGAAATTCTAACAGAACAAAAAGACTCAGGCCGTTCTCGTAACTGGGGAAGACCTGAATCTATGTCAGTATCTGCTTATTTCTAAAGATACCATATCCTTAAAACGGCATTTTACTTATTTACAGATCCCTCGTTGTGGTCCATTTTTGGGCGCCATGGGCTCCGCAGTGTGCGCAGATGAACGACGTGATGGCAGAGCTGGCCAAAGAGCACCCCCAGGTTTCGTTTGTGAAGGTATTTCGTGCTCCGCGTCCTGTCTTTTAGGAGTTTATATAAACTAATGTGAAAGGAATTCCACATGCTTATAATTGAGGTTGGAATCTGTTATTTTTGTAGTAAACTGTTCTTAAAAATCTTAAAATAGTTTTGCATCTCTCTAGTATCAGGAGTGTAAAACTCACCACACTTTGCCTACATGTGTGTGGGGGCGGACAGGACCAATACCGAGCAGGATGGGCCACGGGGAGATGCCTGTGAGCAAAAGCAGACTAGATCATTCACTGTGGATCATTGTGATTTTAATAAAGGAAAAGTATTAGCAGGCACATTTCATGGAACAGGTAGGTGTGGTGTGGAAAGTGATTGAAGAAAGGGCGTCCCAGGTGCTGGGAGCCGGGGGGTTGGAAGAGTTGCTCTCTGGATTGGCAGACCTGCAGGAGACACCGAAGGTTTTTCTGACTTCTCAGGAAGCAGAGGAGGAAGGAAGCCGGTCTCTTTCTTGCTTTCTGTGTTTGTACTGAGTTTTACATGCTGTATCTTTGCAGTATCTCTTGGATGGGTAAGTAGTGGGAAAGTGATAGTTGTGGCTCACTTGGTTTAGCACACATAATATCATTCAGGACTTAGTACTGGTTTAGACAAAAGGCTAGCATATGAGTTGAGAGTCTTAGAAATGAATTATTGGGAAGGAAGGCACACCCTATATTCAAAAGCCTGGATCTTTAGGATTTAAAACAAACTAAGAAACCAAAGCCTTATTTCTTAAAACCAGAATTTATTAGTTCATAAGACATGTTGACAAGTATACCTGTACATAGAGTTAAAAATGACATCAGCTGGGTTTGTATGCCAGTGGATATATATATTGAAAACAGAATTCGGACAGGCTAATTCATTTGTGCAGCAGGTGTATAATTTATCAGAGTTTCTCTATAGGTACGTGTGCTCTGGATAGGTGTTGCAGTGAGGTGGCTCAAAAATCAAAATGAAAAGCTGTGTTGAGCAGGCTCATCACACGCCTTCCCATCGGTCCTGTTGTCCCCCCATAAGTAACTGCTTGCATTAATTTTGTATGAATCCTTCTTTATGCAGATAGAGCAAGCGTGAATATAATGGCTAGCTTTTTAAAATTTAAGCACTTATTTAAAATTCCAGTGAAATGTGTAATGTAACCTTAGGATGTCACCCTAAAATGTCCAATATAAATAATGGAAGGGAACATTAAAACTGCATGTTTGGTCAGTGATAAAAGATAAGGATTACAAGTGAAATGAATGATTAAACATTTCAATCATAAGATTAATCAAGGTGATGGTATTTGTTGTAAGCCTGCTTTTATATGTATAATGTTACTGGTGTAGGTAGCACATTGTTCCTGGCTGCCATCGGAATGATTTATTTAAAGTGACGATACAGTTACTTCTCACATTGGTACCAGACTTGGCAGTGAGTCTTTAAGTTGTTCAAGTGCTTGAGTGTCTCAGCAAGCCAAGGTCGGGAAGCCCTTATCTGCCGGAGATACCTGAGCCGGCTGCGTCTGCCGTTCCCAGGCGGTGACAGTGCGGACGGTCGCTCCCTCTCCAGCACAGGTTTTCTTTCACGGACATCAGTGGGGGGCGGAGGCAGTTTGCGTGGAGCTTGTGAGGTGGATTGTTTAAAAGGCTGCAGGGGCTGAACCCTAGTGAGCAGATGAGAAAGGAGATTGGCGAGCTCTACGGGCATTTCCTGGTAAGAGAGGCATGTGGCTCCTTCTGAAACAGCTGGCTCGTGGAGAGCTTTTTGAAACTTCCGGGCTATGGAAACTGATGTTCTCTTACCTCTGTGTCTTTTCATTTGATTTCTTAGTCTTTTTTAATGACTGCAGTAGTTTGGCATTTTTGACATGTGAAATACGGAGATTAGTCCATTCTGTGACTTAGATTTACAGAATCATTATGGAGGTTATCTTAAACTTGATATTTTTAGTAGTTCGATGTAAAATTTTGCGACCACCAATAATTTCTTATTTTATAGATAATGGTAAAATATACCTGAGAAAAGTTAGCATGCTTTTTTGGTCCATGTTTTGCTCACTGGAATAGGTGGCTGAAAGGCAAGGCTTTCCCATTATGGAGGCCTCGTTTCCTGGACTGCTGTGTGGTGATGATGCAGGGCACGCAGGTCCTCCTGGCTCCATGTTTATGTCCATGGTGGTCCACTCGCCTGGATCGGCCACCAGGTTTGGTCAGATCCTGAGGTTCTCAGGATCTGACCTACAAGGGCTTTGAGGTGATGCATGAGTTATTTCTATTGCTAAGCCTCATAGAAATCTATTTTTATTCAGAATAAAATTAAAACGTTCATTAAAATGTCAAATGCCTTTGCTTTTCAAATTATGTAAAGTTGGTTTGCTAGCACTAACAAAAATGGGAATACATATTTATCATTTAATCAATTGTTGGGTAGATAAAATCTTTGAAGATGAAGTGCCTGGTAGAGAAGATGGGAAGAAAAAGAATTATACAAGGTTTTTTAGGTGATGAACAAATTGGTTTCCCCTAGTCATATTCAAAGTCCAAATCAAATCCATGTTTTTTATAGGCGTGGCAATTTTTGATATTTTATATTTGATTTTATTTATTTTATTTTTAAAAATAAAAATGGCCTATATTTAAGGTGCCTAACTTAACGATTTATATCAAACCATTTTATATGAAGTCGTTCCCATGGACCCCTGTGGCCTTTTTTGGGGGGAGGATCTCTGAACTTAGTCTGTGCCATTGGTTGGACTATTAGTCAGGGAACATCTTTAACTCCTGTTTTGATTGGTTTCTGAACGAGATGATGGGTGCCTGAGGTGGGAGCCTGTACCCTGCCATTTCTTAATTGCTTTCCTTTGTGCAGGTGGCTCCCACCTCCCGTGCCAGCCTCCCTCTCCGCCCCCCCCAAGTTTAGTACATACACTGATGGCTGCCGGGCTGTGGTTCCTATGCAATGCACTTGGGTACAAAAATTCTCCACGTCAGACTCATCAGCCACCTGGTTGGTGAGATTTCCTACTGTTGCATTTCATTTAGCATTAATCTTGTTTGTATAGTAGCTGCTGCACTTGCATTTTATGTTCATTGTAACTTCATGATGTAAAACCAAGGGTACAGAAGGAGTTAATATACAGACATTTTATTTTCTGATTTAAAAAAATAGGAATATTTATAGTTTGATTTATTCTTAAATGTGCAACCATCTTAAAGATACAGCTCACGTTGTTTAATTTTGGAAGCTCTTAACAGTCAGTATAGATCATCTCTGGAGCCTGCACTGTGTAATTCTCTCTGTCTGTGCAGTTGGTGTAAGCAGGTAACACAGGGCAGCCTCCAGGTCCCCAAGTGGCTGTGCAACTAGGTACCAACTGAATTCCTGTTTTTCTCTGTCGGAGGATGTTCACCAGTTTACTTGGCATCTTATCATAGTAGAATTTATTTTTTAGGAACTCTAAAAATGCTCCTCAGATAATTCTAGTAGAATTGTTAAATCTTAAGAATATCCTAGTTGTTATCTATGTTGTTGTGGTAATAAAAGAAACCCAATGAATATAGTTTATTAGCTGTTACTGCACTCACTAAGTTTGGCAAAAATCTTTAAAAACGTATCAAAAATGTTAATTTAAATATCTGTTTTGAAATTTATATCTGACTGTCTGACAAAGAATTTGATTTTGAAAATTTCCCTGTACTGTCAACATGCCATGAGTAGAAAGAAACCTCTGTTTGAGGTTTAACAAAATGTCCCTGAGTGTAGGTTTAAACGTTCCCTCCTCAACCTTGCAGCCTCATTGCTACCAGTGGCAATTTTTATTTCCTTTCTGAGCTCAGCTGCTTATTAACTGTGTGTCTTTGGACAAGTTACCCTGTACCAAGCCACCTGTAAAGTTGAGATGCCATGCTGCATACCTGTCCAGGTTGTAAGTAGACTGGGCACACTTATGTAGAGGGCCGTCATGACTTGTGACACAGGGTAGGTCTTCCATGAAAGATATCTATTATCCATCAAGGATATCTTTGGTTTCTTCTGAATGTAGATCATTATTAACTATTTATATATTTAGTTTCCATTTTCATTATTGTAACTCATGTTTTACATTCAACAAAGATATTTCCAAAGAATGTTAGTGCTGCAAAGGTTTTTGAACTTCAGCTGCCCTTGCCGCCTGGAGCGTGGCTGTCCTTCACTGGGACTCCTGGCCCATGCTCAGCAGGATTTGCCTGTCGCCATTGCCTTTGTCTTTGTAGGATTGGTCTCTGGGGCTCCTAGTGGAGAGGCATGTAGTGATCTGGCTTCAGCAGGAATGTTAGAGGCTTATTTGCTTCCCAAAAGAGTGGTCAGTAGGGACCCTACTGGGACCCAGGACTGTGAGAAGAGACCACTTTTAAAAGCATCCAAGACTCTGGTTTTATGCATGTTCTGGGTTAAGATCACATTATCTTGTTTCTACTTAGTGTAGCCCTTTTATGGATTTTACTTTTCTGTTAGAATCCAGTCGTACCACAGATGGGGATCTGGTGAGCCTAGCTCAGTGATGGCGAACCTTTTGAGCTCGGCGTGTCAGCATTTTGAAAAACCCTCACTTAACTCTGGTGCCGTGTCACATATAGAAATTGTTTGATATTTGCAACCATAGTAAAGCAAAGATTTATATTTTTGATATTTATTTTATATATTTAAATGCCATCTAACAAAGAAAAATCAACCAAAAAAATGAGTTCGCGTGTCACCTCTGACACGCGTGTCATAGGTTCGCCATCACTGGCCTAGCTCAGTGCCCAGTGCCCAGTGTGTGGTGGGCACGCCACGGATCTCAGGCGAAAGACAAAAGATAATGAACTGCCTTTGTGGTCACCTTGTGTGCTCCTCTCTGGTCTGACTGCGGAATTGTGGGAAAACAGCACAGATGTGTCCACAACTTTAGAGTCTGTTCTAGAGTTGCCTCCCATTGCTTAGTCTTCTCTTTGTTCTTTTTTCGCTTTTATTGGACAGCTGATGTTGATTTAAAGTGTATATAGTTTTTCTCATAAACACATTTAAAAATGAAAATAATTAAAAATATTGTTTCAAAAGGGTGTTCTAGAGAAAAAACAGAATTAAGGTAGTAAAAGAGCACCCAAGAGCATATGAGGTGGGAGAATCAAACCAAAGATAAATGGTTGTGCCTCCTCCATGTCAAGGTTCATTTGCGTAGGTATGCTGGATTGGTTAAAGCTCCAGCTAAAAATAGTGTTTCAAGCCCAGTGGAAATCTTTCACTCTTGGAAAAATGCAGTAGTTATATTTTAAAAACTTTTAACAATGTAATTTATCAATAAATTTTATTTCCTACAGGTATAATGTAAATACAGGTTTTTATTGGTTTTAAAAAGTTTATATTGCATTGACAGTCCTATGAGGGAAAGATGCAATATATCTCAGTTTTTCTCAAAGTGCACTGTTTTTTAAAGTCTTACATAATAGCTTATAGTAATTGTGTTTAATTATTGGGAGATTGTGTGACTTAATGTGTTTCAGATTCGTGCGTCAGCTGTCACACGGTGTCTTGTTGAGGGGAATGATGACACAGCGTGCACTCATCTCATTTCACAGGCATTCAGATGGGCGCAGATACCCGAAGCCAGGAAGCTGCAAGGTATCTGCTTCGTGCCCAGCAGCCTTGCAGGAGTTAAAAGTAAAATTTATCAGACATCAATAGTTTATTGAAGAAATACTCCTTTTTGCTTCATAATTTGCAGAAGGCTGCAACTGTCAGTCATGATGTACTGCCTCTTGAAATTAGTCAATAGAGCAAACAGCAAGAATTGCTGTGGGCAGAAAATAAGCACTGTAATCATGACATAACTGGGGTCAGTGATTTATGGATTTCAATATAGTAGTAGCTGCATATGACTGAAAATTTACTAGGTCACTAGTGCGCCAAAAATTTTATTCACAGCCTCCAGGCATCTTTGGAAATGTGCAACAAAATAAAAACCTCTGAACCTGTTTTGACACCGCAGACTCAGTGGATGACATGCCAGCCCAGTGAGTCTCATTTAAATGTAAATGTGTCATAAACTTTTGTACTACACTCTTTAAAAAACGTCAACTACTAGAAGGAATAATGCGTGTGAACCTGATTTACATATTGAAGTTGTCAAAAAGGACCCTTTTATAATCAAGCTTAAATTCTCTTATTTTAAAGTTGGAAGCCGAAGCTGTTCCTGAAGTATCTGAAAAATATGAAATTAGTTCTGTTCCCACGTTTCTGTTTTTCAAGGTAAGGATAAAGCTGGCGCAAGAGGGGCTCCTCTGCCCTGGGCCCGGGGGTTCTGTTTTGGTTTCTTTACCCTCTCCCCTGACCCCTGAACATTCCCATTGGGTTGTTCCTGGCTTTGTCCCTTCTCGTAGTCTCCGTGTTGCTTGTCCTGGGGGTCCTGGAAAAGTGACATGGCTTGGAGGTCCAGCAACCAGAACTGGAGCTTCTTGAGAGCAATTCAGATACATGCTGTAGGCCCACTGTTTTTGGCGCTGGGCCAGAAGTTGGTTGCTAGGGCGGTGTGGACGGAATGAAACCGCAGGCTGGCCCTGGTTTGATGAATGATTCCTTTATGAAGCCATGCAGATCTGTCCTTAGGGTCCCCTGGGTGTTACCCCAGTCCCAGATGCCTCCTTTATACTTCAAGTAAAGGACGCATCCCAGCCAGAGTGGGGAAATCTTTCTGTTTTAGGTGAGACTGGTCTGGCTTGAGTTTGAGATGTGGTGATGTTTACAGCCAGCCCAGTGAGTCTCATGAAAATGTAAATGTGTCAGAAATTTTTGTACCGCAGTCTTGAAAAACATCAACTACTTGAAGGGATTTGATATTTGAAAATTTACAGATGCTTTCCTAGTATGTTCCCAAAAAGGGAAGAAAGAAAAAAAAGAACAATTAGTTATTTCTAAAATTGAGATGCATCGCAGGCAATTATTGGTAGTCAGATTTCTAAAAAGTTTTCCAGTAATAGTGTTGACCCCTTTAAAAATTGGCTAGAACTATGGATTCATAATTGTTATAATTTTGGAGCCTAAAATATAGAGGTGACGGAGGAATGCCTCACATACTAAATGAGTTTTTTAACTTTAGAATTCTCAGAAAATTGACCAATTAGATGGTGCACATGCCCCAGAGTTGACCAAAAAAGTTCAGCGACATGCATCTGTGGGCTCCTTCCCACCCAGTGGTAGTGAGCACCCCAAAGAAGACCTCAACCTTCGCCTGAAGAAATTAATTCATGCTGCCCCCTGCATGCTGTTTATGAAAGGGACTCCGCAGGAGCCGCGCTGTGGTAAGACGCTGCTGTTCAGATCCTGTAACAAAGGGGCCTTCACCAGGATGGGTCAGCGAGGTGCCCACGCTATTTTCAAGCTGTGCCATCCTCCTGTGCTTGGGTTCACATACCTCCAGAAAGTCAGGAAGGTTCCAGTTCCCAGGGGGTTAGGTAATTACTTGGGTCATATGAATTAGTTTGCACTAGAGACTCAGGATATTGGAACCAAAAGGCATCTTAGAAGTCATCTAATTCAGGATTGTTGTTGCTTGTGTAAGTACCCAAAGGTGTGAGGGCAGCGTGCCCATGGCCTGTCTCCTGGTTATGGAGCTGGGATCAGCTTCCGACTGCACATTGCCGGGCCCCTGAATGGGCTTCCTGCCTGTTCCGTTACCTTTGCTGTTAACAGCCGCCCTCTCCGCCCTGGCACCCCCCTTTTGCCCACCTCCTCCAGATGTAGCCGTTCACAAGCTCACTGAGCTCTGCTAGTGTTCCCGTGTCTGCCCTGCTGCTGCTGCCTGGCTTGTCTCCAGCATCCAGTGACTGTATTACCCATTGCTGTCATTTCTAATTTTTAGCTTCTGCTAATTTAAAGATTTCTAATTCTGTGTCTTACAGTCACTCTTATTTTCTGAACCTCATAGCTGCTTGTGATTTTGTCCTTAAGTAAGTTTTACAGTTATTTGACGCCTCTGGTATGGGGCTTCTGTTGTTTTCTTTGGGCTGTGCCTCACAGAGCAGTGATGCTGCATAATTGAGCATTTAATGCCTTTTGATGCACTGCTGAGAATCCGAGTATTGGTTTCAGCTACATAGGAGGGACTTCGTTAGGTGGGTGCTATTGGTAGGATTACTGGCTGTCTAAAGTGACCATGAAAATAGCCAAGCTTCCAAATAAATTCAATTGTAAATTCTTCCCTATGTGGTTAGCAAATTACATATTAAATTATGAAAACGTCTAGTTGAAAAATAAGGTTTCATGATGAATTCTATCCTAAAAAGATACAAGAAAATCATTTCTTTATCTCTCAGTTCTACTTGAACAATTTCCTTGCCAACATCCACATATCAGGTGGCCTGCTGCGTATGTACTGAAGCCAGCGTGTTCTGTCCCCATCTGTCCCCAGCTGGCTGCAGCGGCCTCGGGCAGTCTCTGGGAGGTGCTTTGTTTTCAGTGGAGGGTGCCCTGGTTTACCCTCTGCCATCAGGCATGAAGCTCATTTCTGGCACTTCATGTGGTGACAATAACAGGACTTAGAACACCAGCCCAGTCACTAGAAGTCTGCAGTGCTGCAGAACTGGCTGCAAAATGTGGGTGAACCTGTGTGACAGGTTAGACTGGGTGAACCTACAGAAAAACCAATAGAATGTTCTCCTCTCTGGGATTGAACAGTAGCATTCTCTTCATCTGTGCTGGATGAGAACCTAAGGAAACTGGCAGGTGGGCTGGCTCAAGCTTGAGGCACCGGAGGGGAAGGCCAACTGGATGTCACGACAGGGGGGCTGTGGTCCCAACTCTGCCCCTTGCCACCTGCCCTGACAACTGGAGGTGCAAGCCAGTCTCCCTCCTGTGCCTCCATTTCTTCCTCGGCAGAGGTGGGAGTGGGAGCCAGTCTCGAAGATCCTTTCAGCTCACTTAGAAATAATCCTTCTGCTTCCCTTTCACTTCATTAGACTGCCTTTATGATGTATTTATGGCTGTTTTTATGTTAACTGTCTGAGTGGCATTTAGAAGATTGTACAAATAACAAGTTAGAATAAAAAAAGAAACTTTAAAGCATTTCAGAGCAATCTGAAAACACGATATTATAGACAGATATTCAAGATCTAATTAGGAAATTAAAAGGTTTTTAGATACCAAGGATTTAACAAATTTTATTTTTTATAACTACATTTTTTTAAAAAAATGTATTTTTCAGCGGCATTTGACATTCAGTATCGTTTTGTATTACTTTCAGCATGGTGGTTAGACATTCATATACTTTACAGAGTATTCCTCCCCTGTCCCATCCCCCCCCCCCGATATTTCAAGTACCTATAACTACATTTTAAAAAGGCTTTTCTACTTCCTGGTGTTTGGTTTTTGCTACATGCCTTTCTGTCCCATATAGGAAATAGATCATTGCACGGTGCTGGTATTCTCTCATAAAATACCCACCTGAGGATGAGCTGGGAGACGTTTTATGTGCCTGCCCATTAACGTCCTTCATCAGCTCTGCTTCCATTGCTTGCCCGTTTCTGTGCGCACTGCGACACAAGCTCTTGATCTTCCAGCGTTTCTTAGAGGGTTGTGTACCACTTTCGCCCTCTTCCTTCCTGAGCCTGCGTGGTGGGAAGTTGTTTTGCTCCTCTCTCAGCCTGTTCGAGGTGAAGCGGGGCAGAGCCTCCTTTGTGGCTAGTGGCTGCGTGGACTCGGGCGGCTGGTACTTCTGTGTTTTGCACTGAGTTCACTTTGAAAGCATTCCCGTCAGTAATAACCATGGCTCCCGTGGATGCCGTGGCTTTTTGATTAGCTGGCTCCCACCTCACTTTTAGTTAATCAGAAAAAACGTGAAGGAGTTAACACCATTTTGTATCAAGGAACCTTGAGAGCTGTTTCCGGGTCTGCCCTGGAGTCTCCTTGTTCTCAGCCCAGACCCTGCACGGCTCACGTCTGTCTTCCTAACCTTCCGTGGGCTCCGTCTGCGGAATCGTCGTGCGTTGCGAGCCTGACATGTCGGTAGGGGCTCAGTCGACAGGATTAGGCTGTCATTCTGTGATCCTAGGAAGACGGGACACGGAGGGCCCCCGTGTGTTAGGGGGATGTTTATGAAGCACCGAGCTGTACATCCTTTTAAGCAGAATGTCAGATCCTCGAACATGCAGGTTCATTAAGTTAGTTGGGAATTCTTTTATCTCTTTCAGTTAACAAAGCTTTTAGCAAAAGGAAAGGTATTTGAACCGCAGAACAGACATTTCTCCTGCAGTGAGAGTCATCTAATTGGGTTTTACTTTTTAAATCAGACACAGAAACATGGAAGGTTCAGGAGTGTTCTTTCGGTTTCATTGTTGTTCGTGATGGAATGTGGCAGTTAGACTTATTATTCACGGCGTCTGTCGTGGTAGAAATGACTGCAGGTAGAGAGTGATTCTGTGGCAGTTAAACATGCGTTTTCTACTTTTAAGTATCTTTACTGCATGTGCGCATGCATGCATTTTTCTTTAAAAAAGTGTGTGTAAATATTTTGTTATTAGAATAAAGCCTTCTTACTATTTTATCCTTAAGCATAACATTTCCAGTCTGCCACTTTAACCCTTAAAAATGAAGCACTACCAATCAATCTTTCTGGTCTGCATGTAATTGCCTGAAGCTAAAATAAAGCTCTTTCTCAGCCAGTTACAGTAGAAATGAGTTAATATATTGGCAACAGAATAACCATCAGCCATCAGCCGTTAGCTGTTTACTAATGAACTCCCAGATGAATGAAAACATTTCAGAGTCAGGGTTTTACTTCAGGCTGTACGTGAACTTAACACTTCAGTTGTAGGAAAGCAACTTCTATGCTATACAAATAAATATAGGGGACAAAAGGAGGTTTACAGTTGCTCATATGGAAAATAATACGATGATTAATAAATAATAATGCAAGAGTAAACTGTGTTTCCTGTCCAGCTGTAAGCCCCCTTTTGTCCACCCTGTACTGGCGCTGCTGTCAGTAGGCTGTGGGCTGGGAGGCGTTTGGTGTCACTAATACATCCACATCTTGGTAGTAAAGGTGCTTTCGCATGGCATCAGGTAGAGCCTGATGTTGAAATCATCTTTCCTTTGCTTGCTTGCTTTGTTTTCTTTGTTAATCCTCACTGGAGGATATTTTCCTATTGCCTTTGTTTAGAGAGTGGAAGGGAAGGAGGAGGGAGAGAAAGAGAAACATCAAGTGAGAGAGACACATCAGTTGGTTGCCTCCTGCATGCACGCTGACCTGGGCCGGGATTGAACCTGGAAACCAGGTATGTGCTCTTGATGGGGAATCGAACACGAGACGCCTCAGTGCGCAGGCTGATGCTCTAACCATGGAGAACACTGGTCAGGGCTGGAAATAATCTTATACTGAATTTTATGATTCAGTTTTATTTACAGATAATTGCAAGTATTGAAAACACTTGGGAAGAATTAGCTTACAGAAAGAAAAATATCCTCTTTTCAGACAAGAACAATAGGTTTATAAAAGACTGATATTCACACTCTTATTCTTCAGTACTAATGTCATCCTAAGAAAAGGATGTCAAAAAAGTATGGAACAAAAATGTGTCACTAAATATAATAAAATTATGGAGCATAAGATTGTCACTACAGTGGAGGGAAAAAAATCACATAACGTACTTTGGGGAATGTAAATAGTTTAAAAAAAGAAACTGCCAAGTTATGACACCAGATGAGAAAGAGCTCCCTCAGCTTATTGGCAGTTCATATATAATAACAGGGGGGGTAGCTTTGAAACCCAGTGTGCAGAAGTATCCCTTTTAGACGACACAGAACACATTCACTTGCTTTTTAATTTCTCCTATGTAGAAGCGGCAAAGATGAAGAACTGCTGAAATGGTTACACGGGAAGCAGTAATGGGCACACCGACTGGGTCTCCAGTGTGTTCAGGTGGTAGCTAAAATAACTGCTGTGGAGCTCTTCCCTCCACTGGTGTTGATTCTCACAGATGCACATAGCAGAGCTTCCAGGCTCAGTCCCGGGTCCAGGTCAGTCCCCTGACTGATGGGCCAGGGCTTGAGGCTCTGCTTTTTGGCTTGTACTGTTTCTTTTACAACAAAAAATGTGCCTGATATCGAAGAGGAACTTTGATAAACACACACACACACACACACACACACACACACATTTAAAAAAAATTCACAAGTGTATTAAAAAGTTAAATCAGCCAAAACCGGTTTGGCTCAGTGGATAGAGCGTCGGCCTGCGGACTGAAAGGTCCCAGGTTCGATTCCGGTCAAGGGCATGTACCTGGGTTGTGGGCACATCCCCAGTAGGAAATGTGCTGGAGGCAGCTGATCGATGTTTCTCTCTTATCGATGTTTCTAACTATCTCTCTCCCTTCCTCTCTGTAAAAAATCAATAAAATATATTTAAAAAAAAAATAAGTTAAATCATGTGAACATGTGGTATGTGGTTCAGCAGTAGATAAGGGGTTCTTGGAATTTGTTTTCTCTGCACACTATTCAGCCATGGGTATGAAATCACTGGTAAAATAGAGGCAGGCACCTGTGGTTAGTAGATACATGTTCTCTGAATTTCAAGTTTGTATGTTTGTGCAAGAGAGAGAGAGACTAAGTGTTTTCTTTTCTCTGTTCAGGTTTCAGCAAGCAGATGGTGGAAATTCTCAACAAACACAATATTCAGTTTAGCAGTTTTGATATCTTCTCAGATGAAGAAGTTCGTCAGGGCCTCAAAACCTATTCCAATTGGCCCACCTACCCCCAGCTCTACGTGTCTGGCGAGCTCATAGGAGGACTCGACATAGTGAAGGTTAGACTTGGGAAGCTGTACTGGTACCGAGTTTTCATTTAGAGTGCAGGTTCTTGAGTGCTGGACTAGGTCCAAAGGGTAAGTTTCTTAAGAACTCCGTTCAGCAGGCTGAGTCTGGAACCTGTGCAGGGCATTTCTGATGAGATGATTGTCACGGGCATTCTGGGTTAGGGTGTGGCCAGGATTTACCTGTAAGTGCTTGCTTCAGCTTAGCCTGTGTTTATTTCAGGAGCTGGAAGCATCTGAAGAACTAGATACAATTTGCCCCAAAGCCCCCAAATTAGAGGAAAGGTAAGTCTTTCAAGAGTTTCAAATAATCTGTCATTTTTAAAAATATTTTTTAAATTCTCAGCCTTTGCATTGCCTTTCTGTACAGAAATCAGAGATGTGTCTCATACGCTAAGTTCATCATTCTGCTGTTTGCAGTCAGACAAGTCATGCTCACTCAGGAAGTGTGATTCGGACTGGGGAGTGTTGTGTGTCACTTTAATGACTAAGTGGAGGATGTTCTTTGTTTTTATAGAGATGTTATTGCTACAATGGGATGGGCACGTTGTAGCTGTCTCTGCATTTCTGAGCCAGGATCCAGCTGTCTTGATGTCCAGGTTTTAGTCAGGGCCCTGCTCATGGCGTAAGCTGGTCCTGGTGTTTCCGACACGGGCCCTGGTGCTGCCGCTGTCACAGTCCC
Source organism: Myotis nattereri (assembly GCF_964212035.1). Lineage (NCBI taxonomy): Eukaryota > Metazoa > Chordata > Mammalia > Chiroptera > Vespertilionidae > Myotis > Myotis nattereri. Next base: position 57,437,896 of record NC_138088.1, on the reverse strand, counting down.
ATCAGAGCACTGGCGTGGGCGTGGGGGAGCCGGTGCTGTGCGTGCTGTGCGCGGGCCACGCGGATCCCCGCTGCCTCCGAACGCTGGGAACTGAGCATCCGGAGAGACTTCGGAGCTGTCACATCCGTCTGACGCGTCTTATGAAGCATCTCAATCAGCTGTTAGACATTTTATCTTATAGAAATTTTGGGCTTTGGCCTGTAGAGAGACTTAAAGGATTTTTTATTCTAATAAATATGAATTAATGTAGAGGTTTAAAAAGGAATTTCTTTTGACGTGTAGTGGCGTATCAGCCATTCATTGTTGGGGAATGGCTGGGCTTCAGTCTGAAAGGTAAAACTTCCCCATGTCATTGTGTTGCCATTTCACATTTTGAGAAATTTTTTAAAAAATTTATTTTATTGATTTTAGAGAGGAAGGGAGAGAGAGAGAGAGACAGAAACATCAGTGATGAGAGAGAACCATTGATTGGCTGCCTCCTGCATGTCTCCTACTGGGGATCGAGCCCGAAACCTGGGCATGTGCCCTGACCAGAATTGTACCAGGGGCCCTTCAGTCCGCAGGCTGACGCTCTATCCACTGAGCCAAAATGGCTAAGGCAAGAAATTTTAAGTGTTTAAAAATAAACACCTGATTTACTTACCCTTGATTAATGAAGTAATCCTTATAAACAGTATTCCTTCTATGTCAAGCCAGCCTTTAGGTGGCACAGTTTCTCAAATGATTTACATCCTTTCTTGCCTTTTTGGTAGGAAAGTGGTGCTCCTTGTCCCTTTGTTACTCCGGGGTCCTCTGCTGAGAGCTGGGGCGGCCGCAGCGGCTGTGGCCTCAGGAGGCTGCTGTGCACCTGCTCTGCGTGGGCTTGCTCTTCGTTTGCTCTGTTGAATGCACCCGCGTCCCTGTGGTCAGACACCAAGGGCTGGCCGGCTAGAATTACCTCGGAATTAAGTTCAGTGTATTTTGAGTAACAATTTAAAGGGCTCCTGGGAGGAAAAGTGCAGGAGCCAGAGTTCCTGGGCTTAGTGACATCTGTTGGGGGTGGGGGAGGGGCGTGCAGAGGGACCTGCTTTGCTTCCCTGGATGCAGGTGGCGGTTACTAGGTGAGAGATTGGGATCAGCATCATCATGTCGTTTCTTACTGGTTTTTGTTTGTTTATTTTGAGAATTAGCTAATTGCACTCTGTTGAAAGTGTACATGACAGCTTTGTGTGTGATTTGTGGTTCCATTTGTGACAACTTTATTCTGTGAGGAGATTTGGAGCCAACACGAAGGATCCAGAGAACGAGGGGCAGGAGGAGAACATGGTGATGGAGCCACCACGGGGCCTAGAGGGTCTTCCGCAGCCACTGTCCCCGCACTGACTTCCTGAGATCTGTTTCTAGGCTAATAGGCAGATGGTGCGCATTCTGACAGCAAGTTAGCTCCTGGTGTTTGAAAGATTGTGCGAAATATTCAGCTGAAGTTAAGACGAGAGCATTTGACTTTAGCAGCTGGTGTTAGTGGTGTTCCAAGACGTAGTGCTCCCCTCAGGGGTGGCCTTGTGGGCACTGAGCGTGCGGAGCCGTGCGCAGCCTCAGGATGAGAGAGACATGCAGGATGGAGTGCTGGAGGTTCCGGATGGGCCCCTTATCGAACAAGTCCTTATTGAACTGGGTATTATTATTTTTTTAGAACTGAGAGTTGATGGGCTTAAATTGCAACTTGAAGGAACATTCTTTGCCTTAAAAAGCCACATCGTGTTTTACAGTGGCTTAGGGAGAGCATGAAATAAAGGGAAATGTCAATGCATTTGCTTGTTTAATGCCATTCCGAGCTGCGAACCACCATCCTGCTCTCCCTCAGCATGCACGTTGCTCCTGAGCGCAGCGAAAGTGGGGTTTCATAATTGAGCTGAGCCGTTTCATATCAATTTTCTCTCCTTAGGCTCAAAGTACTGACAAATAAAGCTTCTGTGATGCTCTTTATGAAAGGAAACAAACAGGTAAAGAACTCAAAAATGATTTTACTTGTAATTTCTTTTGATGGTAACATGTGCAGCAAGGGGACACTTACCAGCTTTTTCCCAGCGCTGGCTAATGGAGCCGCGGAGGCACCAGGAAGTTATCTGGGCCTAATTGGTGCTTGTGGACACCAGTCATCTGCATGTTCTGCCTGTCCTGGCATCACACGCAGTGGGGCGTGTTCTTTCTGCTGCCAGACGTCAGCTCACAGGTCAGCAGCGTCCTCACCTCCTGGTCTGTGAGTTGCTGTCGGGACCATGACAGTCCACAGAGTGCAGTCTGGTCACTGCTTCCTGAGTCCAGGAACCTCATGGGTCTCAGGTTTGCGGCTTTAGGCCATCCTGGAAGTGTAACCCGTGCTGCCTGTGTGCCCAGTGCTTGGGTGATGAATGAGTGAAATCATTTCGGCAATTTTTTTCTTTTCTGTAACTGCATATTCCTATTTTTCTACAAAGAGAGTTCTTGGTGTTCATCAGATCCTCAAAGCGTCTCCCCCTCACTGGCTAAGAACCACTGACACATCCGACTTCCCTCTAAATGCCGTTTCGCTGTGTGGCTCCTCTGGTGTCAGGGCGCCTGTCACTTGTGGCAGGTGGTTGTTGGAGCTGCTCTGCCGTCACTTCGCAGAGCCTCGCCTTCCCTCGGTGCACAGAGCCCGGTGCCGCCCGCACAGCGTCTGCGAGCACGTGGTCTTCATCACTGTGGAGTTAATAAAGCTAATACAGTGACACCAACTCTCTTACATAGGAATCAGTCATACAACTGTTCTAATGAGAGCAGGTCAACTAGGAAAATGGTCAGATAAATTCCAACATGTGATCCCTGGATGAGGACCTAGACTCTTTGGTCCACTGTATTTATGAAAACAAAATAGAGGAAGCTAGTTTTCGTTTTGGTGATGATTTTTATTCTCAGAACACTCCCCCCCCCCCCCCCCCCCCGGAAGCCCAGACAGTATTTGTGCATTTGGGGAACATAATTGTTAGCGCCATCAAGGTGTTTGTGTGGCCCCAAGCCTTCCCTCAGGATTGAGGGGATTTGAGATTCTGTGCATGAAAAGTGTGTAAGATCTCCATAATCTGAAAGAAGTTTGGAACAGGAAGAGGATGATGATGGCGAAAGGTTGAGTATTGAGATGGTCTCCATGAGTGACATCTCAGGAGAGCGTGGGGGTTTACTTGAGGGACTTCTGACCACAACGATTAGAAGCTACTAGACACACGCCCTCCCCTTGGTTACAGACCGAAGTGTATCTGTGGGGGGGGGGGGGGAGGGAGAGTGCGTTTGAGCTGATGTCTCCGGGTCAGTACTGGAGGTGCCCCTGAGCCCTCACCCGTCTGACTGCCCTGTGTTGTGAAGGGCCCTGAGGCTCGTCCTCGCCCACCAGCTGTCCCAGGACAGAGCGAGAGGGACAGCCATGCCGTGGGCTGTGGGCTGTGGGGAAATGCCATGCATCTTCACTTTTTCTCTCTGCATTTAGGAAGCTAAGTGTGGATTCAGCAAACAGATTCTGGAAATACTAAATAGTACTGGGTAAGTCAGTCTTACTTTTAAATGGCCTATTTAAGAAGTTCTAATTTTTCTGTTATATCTAAATCCATGCATTTTTGTCTAGTATTGTTGTTATACTGGTTTGTGAATGCTTTAAGTTAGATTAAACAGAATGTTCTGGCCAGTGTCAAACTCCTGGTAACATTTCTCAGGCAGCAATGAAGTAACTATTTGTCTACTTTCCCAGAGGAAAGTTAATAACAGTTCTTACCAGGCAGAAAGATATTTTGGAGAAAGTGGATTATGGGTGTTTTAATTTTCTTTAAAAACATTGTAGTGTCTAAAATCGTCCACAGAGCAGATGGGGTAAGTATTAAGGTCGATTATATGGATCTGAGGAGGAGGGTAAATTACATGCAAGGTCCTTGCTTTTCATCTGCTCAGTGATAAGCTGTCAGGTGAGAAAATTGTGATTGATTTTTATGGTTAAAAACAACCACTTTTATATGTCAATTATACCTCAATTTAAAAAATTAAAACAAAACCACTTGGGGATATTTACACATGTTTTATAGAGTTTGTCATGTGTTTTTGCTTATTTCTTTTATTTCACAATTGCTTTTTAATATACATTTTCTAACCATAGCTTTAAATAGATGAGGCAGTCCTATGAAATTATAGGGAAAGTAATCTTCGAAATATTTAGACATTCTTGGGGAGAGTTGAAAGTCAAATAGTACAGGTTTACGTACAATTTTAGGGACATAAAAAGAAAAAGGATAGATTTCTTAAAATGATCGTGACGTTGCACAGAGCAGAGTCTGGTCAGCCTGTCCTGTGCTGGGCCTCCTGTTCGCTGGAGGATGGAGGACAGCTGGCTTGGTTTTGGTCCTTATTTTTATGGCCCTTCCTCCGTCTTCCCTCGGCCACAGCTCCACGGAGACACACCCAGTCCACTCCTTCCTGGCCCCAGCCTGGCCCTGGGGTGCCCTCTGCTTGTTCACGAGCCAGGACGTGACAGTCGCAGATTTGGGAAGGGCTCCCTGCTTTCTGTCCTGTATCTGTGCCGTCCAGACCCGACGGGAGGGCAGTTCTTGGGGGCTGGGCTTCCGAGGGAGACAGTGTCCCACAGCCCGAGTCTTGGTAAACAGGATGGCGCGGTGGTGGGCGCCCGTGGAGCCTCTGCGGCTCTGTAGCGGGAGCACACCGTGAACTCGGGGGCCCTTTGTTCTCCTCCTCTGATCTTGCGCTTGTCGTTTCCTTGCGAGTCCCGATGAACTCGCCGCAAGGGCCGAGTCCCAGGTGCACGCTGAGGTGTGAACGGTCCCTTACAGAGAACTGCTGGGACCCTCAGGCCCATGCACCTGGGCCCTGGGCTCCCTAGGTCCCTGACACGTGGCCTGTCACTCGCCCTTTTCATCAGACAGTTCAGCCGAAGATGTGCCTCCCTTGGTTCACCCTGAAGGGAGACTCACCTCGTGTAGGTCCTTTTTCATTCCCTTTTGCTCTTTCAAACATCTCTTTTCTCGTACTTGCTGCTGGTTAATCCTGTCGTCTTCTTTGAGTATTTCTGCGCCATGGATAGTTTTCTTGGGAACTTGTTGACCAAGTAACCAAGGTTTCCCTTGAGGGTGGCCTCAGATTTTGTATGTGGCATTTTCTTTGGCCAGTTTTTGGACCTGCACATAGGACCTCACGCCCGGCCATACGCCTGGCCTCATGCCGGCTGATTCCCTGACTGCCACGCAGGTAAAGCACAGCCCCGTCCTGGAGTCAGTCCATTCCCGTGTCACAAGGCGGCATTTGCTGGCAGTGAGGGTGTCCTGGCTGGTGAGTTCCAGCAGCTCCGGCCATGGCCTGCGGCATCTAAATGTTTCTCTTGCCCTTTGGGAGAAGGTCTGCTGGCCCCTGTGTAACCTTGTATTGCCTAGAGAAAAATTCAGACACGTTTGTGTCTTGGCATGACTTATTCTGAATAGTACCCAATGGAGTGAGAAGTAAAATCATTTCCGTTTTTCTACAGTAAATTACTTTTGTTGGCACCAAAGTGGTTGATTTTCTTGACTATTTTAAAAACACAAAGTAGGTGTACAGTTTCTGTTCAGACTGAATTGTCTGTTAAAATGTTTTCTCCTGTTGCAGTGTTGAATATGAGACGTTTGACATATTGGAGGATGAGGAGGTAAGTTCTGTCTTTATGTCCTTGGTCTCTGCGTCCCTGTGCTGAGGGCAGGTGTCAGAGTTCCGGCTGTTCCGTAGGTGCGGCAGGGACTGAAGACCTTCTCCAACTGGCCTACGTACCCGCAGCTGTATGTGAAAGGGGAGCTGGTCGGAGGGCTGGACATCGTTAAGGTGAGTCCCGCGCCACCGGCGCCCTAAGACGGGGACATGAGAGTTCCGTTTTGTACAGGAACTCTGGCTGTCCTGGCCGCCTTTCTCTTCTGGCCTCACGTCCAGGCACTTGTACACCGTGTTACCCTGTCTGGGCCCTCATATCTTGTCATCTCCCCGACTGCCATGTCAGACCATCCTCACCGCTCACCTGAGCCCCAGGCTCTGCCTCACGGTGGGGCCTGACCCGACCCTGGCTGCTGCTCCGGGAGCCCCTCCGGCCCCTGAGCGAGGGCGCCATGCCCAGCCTCTGGAGCGTGGTGCTCAGAGCAGCGTACACGGCGGCCATGCTCCAGATTCCCTTCCTCCCGCTGCACTGAGTCCGGTGGAACTTTCCTGCATGTTTTCAGCTTTTCTGCACTACCGCCTCTGCTTTGGGTGGCCTTGCATGTTCCATAGTTCAGTCTGTTCTTTGAATCCATTAGGGTTGCTCTTGTCTGGGAATCACCTAGAGCCATGCTCGGCAAACTGCGGCTCGCGAGCCACATGCGGCTCTTTGGCCTCTTGAGTGTGGCTCTTCCCAAGCCTTAGGAGTACCCTAATTAATAACAATGTACCTACCTATATAATTTAAGTGTAAAAAATTTGGCTCTCAAAAGAAATTTCAGTCGTTGTACTGTTGATATTTGGCTCTGTTAACTAATGAGTTTGCCGACCACTGGCCTAGAGTATTCCAGCTAGAAATGTTTGCTTCTGCTCCTGAAGTCCGTTAGACTCAATGTGCCTTTAGACTCACATTGTTATAATTATTCTACTGCTAGAGGCCCGATGCACGAAATTCGTGGAAGAGTAGGCCTTTGCAGCCGCGGCTGCCTGGATCCTTCCCTCGCAGCCGCCCTAGCTTTGCCCTGGAAGGACGTCTGGTCTAATTAGCATATTATGCTTTTATCGTTATAGATTTTCTCATGTTACTCTGCTCTGCCTCACTCACATGCTCTCGGGTGACAACAGGTCGTGGGCAGGAGGCCTGAGCTGCAGTGCCAGCCCGGCCCTGTCGTCGCTGCCTAGTTTCCTGAAGGGAGACTACAGGATTGCTTAGGCCATGCCAGATCCCCCGGGTCTCAGATGCTAGGAAATCGGTTCCTTCTCAGACTGTGAGCACATTTCAAGGGCACACTGTTTCTTACACGTCTTCAGGGATTTGCTTCCTTCTTTGTTGGCTTTAAACTCTCGTTGAATTTTCACTGGCCATGGCTTTTCTTCTAGAATTTAAAGTCTGGAAGTGCGATGGCACCTGTGTGCTGCAGACACTAATGAGGAGCTGACTCCCCACACTGGCCCCCCTGGGTGACGGTGCTGGTGCCGGAGGGGTGGCAGTGGTGGGTATGGCAGGGCCTGAGCAGGGGCGTGGCCAGGCCGCAAGCTTCTCCTGCGCCCAGGCCGTCCTCTGCCTGGACTTCCTCTGAGGTCACATCTCCGGCTTAGGTGGAAGGCAGGTAGTAAGTGGTACTGCTTCTAGTTACGTCGGAGATGAAAGCTGTGAAGCCGCACTTTGTAACGGGAAGGCATCCGAGCAGGACCTGCGTGGCGTCAGTGCTGTGGTGGAAGGTTCTATAGGCCGGCCTTTGTGTGCAGAGGCTGCAGGCCTTCGGGTTTGACATCACACTTTCAGGCGAGCCAGGGAGGCATGTTTCTGCTAAACCGTCTACTCCTGGTGGGAAAGGTCTACTTTAGTAGCTTTTGAATAGCCCTGAAGCAACAGAAACATTTCTGCATCTGTTATTTTATACAGGGATTTTATTTTTGTAGAACACAGTCTTCAGACCCCAAATTCTCTCGAGCCTGTTCTTGTCTGAACGTTTTATAGCCGGTACCTTAGCCATCGGTAACTCTTGGGAAGATGCAATCAATAAATCTCATTTAATTCTGCAGCTGAGCTGCACGGCAGCTTCTAGGTCAGCCACAGGGTGTTGGCCGTATGCCTCGATGCTCACCTGCGGGAACATGGGAGTTTGGGGGTTTGTTCTTTGGGAAGAGAACTGGGAGCAGCTCCCGGATCGGCATTTTACAAGAACCTTTTTTTTTTTTTTTAATATATTTTATTGATTTTTTTACAGAGAGGAAGGGAGAGGGATAGAGAGTTAGAAACATCGATGAGAGAGAAACATCGATCCGCTGCCTTCTGCACACCTCCTACTGGGGATGTGCCCGCAACCCAGGTACATGCCCTTGACCGGAATTGAACCTGGGACCCTTCCGTCCGCAGGCCGACGCTCTATCCACTGAGCCAAACCGATCAGGGCCTGGATCAGCATTTTGATGTGTTTCTTGCAGGGCGGGGCTCTTCATCTGTAGGTTAGTTAACACCGGGGTTAGTTCCCAGGGGTCTGTTCTGGCCTCTTTGGGAGCAGAGTGCTGGCTTCTGTGACGAATGGGTGATTGACTGTATGGACTGGTGGTCAGTGACCCAGTCGGTCTCACGTCCTGACCATCTTAGCTGCTATGCAGTGTGGACTCAGTGAGTGCGTCTCAGCTCTGAGGGGTCCACTCTGGAGTGTGTGGAGTCGGAGCATTTAGACCTGGTCGCCCTTAAACCGCCCCTGAGGACAGTTGCTGTGCTCAGGACTCCCGCCGGGCCAGCGCACTGCTCTAGTGCCGCCGCCTGAGAGAGGCCTCGTCCCGTCAGAGCGGGTCACAGGCCTGGGGAAGTAGGCGAGCTGTCTGCCATGTCAGCCAGGACGTCCTCCATCCGGATCTCCCCTAGGGCCGCCGGCCTGCTGGGGCGTGTGCCCGGGACGGCCCGCGGTGTTTGGTGCAGCAGGCGGCTGCTGTTCTGTGGGGTGCATCCCAAGGCATCGCTGCCGGCGGCTGAGAGCGCGGGACAGGGTGTCCCCCCCCAGGCCTAACCCAAGAGGAGCTCGCACGGGGCTGTTGATGGGTGTTCAGGCTGCTTCATAAGAACCTGGCATTTCTATCCAATTAAACTAGAAAACTCGATCCTTCGGTCACACTTTAAACTTGATGGCTGTGTTCCAGCTTTTCTGGAGGTTTCTGCAGCACGTGCCGGCTGCTGGCCTTTACGCTGTATTCGCGCGGCAGTGCGGGGGCTTTGCCGGGTGGGGGGAGCGGCGCGGGGCAGGTGTGCGGGACGCTCACCGCAGTGCGTTCCTTCAGCCGCTCACAGTCCCGCCTCTCTCTGTTGTGTTGTGGGGACAGGAGGCCGCATTGTGTTGTTCCAGTTGCTGGACTTGTTAACGCGGAGCCTTTTCCACCCGAACGCTGCGGTCTGACCGCGTCCTCTGGCGCCGTGGCTCCGGGCTCAGCTCGGGGTCGGCAGCTGGCGTTGCTTTGGTTCCGGTACGGACGCCGGCCCTCACTGCGTTGTTTTTCACAAGTGCCTGTCCATGTTTTCTTCTTCATTTCTAGGAACTGAAAGAAAACGGCGAATTGCTGCCTACACTGAACGGAGGAAATTAATAACAGCTAAGCGTGGTGCCCAACTCGTGCAGGAAATACTTCGCTACAGCCGAGCGGCTCGGGGCCAGGCCTCCCCACGGACGCAGGAGGAAAGGCCCCTCCCGTCGCTGTGTCCCACAAAGCCGTGCTAAAGACATGTTACCATTTCCCCACCCAAACCAGAGCGCAATAAACCAGTGAAAAGCACTGTGGAAGGAGTGTCTTTACAGGGAGTTAACACTGACCGTGGTGAACTCACTCACAGCCCCTCTCCTCATGTGGGCTCCCTGCCGCAGCGGTAAATAGGCTTCCGAAAGGGGAGGCGTGGGCTGGAGTGAGTCCACGGCGGTATCACAGCGCAGGCCAGGCCAGTGGCTCCGCTCGCTGGCCAGAGGCCTCTACAGCGCGGACGCACATGGTGGTGGATCGGGGAGGCGATGCAGGGCGCCTCGGACTCTGGTGGGCGCAGCGTGTGCTCCCAGGAAGCACTGCAGAGACAGCGGCCTGGCGGAGTTGGCACAGCAGGCACTTGGCACAGAACCGGGGAGTGGGCGGCTGGGACACGCTGAGGGCGTTGGTGCTGCAGCTCCCTCTAAGCTACATGGACAGCATCGATTTAACCTTTAAATAGGCTGGCAACATCCCGAGGTTCATGAAAACGTCAGCACACTTTTTGATCCTGAGTCTCCCTTAGGCCTGTGTCATGCACGCCATTCACAGGATGGCTGCCTTCCCCTCCGTGCTGCTGAGCTTTTGGGGTGCCTGTGGCCCTGTATGGTCACTGACTTCTCCCAGCCGATTGATCTGGTGGTGGTAAGGACAGGGTACCAGCCAGCCACTCAGATAAGAGACGGGAAACGCCGGGCTCCGGGAGGCTCGCCCTGCCCGAGGCGCGCTTCCCTGCTGCTGGCCTGTGAGCGAGGCAGCGGCCCACGGGGGGGCGGGGGAGGGGGTGTTCCCAAGGGCGTCTGCGCAGGTCGCAGTGGTGGACATGGCCTTGCCTCCTGCTCGGACACGGACACCATCTCACCGGGTTTTCTTGCCGCTGTGTAATCAGATGGGGCTCCTGCATTGTCCATGAAGCAGAACCTCCAAATGCAGATGGAAATGCGGTTTCATTAAGCCACTGAGTGACTCACGGGCGAGGAGGCCATCCATGCATACTTTACCCAAACTGGAATCGCTTGCTTTTGTGAATTTTGCCCTCTCCACCTTGTCCTATGATACTTTCTGCTAAATTACCTTTTAACTTCCACTTATCCTAAGCAAGAATATCTTTTTTAAAATACATATTTTTAGTTGATTTCAGAGAGTAAGGGAGAGGGAAAAGGAGAGAGAGAGAGAGAGAGAGAGACATCAGTGATGAGAATCATTGATTGGCTGCCTTCACTGGGGATCGGGCCCACCGCCCAGGCATATGCCCTTGACCAGAATCAAACCCAGGACAGTTCTCATCCACTGAGCCAAAGCAGCTGGGGCAAGCTTGTCTTTGCTGTCACAGATTGATAAGCTATTTTTCCCTATTGCAGCTCAAAGCAAATGCCTGACACTTCACATCAACACCCACCTGTAGCTTAGGAACCACAGTTCTGCCAAAGGGGTTGCTCTGATGATGTCAGCTGCGCCGTGAATTTTAGAACAGGCTGCCCTTCCTTAGGGTGACTCACATGACGAGAACCCTCAGCGACATCACCCTTGGCCGAGCACCCTGGTTTGAGTAGGGGTGAGAGTTTATAGAGTTCGGGGCGTCATCCCCGTCCAGCACATGCTAGTCTGCTTTTCTCTACATTCTGGCGGGTTGCTTGTGGACCCAGGTACACTGCAGCGAGGTTTGCAGCCAGACCTGGGAAGGTCAAGGGAACCTCATACAGCTGATCGAAGGCCAGTCCTAACCTATTTTAGGATTGAGGCGATTCTTGGGCCCACCTGAACCCCACGTTCCACTGGCAGTCCCCAGTAGGTTTTCTAACAACCTCGAGCTCACCCTTGCGGTAACGTTCGGTCAGAACCGACCTCCTCTCCGATGAATGAATCCTAGAGAGAGTTGTTACCAGCACTTGAGAGGCTGTGAGCAAGGAGAGGTGACGTCATTGGACTGTCACCCCAGGTCTGAGCTCTGTGGGGAGGGCCCTAGCGAGTGTGGGTGTTGCGGGAGTGGGGGTTCCCGTGTGGAAAGGGCCCGGTGTGCTCTGCAGGTGTGAGGAGCACCGCTGCGCCTTTGGGGGGCAGGGCCCTTGCATGCCCAGCCACTCCTCGCAGCCTCCCTGTGCTTGTCTCCTCGTGGCTGGAGCTCATGGCTCTGAGGGCTGTGGATTGCCCTCCCAGCATGGAAAAGAGACCTCAGCGAGGGGGCTGCCTCATGTGGAGCCTAAAGGTGACCTTGCCAGGGGAGGGTTCTTAGGGGATTGGTGTTCACTCAGGGAAATAGCCTGCAGGGATGGGCTTTTTCTTTTAAACTCTTTGCTTGGTAACCAAACTGGAAAGAAAAATACAATGAAAGGAGGAATTGTGCAGATGAAGAACTTGGGGACATAAGAATTCGTTTAAGGGCATAGTGGGGAATGGGGATGTGTGTCCCCAAACCCCAGGCTCGCCCCTTCTCCACGAGGGCAGCATTGCAACACCTCCCTTACTACGGTGCTGTTCTCAGAATGTCCACAAGAGGGCACTATTGCAAAATCCCTGCAGGATGAGAGCCCTCTAGGTGTCAATAGGGTTTTCTCTTCAGACTTGTGAAATTCATGACTAAGGTTCCGGTCTCAGAATACCTGCAAGAGGGAAATACTGCACGACTCCCTGCAAGGGGACGAGCACTCTAGGACCGTCAGTGGGACTTCCTTTTCAGACTCCTAGATTTCATTATAGGGTGCTCTCCTCAGGCTGTCCACAAGAGGGCACTGTTGCCACACCTCCCCGCAGGGCCAGAGCCCTCTCTATCAGTTTTCCTTTCAAACTGGCAGAATTCCTTACTAGGGTGCGCTTCTCAGAATGTCCACGAGAGGGCACTGTTGCAGACCCTCAGCCAGCATTGCCTGCAAACTGACCTTTTTGCATACCCATTCTTGCCCTTTTGTCTTTGTCCTTCACCCAATAGAAGCCGCTGAAGGGCTGTGGTGGAGGGCAGAGCAGGATTGGAATAGACACTTTATACGATTCAACCCTGTCCCTGCCTAATTGGCTCAAGTAGGGACAGGCAGCCCGGGCCCACTGAGTGTCCGGTTTCAGATTTGGACTTAAACTAGAACCAGTTTCCTTAAATTTGATAATTGTTACCAAAATCGAAGCTTTTTTCTAAATAAAAGGGATTGGGTCCTTTACACATAAATTCTCTCATACATATTCCAGATGTTGAGTCCTAGGGATGGATATACCTTAACTTGATGCCTCATTCACCGAAATGGTGAATTTCTTTTTTTAATCTTTAAAAAACGTTTGATTTTTTTCAGTTGACATACAGTATTATATTCATTTCAAGTGTTCAACATAGTGATTGGACATTTATATAGTTTAGGAAGTGATCACCCCGAAAAGTAGCACCCCAATGACCCTGGAATGGGAGCTTCAAAGAGGTCTGTGAGGTTAGTCACAGGGTCACAGGCGGGGCTTTTTCGTCCAGCTGTGTCTGATATCTGCAGACGTTCAGATTCGGGGATTCTGGACCCAGTGAAGAGGGTGCAGGGGGGCGGGGTAGGGTCGCCTGTGCTGCTGTGCGCCCTGGAGCCATGCCCGTTCTCCTCGGGCCGCGTCCTCACTGGCAGGACTTGGGCACTGAAGTCACTCTCCGGGCACCTGGCTGGGAGCCCCAGCAGGTTCAGTGCTCTGAGCCTCCCCACACTGGCGGCCACTCCATCCCCTGGCAGGCGCCTCACTTCTGAAATAACAGCAGTTTTACATCGAATTCAAAATTAAGTGCCCAGACTCGGCGAGGCGTGCCTGTGGGAGGCCTCTTTGTGCCCCCTTCATCTGAATGGTTGTCGTTTGTAGATAGCTCATTTAATCTTTTCTTGGAACAAAGTTTTATGCGAGGGAGCGACACGTTTCCCATATGGGCCCAGAGAGGGAGAGCGGTGCCTTCTCGGTGGCCTGGGGGTGCCTGCCATGTGGGGGGTCAGGCTTCTGTCTCCCTCAGGTACAGCCTCGGGACTCAGCCTGGGAGCTGAAGAGGGGAATTGGTGTTCTTACAGTGCGGGGCTGCCGGCAGGCCTGAGCAACGGGTGAATGATTGCTCCGACACACGCTCCTGGGAAAGAGAGGCTAAGGGGCTGGTTTGCTTTAAGAGCAAAAAGCCCCGTTCGCCTGCCTCCTTAGGCTTTTATTGGAACAACGGCTTGAACTAAAATTTAACGATTAGATCCTATTAGGAGGGTAAGCATCCTAGAGAAAGCACCTGCATCTGTAGTGTCTTTCCAACAAGGACGTTTTGAAGTCTAAACATAAAGATTCCAGTAAAACACCCAGGGGCTCAGACTTGTTTGGGAAGTCAAGGCAGGGGCTGCCGCCTTTGGCAAGGTCCCCCAGAGGCCCCGACCTTTCAGATTCCTCCTTACTGGCTTTCCAACCAAGTCCCGTGCTTCCCCACATTATAGGAGTCAAAATAGTTTATTATGCTCTTGTCCTGTGTTTTAATAGGGGACTCTGCAGGATATAATGAAAAGTTAGGAGGAGGTGGGTCCTCAGAGAGCCCCTTCCTTTCCCCTTCTCCCCCCCTTCCTCTTCCTCTTCCTCTTCTCTTCCTCTTCCTCTTCCGGTCCATGGGAGGGTTACATGCCTTTGGCTGTGGTGACTGCAGGCAGGGAGGGTGCCCCAGCTGTTTCAGGCCCAGCAGCGGAGACCTCACCTCACAAGGTGTGGAGCAATCCGGGGCCCTCGTCCTTCATGAGCCCCAAGGGTCCCACCCCAGAATCACCAGCCCACTACGTACCACCCCTCCTGGCTGGGGGACTTTGCAGAGGGGGCAGCTGAGCAGGAGAGCTGTGTTTGGGGAGGTGGCCCTTGAGTCCAGCGCTGGGGTCCCCAAGTCAAGTGAGCCTGTACTTGCTTTGAGTCTCCCTGAGCTCCCCCACGTGGGGCCCTGGGACCCTGTGCTCACAGGGCATCACCAGCCCTGAGAACGGGGAGGGGGCCTGGAGCACAGGTGGACACACGGAATGCATGTGTCTCTGTTCACACACACTCTATTCCCCATCGGATTCCACTCACCAAACACAGGTCCAGAGACAACGTCGTCACGAATCTCAGCTGGAGATCAGCATCACACGCAGTGTGTGTGTGGACCGAGGAGGGATGGGCTGGGATGCCAAGCCGGACCTGTGTTCCCTCCTGGAGAGCCTGGTGAAGAACCCCTCAGGGAAGCACGGGCCTGCCAACGCATCCTCCCTGACGCCCGCAAACTGCTCACTAGAGCAGCAGTCGCCAACCTTTCGGGCCTCACGACCACCAGCGGTCCGCGGACCACCGGTTGGCGACCGCTGCAGAGGGACAGCCCGGCCCCCGGTCTGCGCGCTGCCTCCCTGTGTCCATGCAGAGCAGCAGCAGCGAACACGGTGCTCATTACGGCCAGGAGCTGCCCGAGTAGGTGACACAGCGAGTCCCTTCATTCCCACGGCCCCCGACGCGGCGGCTCAGCCGGTGCCCGGGTGGGTGGGGCACAGGGTAAGCAGACGCTCCAGGTCGGAGTTCCAGGTGGAGCGGGGACCCCGTCCTGGGTCAGGTCGCGGGGCCCTGGATGTGGAGTCAGACTCCACTCCTTCCCTTGGCGAGGGGAGGGGAGCCAGAGGGCCCTGGGCACAGAGGCGGGCCCAGCCGGTCCCCAGGGGCAGGGCTGGTGCAGGCGGGCACAGAGAGGCCCCTGGGAAGCCAGGTGCTGCTGGAAGCCCCACAGTGGGTGCCAGGGGGGCTGTTTTTGTCCTCCGGCAAACGGGGAGCAAGCCTGCTGTTCCTGTGCGAACACTGACGCTTTCAATCACGAGAACCAACGTTACAACGTGCGCTGTCCTCTTACCTTGACAAATACACCTGCTAACGACCTGGAGACGCATGTGAATGTCCGACGATCGGTCCTCGCAGGGCGGTGCTGGCACCTTGGCAGAGCGCCCGGTGCCCGGGCCCAGCTGGGCATGCACATTGGGCTGAGCGCGGAGGGGATCTGGCAGGCTCCGCCCCACCTGAAGGCCTTCGTCCAGGTGCGCCCTCTTTCTGGGGGGGTCGCCTCTTGGGAGAGGTGGTTCCAGCGCCCCCACCTTTTGGAGGGGTCCGCCTCAGGGTATGCCTCTTCTGGAGAGGTAAGTCCTAGAGCACCCCCCTGGCCAGAGGGGTCGGCCTGGGCGCCCCCACTTCTGCAGGGGCTGGCTGGGGCGCTTCTGCACTGGGCCTGCGGGGCTCCTCACCTGCCAGGATGGGCCGGGTGCGAACGGCCTGACATGTTCGGAAAAAGCCACCCAGAGCCCCTCAAGCCTCACGGCCTCCATTGCCAAAGGCCCAGGCCCAGGCTCTGGCTGCCAGGCCACCTCTGGACCTCGAGGTCCTTGCGCAGTGAGTGCCGGGAGCACGTGGCCACCTGAGGGCGCTGCGCACCGCGCTCAGGCCCTGCTCACGCCGAATGCAGTGGCGGCCTCCGGACACCAGAGGGCGGGCGAAGACCAAGGACCACCCAGCAGCCAGCCCGTTGCCCCAGGACTGACATCAGGGCCCTGGATGGGCGTGTGGGTCCCAGATGTACTTCTGGGTTCAGAATGGTGTCTGGGTCTCGGATGTAGGTGAGAATCCTGCCCTGGCCTTTAGGGTCCTGCCATAAAGGTCAAGCCCCGGAGGGAGCTCCTAGTCCCACCGTGGAAATAGGGGTCCTGCCATAAAGGCCTGGGCCCCGAATTAAGGTCTAATCCTGGGATGAAGTTCTGGGTACTCTGATGTGGGTGTTGGCCCGGGGATGGGGGTTGGGCCCCGACATGGAGGCTGTGTGTCCGGATAGAGGTCCGGGCCCCAGGACTGAGTTCAGGGCCCCAGCTGTAGGTAAAGGTCCCAGATGGAGGTCAAGGCCCCGGATGGAGGACCCAGTGCCGCTATAGAAATAGGGGTCCTGCCATGAAGGTCTGGGCCCCGAATTAAGGTCTAATTCTGGGATGGAGGTCTGGGTTCTGGGATGGGGGTCTGGGTCCCGGGATGGGGGCCTGGGTGTCAGGATAGAGGTCCCGGCGCTGGGATTGACTACCGCCCCTATGGAGGACAGGCTCCTGAGTGAGGTTCGAGCCCCACCGTGGAAATAGGGGTTCTGCCATAAAGGTCTGAGCCCCGAATTAAGGTCTAATCCTGGGATGAAGTTCTGGGTACTCTGGCCCCAGCTCCCTGCCTGTACTAATGGCTGTGGCCCCAGGCTCCTGGGTTACAGGTCGGCTCTTGCTGGCATCTGAAACTTACATTCTGTGTCCTTGCCCAGCCGGGACAGACTGAGAGCGTGTCTGGGACCCGCTGGACCCCGTGGCATATGCCCACCGCCTTGCTGTGGCTGCAGTGAGAACACCGTGGAGGAAACAGCTTTGCAAAGCACCGAGCTGGGGGCACCTGCGGGGCCACCCCTGTTTCCCATGGGGATCTTCAGAGGGACCCAGGATCTGTGCCCCAACGGAACTCCTGTCCTGGGTTTGGGGCCCTGCCCACAGCCCAGGAGCAAGGTGTCTGTGGGAGTCCCTCTCGGAGCCCACCGCCCACTTGGACAGCGCCGCCTGGGCTGGCAGATGTGGGCTCATTATCTCGTTTGTCTTGGGGAAAGATATTAGGTTGGCAGTTAATAAAGGATTTTAATTAAAGAGGGAAAATCATTTTGGCAAACTCACCTTGTTCCCCAACTCACATGACCTGTCGAAAGTGCTCAGTTTGGATCATTTCCATATGAGCCTCTGCTATGGGGGCGAGGCTGGAGCCGGGGCGAGGCTGGTCGCCCCGGGGGATGCCATCCCTCTCTGCTCCCACCTGTGAAAGCCCTGCTGCCTTCTGGGTCCTTGCTTCTGCAGCCGCCCCTCCTGTCACCCCAGAACCTCCAGCGGGTCCACATGTGCCCACGGAGCCCTTTACAATGGCTCTGCCTGGCGGGGTCTGTTCGCCACGCCGGCCAGGGCACCTGCCACAGAACTGCTGGAGCTCATGGTAGGTCACCTGCAGGTGTGACAGGAGGCGTGCTCTGAAAAGGCTGTAAGAGCCGGGTGGAGGCGGGGCAGGAATCCAGGTGCAGGCGGGCTGCACAGGTGTGGCCTCCGGCCTGGGGAGGAGGGTCCGAGGGCTGCAGCCTTGGTGCCCCCCCCCCCATGTGGGCATGAGCAGGGGCAACAGAAGAGCCCGAGGCCATGCTCAGGCAGGAGCCCAGGTCACAGGCTGGACCCCAGGGGGTAGTGCTGGCAGCCACTCCTGGCCGAGGGCCCGTCGGCGTCTCCGTGCTGGTTGAAGAGGACACGAGCAGGGTCCCCAGGACCTGGTGTGGGCCAGGCCTTCTCACGGCCAAGCTGGCGTCTTCCTTGGCGTTTCAAAGCGACCCCTGGACAGGTGGCCCCGCCCTGCCCATCACAGCAGGATCCTGGTTTCCAGAGCGGGGAGGTGGGGCCCGCACCACCGGGGCAGCTTGGTGTTTTCATGACTGGCTTCTTTCTGGATAAGCTTGGGACCCATTATGCTTTCCTGCCAACGAGACAGGTGCCTGGGTCACCCTGAACCAGCTCTCTGTTGTCACAGTAGCACCAGTCCGCCCCGCCCCCGACACCCACGCAGAGCCTCTAGTTTTGCCTGGGTCCTGGCATCTGCGGCCAGCTGGGGGGCGGGGCTCTCGCGGGTGTGAGGTCTGTGGGCTGGCTGGGCTGCTGGTCCGGCAGTCCCTGGGGCTTTTCATCCCCCACCCCCACCAGCCGGGGCTGGTCCTCTCCGTGGTCACAGGGTCGGAGGCATCAAGCAGATGTGGGCAGCCCAGGGTGGCACTGGCACCCCGTCCTTTCCTCTGGCCGCAGAGCACCCGGCCTCAGGGGCAGAGGGAGGCTCTGCCTGTAAGTCGGGCTGCAGGGGTGCACTGAGGGGTTGAGGGTGTGGGGTGCAGTTTCTGGTTCCCTGAGAGCAGCTGCCAGGGGGTTTTGTTGGGGGATAAGGGCTGCCACTCACCAAGAGAGAGCAGCCTGGAGGGGTCTCTGCCTGGGGAGGGATCGGCCAGCAGGTGCCAGGGCGCAGGTGATGTGAGAAGGGAGGAGCCGGCTGGTGCTGGGACTGCGGGCCCCGGTAAGACAGCTGTGGGCCGGGTCGTGCAGGGAGCCAGGAGCCCGGGCTGCGGAGTAGGTGTGGGCGGGTGTGGCACATAGGTCGGAAGCTTGGCCGCAGAGAGCAGGGTCCCCGGCGTCGATGGCTCCTACAGCCTGGAGGGTGGGGGACTATAGGGAGCGGCTACAGTGTCTTGGCCAGGTTCAAGCCTCGGACTAATGAAAGGACAGGGTCCTCTCATTGCCACGTGCAAGTCCCAGCTGGAGGGCAGGGCCCTCCCAGCACCATCATAGCCAACGGCTGTGGTTGTGAGCTTGAACCTGTGGTCCGAACACGTGGCCCCACGTGCCTTGTGCTAGAGTTCGGGTGCATGTAGTTGAGTGGGGTTGAAACTCATGAGAATGCTGTAAACAATGTGATCACGCCCCTACTTTGCCTCGTGGCATTTGCTATAAAATAAAGACACGGCTTGTGGGCGTTGTCTCCTCATCAGGGAGCAGCGTCCCACTGAGACCCAGCTTTCATTCTCTTGTCTGTCTTTTCTCAACCCTTTCATCCCCCCACTCAGGGTCACTGAACCAGGCTGAGCTGGCCTGGCACATAAGGCGCCCTGGGGCTGAGCATGCCATGGCCATGCCGATTCCCCACCGGGGACCTCCTCCCACCTGGGAGGGGCACATGCGTCCCTGGCCTCCCACACGGAGCCGTCAGCGTCGTTGTCTGGGAGCTCACGGTCCTCCTGGAGCAGGTTCCGCGTGGGAAGGAGGGTGCACATCAGTTTGGATCGATAGGTTCACAGTCGCAGTTCTGCGAGGGGCCATGTGTTACGGTTTAGGAGCCTTTTCAACGTGAGAAGCTCCAGGAACCCCCTCCGTCCCTCCCCGTGCTGCCTCCCGGCTCTCCCTTCATCGCCCTCCGTGTCTGCGGTGGGGGCTCAGGTGCGAATGCCCGAGCGGTGTCTGAGCCTTCGCTGGCCGGGCACTCGTCCCCCCAGGTGGTCCTGGGCCCTGGCGATGGGCAGTAGGACCAGCCAGCCGGCGAGAGCCCAGTGCCAGTCCCTGGCCCCTGCCCGTCAGCCCGGGCGCATGGGCAGTTCCAGCCGGGGCCCCAGAGCCACGCCGTTCCCCTTGAAATGATAACTGGAGATCAGCACCATCCTTCAGAGTTAACCTCTCCCGGTGAACATCATGCGGCCGTAATTCCATTAGGAGCCGTCGGAAACTCCATTTGCTTTTATTAGTTTGAAAGCGGCTTCCAGGGCCGTGTGCAGCGTGGGCTGGAGGACGGAGGGGCTCGCCAGGCCCGAGGAAGAGAACCCACGCCCAGGGTCACGGCCGCCGCGACCTTGGTCCTGGCCCACAGACCAGCCCCCTCCCCCCCCCCCCCCCCCCCCCCCCGACGCTGCCTGGAGGCTGCTCTCGGTTGTGTTGAAACTCCATGTGCCTGCGCGCCATGGACTGCGAGTCATGTTACTTGGAGTTCTCACGCCCGCTGCAGCGTGGGCGAAGCTTGAGGACACGCTGAGTGAGAGAAGCCAGGCGCATGCGGGTCCACTTGTGGGAAGAATGTAAAGTATCAAATTCCTGGAGGCAGGAAGCGGGCGGGCGGGCGCCAGGGAAGGGGAGGGTGGGGAGCCAGTGGAGTGGGAGCAGAGTCTCCGGTTTGCAAGATGAAACGCTTGGAGGCGTACGGTGATGGCGGCACGCATGGGGAGGGCACTGAATACCGAACTGTGTCCTTAAAAACGGTACATTTTAGCGTGGCCGGTGTGGCTCAGTGTTGAGCGTTGAGCTATGCACCAAGAGGTCAAGGTTTGATTCCAGTCAGGGCACATGCCTGGGTTTCGGGCTGGATCCCCCGTGTGGGGCATGCAGGAGGCAGCCAATCAATGATTCTCTCTCATCATTGATGTTTCCATCTCTCTCTTCCTACCTCCCTCTCTCTTCCTCTCTGAAATCAATAAAAAAACCCCATCCAACCAAACAAACAAAAAACGGTGGTCCATCTTCTATTCTGTGTATTGTACCACCATTGCAAAGAAATAATAACTTTAAAATCCCTCTGCCTTAGTCGGCTTCACTTTGGCATTGACCTTTGACCCTGGGAGACTTGGGTGCTCACCAGCGGAGATGCTGGCTCGGCATTGGATGTTAGGTCAAGCCGCGGTGCGTGCGGGGACGCGGGCTTGGGCGTGTCCTTGCCCCCTTTCCTCCTGTGGACAGGACGGGTCCGTCAGCTCCTGCCGATTCAGAGGCCGGAGGGTGAGGTCAGTCACAGGGACCGGCTGTGAGCAGGGACCGGCCCCCCATGGTGCTTCTAGCCTAAGTCCCCAAGTACCGCAACGGAGTCACCGTAACCAGGGTGACTGTGTGTCCGCTGGTCTGGCTCATTCAGTTCCTGCCAGCCTGGTTATCAACGGGACCCCCGCCGTTCTCCGAAGCGTGTCCTGTGGGAGACTGTGGGGCTGGCCTGCATGGAAGATGCTCTGTGCCCAGCTCCTGCACAGGAGGGGGTTCATGTCCCCAGAGGCGGCAGGCTCCCTCCAGGCAGCGCTCTCTGCCAACTGTCCTCACAGCCCGAGTTCATGTGCCTTTGGGAGTGTCAGCCCCACCCACCCTCTGAAGGGCTCCCAGCATCCCGGCTGCTGGGGGCGGCTGGGACCCATGGAGACAGTGGCAGCCCAGCTGTGCCCAAGGGGCACTCCCCTCAGAGCGTTCCTCATGAACCCCTGGACACTGGTCTCCATCTCATCGCCTGCTTCCCCCCAGGTGGCAGAGGACCCGCCCCTGGTGGTAGGAGGGAGCCTGGCCTGACTGTAGTCACTCGCTGGAACTTTCCAATAGGGGGCGTCACAGGGACGGCACAGTGATCGCAGTGAGCGGCTGGGGGGGGGGGGGTGCTGCTGCAGTGAGGCGCTAGGGAGGTGTCGTAAGAGGACGTGAGGACCCAGGGCGGAGTGGGGGGCCAGCAGGGATGCTCGCCGTCCTCACCGCAGGACTCAGGAGGCTGGGGCCTGGGGCCTGGGGACATGGGCGTAGCCTCGGCCAAGCTGCTGGGCTGAGTGAGATTTCCTACCTAAAGTCCCGAATGAGGGAGGCCTGGTGTCTGGGGGGAGGACGGGGAGCAGCCCCCTAAGCTCTCAGCATGCACAGGCCGGCCTGGAGGGAGGGGGCCCAGGTCTCCCTGACAATGGGCGGCCTGGCCCGGGACACACCCCTGGGAGCACCTTGCTGAGTGGGCAGTTGAATCGGCACCCACGGCCATTGGTTGGCAGTAGCGATGGTTTTCTAATATGAAAGGCTCTCACCGTGGCCTCCCGTGAGGAGGTGCTCCCAGCCTTCTAGTGGTGTCTGGAAGGACCTAGAAGGCCCACAGGTTGTTTTTAACGCCCTTGTTATATGGCCGGCAGGCGGGATAGTGACAGGTGCATGTGGCTTTTCTCTTTGAGCTCCGAGGTTGTGTGTCAGCCCCAGAGAGCCCTGCCCACCGCCTGCTCCCTCCCTCCCTCCCTCCCATCCTCTCTCTCTTCCCTGCCCCCTCCCTGTCCCTGTCTGGTGGCTGGGAGGGTGGGGCTGAACCTGCAGGTGTCAGGCTAACCACACGATGGCTCTTCCACGTGTGGTTCTGTGTCCGTGCCCCGCGCTCAGGGCGGCAGGCGTCCCTACACGCTCGCTGTGGTCTGTGCGTGTTTGGGGGGTGCACAGCCTTCTCATGCCCACCAGAGCCCGGGGGCAGCCTTGTACTGGGCAGCAGCTCCTGGCTGTTCTGGCTGGTGCTCAGAGGCTTGCCACGCTGTCTCGAGCTGGTGGCCAGTCATGGCTCTCTGTCCAGCTGCAGGGGCCAGAAGCCCAGTGTCCCTGGCCAGCTCGGGGCCCAGAGGCTTTTCTGGACCGTTACCTCCTTCACGTTCAGGGAACCAGTGCCCTCCGTGCCTCTGGCCACAGTGGGCAACGGGCAGGGCAGAAGGTGTCCGTTCCTCAAGGCTGGGTGGTCGTGGGCGTGGCCTCTTGACCGGTCCTGGGCTCCGGGCCCGAGTCCTGTGTGCCGCAGACGCCCGGTGGGGCACGCACCCCAGAGGCAGGTGGTCTGGCCGGCGCTCTGGCCGCCTGTCTTCCTGACCTTGGCAGCGGACACTGTGGAAACCTGTTGAGAACATCACAGGGTTCTTAAACTGTCATTTCACGTCAAAACGGCTGGCCCGGAGACTTACCCACATTCCTGAAGGCCGTGAGGTTTTACGGAGCCAGTTTGAAAGGGTGTTTGTTGCGAATACAAACGTGTGGGCATCGTTCTGTTTCTGCGGGTTTTGCCATGCAACGGGTAATGAGATTTATCTCAAACTCTGCTCTCATTTCCCACCAAAGATAATTGCGAGGGATAATTTCTGGTGTGCTGAGGTCCCCTTTTGTGTCCCTTGACTTTGAAAATGTGAAGGTTTGATAAATTGTGCAATAAAAGGCCGACTCGGTATCAGACAAAACAAAAAGGCTCTTTCGATCGGCACCTGTGAGTCTGGCGTGCGCTTCCTTAGAGGGGCTGGTGTGTTGGGAAGATGTGTCACCATTGGCAATGAAGCTGCATCCTCATATAACACAGGCTGAGACATTTTTTTCTGTCGACAGCCGAGGGCAAGGCTGCACCAGGACACAGCTCGAGTCTGCACGCAGACCTTGCCTCTCGGGCCAGGACGAGTGTCCGCTTCTCAGGGGCCTGGATTTGCTGCGGGCCATTGCAGGGCATCCGCGAGGCATCTCACGTGCGCCGTGGCCTCGCAGCAACACGGAGTGGTCACCGAGTCTGTGTTGCTGACGGGCACAGGCTCCGAGGGGTAAGGCCAGGTCAGACGTGTGGCAGGGATTTGAACAAAGGTGTGTTGGCCTGAGCCCAAATCCCCAACCATTTCTCTTCATCTCTCAGCTGGCGGGTCAGTGGACGGGAGTGGGTAGGATGAGGAGCAAGCAGGCAAAGTGTGCTCCTGTGTTTGTGAACATGTCTGTGCTGTTTTCCCAAAGGGGGCTCACTCTGTGCCCCTGGTCCCCATCGGTCAGCCGAGAGGCTGGGCTGGGCGATGCCTTCTCCATCGGGGCCCCTTCAGCACCGTGGACAGAGGAGAGGGACGCTGGGCAAGGAGGGGGCACAGGAGAGGGGCTGGAAAAGGACAGGGGCGTTGGTGAATCTCTTGCCGTCCCCCACCCGCCCTCCCCTCTGGGGTTTGTCCGCCTGTTCCATGGGGGCTGGGTGGAGGGGGGTATGAGGGACATCTGTAATGCTGACAGCAATAAAAGAATCTATATTAAAAAATAAAAAAGACAGGGAGACAATTGAAAACCTTCATCCCTGCCTCGTCAGGTTGCTCGCTGGAGACATTTGGTTTCAGAGCGGAGGACGAGGAGTCAGGAAAACTTTTAAGTGGGAAACCCTTGAGTAACAGCTTATTGGCCTCGTTGAGGAAGGAGTTATGGGAATTCACTTTCCGCGGGAACGGGCCCTTTAATCAGACACTGATGAATAGGCCCGCTCGAGTCTCAGAACTTGAAGGGCTTTATTTTCCTCTTGCCGCTGCCATGGTGAGCAGCGTTCGCTCATTTGGTTTTTATCATTATTTTCATCCTGTTAATTAGCTCCGCCAGCCAGATGCGGCCTTTATAGAAGGCACCAGAACGTTCCGTGCAGGAACCGCCCTCACCTGGGCGGGTGCCCTGCATGGAGCTGGTGTGGAGAGTCTGTGGGGAGGCCGCTGGGAAGGGCCGGCGACCCGGACCCCAAGCTCCTCCCTGCCGGCAGGGTCCTGGGGCGAGGCCAGCGTCTCCTCTACCCCACAATGAATGTGAATGTTCTAAATGGAATGCATTTTAGAAAGTTCTAGAATGCGAGTTTCTCGAGTGTTTTCTGCCGCCGGGCCCCGTGCCGGTTTCATGAGCAAAGGTGAATGAGACCCCGTTCCCTCGTCCCTCAAGGCCCAGGTGGGACCAGGGAGAGGCGGGGCAGCCAGGGCCCCGGGAAGGAGCGTGCAGCTGCTCTGGACACTCGAACTGCCTATCGTTCTCAAGAGCCACCTGCACGGGCTCAGGCTGGAGAAGCCCTCGCAGGCCCGGGCGGGCGTGCAGGCTCCGGGCTGGATCCTGGGTGCCCCACCTGGCCCAGTGCGGTTCTTGCTGTGTGGCCCCGGCACATGACTCAGCCTCTCTGTGCTTCTGCCCTCCCACCTGTTGGAGGAGGTGGTGACGGAGCCTGGCCTTGAGGCCCAGTGAGTGCGGGCTCGGTGCTCCGGGCTCCGGTCTGCGACGGCAGGTCCTCGCGTGGGCTGTGAGGACTGTTCAGCCGCACACGGCCTTGGGGAGTATGTGTTCCCTCTTCTTTAGAAATGACAGAAGCAGTGCAGGCTCACCGTAGACCTCAGACAATGAAGAAGCATTTCGTTAGAAAGCAAATCGAAAACACGCTCCACGCATCGCCCTGTGCCTTCTGGTCTCCTGCCGTGGGGCCCCACCAGGCGCTGGCAGGCCGCTCCCAGGCCACTCTCCCCCGTGCTGACAAATAGGGACACGCGTACACTCTCTTTCATTTGTTTATTTACATCATGGAGCTCACTGGGTGCTCATTGTCCCCCCGCCCCCCCCTTGCCCCCCAGCAGCACGTCCTGGGCACGTCTGTGTCATTAGAAGCAGGGTCGGCCCTGACAGGTTCTGTCTTTTCCGTGGCATCATCTTCCTCAGTGGATTATCCACCCCCTTACTCGTGGGTATTTACTAGGTGTCTACACCCCCCACGCCCACAACTCAGTTAGAAGGAAAGTTACAGCCGACAGCCCCGTGAATTCATCTTTCGTTTGGAGGGAGATTTGGGTCCCATGGAGTGGGGGGGGGGGGAGGGGAGTCCAGTACGTCCAGTGTCTGCCGAGTGGTCCGAGGTCTGGCTGGGGGGTCGGCACCCAGCCTCCGGGATGGTCCCGCCAGGCAGGCCACCTGCCGGGTGTCCTGGAGGCTCCGCTGGCTGCGGGTGCATCACTGTCCGCACACGGAAACATCAAGGCAGTGAAACGAGCGGCCTAAATAGACTGGTCAGTGGCAAAAAGCAATGGTGAGAATTATATGAAGAAAAGTATCTTAAGGGAATTAAATATTAACTAACACATGGAGTGCGTCTGGCAAAGGCTTCCTAGGCTGGCGAAAGCTGTCAAAGCTGTGCTTTGGGCAGAGCAGGGTGTTGAGCCTGACAAGGCGGGGGCCACCGTCTGTGTCCTCCTATGGGAAGGACTGCTCTTCCATTGGGAGAGGAATGGAGCGTTTTCTAGTGGCTTCAGAGGGCGGAGATCAGACGAATAAATGCAATCTCTGAGGCTGATTTAGACTCAGAGAGCAGAAGGGCCTTTTAACACGCAGACGTGTCCACTGAAGGGCTGGCTGGACTTGCAAGCCCAGGCAGGGGCAGGTCCAGGCGTGATCCTCTCTTTTCTGCTCTTGACACAAGTGTGTGATCAGCAAACTGTTAAGAAAACAACAGGTAAATAAAAGCAGGAGGAAACGCGCAAGCCCAGGGGGGAGAGACGCCGGTGACTGAGCAGAGGTGGGACCAGCGGGTTCACGGGCGCACAGCCCACCCCACGTGCTCATGGGAAGGCCGGCTTTCCCCACAGGCCCTGCGAGGCCAGGCGGAGGCACTGCCCACGAGGGAAGAGGGACAATGTTCGCGGGAAGAAGTCGCAAAGAAAAATGATAAATCACAGGAAGAAGCTCCCAGCCGAGGAAATGGAAAGAATCACACAGTCTGGAGACGGCTGAGGATGGCAGCATTCTGATTTCCCAAGTGACGGAGGAGGGCACGGGGTCCTTGAAGTGGGAACAGGAGGGCGTTCAGCCCGGACAAGGGCAGTTGTGGGGACCTGGACTCGGACTCCGGTGCAGGGTCTGTGTCGTGGGGCTCTCAGAGAGGCCTTGTAAGGCCCTGAGGGCAGGACCGGGCAGGGGGGGAGCTGACCGCTGATGCAGCTGCACCAGAGGAGCCCGCAGGGGGCACTCTTGCTTGGATGGCCCTCAGAATTGTCCCTGGAGAGGCAGGGGCCCTGGGTGCCCCTGGGCAGGCACCTGTCCTCAGCCAGGCTTGGGCGCAGGGTCTGTTCCCAGCTGTGGTTGGCACGATGACTCTTCTCCTCACTTTGTGGACACATTAGTGGCCTCAGGTGGGTGCCCAGGGCCCGGGCGTCTCCTGTGCTCGTGGGGTTGTCCACGCTTTTCCTGGTCCAGACGTGGTTATCGGATCTGTGCTTCTGCAAATGTCATTTCCCTCGTGTTGCAGCCTAATCTGATGGCTGCCAGCTACACAGCCCTTTGGAACAGTCATTCTAGCTACCGGGAAATCTTTCTCGCTGAAAAGCCATGCATAGTAATGCTCATGTTTCACCATTGCTTTTATTTGAAATCATTCACCTTTTTTTAAAAAAAGTAGAAATTTGTTGCTGTGAGAAGACCCCACAAGCCCCAGAGCTGAAGGCCACAGGAATCCCGGGGAGTTGGTGCGTCTCCCACAGGACTGCTCAGGTCCCGACGCCCGGCCCGTCACCACGGATGCTGACCTGGGGGCTGGGCTGTGGCCGCGGGGGCAGGAGAGCCCTGGGGAGCAAGGCCACGGCGTGGCTGGGGTGTCTTTGCTGGTGGGGAGGCCCCTCCCGCAGGAAGCTGGGTTCCGGTCTGGTGCAGCTTCTGGAGGTAACAGCACCCCCACATTTATAGCACGAACGGCCCGCGTTTGGACAGACAGCCTCGGAGTCCCCCCAGCTCCCCCGTCGTCACATCCTCCCCCGGCTGCCTTCGCTGCGCCCTCGTTCTGTAGGCGTTTGTTTGGCAACGTGGTCGTGTCCAAGTTGACTTCCTTCTGGGTGTGGCCGCCTCGGGGGAGCGCCTCGGGGGGGCCTGTTAGCATCAGGCAGCAGGAAGCACGGGCCCGCATGTGACCTCGCCGTTCCTCAGCTGGGGACGTGTGACACGCGTGCTCACGACGCAGCCGGAAGGACGCACATCTCCGCTGAGTTCGTAACATTAGAAACATGCGAAGGGCCTGCATGGTGCCTGTGTGAATTAGTTCAAGTGCAGCATGCTGAGCCGTTTAGTGGCTACTGTGTTACAGTGGTTAGAAACTGATATTCAAGAAGTTACCCTCCGAGAAGGATTGTAATAGATAATGGTTAAAGGGCCCCCAAAGAGTAGATACAATAAATCTCACGTTTTGGTTCAGGATGAGAAATAAAAATGCTATTCCCTGGTGCTGGGCTTGTAGGTACGTGTGTTTACCTGTGCACTTGGCTGGACTGTGTGCGTGAGCGCGTGCGTCTTGTCAGGGAGGAAAAGGCCCCTGCACCCTGTTGGAACCTCTGCTGGACCTAGGGGTTCAGTTCATCCCGGGGCCTGGGGCACCCCAGGTTCTGCAGGTGCTCTGTGAACAGTGACCCGCCACTCCGGGGGCCTGGCAGGCACTCCCAGAGCCTCCCCAGCAGCTCAGGGCGGGGGTGGGGGGGTAGGAGGCGGTCAGCCATGCGGGCTCCATTCCTTTGGCTCAGAAAGCAGTGATTCGGTGTTTCTGGTGAGTCTGCGCTGAGCTGGTAGTTCTGCCTCTGTCTCCTGGGGCCACGCCCTGGCTGCATTTATCTGCCGGGCCACCTGCAGGTCAGGCTGGTCTCAGGTGACCGGGCAACCTCCCCCCGATACCTGGGGCCTCGGATGTAGGGGCTGGATCAGGTGCGAGGGCTGGGATGCTCTCCCGGCTGCCTCGGCTTCACCACGTCTCTCGTCCTCAAGGAGCCTGGCCCCGGCTTCTCCAGAGCGAGGTGGCCCCTGTGCTGAGACACGGAGGTAGAGGCTGAGGCCCAGGGCCCGGAGCGCACCATCACGTGCTCCACACTGTCGTCCGAGCCGCCCACACTCCGGGGCGGGAGAGCCCACCTGGTAACAGAGGGCCGCAGGGCGCCTGGCTGTTCCAGCATTCTACACCCGGCCTCTGCGCACCTGGAGGAGGTGGAGGGAAGCTGAACAGAGAGTTCTCATTAGCGTGAGTGTGTGCACGTGGGGGTGTGTGCACGTGGGGGGGGGGGGGAGGTGTGGGATCACGTGCGAGCCCGCGTGTCTGTGCACACACCCACATTACTGGTTTTGGTTCCCAGCTCTAAAGCACACCTTCAGTCTGGGAGCAGGCAGTAATTCCCCGTCTCGGGTCTCCATGCTCCATAGGGACGGACCGATAGCCAGGGGCACAGCAGCATGCGCTGTGTCTTTAAAGGCTCCCTGGCCACAGGTGGCCGCTGTAAAGACACTCCTCGCACGGCACCTGCTGGCTGCGTGCGGCTGAACGTTGGAGTCTTCTGCCCCGCGGGACCCTGTGATCGCCGGCGGGCTGTTCCTGGCCCAGGGACCTGTGCTGGGCACTAGCTAAGCCCAGGAGGTCAGTCCCCGCAGGAACTGCTGTGTACAGGTGAGGACACTGGAGCTTCTTGCTGGAGGCCGCACAGCCGGGACGAGGTGAGTCTGTTCTGGCCAATGGGCTCTAGACTCCGC
Organism: Myotis nattereri; assembly: GCF_964212035.1. Taxonomy (NCBI): domain Eukaryota; kingdom Metazoa; phylum Chordata; class Mammalia; order Chiroptera; family Vespertilionidae; genus Myotis; species Myotis nattereri. The sequence continues at coordinate 57,408,845 of NC_138088.1, read as the reverse complement.
AGTGAGGCTGGTTGCTTGAGACACAGCTCATAGGTCACGTTGGGTCTCCTGCTGATTTAGGTCCTTGAAGGCTGTGCCTGGAGAGGAAGGGTGGCCGAGGCCAGGTGTGGAGGGACACGGGGACAAGGGTAGCTCAAACCGGAAGGGACAGGTGTCCATCACAAAGGCTCACGGCCGCCGGCCTCGCCCGCCTGGGGCCCTCGCGGGCCATGAGTCATCATGGGAACGTCGGCGCCTCTGAGACGCTGAGCTTTTGCCCCTGTTGTTAGTAAAGAGCTGACTGTGTGCACGGGGCAGTACTTTCCGCTGTGGTTGGGACTGTGGGCATTAGGGGCTCGGAGAGAAGGTTTGTGGGTTTCTGATGGGAGGGCAGGGTACCTGGACAGGCAGCTCCAGGGCTGGGGTTCAGATGCATGTGCTGTGGCGGCCTGACTGGGGCGGTGGCCGTTCCTCTCCTCTGCAGGAATTTCCTGCAGCAAACCTCTAGCTTCCAGCAGAGCTGGGCCCCTGACAGCGGGAGCCGGGGAGACATTTGTTCAGGGCTTTGGAGGTGTCTGTGCCCCAAACTTCCTGCAGAATCACAGGCTGCTATGAACCCACTGTCACAGGAGCGCCTTTTCCATAATGTGGTGCTTTCGGTGACTCTGGCTCGGCTGCCAGCCCTCGCCATTGGTGATGGACGCCAGCTCCCTCCAGGCCGCCCGGGCGCCGAGCACACGGCCGCGCTGCCCACCTGTCCTGCGGCCGCCAGCCGGACAGCTGACACCGCTGTTAGCAAGACGCGCGTCCGGGTGCAGCACGGCCTTTTGGCCGGCGACCACAGCGGAAGCGACGGGCATCGCCGCTGCAGAGGGGCAGTTCTGCTTGGCTTCATTTCCTGAGTCAGCACAGATGCTAACACGGGAGGAGGGCAATGAGCCGGTCGGTCGTGTGGACCTCAGGCCTGGTCACTCACCCGAAAGCGCTCCCGGCTTGCAGAGCGGCCACAGGCTCAGCTAAACAGGGACACGGACGCGGAGCACCGCCCCTCGCTGCGTGCCAGGTCATGGGTGGCCACGGTGCTCCCTGTTCAGCAGCCTCACTTCAGGATGCGTGGGGTGTGTGTGTGTGTGTGTGTGTAAGACACCCAAGCGTGTTGACTACAAAAACAGGAGTTTCATAGGGTTTAATCAAGTGTGTCTATGTGACTGTGAATATTTTATATTCCCTTTCAGGAGCATTTGTTTCCTCTGACTATAAAGTACGGTAACCCTACTGTCAGAGTTTGAAAAGTGAGTAAAGGTTGCAGGAGGCCTTAAAGGTCGCCCTTCCCAACGCCCTCTTGTCTCCCCACGTGTGTGTTTGGTCCTCGTCTGTCATCTAACGTCCCAGTGGACTCCACACTGACCACAGCGTTCACGTCCCTGGCAGCCTGCCGCCCCCACACCCCCACACAGAGTGGGGTGCTGGCTGTTTTCCATGTGACCCCCACGCCCTCTGCCCCTTTCTCACCCGCTGGTGCCCCCGCAGGCCAGCCTCCCTACCGGTTCCATGACTGGCTGCCTGTCAGCTGGGCTCAGCCAGTGAGAGGCCAGCAGGAGCCTGGAGGCGGGAGGTGGGGGTGGCAGGTGCTTCCTCCTGCTTTCCCTTCCCTTGGGGAAGGGTTGCCCTCCGGCAGGTCCTCCCTGAGCAGCCCCTCCTTCTCACTCCATCTCACCCGAGGCAACCATGTTCTCCCCGGGCCAGGGCGATACTCTGCACTGAGGGTGGCCATGGCCAGCCCCCCCTCCCTCCATTTGGCGTTTACCCTCGGGGAGTAGTTTCATCAAAGACGCCTCCTCTGCACCTTCTGGGGTGAGTTCCCTTTCCTGCTGCGACAGCCCTGAGACAGGGCCCTGACAGGTATCAGCTCTTTCAGACTTCCCCACCAACCGCCCTCGGACACACCCAGTTTTCTCGGGGAGCTTGATCTTGGCGCCTGATCAAGGTGGTGGGCGCTCCCCCCGGCAGAGGCCTCCGCAAGCCCTGCCACCTTCCACCTCAAAAGGAATTAAATCTTTCTTGTCGAGCCCCTACATTTTGGGGGTGATTACCAAGCAGCAACAGGTAATGAGAGCTTCAGCTCCCAGGCGTGGAGCAAGGTTCATGGACACTGACGCTGAGTCCGGCTGAGCCTGGAGGACTGGGCTGCGCTGGGCGGCCTGGGGTTCCTCTCCCTCACGGGTGTGTCGGCTCAGGAGCCAGCACTCACCCACGCTCAGAGATGGTAGATTTCTAAAAAGCAGCGCTCGTTAATCAAACCTAATGGCCTCTGATGTTTTTATGGGAGTTTCGGAATTCAGTTTTGCTAATTGTCTGCTTTTCAATTTGAGATTCTCCCATGGAAGTTAGTCAAACGATCTCGCTCTCTACGGTTGAGATGAGACTCCGCATAGATTTCCAAGTGTAATTTAGGGGGAAAAAAGCCGGCGGAGGAAGCTTGATGAAATGGCCTTTTATAGCCGTGGTTCCCAAACAACGGAGGTAATTACAGGGGCGCTGGCTCCGCGCAGGGCTCCTCACCGCGGGCCGGCTGGCCACTCACAGCTGCACCGTGCGCCTGGCTCTGCTCTGTGCGCACACGAAGCGCCCTCAGTGCCTGGCCGAACGGCTCTTTCTGTGATTAGATCAGGAACCTCAAATGCAGTTACTCGTTATTGGCTTAATGAACATATCAGAAGTACAGTTTGGTGTAAACCCTTTCCCAGTAAAGCTGGAAACACCAGCGATCGTGCTGTGGGATTCGACGTTCTGCTCTCTCAGGTGACTGGCTGTGTTTCCTGTTCCCGCCCTCCTCCTTTCTCAGACCCAGACGGGGAGGCAGCGAGGAGGCAGGGCTGAGGGCATCCCTTTAAAGGCCGGTGCCGAGTTCCCGCCGGTGGGATGCTGAACTGGCGTGCCCCCCGAGGAAGCTCCTTTTATTCTCTCTGCTCAGATAGAAACCTTCAGAGCAAATCACCATTGGCTGTTTCTGTTGTTGAAGGCGGAGACGATACTCTCCGGGCCTTGGCCTGACTCTGGGGGTCGGAGATGGGGGGGCCCATTAAGGGCGTTTTGGGTTCTCCAGGGGGGAGTGGGTGTAGGAACAGGGAGGGGGAGCAGCAGGGGGCGGAGGGGGACTGCAGGGGTGGAAAGAGCACCCCTCCCTGGCCACAGCTCCTCTGTCACAGGCACTGAGCTGCCCCCAAGGAGATTCATCCTCGGGGTTTGGCCAGTGCCTTCCCAGAGCCCTTTGAGAGATGCAGATTCTCAGAAGAGTGGGGCCTGGAATGGAGAGGTAAGAAGGGGGTGGGGCTGAGAGCGTGGGCTGGCGTCCAGGGGAGGGTGGCAGGCTTGCCCGGGGACAGACGCCCCTGGCCAGCCGAGCCTCCTCACCTTAGGTGGTGGGGGGACATCTGGCTGGGGAGGCTCCCCTGATGCTCTGTTCTGATGCACCCCTAGATCCTCCCCCCCCCGATCTCCCTAAAACCCCAGATTACCTACTTCCAGGGTCAACTTTGGGGATGTGCCCTGGGCACCGAATCCCCGGCCCTTTCCTGCCGGGCTGAGTTCCTTTCACTGGAAAGCACGCCTTCCAAGCTTCTAGGGGCCAAACAGAGTCAGTAGCCAAGGCTGGGGGGCGCTTCCCACCGTGAGCAAGTAAAACAGCAGTGAAGGTGGGGGACGCGGGATCCACAGCCTGAGCCCTGCCCCGTCCACGCCCACCAGAGCCGGGATTGCAGACGTTGGCGGGCTATGGGGCAGGCGCTGCACCCCTCCGGACCCCTCACCCGGAAAGGGGAGGACGGGGCCCTGTCTGCACACTGGGGTGTGGACCCGCTGGCCCCTTGGTTTTGCTTTGTGCCGTAATAACGTTGTGACATAGAGCCATCTCACTAACACCTTGCGCCTCAGCCGTCTGATTTGTCTGAAGGGTCCCACGTCGGATGGTTGGTCAGGGTTAAACGAGGCTTCCGTGCCCATGGAATGGCATAGTGCTCATGCGTCCGCTATTGAGCTGGGAGAGCGCCGGAAACTGTCCCCCCAGTTTTACAGATGGGGCACCGAGGGCCTGGTTTTAAAGCACATGCAACTTAAAGTGGGAACAAATGGAATGAAAACGGACTGAACCCTGTATTGCCATGAGCCCCAGCATCACGGGCCATATCCTCCGACTGCTCTCCCAGCATCTGCGATGGGAATGTGTCTGGCCCTGGTGGGGTGGGGGCGGGGCGGGGCTTCTCTGCACGGGAGCCAGTGTATCTTGGGGCCTCACAAATCTACGATTGCTATAAATTAGTTTTTCTACATAAACTACTTTTTAACCTTTTTCATTGATCTGTTCCGTGTTTGAAATGTCAGCAGATCTTCTCTTGCTTGGCAAGTGTTCAGTTTGTTTTCCTAGCAGCTCAGAACCATGTTTTCCTCCATCATTTGTAACATATTTCTCATGTCGGGGCCGCAGCCTCTTCCCCAGCTGGATGTCTCTGCAATACAAACAGAAGAGCTTTTAAAATTAACAGGGCATCAGAGACTGGGCTTGTTGTGAAATTTCTCCAGGAGCAAGTCTGTGCATATAAATGCCCAGCCCCATTCGGTCTGGCAAGCGTCTTTTAAATGCCTCTGTGTGGCAGGCAAGGTGTGCGTGTGTGTGTGTGCGCGCGCGTTCCTTCCCGGTATTTGGTGTTTCCTGTAAGTTGGTATTAGATCTAAAGGTTGAATCAGATTCAGGGGTGTGGGTTTTTTGGGGGTTGGGGGCAACAGGCAGATGTGTGCCCTTCCATCAAGAGACAATGAGGTCCGGTTCGCTCTCTTTTTATGATATTACTAGAGGTCTGGTGCATAGATTCGTGCACCGGTGGGGTCCCTCGGCCTGGCCTATGCCCTCTCGCAATCCAGGACCCCTTGGGGGATGTCGGACTGCCAGTTTCAGCCCGATCCCACAGGCCAGGCCGAGGGACCCCACTGGTGCACGAATCCGTACACTGGGCTTCTGGTATGCATAGAAGGTCTTTGGTTAATCTCTTCCCGCCCTCCCCTCTCCCCCCTTCCCTCTGTTCCATGTTCCCATGCCTGTGCATTGAGCGTCTGCCCTGTGATGGTCATTGTGCATCATAGCTACTTGCTGAACAGTCAAACGGTCTCTTAGGCTTTTATATATATAGATAAGCCATCAATGATCATTGCCCCAATTTATTCACTTATTAGGGATCGATTGCAAACCGGTGATATTGCAATTTTTTCGTTATTATATATACCACTTCCACAAAAGAACACTCTCACTAATTATTTAGTCATCACAAGAGACGGTTCATACAGGGAAGGCAGGACGCATGCTTCATTTATTTCCTTTGTTTACCAGCTTTCAACATAATGACTTGGTTCTCTAGCGCTCCGAAAGGTTCCAGTGAATTGAACAGCATTATGATTATGAACTCACGGCTTTGAACAGTGTGATGTATTTAAGCTGCTGCGGTTGTTATCTTATTGATTCTGAAATTGTTCCAATGCTGGCCTACGGGAGCATCTTCACGTTGGATTCTGAACACTTTTGACGTGACCCCAATCTTGGTGAGCCCCGCTGCTTTCTCCTAAGACAGAAGGTTCCAGGCACAGCTTGTATATTTTCTGCCTCACTGAATCAGATTCTTTTCTAAGAAGCATCGCTGCATTTGAGTGGAATGAAGTATTATCGGAAATAAAGTGGTAGGAGCGCCGACTGCCACTGGGCTTGTTGTTGCTTTTAGGCATTTTCAGTGGTCAGGCTAGGAAACACACAAATGATCTATAATAACGAAAGCATAATATGTTAATTAGACCTGATAGCCAAACAGCTTTCTGGACGGCCTTCCGGACGACCTTCCGGATGAAGCTGGGGCTGCGAGGGCCAAGGCAAGCCACCGCGGCTGTGAGGGCCGAGCCCCTGGCACCAATTTCATGCACCGGGCCTCTAGTTTTAGCAATAAGGAAGTTATAAACCCATACTAGCAGTTTCAATTAGAATGAAAGACGACAGGATTTTTACTTACTCTCCTTCATCTTATCTCTGTACCTCCCTGCCTCCCAAGCTGCAGATTGCATTCCCCAGTCACACTGCCGTAATTGCCGAGTCGCTTCATCCCTCAACACGCATGCAGGACAGTCTCAGGATAATGCCTCCACAGTCGCTCTAGCCTGCAGCACGGCCGCCGTGGCTGACAGTATATTCCCTGCAATCAGCTTAGGAGTTCCTTGTAGTTCTTTTTGTCTATAGACGGGTGCCACCAGGGATGTGCAGTATCGTGCTGTGATTTCAAATTGAAATAATTCCCCCCTAAGAGGTTATGCCATCAACTCAAAGCACAGCCGTGCTCATAAGCTTCAACTTCCTTTGGATCTTGGGAGTTGGTTTTAATTTAATTTCAGTTTATAAAAATATAAAATATTTACCTGTTTCCAAAGGCGGATCCATGAAACCAGGTATATTCATGCGAACCAGCCTTCTCTCCTTGCGGTCTCTATGCTGTGCGGTCTCCTTCCAAACATAATCATCAAAAATTCTTTTAATTTATTAACTCAGCACATGTAAATAAATGTAATTTATTATTTGCTTTACTTTTATATGTTCACGTATACTTACATACTTAGAAAATATCTTTACTTCCTTAAAAGTACGTACCATATGTATTTTTGCCCACCTTGCCTCTTTTTTTTCTTCAACTTAATAGTATCCTGGAGATCATTCCACATAAAGTATATAGAGAAATTCTTTTCTGTTTTACAGCCGTGTGGTACATTCGTGACTGTCCCCACTATTGAACATTGGAATTAACTCGAGTCTTTTCTATTACTGATTACACTTCACTAAACAGCGTGGTGAATGTGTCTAATATTTGCCAGGGTAGCTTTCTGCAGATGCAGTTGTTGGATCAAAGAGTAATTGCACATGCCATGTTGCCATGTTTCCATACCTTCTGAAATAGTTACATAATAGCCGGGTAATTTACAAACCCTGTCATTGCTTTTGCACTTACTAACTGTGGACTGTCTTCCAGTGAAGACAGCCCTGCCCTCATGAACTATTTAATTCACCTGAAATACAGTTTCTACAAAAAAGGCAAGCTAGACGCTTAATTTCCCCCCTTTATTTGTCAAAATCCATACCAATGAGTTGGTTCCCTAGCAATCTTCAGAGGTGGTGGTCGTGATAGAAAATCAATATATTTATGGATTTCAGAGAGGCAAGGAGAGGGAGATAGCAACATCAATGATGAGAGAGCATCATGGATTGGCTGCCTTCTGCACGCCCGGCACTGGGGATCGAGCCTGCAGCCCGGGCACGTGCCCTGATTGGGCATCGAACTTGGGTTTACAGAAAAGTTGCCAGGATTGTGCAGAGGGTGTCGACTCTTCACACAACTCCTGGTGCTCAGAGCCTTAATTACCAACCCCATTCCTAGCCCGCCGGGGCGGGTTTGCAGCTCGGCGCAGCTCGGAGCGGGTGGCGACATCATCCGTCAGATAGAGATTGTGGCCGTTCAGAAAGCAAGAGCTCCTTATTGGAGCTCATTCCGAGGGACCCCTCTGTTGCCCCTCGAGTCCTCACCCAGCCGCTGCCCTTCCTGAGGGACCGTCTCTGCAGAAAGAGGACCCGCTGCCACCCAACGTGGGTGCCTTCGCTCGGTCTGAGTCCACGCGTCTCAAGTGGGCACTCGGACCCACAGAGTGGACTTTAAAAAAAAAATATTTTTATTGATTTCAGAGAGGAGGGGAGAGGGGGAGAGATAGAAACCTCAATGACAAGAGAGAATCATGGATCAGCTGCCTTCTGCATGCCCCCCACTGGGGATCAAGTGGGCAACCTGGGCATGTGCCCTGGCCAGGAACCGAACCGTGACCTCCTGGTTCATAGGTCGATGCTCCATCCCGGAGCCACCAGGGCCGGGCAGGACGTTCTGATTGAAGCTCAGGGAAGAGCGTTGCCCGATATTGTCTCGTCTGTGTCCCGCTCTCTTGAAACAAGGGAGTGATTTATTTTCATTCCAACAAAAGGGCTTCCTGGACGGCCCATGGCATCGGGGGCGCCAGTGTCTCTGTCGGCTTTTAGGTGCTGCAAGGTAAGGGCCTCGTGGTTGTGCTGGGAGACTGGACGTGGTTCTTATTTCTTTTATTGATGTGGACGCGGGGCCTCACGTGTTTGCCGAGAGAGAATGAGCTACTCTGGGCAAGAGACAGTTTTGTGCTGAAATGTTCCTGTTCACGGAAATACCGTCTTCCATTTGGACATTCACAGACTCCACTCCGCCAGGGAGGAGGGAGTCCGGCCCGAGCCTGGAATCGGGTGGTCACCGACGGACCGCCTCTCCCGGGTCCCGACGGCCCACGCGCTCGCCGCTGCGGAAGGGCCTCGGCTGTCAGTGTGCGAGACCGTGGGCGATTCGTTTGAAGGATGTTTGTTTCTTCCCCATCTAAGTCCTGCAGGAACAGGGATCACGTATGTTTTCACTCCGAATCCGGAGCCTGGGGTTCCCGTGGTGCCCAGCCACGGGGAAGCTGAAGGGCTTTTGTGATAAATAACAAAGCCTGCCACCAGCTCTATAGCCCTGAGAGCGCTCCTGGGGCTGGCCGTTTGCTGGCCGTACCAAAGCTTCAGGTCTAATTGCCACGCTAGACGCAGCGATCTCACCGCAAACCTCTGCTCGGTGCAGGTGAGTATCGGAGAAACGCAGCTGCAACAGGTGCCGTCAGACGCTAAGGAAATTATGTGGAAAAATAGTGTCGTTTTAATTCTCCCAAAGGCTTGTTTTCTCTCTTCACATGAGCTTTCCTCCCCTCATTAAGAACAAAACAAAACAGCCAACCTACTCCATGCAGCTATGCAAAAATTGCTTGTTCAGACTTCACAAGCCACAAAATGTATGATTGCAATCTGTAGTTATATAATACACAGGCGTGAAACTGTGTAACAATTCCCAGTTTGAGAGAATCATAAAATCCAATATTCCTTTTTCTGCGGCGCAGCCCATATTTTTTAATAAACTGTCACTTATTCTGCTCTCTGCCAACACCAAGTTTCCTTTGCAGCCTGAATTCTGTGCTCTGTCTCATCGTGGACATAACAAGCCAAGTGCGGCGTCTCATCCTCCCGGGTGAAGTGCCCAGGGATTTGCCACAGTAAACAAGTTCACTTCTAAATCAGCCCCACCCTTTAGGACAGCGGTTCTCAACCTGTGGGTCACGACCCCTTTGGCGGTCGAACGACCCTTTCACAGGGGTCGCCTACGACCATCCTGCATATCAGATATGTACATTATGATTCATAACAGTAGCAACATGACAGTGATGAAGTAGCAACGAAAATAATGTTATGGTTGGGCCACAACCTGAGGACCTGCATTTAAAGGGCCAGAAGGTTGAGAACCACTGTTTTAGGAGCTGTCCTAGTGCTGACTGCTTCCGGGGAAAGTGCAGGGCCGGCCGCACAGCCGCGGGATTCCAGCCCTCACTGGTGGTCTTCGGGTCTGTCACACGCGGCCTTTTGAAAGAGACCCCGCCTCCCGGTGGCCGGGGCTGTGGTCCATGGTCCGGGACCCCTGTCGCCACCGCCCAGGCCCCTTTTCCAGCACCGTCAGCTCCAGGATGCCCAGCACAGCCCAGGGGGACCACCTTCCAATTTTGCATTTTCTAGGCACCAATTTAGAAGGACAGTGAAGGATTGAAAATGGAACTTGGCGGGTGGGGGTCTTGAGACCCCACAGGCAAGAATAGGGAGTATGTCAGGCCCTAACCCAGGCTGACCCCGCAGCCGGCCTGTCCTTGGATGGAGGTGGTCGCTGCAGGCAGCCCCACAGACCGATTCCCACAGCCGTTCCCCCACGGGGGGCAGCAGAGATCTAGGGTGAGACCAGCTCCACCTTCTAAGTTTCAATCTGTTTTCTCTCCGAGTCCCAGCGTGTCTTTTGCCTCTGGGAGCGGTGTTTCCTTACCGACCGCTTCCCGGTTGTGTGAGATGGTGTGTGAGATTGCCGGGCTATGGGCTGGTGATGAATGGAGGGTGATGGTGAGATTAGGAATAATAGTAATGAGGAAGTAGCCCGAGGCCTGCCTCAGGGCGCCATGGCTGACCAGGCGGCCTGGCCTGGGGGAGAGTCACATGTGGGGTTAGGAATCCAGTTCTCCAAGATCCCCTCCTCCTTCTCAGGCCTCCAGTGGGGCCCCTGGGGCTTGGCCCTGCAGCCCGGCCCAGGAGCCGCTGATGACAGGCTCTGTCAGCATCAGGGTTCTGTGGGGTTCGGCTGAGAGGGGTCAGGCCTGGGTCAGGCGGGGCAGGGTATGGGGGCTCTGTCGGGAGGGGAAGGTGGAAGGGCTCCTGTAGATTGGGGTGACCCACAGGCAGGGAGCAGACCAGATCAAGATGAATTTATCCACTCTCTAGAGCAGGAGAGAAACCTGATTCTCAACAGACCGAGGCGAGGCGAGAGAAACCGCAGGTTTTCATGAGAAACCTCGCTTTCTCATAGGTTCATACGAATCCTAGGGTCCCGAGAACGGTAGATACAGCTTTTCTCTCTCAATATGCGTCCTTTAGAGGAAGCCCTAACGCACTCTCCGCACCAATGAGAGAAGAGGGGATTGTCGGGATGTGGTCTGTGCTTTCGCACTTGCACTTACACCCCTGGCCAGGCCCTGCCTCCAGCACCTGGGCCCGCGGGGATGGTGGCTGTGCTGGTGGCCGCACGGTTCTCAGGTCCCGGGAGACTGCGCTGATGCCACAGGTGAAACACAGGGTTCTGGCTCTGAAAGGCTGGTTAGCACTGTGTCCCCCTGGGGGTGGGGAAGTACAAGCATTTGGGCGGGCCTGCCCTCTGACCTTCCTGGGAGAGGCGTCCTCCCAACTCCTGCCTCCATCCCAGCAGGGAAACAGCCACGCTGGGGGCGAGGGTGGGGCGCCCTGTGAATCTGAGGGGGAGGGGTCTGGAGCTGCTCGGGTGGGACACCCTCAGACGGCTCCTGGTCTGCAGGCACCTGGGCTCCTCCAGTAGCTGGTCTCCCCAGTCCCTGTTTCAGGAACCCCTGAGCTCTGCACCCCCCACCCCATGGCTTGGACTTCAGTTGGTTCCCTCTCCCCGTCCTGCCTTCAGCCTTGGGTACTGCCCACCTTGCTGGTCTCAGCAGTTTCTTTCTCGCCCTTGTCCTGGGGGTGGGGGGGGGGTGGGGGCAGCCTTTTGTAATTCCTTTGTCGTCATCATCATGGAAACAGCAAGCGTTGGGTGGGTTGTGTCTAATCGGATGTCCTCTAGTCCCCGAGAACAGTGACCCGTGCAAAACGTGACGAGTGTGCTGAGCGGCTGCACGCGACCCACTCGACCATTTTAATTCCGTGGCCCAGGCAACCGGTGTGAAGTAGCTCGACTTCCTCGCAGCACCAAGGTCACGGAGTGAAACCGCGCGTGTTTTCTCATAGAAAGCCTTGAACGTTTGACTCTCAGGGCAAGAGCCGCAGCTCAGATGGCATTCGTAGGTTTATTTCTCAGGAATGTGGTGAAGAATGTACGGAGAGGGTAGGGAGTCCCCCAGTTAGCAGTGCCTGCCTATTTCTAAATGAGTGGAACCTAGAAAGATGAGACAGACTTTCTGTCACCATCTGCTAAAAGTTTTGAGATCAAATCAACATATTTTTTCCATCTTGATATGTATTCCCAAGTATTTGCCTTTATCTGACGGGGAATTCATCACAACTGCTTCAAGTGGATAGTCTGTGGATAGTCTAAAATCCAGCGGTACCCTCCTCTTTCGGCTCCTCTCTGGTGTTTAAACTCGTGTTTTGACCTTAAGGCCTTGTGTTGTCCACTATGAAACAGCGGAGTTGGGGACCTTCCTCACCTGTTGGGGGCGATGTGTCTGAGGGTAGCAGAGCCCCCTGGGCGAGTGGCCTTCCTGGTGTCAGTGGGCTCCCTCCACAAGGAGCATCGTTAATCCCGCGTCCACGAAAGAGCCGGGCTGTGAGCCTCGTAAAAGCTGGAGGAGGTGTAAATCCCTCTCACGGGTTGGTTGTCATGGTTACTGTTTGGGGAGCTCTTTATGACCAAGCCCCAGCTCCTTCCTTTCTTACCAGGGTCATAATCCATGGATTTGTGGTTCTCCATTGGCCCCCGCATGGCTCTCATTCTGTCCCCATGAAACGCCTGGCCCTGGCCTGGAGGCGGGCCCCAGGGTCGCAGGGGCGGCCAGCGGTGCGGGCCTGGGAACATCACGGGAACCAGGCTGGGTGCGTTAATGACAGTGCTCGGGGCAGCCAGTGCTAGATGGCAGGTGGCGACAAACCTACTTGGCAAAGGAGGGACCAGGGTTGTGCAGAGTTTGAGGCAACAGGGGCAGGATTCGGGCTGTGGAAGGGAGAACTGTGTTCTCTGCTGAGACCCTGCGATGCCCTCCCTCAGGAGCCCGAAGGCCCTGGTGGAGTCCTGCCTTTGGGAGCACCCCTGTCCCAGGAGCACCCCTGCCCCAGGAGCCTGGTGGACCCCCGCCCCAGGAGCACCACGCCCCAGGAGCTGTTTGTAACTATCCAAGCTTCCCTGTAAGGCAGTGGTTCTCAACCTTCTGGCCCTTTAAATACAGTTCCTCATGTTGTGACCCAACCACAAAATTATTTTCGTTGCTGCTTCATAACTGTAATGTTGCTACTGTTATGAATCGTCATGTAAATATCTGATCTGCAGGATGATGGTCTTAGGCGACCCCTGTGAAAGCGGTTTTTGAGAACTGCTGCTGTAAGGGGACAGTCCCCTGTGTAGGGAGGGGGCAGGGTGAGTGACCATATGGGGACACCACGGAGGCAATCTCAGCTGTAGCTGGCCTTTTCCCTGTCTCTCTCTCAACCTCCATCTGCTTTGGGCTCTGGAGCAGAATTCTGCTTCTTGACTAAATTCCGCCTCCCCTCAAGTTAGATGTCCCCTGGTTCTCAAACTCATAGAGTCAAAATTATTATCTAGAGGTCACCCCCTCAGTAACCCCCGACCCACTTTGCTTCAGGTTGATCCCGTCGGCCTGTCGGGTGGGCTTGCTCCCGTGTCTGTCGTCAGCTGGTGGGTCGGTTGCTCTGGGACGGTCCCTGTGGGGACAGCCCACCTCTCCTCTGACTGCAGGGACGGAGCTGGCTGGCCCTCACGCCTCAGGCTGGCAGGGGCGGGCGAGGGAGCTGAGATAGGGGGGCACCTTGTCAGCTTCTTCCTGCTATCAGGCTCGTTCTTGTCCCATCGGTCAAAGCAAGTCACGTGGCCAAGCATCCACAAAATCACGGGGTAAAGGGGATGATGCAGGGAGAACCTAAATTAGGGCCGTCAATCTAACCAACTAAACACATTGGCCACTGGAGTTAGGGGGCGTGGCTTTGGGTTGCTTGCTGTGTGACTGTGGCCAAGTTATATACCTCTCTGAGTCTCCATTTTCTCATTCGTTGGGACGCTCGGTGTGTGGTATAGGGGCGTGGCGAGGATCATGTGAAATGATGCATCTAGAATGCTCGGCAAAATGCTGGGGAAAGGTTAAAACCAATAGACGGCGGTTCCTGCTGCCTCCCCAGGAGACGGTACGGTCACAGCAATTACATTGTTCCTGGTGGTCACCACTGAAGCGTTGCGTCATCCCAGTTCTCCGTGCTGTCTCCCTGAGACGGTGAGGACACGGTGGGGTCTCAGCTCAGGAACATCCTCGCGCCCCAGCCCGAGCTGGAGGTGGAGGTGAAGGAGGTGGGCGTGTGGGGCTGTTGAAATGTGTTTGCGCAGCTGCCAAAGGTGCGTGTGCGCTTGGTCACAAAAATGAAATCCGATGTTGTTCTGCATGCTTCCGCGTGGAATTAGCGAGATTTTAACAGCAAATGTGTAATTGGCGCTAACTGCTATTTATTAAGGCGATTCCTTTGTGCGTTGACATCTACAGCGGGAGCCACGAAGCCAGGCGTAGGGGAGGGAGGCGGTGCGAGGACTCCGTTCTGCTCCCAAGCGGCCAGGTGCCCTAGGAAAGGGGGGCGTCAGCAAGTTGGAAGCTGCCCCAAGTTTAGATGAACAGAACAAAAACCCGGTGAATAATGAAGGGTTTTGAACTTTAATTTAGCGTTAAATTACTGTGATGAACTACCCACAAGAAAGAGGCTTTCTCAGGGGGGAGGGAATTCTATTGTCTCCAGACCCCGAGAAAAGTGGGGTGAATATGCATGGAGCCCTGGCTGTTTAATTCTAAACGGCTAAGTGTTTTCAAAATGGTATTTCTGGAAACTGGCCAAACCCTGTTTGATGGCGGTAGCTGGCAAGGCTGATGTTGCAGGAACAGCCCGCACTGTGGAATCGCCCGTGGGTTTAGTTTGCTCTGGACCCTCATGTATCCCTGAAGAGAAATTTCTCCTTCCTCTTGACATCTCTCCCCAGATCCTTAATAGCTTCCTCGAGAAAGCCCGAAAGTAGTTTTTAACAACCTGAGTCCCTTTTATCTCGGAGACATGCGGGCTCCTGATGGTGTCCTGGAGAAATACTTGAAAATGAAAATGCTTTGCCCAAGTCCATGTTTTCCCAGGTCTCTGCCACCGAGTGGCAGTGCTCCTGGTCTCAGACACTGGGGGGCACGCGTGCCTTCCGGGGTTACCCCTGGAGAAATGTGAGTCCTGAGGCCAAGATGGTTTATTTTTAAAAAAATAGGACAGTGTTGGCTATTTTTTAATACAGCTATTCTGGTGGTTTAAATCCGAAGGCTCAGTGGCTGCCTCTGAATGTTGAATGTGCAGACCTGTTTAAGTAGCGCGTCCGGGACAGCACTTCCAGGCTCGGCTGGCTGCCTGTCGCCCAGCTTTGTTGTGACATAATTGACATATTGTGTGCAAATTGGAGGCACACAATGAGTTGCCGGGGTACACTTACCTATTGCAGAAATGATTACCACCACAGCATTGGCTGACACCTCCTCACCTCACAGAATAGCCATTGATTGAGATGAGAGCGTTCGCTATCTGCTCTCGCAGCAGCGTTCACCTAGAGGCAGAGTGTGATTAGCTGTAATCACCATGCTGGTGAGCAGACCCAGAACTCCTTCTTCTTATAACTAGAAGTTTGTACCCTTTGACCAACATCGTCCATTTCCCCGCAGGCAGCCAGCACTCCACTCTCTGCTTCTGTGAGCTCGACTTTTTAAATTAATTTACAAAATACGTCCTTATTGATTTTAGAGAGAGGAAGGGAGCTGGAGAGAAACATTGATCGGGTGCCTCCCGCAGGAGTGAGCCCACAATCCGGGCATGTGCCCTGACCGGGGGAATCGAACCGTGACCTCCTGGTTCATAGGTTGACGTTCAACCCCTGAGCCACACCAGCCAGGCCACACACACAACTTTTCACTGCTCCCCAACTTGCAGTCACCCCCCCTCCACATCTGAAGATTTTCTACCAGCTCAAAAATAATTTGTTGCACCTTCTTGAACGCAGCTGGCAAAGAGTTTTTTCCAAGAATGGAATAAAAATAGACCAGTTTTTAGGAAACCAGGTACATCTGGGTGTGTCAGTTCCACCCATTTGTGGACATACCGGTGGCAATGTCTAGACCAGTGGTTCTCCACCTTCCTAATGCCGCGACCCTTTAATACAGCTCCTCATGTGGTGGTGACCCCCAATTTCATTGTTACAAATTGAACATAATGAAAGCATAGTGATTAATCACAAAAACAATATGTAATTATATATGTGTTTTGCGATGGTCTTAGGCGACCCCTGTGAAAGGGTCGTTCGACCCCCAAAGGGGTCGCGACCCACAGGTTGAGAACCGCTGGTCTAGACTCATTATACCTCACGTGTGACCTCATTCTTTCAAAGTCGGCTGTTGGGGACCACATGGCGTTTTCAAAGGAAGCACGACTTTCCTCCTCGAGAGCTCGCCGTTCGTATTGTGCGGAAAAGCCTTCTGTCCGGCTGAGGAGAGAAGAGCCCCCTGTGTGAGCCTCTGGAGGGAGCACTGAAGTCAGGAACGAGGAATTCCAGGGGAGGCTTCTGCCCACACGGGTCTGCCAGGGAGCTGAACTTTCTAATGCAAATGCAGTGGGATCAATGGTTTTTGAAAATGTATGATGTGGTGGGTGAGTGGTGCCGGGACAGCGTCACACCGCCGACCCCGGGGAGCAGGCATCCTTTTCAGGAGAACCGGCTGCCGCATGAAAGGCGCCCTGCCTGAGCATGAGGCGGGGGTATCCGTTCTCCTTATTCGGGGAGGCTGCCGTTTTCCTGATGCGAGTGGTCCTTGAACCGGAACCTCGCCACGCTCTCCCCACCGACCACAGGAAGCGTGGCCACTTACCAACCCCAGGACCCGGTCGAGTGTAAATGTTTTCTCTTTGAATTCTTGCTCGGAGACAGCCTGAGAGCGGTTTGGACCAGAGTCCATGTCTTTGAAGTCCATTGGCTTCATTTTCATGGAGACTTTGGACCATCATTTGAAAGATGCATGTTTTCATGGGGGCAATAGGGTTACTTTGTGTCACGCAAGCGCGAGTGAGCTCACCTCCGGCTGCTTTTGTTCCGTTTGCCAGGCCCTGGGAGGCCCAGGAGCCTGGGTCTCTGTAGATACAGTCGCTTGGACTGTGGCAGGCTTGGACTCCTGGGAGTGGCTTTCCCAGCGGGGTGTCTGATACCCCTGGGTAGCCCTGGCACCACATGGGCCAGGCTGACTCTGGCTTTGTGGTGACGGGCTCACCTGTGTGTCTGCCACCTTCGCCGGTCACCTCTGTCGGTGCACGTGTGGATTCCGTGAGCCACTGACTTGACCTCTTTTCCTGAAACGAAAATGCACCCCCTTTTGCACGGAGAAGGATCTCCCCGGGGCTCCTCGCTCTTCTGGGGGCATCGCAGTTTCAGGTGGCGTCCGAAAAGCATCTCAAAGACAGGGTCCTCCGGCCACGAGGCCCCAGCCCCGCTCTTCACCCAAATCATCATTTCCTGTCCTTCCAGGCTCCAAGGTCCTCTCTGCTTTCGCTTCAGCTGCCAGGAAAAGGACTCCCACGCGTGCCCATTTTCTCTAAGTCCCGAGACTTTCGCTCCCATGGCACAGTGTGTAGCTCGGTCAGCTCCCGAAGCGGGAGGCCAGTCCGGAGCCGCGGAACCGCATCGCTTAGTCGATAACAAAATGCATCGGCCCCAAGGGAACCGTTCCTGGAATCATCCTTTGGAGGCCTTTCTCCCAGAACCCGAATCTAGGAGCTGACCTCCTATCCCTGCTTCCTGGGGCGGCTGCATCCAGGGACTGCCCCGGCGGCTCTGAGCAGCGCATCCTCTTCAGTTCTGGCGGCCGGGGTCCTACCCGGGCGTTCGCAGCCCCAGCGCCCTCCACAGGCTCAGGGGGAACCTTCCCCTCCTGCAGCTCCCGGTGGCTCCAGGGCACCCTCAGTGCCTCCCTGGTTCCAAGACGCATCCCTCCAGTCTCTGCTCCATCCTCACGTGGCGTTCCTCCCTCCGTGTCGTGTCTTCTCTGTCCCTCACAAGGACACTTGTCATTGGATGTAGGGCCACCGAACCCCAGGGTGATGTTATCCTGAGGTCCTTCGTTATTCCCACCTGCTAAGACCCTGGGGTTAGGACACGGGCGCCTTTTCTCGGGGCCACCATTCAACCTTCTGAACCTCCTTCCTGTTTTGAGGTTGAAATTTACAGAGCAAACCCTTCCTTTGCGTGTGGCCGCTACCCTGCAGCTTCCTGCACCCGTCGCTGCTCTGGGGCGGAAGTTGGTCCTTTATCAGGAACTCACTTCATCCGGGGCCATCCGGCGCCATCTCCCCCTCCTACATGTGGGAGGCATGTGGCCTGTCTGTGCTGGTGTGGCCACACGCTTGTCCAAAGTCCTGGGGGTTTAGTGAAATCCTTTGTTGCCTCAAGTGCTGGGACCTCGCTGGTCCACGAAGGCTCCTTTTACGTGTCTGCTCATTAATTGAAGAAGTGCCCACCGAGCGTGGCCTGCCAGCGGAGGACAAGCGGGCATTGAAGTCACAGAGATGATGTCTCCTGGAAGGGGAGACGTTCTCCAACAAGCACATAATTAATCACTTAATTCCAAGGGCACGGAGAGCCAGGCAGGCGGTACGGTGGCCTCGGGGCGCAGGAGGGGCCTGGCGAGGTCCGATGTCTGTCAGAGGCCCCTGGAGAAGTGGCTTGGAGCCGATGGCTGAGGAGAAGCAGGAACCCCAGCGGCCAGGGGGCATCTGGCAGAGGGGCAGCAGCGAGGGAGGCCTGGAGCACCCAGGCCAGGGAGGCGAAGGGGGGAGGGGAGCAGGAGGCAGGGGAGCTCCTCTGAAGCAGAGAGCCAGGTGTAGCGCAGACAGGCGTGCAGGGGCTTTGACGCAGTGGAGACACGATTATGTGTCAGGTTTAAAACAGTCCCCCAGCTGCCCAGTGGAGAATGGACTCTCAGGGGCTCCGGTGACGCAGGGATGTCCAGGGCCGAGGGAAGGGTGGCTGGGCTGGGTGGGGGGCTCTGGGCACGGGGAGAAATTGATCGCCTTGGAAGACGATCTAATTTAAATTCAGAGACTCTCCCAATTTCACTTCATTAGAAAGGAATGCAGCTCAGCACAGGACAGCTTGGTAAATTAACACATGAAGGGCAGGGAAGACAAAAAGCCAGCAAATGTCCCGCAGGGGGCGCTGCCTGCTTCCTTCTCCACCAGCTGCTGGGCCAGGGCTCAGCCAGCCAGGCTGTCAGCCCTCCAGGCTCTGCCCCAGGGGCACCAGCTGGGCTCAGGTGCTGAGGCTGAGACAAAGGCGGACACCTTCCCACCTGTGCCCTGTTCCCGGCAGCACTGCCAGCTGGGAGGGCTGGCTGGGGGTGAGGGGAGGACGGAGCAGAGGGAGCTGGGCAGGCTGTGCTGCAGCCCAGGCCTGGCGCTCAGCCAGGTGCAGGCCACGGCCGGAGCGGCCTGACCCTCAGCAGCTCTGGCTGTGACAGGGACAGGCCAGGACCACCCAGCGAGCCCGCCAGCTGGCAGCCCGGGCTCTGGCAGGGCTGCCCACCCCGGACGTGCCCTCAGTGAGTGGTGATCAGCGGGGTGGCTCCCTCTGCCTTCATCTCGCTTCTGAAGTGACATGGGCGCCTGGCGAGCAGGGCTTTAGCCGGCACGGAGCGTGGGGTCGTGTCCGAGGGCGCCTTCACGGAGCTGGGAGAAGGACGTCTCGCTGTCATGTGGTTTATCCTGGGCTGTCGGCCTGGTGGCCCTGCAGGTGGGAAGGCTTTCGGGCCCCCGCCAGGGCCCGGCTTCCTCTTCTAGGACAGCCGGGGTGCTCAGCCTGACCCGCTGCACAGCACGGAGGCTCCTGGACGCCCGGCCTGGGCTGTCCAACCAGAACAGGAAGCCCGTCTGTCACACACGCCCCCCGTCTTCCGTCCTCCCTGGGGTGGGGAGGGCAGGCCGCCCGCCGGGTCTCCGTCTGAGCCAGGCCGACGGGACGTGGCTCAGCTGTGGGGGCATCGCAGGGCTCCAGCACCGGGTTGCCCTCCAGCCACAGACGGTAACGGAAGGTGCCGTGTCCCAGTTGCCTTGGTGACAGCAAATGCCCTGAGCTCATCCTGGGACCCAGCGGGTAGGCGTGTGCATCACGACTCATCGAGCATCATGGGGGGACGTGGTGGGTCGGACAGGGCCCAGGGATGCTGGGAACCGAGCTCAGTTTCTGACTGGAATCTCTACGCTGGAAACCATCACCACACAAGACCAGTGTGGAAGCTCAGCGTGGAGACGGGGCTGGGCCAGGCCGGGCAGCCCCTCCACATGCGGCCGGCGGCTTCTCTACCTCAGCCGGGACATCGCCTGTGTTAGGTGACAGGTGGCCCGATTCACACCAGCCCGAGCAATAAAAGAAGCATCCGGGCTCGGCTGAGGCACCCAGGCTGCAGCGACGCCCCGGTCAGGGCTCTCGGTCCCCGTCTTGCTCTGCTCCCTGGCGAGCCTCCTTTCTCAGGCCGCTCCGCAGGGCAGAGAGGGCCCAGGGTCTGGCCGCTTCCCCGCTCTTGTGCTCATCCACCTGGAAGGGCCATGGGCTTGAGTGAGGCTCCTTGGCCAGGATTTGCTGATCCCTAAAACGATCCCCGTGACCAGGCGGACGGGCTGCTGGGATGGCTCCATCCCCGGGAGCTGGAGACCCTCTGAGGTGTGCAGGCTGGGAATGGGGAGGGCCTGGTCCTCCCACTGGCCCCACCATATCAGTGCAGTTTGACAACCCTTCAAATATGTCTTTTTAGATACCTCTCCCCTTTCCTAAAGTTGGAACGTTCTCTCTGAAATTCTGCATATTGTCCTTTACAGCATGAGGCTTACAAACAATGTGCCAGAAAGCCCTGGGCGGGAGCGGGGCCAAATGGGCTTGAGCAGCTGAACGTGCAGAAGGAGGGAGCTGGTTTCTGTCCATGATGAGTGCAGGGCTGTCCTGCTGTGGGGCCCTGTTCCTGCCCTGGTGGGTGTGGAAGACTCGCCTCTGCACAGTCCTCACTCCCGCTGTGCCCCCCCCCCCCCCGTGGCCCTTTCCTCCCCAGCTGTCCCAGCTGGAAGTCACCAGACAAGGGCCGTGGAAGGGCCCACTGAGCCTCGGTGAGGACCCTGTCCCCAGGGGCTGGAGAGCAGCCAGCAGTGGGCCCCACACACTGGCTGCGGCCATTTCTGTGTGTCCCTGTGCAGGGAGCTGCTCCATTACTTACTGAGCGCACACAGCCGCAGCGTCTCATTGGAGGCCGTCTGCAGCATGCGTTGATCTTGAAGAAGACATTAGTGCCAACCAACATCCTTGCCGTTTGGGACATAGTATTCACCTCCAGTGACCATGCTCCTAGAAAGCGAGTACTGCACCCAACCTGCAGCTACTTTCCCCGGCTGGTGTGGCTCTGTGGTTGCACATCCACCTGTGAACCAGGAGGGCACAGTTCCATTCCTGGTCAGGGCACAGGCCTGGGTTGTGGGCTCCATCCCCAGTAAGGGATGTGCAGAAAGCAGCCAATCAATGATCCTCTCTCATGATTGATGTTTCTGTCTCTCTCTCCTCCCTTCCTCTCTGGAAAAATTTATATATATATATCTCCATCCTATATAATAAAACCCTAATATGCAATTCAACCAAACAGTGAAACCACCGGCAGAACAACCAGTTGCTATGATGTGCACGGACCACCAGGGGGCAGATGCTCAACACAGGAGCTGCCCCCAGTTGGGGCTGGTGAGTGGGTGGTGCCAGGCGCCAGCCAGGGCAGGTGCCAGCACGGGCTCCCCAATTGCCTCGCCCACCGGTTGCCCCACAGATTGGCCCTGATTGCTGGCCAGGCCTAAGGACCCTACCCGTGCATGAATTTTGTGCACCGGGCCTCGAATATATATATAAAATGTAGCCATTTTAAACGGGTTCAATAGGATAATTAAGAATCATCTTTCTAGAATCAGAAAGAAAGGGCTATTGATCACTGTGTCCATTCTAAGCCTTGGGGCTGAAGCCAGGCAGGATTTTGGGGGGGCACTCAGAATCCTCGTTTGGGAAAACTTCAGTTTCCTCGGGTCCTTCTAGTGGAGTTCTGGGGTCCAACCCTGCGGGGCCAGAATTTTCAGAAGAGGCAGGTGCTGCTTCTGTTGGCTGGTTGGCTTGACAGACACATCCCCGTTTCAAAGGTATTCTTCCGTATTTTCTCCCAGAAGCTATCTTCCTGAGGCTTTCCTGTTTGGGCCTGTGATCCATTTTGAGTTAATTTTCACGTACAGCTGCGGTAAGGGTTGAGGGCTCTATTCTCGTGTGAATATCCAGTTGTTCCAACAGCGTTTGCTGTAAGGACGATTCCTTCCGCATCAGATTGCTCTGCGCCTGTGTTGAATTCCTCTTGCCCTCTGCTCGCTTCCGCTGATTTCTTTGTCGGCACTTGACGCCGCCTTGATTTCCTGTGGCTTTGTAGTGAGTCCTGAAGTCAGGCCGTTCAGCCCTCCAACTTTGTCCTGCTTTTCCAAAATTGCTTTGGCATTTTTAGAAACCTGTCATTTCCGTACACACTTTAGAACCAGCTTGTGAATTTTTACCTAAGAGCCAGCTGTGCTTTTGACTGGGATTCTGTTCCAGTTGCGCGGAACTGGTAGCTGAATGGTATTGAGTGTTCAGTATCATTTGCTTACCTCTTACTGCCTCTCAGTAATGGTTTATGGTGTCTGGTGAACAGGTGTGTATGCAGTTATTGACTTTATTACTAAGTATCTTTCTTGTTTTTGATACTGTTGCCAAAGGAACTTTAAAAATTTCATTTTCCAATTGGTTTTTGCTAGTATATAAAATTGCAACCTATTTTTATATTTTATCTATTTTAAAATCCTCACCTGAGGGTATTTTTTCTTTTCTTTCTTTCTTTTTTTTTAGATAGAGAGGAGGGAGGGAGGAAGGAAGGAGAGAGAAAGAGAGAAACATTGATGTGAGAGAGACACATCGATTGGTTGCCTCCCACACTTGCCCTGACCAGGGCAGGGTATTGAGCCTGCAACTGAGGTACGTGCCCCTGACTGGGAATCGAACCTGTGCCCCCTTGGTCTGCAGATCAACACTCTAACCACTGTGCCACCCAGCTAGGGCCTATTGTTATATTTTAGACACGTGTTCTGTGACCTTGCTAATTCACCGGTTAGTGGTAATTGTTTCATAAATTCCCCTAGAATCTTCTAGTAAACAGTGGGGTTATGTACAAACAGGTAGTTTCACTTCTTCTTTACTGATCTCTGCCCCATGAGCTTGTTTTTTTCTTCTTCTTGGTTATTATCATGGCCAGGACCTCCAGTGCAATACGGAGCATAAGCAACGAGAGTAGACGTCCTTGCGTCACGCCCAGTATTAGGGGGAGAGCACTCAGTCTTTCGACGCTCAGTATGGCTTCAGCTGTAGGTTTCCTGTAACCCTGGTTTTCCTGGGATTTAAAAATAAATCACAGATAGTTGCTGGATTTTGTCAAATGGCCAAATGCTTTTTGCACCTATTGAAATAATTATATGATTTTCTTTTGTTCTGTTAATAATGCAACATATTTAGGCTTTTCAAGTGTTAAACCAACCTTGCATTCCTGAGATAATTCTCACATGTTCATGTTACTTTCTTTATAAATTGCTGGATTATATTTGCTAAATTTTTGTTAAGGAAATTCGCCTTTTTGTTCACGAGGTACTTTTTTCTCTAGTTCTCTTGTATTGCAGTAAGTTTTCAGGCCGTTGTATTACAGTGATGCTGGACTTCTAAGGAGTTTGTGTAAGTTTCTGAAAGAGTGGTGTTATTTCCTTCTTTAACAGATATAGGGCTATTCAGATTTTCTCTCTTCTCTTGTGTCAAATTTGTGTATTTTCTCATGGACTTTGTTCGTTTCACCTAAGTTGTCCCATTTTCCCACACTCCCTTATTTTCTGCTGAGCATCTGTGGGTTTGGGAGCGACGCTCCATGCTTTATTCCTGACATCGATAGTTTGTCTTCTTTCCCTTGTTTTCTTTAACAGCACAGCCAGGGTTTGCCGATCTTGTTGATCTGTTTGTTTTCTTGTTTCATTGATTTATGTGTTATCTTTTTTCTTTCGTTCCTTCCACTTAATTTAGGTTCACTTTGCTCTTCTTTTACTGTGTTCTGGAGTTATACTCTAGTTCATTAATGTTTTGACAGTCGTTTTTTTGTTTGTTAATGTAAACATTTAAAGTTATAAATCTCTCTCTAAGCACACCATAAGCTTATAAATTTCTCTCTAAGCACATCCCCAAAGACACATTTTGTATTTTTATTATCGTTCAATTTGAATATTTTCTAAATTTCCCTTGTGCACTCTTCTATGAGTCATGGATTACTTAGAAGTATGTTGTTTAATTTTCACACATTAACAGTTTTGAGATATCATAGAATGAATAATTATAATTAATATAATTAAATAGTATATTAATTAATAATGTAAAATTAATAAGTATGTTTTAATTTTCAGTCACAGTTTTTTGAGATATCATAAAGATTAACTATAATTAAAATAAGTACTAATATAATTCATTAATAATATAATACATTAATATAATTAATTTCTAAATTAATTCCACTTTGGTCAGAGAAGATCCTTAACATCATTTAGTCCTTTTATATTTAATGAGCCCCATTTTATTGGCCTACGTGTGGCGTAGCTCGCTGGGGGTGCCGTGCGGACTCGCAGAGAATATGCGTTATGCAGGTTTTGGGTGCAGTAAAGAGGATTCTGTAGCTTTTCTCGTTTGTATCTCTTTGTTCTGTTAGTTGATGAGGGAAGGATGTGAAACTCTTCAACAGTATGGTGGAGCTGTCTGTTTATCCCTCCACTCGTAGTGGGGTTTGCTCCGTGGAGGGTGATGCTCTGTGGGGTGTCATGTATGACCCATGTATGATGGCTGTGTCCCGCATCTCACCAGCCGGGTGACTTTGAGTCATACCCTGTGCCTCGTGAGTGAGGCTGCGAGCCGGGTTCTGCTCCGGGCCTCGGAGAGCACATCTCTTCTCCGCTAAGCAGGTGGTATAGGAGGCTCAGCTCAGCCTGCAAACCCGCCCCGGCGGTGGGTGTAGCTGAATCCGGTTCAGTCCTTCCTGCCCCCGCAGGGCTGCCTGTGCGCTGCCCCGACAGCCAGGATCTGGGGCGTTTGTGCACGGAGTCCGCGCCCGCCCTGCTCTCCCCTCACAGCGCTTCCCCTTCACTCTCCAGGGGTTGGAGTGTCCCAGTCCTCTCTCCGGGTCTTTACATGCTATGGAAGTGAGGCTGCCGGAGGGGCTCAGGCGTGGCCTGCTTTCAGACCAAGGTGGGGGGGGGGAGGGGACGCACCCCTGCTGGTCCCTTCCTCCCAGGTCTCCTCCCGCCAGGCCCCGCCTCCTCAGTCACTCCCGTGGCCTTCAGACTAATCACAGTTGTCCGGAGTTTGTAATTGCCATCTCTGGGAGGGCTGACCTACGGGAGCTCGCTGTCCGTAACCAGACGTGGAGGAATCCATCTGCTTTCTATTTTCCCACATGTTGCTGCTGGTGACTTAAATACTTTGATCCTGTCCTGAAGAACCTGTTATTTTCATCCCTTGGCTATTATTTTGGTGGGATTTTGTAGGCAGCCGCTGTCAATGCATTTATGGAAGCTAGCACTCTAGCCCAGTCTGGACTGTTTTCTCTCTTCTGTGTTGTTTCTGAAACATTTCTGGGTTAAAGGCATAAGCGCTTCCAGGGCCTGTGGTAGAGCTGACCATCCGACCGTGGTTTGTCCGGTCTCCCCCGCAGGAATGGAGCCTGCTCGGGAGGGTCGCCCCGGCTCCCCCGGTCTCTGGTGGCCCGGAGGCCCTCGGTGATGGCCAGGGTGCAGCAGGAACGGGGGTCCCTGGGCAGAACTCCTGGAGGGAGGGCCTTTTCCAGCTGAAGGAACCAACGAGGTTGATTGACCTAAGACTGCATGTCCCTGGCAATAGTGAACTCTCTCCCTGGGTTGGACTTCCAGAACCGGAGCAGAGCGGTGTGTGCCGCTTTAAGCCACCAGGTGGGTCTGATACAGCAGCCCCCGGACGCTCATGTGTTTCCAGATGCAGGTAAACAAGGGAGGAGCCTGCAGGTGCTGGGCAGGCAGCCACGGGTTCCGGAGGGGACCCGAGACACCTCGACACGTGGCTGGGCTGCCAGCCTGGGCCCGGCCACAGGTCTGACCTCAGGAGGCTCCCGGGGTGGCTGGCAGAAGAGGCTGCCGAGGTCGGAGGGCAAAGGCTCAGGCCTGGCTCCTCCTTGCTCTGCATCTGGGTTTGAGGCGTCCACACCGGCGGCGTCTGCATCTTCAGACGGAGCGGCGAGGCTTGCTGGCCAGGGTGTTACACTCCCTCCCAATCCAGTCTGGGGGGGCGCGGATGGAAAGTACGACCAGGACCTCGCCATGCAGTTGAACGCAGAGGGAGCATCCCAGCGATTACGGCATTAAAGTTCCTCCCAGCTGGTGTGGCTCAGTGGCTGAGCATCGACCCATGAACTAGGACCATGGCTCTCGAGCCACATGTGGCTCTTTGGCCCCTTGAGTGTGGCTCTTCCACAAAATACCACGTGTGGGCGCTCACGTACAGTGCGATTGAAACTTCGTGGCCCATGCGCAGAAGTCGGTATTTTGTGGAAGAGCCACACTCAAGGGGCCAAAGAGCCGCATGTGGCTCGTGAGCCGCGGTTTGCCGAGCTGCTTTTTGCCGACCACTGAACTAGGAGGTCACGGTTCGATTCCCAGTCAGGGCACACGCCCGGGGTGTGGGCTCAATCCCCAGCGTGGGGCTTGCAGGATTCTCTCTCATCATTAATGTGTCCACCCCTCTCTCCCTCTCCCTTCCTCTCTGAAATCAATAAAAAACATTTTTAAAAAATTCCACTTCACCGTCACCTCCTGAGCCCGTCGCACCTGCGCGGGCTTAAACGGACAGGATTTATTTCTCTGTCGTTGACACCACCCAGGAGGAGGAATTCTCTGCCGACACCTCTCCATCCGGTGGGCACGGAACCACAATAAGCAGAGTTGGTGCCATCTCTTTATGCAAAACATAGGTTTATTGCTCCCCGAGATTACGGGCTGCAGTGCGCGCTTGCTTTGCTGGTCTATTGAGTAGCACAGGGAGGAATGTGTACTTAATGATACGGTATAAACTTGATAGCTCAGTTCTTATCACAATATTGTTATGGTCAATCTAAGCCTAATATCCTTTTTCATAGCGTTTTCTGCTGTCCTAAATCTTCCCTCTGGAAAGCAATAATCGGAGGCCATCGGCAGAGCTTATGAGAAAATGGCCCTGCTGACAGCCGCCCTGAGCGCCAGCGCAGCGCACGGCTCCCTCGGCGGGGCACCCGGCTCGTTGCAAGGATCCGGGCTCAGCAGCCCCGCCCGGGGGCCCGACGATGAGCCGTTCGCTCCATGCGTGAGCCGGCCAGCTCCGACCGCCAGCCCCCGTGACGGCCTGCCTCCCGTCCCTCAGATTCCGTCTGCATGGCGGTGGCAGAGCTGTGCAAGCAGGCGTGTTTCACGTGTGTTCCCGTCACGCTGGGGCCTGGTCGCCTGAATTCTGTTCTCTCTCCAGGTGCAGGACTCGGGCCTGAGCGCTGGGGGCAGTACCTGTCCTTCATGGAGCCCTGGGCGCTGCCCTTCAGGCACACACAGCGTCCAGCCACCCTCTGTCCAAGGAGGGTTCCTTGCCTTCTCCTGGTCACCAGACTACCAACCCCCACCCAGGCCTTCGAGAACACGGGGCTACCGCTCCCCCTTCCCACGGCGGCACCTCGTTCCTCCCTGCAGCCCCTGGCGATGAGTGGGGTGGGCCCGTCATGGGCCCGGGCAGCGACTGGGCAGTCAGCCGGCCAGTTTCGCTGAGCTGGAAGGTCGTGCATCTCTACATTGGGGTTTTTAAAACCTTGCAATGAAGTGATTTGGCCTTTGGTTCTGGAATTTGCTGCCATAACCTTGTTATCTGCCAAGGAGGCGGCCCGCTGGGCTGGCCCTGGCTGACGGGTGCAGGGGATGAGCGATGGGTTATGGCCGAGGCGACGGTGCGCGGCGCGCAGGTCTGACCTGCAGCGTTAAACACGCTCCTCTGGCAGCCGGGGCGGGGCGGCCGCTCCGGAACGTGCTCCGTCCCCTGGGGAGGACCAGTGTGGAGCCCAGTAAAACGGACGAGGAGGCCCAGGTGCGGTCATCGACCTTTTCAAGGAGAATTGCTGTGTGGACTGCGGTCCATCAGCTGCAAAGTGTGGGTCCCTGACCTTTTCTTAAGAAAGGATCCCATTTATTTCCCATTTCATGGAGTCCACATGCTGAAGTAGCTTCACCAGTCGCCTCCCCTCTGAACACACGCATGCACACACACACACGCAGGCACACAGCTTCTGCCAGGCTATCATGTCCCTGTCCCCCTGCCAGTCAGAGCCTCCTCTGACTGCTGGTCACAGCCTTTGTCACCATCGGCCACAACCAGCGCCCCCACCACGGGGATTTCGTGAGGGGAGCTTGCTGGAAGGGTGCCGGGGGCCCTGTTTTCTGTGCAGGAGCTGAGGACCCAGGTGGGAGCCTTGGGTTGGGTGATCGCCATGGCAGAGTCACAGATTCAGGCAATAAAATGAGAGGAGCCCAGATGTGCACGGGACGTACTTCTCCTGAAAAACTCAGATTCAGGTGGGCGCCTGCCTTTCTTCTGTAACCCGCTGTGAGCCCTTCCTGCTGGCCAGTCCGTGACACCTGCTCTCTGCCGGAGAAGAGGACGGGGGAGCGCGGAGTAATTTCGGGCAGTGAGACGTCTGTGTGACACTGTAACAATGGGCACATGCCAACACACGTTTGTCCACACCCACAGCATGGCGACAGGGTGAACGCCGATGTAGACGATGCACTGTGGGTGAGCACGGTGTGTCTGTGTGGGTTCATCGACGGTAGCCAACGCAGAGCTCCACTCTGCTTGGGTATTGGTGGGGGTGGAGGGTGTGCAGGTGTGGGAGCTGGTGGGGGTAGAGGGTGTGCAGGTGTGGGAGCTGGTGGGGGTGGAGGGTGTGCAGGTGTGGGAGCTGGTGGGGGTGGAGGGTGTGCAGGTGTGGGAGCTGGTGGGGGTGGAGGGTGTGCAGGTGTGGGAGCTGGTGGGGGTGGAGGGTGTGCAGGTGTGGGAGCAGGAACAGCTCTGTGTCTTCCATTCAGTTTCGCTGTGAACCTGGATCTGCTCTAAAAAAAAGTTATTACAAAAGGTTAAAACCAGCTGCACTGGGGTACTCCAGAGAGGCAGACCAGTAGGGTGTGTGTATGGGACGGATAGATAGTAAATAGAGAAGTAGAGGAATAAATGATAGATAGATAGATAGATAGATGATAAATAGAAAGATAGATGGTAGGTAGATAGATGATAGATAGATGATAGATAAGTAGATAGGTAGATGATAGATAGATAGATACCGATTGATTTCAAGGAATTGGCTCCTGTGATTGTGCAGGCTGGCATGTCCAAAACCTGCGGGGAGGCCCAGGCTGGAGACCCGGCGGGGCTGGGGGTGCAGCTGGTGTCTGAGGGCCGTCTGCACGCAGGGTTCCCCTTCCCCAGGCACCTCGGGCTTCTCTTAAGGCCTCAACAGACTGGGTGAGGCTCCCACAGAGTAGGAAGTGTCACCCACTTCACTCAGAGCTGCTGACCTGAATGCCAGTCTCCCCTGAGGTCCCCCGTCACAGTGGCCTAGATTGGCGTTTGGCTGGGTGTTGGGGCCCCGCAGCCCAGACAAGCTGACGTGAAAGGAACCATCGCAGTCTACAATGCAGCACCTCCCTGTACAGCGTGAGTTCAGAAAAGTGGGAGTAGCCTTTGCATGTTTTTTCAAGTGAGAACTTCCTTTTTTCTGATCTTGGAGGTAATAGCACACCCTCATGTATTTAACCATGAACCAGAGTGAAGTGTAGGGAGGTAAGAAGAGTCAAAAGCCATTCCCATATTTCTCTCCCCAGAGGAGCCACTGTTCACATCTCTCTAAGCAAACAGGCGTGCATGTGTGTGCACACGCATACATGCTCACAAGGGGATGGTGCACAGCTGTGGCCTTCCGTGTCCTCCCAGAGACACCCTGGGCTCCTGGGTGAACATGGGTGTCTGTCTCTCTTACCGGTGGCTTCTGTAGTGTCCGCTGAACCCACAGATCATCATTGATGCGACCGGCCGCGTGACCATGGGGTGTAGGCTGGTGCCCTGTGATTTGAACATGTTTTGCACAGTTGCCTACTGATCTGCTTGGGGCAGACTTCCTGGAGAGGGACGTCTGGCCTCGAGGGTCCGCGGGCCAGATCTGGGCTCCTGCTCAACGGGCTGGTGGTCTCACCAAGCAGGTCTCTATTCTGTTGGGAGAACTTTTGTTCTTTAAAATAGTGAATATTTTATTGTTATAGGAATGATCATATAGACCAGCTGTGGGCAAACTACGGCCCGCGGGCCGGATCCGGCCCGTTTGAAATGAATAAAACTAAAAAAAAAAAAAAAAAGACCGTACCCTTTTATGTAATGATGTTTACTTTGAATTTATATTAGTTCACACAAACATTCCATCCATGCTTTTGTTCCGGCCCTCCGGTCCAGTTTAAGAACCCATTGTGGCCCTCGAGTCAAAAAGTTTGCCCACCCCTGATATAGACTATCATAAACATATAATTTAATGTTGATGTCTTGCCTTATTTTAAATCTTAAAATCTTTAACATAATGAAGTTCTTAATTTTCAAGTTCCCTGTTACTGAATTACCTTACTTGACAAGTGTCTTGCTCCCCACTCCTGCCTGTAGGCCATAAATTACAGTGTGAACGGCCGCCTCTGAATTGGGAACCCTAACCGCCATGGGAGGATGGGATCCCGGGGTCTCAGGAGCCCAGCGGCTGCCCTTCATTGCTGAAGGCGAGGTGGGCGTGGCTGCCTTAAGGGATGACAGCGCCAAGTCAGTGATCAGAGCATGCTGGCTTGCAGGGGCCTGTGGTGTTGGCGAGCTGATCACGGCGTCTCTAAAGTGAAATACTGGTAAATCGTTTACTAAATTTTCACTTGATCCATAAACGCTTAAGTGAAAGATTTCTAGGCCAAGTGAACCGAACTCCAACTTGAATCATGGAAGAGCCGACAGCCCCCCTTGAATGGCGGGGGAGATGCATCCTTACAGGAGGGAGCCAGGAGCACACTTTTAACTATTTGTGATCTTGTGTGTGGGAAGGGCTGTCTGCATTGCTGCTTTTATACCCGAGTCCTTGAAATGCACCCGTCGTTCTCCTTGAGGCTTTAAAGCCTTCGCCTCTGTGTGTGGCCTGTCCCGGGCAGAACAGAAGAAAGGAGAGAGAATGAGGTTCCTTTATCAGAATGCAGGACGGGCTGGTTAGCTGGCGGCACTGTTGACACCAAGACGGTGACCTTCGCCGGGAAGTACAAATCCGGTGACGACCGGTGCCTCTGCAATCAAGATGGTGGCTGCACGGGGGGTGCAGGGAAATGTGAGACGCGGCCAGCAGTGGGCGGTGGGGACAGGATTTATGATCTCAGTCCTGAGAGGAGTGGGCAGGCTGCGAAGGAGAGAAGTTGAAGGGCATTTAATTTGAACAGAGCCTTCCCCGCAGCGATGGCGTTCCCTGGGCGGAGACGGCTGCTGGTCGCGCAGACAGATGCTTCGGGTCCTCCCAGTGCAGGATCCCAACACACATGCTCAGTCTCACTGTGACGGAGACGGGCCTGCTCGTCTGCAGAGGGGGAGGCGGGGGCAGGCGTCCAGGGGGCCTTGTCTGCCCACTCCACACGGGGGCCTGGTCACACTGGCACCCTTGACCGGTGTGGGGGGACCTTTCAGAACCCTGAGGCCTTGTCCCCAGGCCCTGCCTGTGTGGGGCGACCACATGTGCCCTGAGGTGCATCATAGTGAGGTCCTGGGTCCCGCAATGGATCCCGCCCCGGGTGTGTCCCATCTGTGGGGCGTTTAACCCAAGTACAGAGCCCAGTGGCAACCCCTTCGCGGGCACCGTTCTCTGCACTGACGTTGTCAGACTCAGCTTGCATTTCAACGACGGGTGATTCCGTCAGGAACGTGGCCTTCTTTCTGGGTTAACCCCGAGTCTCTGGTAGTTTTCTGAAAACTATATTTTTAGTGTTCCATTTCGTGTTTTTTTTTTTTCAACAAATTGCCTGAAATCTTTTGCAAAGTTGTGTTTTATTGTGAAAAGATTTAAAATGTTGGCGCCTCGCATTATCTCTTTTCTACAGACCGTTCTGTCTTAATTACTCCGGCAAATTTAGAGAGAATCCTTCGCCATGGGGGTCATTTATTTCCACGTTTTTGTCACCCAGAGGTATTTATACATTTCATCGTGGCAGGGACTGGGGGGGAGGAGGTGGGGGCGGGGCGGGGGGGGGAGGGACCGGCTGTCGCTGGCCTCTTTAGGATGGAACCATGCTGAAGAGCCAGCTCCGCTCAGCACCTGGTCAGCACCCGCGTCTCCCAGACCATGAGGTGCAGCCTTCGCAGCAGCTGGGAGGGGACCTCAAGCCCACCTCCCTCACCTGGACGCAGCCCTCAGGCTACTTCATTCAGCATGAGAAACCCTGGGTCAAACGCAGAACCGGGCAGGACAGCGGGTGAGCGGTGAGGACCTCGTGGTCCTGGGCAAGCGGGAAGGGGCGCCGTCCCCCCCACCTGGAGCACAGGCCTCCGAACGGGGTCAAGTCCTGCAGGGGCTCTGCCCGGGGAGGGTCTGCACGGGGTCTGGGGAGGCGCCTGCCCGTGTGGGGTGGGGGAGAACGGCTTCTCCGTAGTCCTCCACGGACATCGGCTTGGAGACACTTCCCCCGGGTCCGTCGCGGCTTCCACCTCCTCACAGCCTTTTGCCCGTGTGTCTGAATGCGAGGTTCCTCTCCTTCCTCTTGTAAAGACACCCGGAACCCATGGGCTTCTCATCTTGAGGTCTTTCATTCCACCTGCAAAGACCCTATTTCCAAACGCAGTCACATTCACAGGCCCGGGGGCAGGACATGCATAATCTTCTGGGGCCACCGTTCAACCCCTCATATCTTCCCTTGATCGGCTTCCAGGCAGCGGGGAATCCTGGCCTGGCTGGGGGAGCGGGTGGTGGTGGAGGCTCTGACCCCGCGTTGCGTGTTTCAGGGAGGGGATGCAGGGCAGGCAGACCATCTGGTGACACCCCAGAGTGTGGTGACCTCAGTGTGCATCCTGGCTGCCTCAACACAAAGTTACCTTCTATTTAATGCTAATGAAACAGCCCCGCAGCCAAGCTTCCTGCTGCCCGGGATTTGGCCTCGTTTCCACGCTCTCTACACGTCTCTACCTCCCCACGTCTCTCTCTCTCCATCCTTGAAAGCTGATGTCTGCAGAGCGGAGTGTGGGAAGGAAATGCTAGGTTATTACATCTTAGACCAGTGGCCTGGTGCACGGATTCGTGCACATGGAAAGGAAATTAATTAGAAGAAATATTTTAATATTGCTATTCGCCCTTTCTCTGTAATAGAAGTGTCAACCGAATTCACAATTGACAATGACAGATCAAAACACTTGCGTGCGACTGGCATCAGCGAGTGCTTTATATGTATTGCGCATGCGCGAGTCAACGTTTATTTTTAAATTGTCAGTGAGCATCATATGTACCGGCTGATTGGTTGGTTGGATGGTCGGACGGATGTATGGTCGGTCACTTAGCCTTTTATACATATGGATGATTACTTAAAGGGTTATTATAATTATTTTCTATTTAAAATAATTAATATTCAAACGAATTAACATTTTCTAGCAAGGATGGAGATGGACCCCCTCCCTGGTGTCTCTGTCGGACAATGGCACCGCACCTGCTCTCCAGGTGGGGGCTCACAAGGCAGACGGGGAGGCAGAGGGGCCTCAGCCATGTTTGCTCCCTGCAGACGAGGGAGTCTTGCGTTTAAAGGAAATCATCTCCTTTAAAACGTGGGCTGTACAGAGCCCCGAGCAGAAAATGTGGCTGTGGCTGTGGCTAGCAGTGCAAATAACAGACGAAGCCTTGTGTCCAGGGCCAGCTCTCCAGCAGCCATGTCAAGTAGTCAATCGGCCAGTGAAGCCAGAGGATCAAACTGGGCGAGACAAGAGGAAGGTGCACAGAGGATTTGAAATGGTTGAGAAGGCTGCATGAGCTATGGATTTGTGCCCCTATTAATTTTCAAAGGGAATGGAATTGAGAGTTAGTTTCCATAGACTCAGACGCACCCGTCGGCGATCAGTAGGCGTGTTTTGACAGTTGCCCTGTAATCACCGCCCTGATGAACACACGGAGGACTTCTCACCTCGGGAGCCCCGTCCTGCCTCCCCCTCCCCACTCCCAGCCCCAGGCAAACACCGCCTGCTTTCTGTTACTGAAGATGCATCCCACACAAATGCAATTGCACACTTTGTCTTCCTTAGTGTGTCTGGTTCCTTAGCTCAGCGTAATGATTTCGAAGGCGCGTTCATGTTGTGTGTGCGTCGGTAAAATAAATTCGTTTTTATTGCCGAGTAGCGTTCTGGTGGTTGGCTGCACTACAGTGGCTCACGCACTCGTCTGCTGATGCCAATTTGGGCTGTCTCTGTGGAAAGATGTCTGTGGGTCCCCTCGCACCAAGCAAGTCTGAGATACACCCCCACAGGCGAAGGGCTCAGGCCCCCCGGATGCCTCCACGTCAGATGCAAGTCCAGGTCGTCACCTGGGCTTCTGCCCGAACAATAGATCGGAGGCTACGGCAGCTCACAGAACTCGGGGGGACAGTCGCTCACTAGTTACAGGGTTATTGTACACGAGTACAATTTAGGAACAGCCAGAGGGGAGGAAGGCACGGGGCCCCGCATGTGGGAAAGGACCGGAGCTTCCACACCCTCCCCGGGCCTCTCTCCCAGCGCCTTGCCCTGGTCACCACCCCAAAGCTCTCTGAACCCCTGCTTTGGGGCTTGTATGGAGACCTCAGAACGGAGGCATGGCCGATGAAATCATTAGCCCATCGGTCCTTTCCCCGTCTCCTGAGGTGGGGGAGGCAGGACTGAAAGTTCCACCCCCCTGCCGACCAGGTGAGTTCTCTGGCTACCTGCCACCGTCCGGAGGTGGCCCAGGAGCCACCAGTCCCCAGTCACCTCATTAACACGCACGAAGACACCTGTTACTCGGAGGGTGTTTCTCTAAAAACGGAAGTTTTATTTCTGAGGAAGTTTAGTTTTCTTTTTGGTTCAGCGTTTTGGGTTCTAAGAAAACCTCTCTCAAGGTCTCAAAGATTTTCTTTTAGGTTTTCTTCTAGAGGTTTTATAATTTTGGCTTTTATGTTTAGGGCTATTTTATTTATTTTTGAGGTTTATGGTTTATTAAAACATGAATATCTTCAAGGCAGAGTCATAGAAATTGCAGATACTTTACATTAAACAAAGTCATGCTTTCAACAGAGAAAAGTAATAAGATTGTTCTGTTTTCCACCTAATTACAGGATTTATAATATAAATACATGTACATGAAATGGTAGTTTTCTCCAGGCAGTGTAGGTGGGGAAAGAGACACAAATTTAAAATGATCCTGTGACCATCTGCTACCAACACTGTTACCGTGTCTCTATGATTGTGTGTGTGTGTGTGTGTAACCTGGGGTATGGACCCAACTCCGCTCTGTGCACAATATAAACCATAGTTCCTGTCCCCTCTACCCTTACCTTTTCCTCCTCCTCCTCCTCCCCCTCCTCCTCCTCCTCCTCCTCCTCCTCCTCCTCCTCCTCTTCCTCCTCCTCCTCCTCTCTTCTCCTTCTTCTATATTCTTTTAGGCAAAGGCTCTTATTTGCTCCCAGGGCCTGTTAGGATTATAGGTGCGGAGGTGTTTTTTTGTAATTATATTTTCATTTCCAGGTAATTGTAGATTCACACGCAGTTATAAGAAATCAAGGAGAGAGGTCCTGGACTCTTTACCCAGTGGTAATGTCTTGCAAACTAGAGCGCAATATCTCAGCCAGGATCTGACCCTGACACAGTCACGCTAGCGGACATTTCCCTCCCTACAAGGACCCCCGTGTTGCCTCGATAGCCACCTCCACTGCCCTCCTGCCCCCGGCAACCGCGAATTTGTTCTCCAATTCTATAATTTTGCCACTTGAAGAATATTAACAAATGGCATCATGCAGAATGAAACCTTCAGGCTTGGCTTTTCTCCCTGAGCGTGGTTTCCTGGAGATGCGTGCGGGCCGCAGCATGCATTAGCAAGCTGTCCCTTTGTGTCTCTAAGCAGCATTCTGTGGTACAGCTGTGCCGCCGAGTTCTTTAACCACTCATCCATTCAAGGGCATTCTGAATTGTTTCCAGTTTTTGTCTATTATGAATGACGATGCTATACATATTGTATATAGGTTTCTGTCTGAACATCAGTCCTCATTTTTCTGAGATAGTGTCCTGGAGTTCAATTGCTGGGTTATGTGTTTAGTTTTTATGGATCTTCTGTTTCCATGGAAACTGCCCACAGGTTGGCCAGCGTGGCTGTACCGTTTTCACAGGAATCCCGTTTCTCTACATTCTCGCTAGCTTGTGATATTGTCACTGTCTTTCACGTCAGCATTTCAGTGGTTGTGTGGTGGTGCTGATTTGCATTCCTCTCGTGGCAAACGATGTCGAACATATCCATGTGCTTATTTGCCAACTGTACGTCCTTTTTGGTAAAATGTCTCTTCGTATCTTTTGCTCATTTTTCTAATTAGTTAGTTTATTTTTTTTTTAATTGTTGAATTTGACAGTTCTTTTTACATGTAGGTATATTAGTCCTTCGTCAAATACATTATTTACAAATATTTTCTCCCCACCTGTAGCTTTTTCTCTTCATCCTGTTAACAGGGTCTTTTGCAGAGCAGCAGTTTTAATTTTGATGAAGTTCATTTAATTATTATTATTTTTTTCTTTTTTTGGATCATGTTTTGGGTATCACGTCTAAGAATTATATGCCTCGCCCTAGATCCTGATTTTCCCTCATGTTTTATTTTCGAAAAGTTTTTATAGTTTATATCTCATATTTAAGACTGTTCATATTTGCAGTTAACTTTTGTACAAGGTGCTAATATAGGTCAGAGTCCCTCCTTACTTACTTTTGTTTTGCCTTTGGATGTCCAATTGGTGCCCTCAGACCGTTTGTTGAAAAGTCTGTCTTCCCTTCATTGATTGTTTTCACATATTTGTCAAAAATCAGTTGGCACATTGGTGTGGGTCTGTTTCTGGGTCCTCCGTTCTGTCCATGGTCGGAATGTCTGTCCCTCTGCCAATGCCACACAGCCTTGATGAATGCACCTACGTGTTAAGTCTTGAAATCAGGTAGACTGATTCATCCTATTCTTTTTCAAAACTGTTTTAGCTATTCTAGTTCCTTTGCATGTCTATATTCATTTCAGAATAATTTTGTCTATATTCATAAAATCGTCCGTGAGGTTTTTGATAGGAATCGCATTAAACCTGTGTGCCAATTTAAGAGGAATTGACATCGTTGTTACGTTCTATCTAATCACCCATGAACATGGTATATCTCTATGTTTAGTTAGGTATTTTTTTATTTATTTCGTTAACATTGTGTCATTTGCATTATACAAGTCATATACCTGAATTACTACATTTATACCTCATTATTTCATTTTTTGAATGATTATAAATGATTTTGCATTTTTTACTTTTGGTGTTCACATATTTGTTGCTAGTGTATAGAAGAAAATTGGATTTTGAATGTTTATCTTACATAGTATACCTTTGCTGAACCTACTTATTAGTTCTAGAAGGGTTTTTTAATATATTTTTATTGATTTCAGAGAGGAAGAGAGAGAGATAAAAACATCAATAATGAGAGAGAATTATTGATCGGCTGCCTCCTGCATGCCCCCCAATGGGGATCAAGCCCGCAACCCAGGCATGTGCCCTTGACCAGAATCAAACCTGGGACCCTGCAGTCAGCAGGCCGATGCTCTATCCACTGAGCCAAACCAGCCAGGGCTAGAAGGTTTTTTTTGGTAGATTCCTTGGGAATTTCTAAGTAGACACTCATATCATCTGCAAATAGGGGTAGTTTATGTATTAATTTTTCTTTTCAGTCTGTATGCCCTTTATTTCCTTTTCTTGTTACGCTGGCTAAAATTTCCGACACTATGTTGAGTCAGAGTGGTGAGAACAGACATCCCAGCCTGCTCCCGATCCTGGTGGGAGCGTGTTCAGGCTTTCATCACTAGATATCATGTGAACTGTAGGCTTTTTGTAAGTTCTTCATCAAGTTGAGGAAATTCCTCTCTTTTCCTATTTATCTGAGAGTTTAAAAAAATCATAAATGGTTGTTGAATTGTGTCAAATTATGTTTCTGTGTTGATTAATATGGCCATGGGAATTTTCCTCTTTAGCCTGTTAATGTGGCGGATTACGCTGGTTGATTTTCAAATATGGAACCAGCCTTATATCCCTGGAATAAACCCCATTTGGCCATGGTGAATAATGATTTTTATACACCGCTGAATTCTGTGTGATAATATTTTGTTAAGGGTTTCTGCATCTATATTCATGAGGGATATTGATTTGTAGGATTCCTTTTTGTATTTTCTTTGTCTGGTTTTGGTTTTATTACCCCTGAAATCAAAACCAGACAAAGAAAATGAAGTTTGAGATTTCCCTGTTTCTTGTTGGGATGAATAGTTTTCTGTTGAAGCATGGACATTTTTTGTTCTGTGGGGCTGAGAGGGAGTAGGAACTGGCCATGGGGGAGCGTGGGGACCCGGTCCTCTATGCCAGGGGCCCTGAATTATAGGGCCCCTGCTGCAGGCCGGGAGCAGTCAGGTAGCACTTGGGGCACAGAAGGAGGGGCCAGTCAAGACACATGGAGCTGGCAGGTTATGGTTTGTGGCCCTTCAAGGATGTTGTTATGGGCTGAATGTGTCTCCCAAAGACAAAGTCCTGGACCCCTCGACCTTCGAATGTGACCTTGTTGGGGAACAGGGTCTTTGCAGGTGATCCAGTGCAGACAAGGTCATTGGTTGGGCCCTTATCCAAGGTGATCGGTGTCCTTATAAAAAGCGGAAATCTGGACACAGAGACAGACACGCGTAGAGGGAGGTGATGTGGTCAGGGCGGGCACAGGTCTGCGGGAATGGCCTGAGAGTGCACCGACCGACCCACAGAGGCGGCTGTGAGCAGCTCGTGAAGAGCTGGGACCCAGAGCAGGCTGCAGGGTGGGGGTGCGGGGCCGTGGGGTGCTCCGTGGGGCCTTCTCTGAAACACACAGGGTGTCCGATGACTGACTTAAACACGGCGGGTGATCGTCCTGCGGAGGAGGGCCTGTGATCGCAGACTGTCCCTGGTCCTGGCTCGAAACTGGCCTCCATTAACAAGGCTCCTCTGACTCTTTGCTCGCTCTTTTTGCACGATGGGGGGCTCTGGCCATCGTCCCTTCTCTCTGATCAAGCATGTCTGGTCCCTCAACAAGGACTCATGGGACCTGAGGCCCAGACCCCTCAGAGTCCAGGATGGGCCTGGCTGCTCCAGGGTGTCTGGTCCCCTTGAGATGCGGTCTGGATCGGCCAGAGACTGGACACTTAGCTGCTCCTCGGGAGCTTGTACGTGGAGTTTGAACTGTCCTGACAGCTCAGATGGGGGTGTGTGGCACGTGACAGGGTCCTGGGTGGGGGTAACCCCCAGCAGAGATGACCCCTCGCTACCCTTAGTCCCGACTGTAAATCCCTGAGCTGTCGGCCTTCTCCAGGCAGAGAAAGGCCCAGCCTGGTCTCGGGGTTGTTTTGTGCCTTCCTGGCCCGACACTGCCCTGTGATCTCCCAGGCCTTCTCCAAGCACAGCCTGGCAGAGCGGGGGCACCGGTGTGCATGCCGGGACACCGATCGCAGAGCACGTGGGCATCTCGGGTCTGCACTCTGGTCCCGTCTTGCCTGCAGCCCTGCCAGGGACTCACCACAGGCCAAGAAAATTACCTGCTGCGGCCGGAGAGTGAAGCCAAGCACAGAAGTGCTGGTGCCGAAAACAGTCCCCCGGGAAAGATGGCCTGGTGAAGGAGCATCCTGTAGCTGAGTGAGTTAGGCAGAGGGCTGGGCGAAGCCTCCTGCAGGGACCCCCAGACAGGGGCCTCCACACGCCCTCCACACCCCTGCACACTGGCCCACATTCACACTGGAGCGGTGTGGCCGTCAGGGTCCCTTCTGGCTCTGAGCAGCTCTCTTCTCTGCCTCGGACACAGGCCTGGTCATGGCCTGGGTCCCTTGGGTTTTCGGTTGGGTTCCATCAGTGGGGGCTGCCTCCCTCCCCCCAGCCAGAGTTCTGCTTTGGGTAGCAGCTCTTGGAAACTCATTTATTTACTTTTCTCTACTCTGATGGCAGAATTAAAACCAAATATGTTTAGGATTAATATTTTTACCTGAAAAATAAAAGCCTTTTCGAACAAAACAAATTTCACTATGGCAGCAGGAAAACTTATTTTAAAAGCATTTTAAAACCTTATGAGTTTTGTTTGTTTTTTTTCAACTGAAGATGAATTAATAACTAAAACATCTTTGGAAAAGATATAGCTTGCTGGCTTTATTTTGCTCACAACTGAAGAAATAGCGAGGTGTAAATAACGATTGATTTGCGGCTCCCGTGACCACATTATTATTTTGATTAAACGATGAATGCTGTGAACTTTAAACACTGATCTATTGGCATCCTACCTTCTGGCTTCTGCAGACAGTTTTACAATCAGTAGGTTTGCAGAAACTCTGGGAGCTCAGGTTCCGTGCTCCGGGGGAAATGATAGTGCGTGGCCACTGCTTCCTTTCTCCGGCCACCCCAGGACGTGGGGGGAGGGGGGCGGCGGGGGGGACCGTTTATCTTAGGCCGAGTGTGGCTTCCAGTTGACGGAAGGCCCCTGGCCCTCCGTCTGTGGTAATTAATATTAATGAAGGTTGGTGATTAATACTCGGCCTGGAATACAGTGGTATGGGTGTTCTATAGACTGATCATTTAACAGTCTGTGAAGTCAATGCCATGGACCAATCGGCTATGAGGAAACAATAATGTGAGAAAGGAGGGAGACGGTGGCAGCCCTTGGCTTCACTCCATCCCTGAGTGCTGGTGGGCAGCCGGGATCACCTGGCCGGTCTCCATCCCCCCGGCCACCTTGTGCTGCTTCCTGAGGGTCGATGTTCTTCTTGTGGCTAAGAGGCCGCCCACGTGGATGGCGGGGCTGCAGCGACAGCCAGGGGTGTGGCCCGAGAGGCCCCTCACTCATCTCCACGGCGTGTCCTCAGGGCGGCTGACCGCGCCTTCAGGAGGCGGGTGTCCCTTGGCTCCATCATTACGTCGGGTGCTTTCCGGCCCCGAGGCCAGCGCAGAGAATTCGGAGGCAGGGCGAGCTCTGGGTTGACACAACTAATGAGGTTGAATGGACAAATTTCAGAAATAACCCCTGGAAATCCTCGTGGGCTTCAGAGGAAAGCGTGAACGTTTCCCAGGTGACCTCCCCTCCCCCGCTGATAGCGCACAGATATATCAGGAATGTCTTTTATCACTTTGACAATAGAATCACGTCTCCTTTGCTGGGTTATTCTCTGATCAGTGAAACGAAGCTCTGATCCTGCATGTCACTCATCCCCAAAATGAGGCCTTGGGTCTTTAATGCCGGAAGGTGAATGCCTTCCGAGAATCCTGATTTTATGGCGGCAGATGCCGAAAAGAATGCTGGGAGGCTGGGCTCTGGGCCCTGATGCAGCCGCGGTCTCTAAGGGAGTGTTGGGTGGGGGGGGTGATGGAGAGTCCAGCAGGTGGACTGGCGAGGGCTGGCGAGGCTGCCCACCTGCCGGACCGGCTTTGCACTCAGGCCTCCGCAGGATTGTGACATGGACGGGCGTCATACAGTTCACTGCGACGCTGACTCCCCGGGGTTAGGGTAGGCCCACAGGCTAAGGCCCCCACAGGACTGCCCTCATCTCAACACCAGCGTCACCTGGGGCTCCCCAGGCCACCCACACTTCTGTTCCAATTGCCTACAAATCAGGGGTACCCCAGAGCCCCCTTCCGGTTCAGTGATTCACTAGAACGACCACAGACCTCTGGAAGGGGCAAATGTAAGTGATCAGGGAGGTGGGGGCCACACAGGGCGGGCGGGGTCTGGTCTGGAATGGCCCCAAGTGCAGGTGCTCAACAGTCAGTCCTGGAAAGAGGCGGGACCCGGGGATGCGCCTGGGAGCTCAGAGGCCAGCCTGACCCATGCTCCTGGGCAGTGACAGTCTTGCCCCGTCCCACCTGCCCTCAACCTCATAGGGGTCCCCGACCTCTGTGTGGGGCAACAGGTCCTCCGGATGTAGTAGTTTACCGTGAGGCTGCCGGGGGAAGGGGGGGGGTGCTTCTTCTCTCTCTCTCTCTCTCTCTCTCTCTCTCTCTCTCTCCCTCCCTCCCTCCCTCCCTCCCTCCCTCCCTCCTTGTCTCTCTCTTTCTTTTGCTTCTTCAAAGGCTTCCT
This sequence comes from Myotis nattereri, assembly GCF_964212035.1. Lineage (NCBI taxonomy): Eukaryota > Metazoa > Chordata > Mammalia > Chiroptera > Vespertilionidae > Myotis > Myotis nattereri. The sequence continues at coordinate 57,366,872 of NC_138088.1, read as the reverse complement.
ACAACTTCAAATGTGCCATGGCCTGTGAGAATCTGCTCTTTGAAGACTCAGAGCAGAATCACACGCTCCGGAGAGAGATGGCGTCCTGCGACTCACGTGGACGCCCGAGAGCAGGAATGTGACCCTGCGAGCTGGTCCCAGGCGGCCGGCTGGGCGGAATCTGGCCAGGCTGGCCCTCGTGGTCGTTTCCATGCGACGGCTGATCTTTTAAAAAAAAGTTTATATATATATATATTATTGTTGACAGTATTGTGGCTGCCCCTCCATTTCTCCCCTCCGCACCCAGCCCTGTCCCACCCGGGCCTTCTGGCTTCTTGCATAAACTGGCTCTCCGGCTGCCCTCCCTGGCGCTGTTCTCAGGGAGCACAGGTGGGTGCTGCCGCAGCCACCAGGGCGGCGGCCTCCGAGGCACTGAGGACGCGGCGGTGAGTGAAGCCCACGGGCACATGGGACGAGCACCCCATCGGCACCCCCGGCTCTGCTCCGTGCAGAGCTCAGACCCCTGTTAATGTCACGACGAAGCGGCTCTTCCTACTTCAAAGCGGCTCAGGGACACCTGGAACTCATCGCAGGCTTCCGTGGCCGAGGAGCACACACCTCAGCTTCCCAGGCGGCCCCTGGGCGGCTCCAGGCACCAGGTCCTGGGATGCCCTGCAGGTGGCAGCTCACTCTGCCGGCTGCTGGGGTCCCCGGGGCACGGAGGAGGCTGCGGATGCTCTCCTGCAGCCTTTGGAGTGGCTGTCGCCCCAGGGACACTCCAGCGTTGGACCTGGGGCCTCCAGCAATGGGAGGGAAGACATTTCTGTTGTTGCGGCCCCAAGGTCATGGAGGTCACAGGAAGCCAGTCCAGATAGCTCTTGGGAAACGGCCCGTTTCTCCATCTGCCGCCCCAGTCCCTTCCTGCCTCGGGCTGGTGCCAGGGTCCGACCTTTGGAGCCTCCGTTCCCTTTGGTCGTTTCTAATCAGGGGCCAAAGCCCAACTGCAGAGAGAAAGGCCCTGCCCAGAGGCGGGAGCGGAGGGTGGGGGCTCTGGGAGCAGGGGGACCGCAGTGGGAGGGGAGGGGAGGATGGTGCTGTTGGCGAAGGCAGGGATCCAGGAGAAGGAGGTGGTGAGGGGCGGGGCCCACGTGCCCTCTGTCCCCTGCACCAGAGGGGAGGCTGGCAGGCATCCAGGCTGGTCCCTGCCCAGCTTACAGACACTCAGGGCAAACTTGCCCATCGGGTTACATCCTCTTTCATTTCAAGGCTCTGCCAGGCTCTTAACAATTAGTTCATGGATCTCAATTCGTGACGCGGAGTCGAGCAAGCTCTCCATTGATCGTAGCTCAGCAAACAGAGTGGCTTCCTGAGCGGCGTCTGTGTGATCAACCAGAACAGTTCTGGGTCCTCGGACGGCGCCTTCGGCGATGGTGCCGGCAGTTGCTATCAGTCCTCAGGGAACCCCGTGATGGGCAAGTGGCAGCCCTGGCTTCCGGCTGCAGGCAGGGGGTGCACACTGAGGGAGCCGGTCACAGGGAGAACCGGCAGGCTCCACAGGCTGCTCCCGGCCTCAGCTGGGTCTGACCTAGCGAGCTGCTCCTGGGGCTGGCCTGGGTGGCCGGGGGCACTTTCATCCCCAGATGCTTCCTCTCAGTAGCGCCCCCCCACCCCGCCCCCATGCCTGGAAGTGGGGAGCCAGGCCTGGACAGAAACACACGGCCTGACTCACCATCTCATTGTCACACAGTTGGCTGTCTTCTTGCTCCTTGGACTCCAGTCTTGTCCGCATTTAAATACAGACGGGGCGGACCCTGGGGATGCGCTGTAATTGGAGGCCCGGTGGCGCCCTCTCCGGGGGTTCGTGGGTTCGCACCGAGCCTCAGGCCTTGTGCTATTCATTAAGGTGTTCATAGGGACGGGAAAGAGACATTTCAAGGGTTTGATGAAATTAAGACTTTCCTGTTAGCTGGCAAAACTCAGAAGGGGGTAGAGATACATCAGCCCACAGGATTGAAGACTGGGAAGCAGAAAAGCATGTGGTCTGGGCAGGGGCACTTTGAGCCACAATATAATTTAAACTCAGCCAGTTTGCTGCGATGTCTCTGCCAAAACACGCTTCTCCCAGGCTCATGGATCAGGGCTCCTGCTCTGAATCGTCTCTCGGTTCTCGGTTCTGAATAAAATGTTCAAACGCTCTCCCCAGAAGCAGGCCAGCCCGTGGCTGCCGCAGGGAACCGGAGCTGGGCCGTAGCAGGCAGGTGTTGGGTCTGCCCAGGTAATGAATATCTGCAGAGCTCAGGCTCAGAAGGAAAGGCCCTGTCAGGGCACATGCCCAGGTTGCAGGCTCCATCCCCAGGAGGGGGCGTGCAGGAGGCAGCCGGTCAGTGATTCTCTCATCATTGATATTTCTCTCTCTCCCTCTCCCTTCCTCTCTGAAATCAATCCTATATCCTATATAATAAAAGGATAATATGCAAATTGACCCCAACAGTGACGACCAGGAGCGACTGGTCGCTATGATGTGGACTGACCATCAGGGGGCAGACGCTCAATGCAGGAGCTGACCCCTGGTAGGCAGTGCTCTTCCACAGGGGGAGTGCCGCTCAGCCAGAGGCCAGCTCATGGCTGGCCACTGCAGCAGTGGTGGCAGGAGCCTCTACCTCCTCTGTGGCAGCGCTAAGGATGTCTGACTAACGGCTTAGGCCTGCTCCCCCCAGACATTTGTTGAACTAGAAGTCAGGCCTAAGCCATTAGTCAGACATCCTCCGAGGGCTCCCAGGCTGCCAGAGGGATGTCTGACTGCCAGTTTAGGCCAGATCCCAGGGAAGCAGGTCTAAGCAGGCAGGTGAACATCCCCCAAGGGCTCTCAGACTGTGAGAGGGTGCAGGCTGGGCTGAGGGACACCACCCCCCCAGCCCCCCCGCCAGTGCATGAATTTTTGTGCATGGGGTCTCTAGTAAAATATATTTAAGAAATAGTCTGTCATAGTATATTTGTGGATATGATTTAAGGGAATTGAATTAATTACATTGGTAAACGTTGCTTAAGAACAATGACTAAGTTTTGCTTCTAAGGTATTAAATTCAATATAATGAGAATTCCATTTTGAGGAAAGTGGGCATCCCCTCCAGCTACAGACCACATGTGTTTTCCCCTGCGTGATGAAGATGAATTATATTAAATTTCCTGATGTTTCACAAGGAATGTGCCCTCATACATATGATTCTTGCTCTCCTGGGGCTTAGTGTTTAGACCAGTGGTCGGCAAACCGTGGCTTGCGAGCCACATGTGGCTCTTTGGCCCCTTGAGTGTGGCTCTTCCACAAAATTCCGGCTCTTCCACAAAATACTGACTTCTGCACATGGGCCACGAAGTTTCAATCACATTGTACGTGGGAGCCTGCATGTGGTATTTTGTGGAAGAGCCACACTCAAGGGGCCAAAGAGCCGCATGTGGCTCTCAAGCTGCGGTTTGCCCACCACGGGTTTAGACCATCGGTTCTCAAAGTGTGGTCCCTGGACCAGCGGCCCATCATAACCTGGAAACTTGTTAGAAATCCCAATGGGAAGCCCCCACCCACAGACCTGTTGAATCCGAAAGTCAGGGGCTGGGCTCAGCCATCGGAGCTTTCGTAACTTTCCGCGATTCTGGTCCACACTCAGGTTTGAGAACCGTTGGCTCTGGTTTTCTGTTTATTCTTAGGTCAGTTTGACAATCGGTATTTGTCTAGAGAATGGCCCATTAAATCCAGGTTCTCAAGTCTATTATCTCGGAGTTGTGAACATACTTATTAAGAATTTCTGAAGTCTGTTTCTGCGGTTGTTGTCTGAGACCGAACATTAAATTGTCTTCCCACGCCTCCGCTCTTTCCCAGCAATTTTTCAAAACGTCGAAGCACATCATCCCCGCGATTGCTGTTTGGTAGCACCCACATGGGCGTGGGTTCCTTTTGCTCCAGTGCATCTGGTTAAAAATGACACCTGCTAACAGGCCTCTCCAGGTAACCTGGACCATGGTTGGGGCCCTCACCTTGGCCCTGATCTTCTGCCAGAAAACCCCTGTGCATCCTGGGGAGGGGGTGTGGCCCTTCCACCCTCCCCCACCTCCATGGTCCCAGAAGAGCTCACAGGATGCTGGGAAAGGGTGCTGGGAGAGGGTGCTGGGAGAGGGTGCTGGGAGAGGGTGCGGGAGAGGGTGTTGGGAGAGGGTCCTGGGAGAGGGTGCTGGGAGAGGGTGCTGGGTGAGGGTGCAGGAGAGGGTGTTGGGAGAGGGTCCTGGGAGAGGGTGCTGGGAGAGGGTGCTGGGAGAAGGTGCTGGGTGAGGGTGCTGGGAGAAGGTGCTGGGTGAGGGTGCTGGGAGAGGGTGCTGGGAAAGGGTGCTGGGAGAGGGTGCTGGGAGAGTGCGGGAGAGGGTGCTGGGTGAGAGGTGGCTGGGGCAGGTTGGCCTGGGCTGTGGCTTGTCCCAGGAGTGATGGGAGGTTTCTACAGGTGCCCTTCACATGGCCTTCTCCTGAGGCCCCGTGCCCACCAGGAATAAAAAGATACATACATGTATCGCCAACGCAGCCATCCTTTCCTGAGGCCCCCCCCGTGCCCCCACCCCCTTCCATCCAACGTCTTGGGGCAGATGGAGGCTGTGCGGTGCTGACTCCCAAGCAGCAATGTGCTCGTCTCTGGGTGGCCCTGATCTCTCGCATCGCACCCTCTCTGCGCGACCTGATCTGTCTATGAATCGAGGCTCCTTTGTGACAGAGCCCTGACAAGGACTGCCTGGCTCAGGTGCCGGAGAAGAGCACCCTGCCTGATGCGAGGTGGCCCCGGGGCGCTGGCCTGGGGGTCATGGCCAGATCCTTCTCATGTCTGGCTTCCGTGTCTCCTTCCAGGCGGGCTCCTGACGGGCCCAGAGCTTCGACCTTGAAGTTTCTTGTGACAGATGTGACAAATGAAGACAACTGGGTGTCTCTCAACAACCAGAAATGTATTCTCTCCTGGAGGCCGGAAGTCCAAAATCCAGGTGTTGGCAGGGCCGGGCTCCCCTGAAGGCTTCAGGGAGGGAGCCTCCTGCCTCTCTCAGCCGCTGGTGGCCCCAGGTGAGCCTTGGCTGTGGCGGCACCTGTCTCTGTGGTCACGCCTCCTTCTCTGCGCAGGCTATGCCACCTCCCTTCGCTGCCCTCGTCAAGGGACACTCAGGATGGTGCTCGGGGTCCCCTGTGAGGACCATTAACTTAATCACATCTGCAAAGTTGTTGCCATTGAAGGTCACCTTCACAGGCTCCAGGGATTGTGACCTGGTATCTTTGGGGGCTGTGATCTCCTTACCACAGGCCCTGGGACCGCAGCACCCAGGCGGGCAGAGGCTCAGTTCGGGGAACAGGCCCACCTGTGGGTCCCGAGGAGCAGGCTGCACCCCTGCAGAGGTGGCAAAGGCTGGTGAGTCTTGTCCTCCGGGAGTTCACACTCTGGGCCACCAACTCGCCTTGATGAGAGGCCGGGGCACGGAGCTCAGATATCAGAGGCCACGCGTGGCTGCCTCGTGGGGACGAGGAGGAGATGGCCCGTCTTACCAGCCTCGTGCAGCTCTGGGGACACCCACACATTGTTGCACCCAGATTGTCTGCTGCCCTGAGGACATTGGGACAAACCAAGCAACCCCCAAACCCAGCAGCTCTCTGGGGTTGGCAATCTGTTGTTGTTTTACAAAAGGATCGGGGGGCCGTGTTTCCTGACCAGACAAATACAATGTAGGAGCGAGTTCCTGGGAACTCGTCGGCCGTCTGTGCCTCTAGAGACACCCTGACGACTCGTGTCTCAGATCCTGGCGTCCGAGCTTGACGGAGGCCTTGCCCCGCTGTGTTGTGGGGTTTCTCTCCTGATACCACGGCGCTTCCGCTGTTCATAAAAGTCTATTTAGGTTGAAATGGGGTTTTGTCTTGAGAGACATATTTTTGTGAGAATTCATTTCTAATTTCCTGGCAATTAAACACAATGTCCCCCTGATCCGCGTTCTGTGTCCCATCTCCGTGCTGCTGTGCAAAGCCTTTGCCACCAGGCTCTTTGCGAACGTGCACTGACCCTCCGGTTCCCAGGAAGCCAACGTCCTTTAATTTGCACGCAGGGTTTCTGACTCCCAGGGGTGGTGACTGAACAGTTTGGGTAAGGATCTCATTACCAGCTCCCTCCTTCCGGCGGGGACTGTGCCCGCGGTGTGCTGTTTCTCACGCCCGCCTCCAAAGCTCAATTTTCTGTCTCTTAGGATGTCGCGCTGGCAGATTTTAAACCCCGATGAACCTCATAATTCACTGAAACTCAAGGTTCTTTCCTGCCCCATTCACGACAGCTTCTACGGAGATCTCAGAAGACCTTGAAAATGGGCAGCCGAGCTGTTCTAGGGTGCTGTAAGCTCGCCCCCTAATGAAATGTGTTAGTTCTGTTCCCATTTCCGGCTGATGGTGTTTACTTTCTCGTCAAACTGTGATGAACAACGGAACGAATGGGTTTCCTCTTAGCTTTTCGTAACTCAATGGACCGTTTCCCTCTCTCCTCGGCTCTCCGATGGTCTCCTGGCGCTTCACGGAGCGGAAGTGTCGCGGCTCGAGGGCCTTTGAGGGCTGATCTGGGCCACACAGAACCGCGGTCTGGTGCGCTCGCGTCTCGGGTGCCCACTGGGCTCTGGCAGGCGCTGTCCTCGCTTCCTGGGGGCTTTAGCTAATTGCTACGTTAACTTCATTCATCTGGTTTCCAAGCTGGTCCCAGACTCAACATTACTTTTCTTAATCTATCCCCTGCTCTCCATTATCGTCCAGCTGTTGTCGCCGGCGCCAACTCTCTTCATTTCTCATGTTCGGTTTCAAATTTATTTGGCATCTCTACCTTAGCTATTTCTAGATTTATTTTGAAGTCAAATTGTTTGACCTATATATAATAGTCACATATTAAATTATTTACGCTGACAAAGAATCTATGAAATGTTTTCCTATCTAAAAAGAACCTTAGCAAGATTTTTCAGGTCTGCTCTATGAGTTTGTGTTTTGATTCCTCCTGGTGTTGCTGAAATGTCAGTGATTCATTCCTCTGAAAAGCTGAGTGAGTGTTGAGTGAGTGTGGGGTGAAGGTGGGGTGATTCTGGGATGAGGGTGGGGAGAAGGTGGGGTGATTCTGGGATGAGGGTGGGGTGTAAGTGGGGTGTATTTGGGGTGAATGTGGGATGAATGAGTGATAAGATCCTTGCATCCATTCTGATTCAATTGCTGACAATATTTAACAAAGACAACCCGAAATAGCATTCATGTCACTTCATCCCCTTCTCTATACCATGTCCTCTCTTATTGGGGATTTCTAGATATAATTTTTTCTGACACTTGAATATCTCCTCCCTCTTCTGGAAATTGGTGTTGACATTTTTCTATAAAGACATTGAACTTGGATGCTCTTTGGACGAAACTCAATTGAACTCTTCAGAAACCTCATTCATTTTCTTTTGGCTGATGGGACGGGAACACAGAGATGAACTTATCCATTTCTCCTTGGAAAGTAGAAATTGGAGAGATTTCAGAACAGCCAGGGTCAGAGGATCCTTAAGACACCCCTTTGCTGGCCCTGGACAAGAAGTGACTGACATTGTGCATGTGCAGCGGCTCCGTAAACACATGTGTGCAGGAGCTAATGAGGGAGGCTTGCAGCTGGAGTGACAGCGTGACACTTCCTGTCTGTTTGCCTCAGAGGGGGGCTTGCGATGAAGATGTTCTTACCAGGGGCGTTGAGGGGAAATTCACATTAACACGGAGGCCATCTTACAGTACAAGTTGCTGTCGCGTGTGAGAGGTACTGAAATGCTTTGTTCTGAAGCTTTGATATGGATTCCTAACGCCTTCAGGTGACCCTGTTTCTCTAATAACACAGAACACACGTTAGAAAAGGTGTTCCCTTAAATGGGGCTCCTTAGGGAGGTGCGTCCACGGGCACCCCAGGCTGTCCCTTGAGTGCCGTTGGAGTGTCCCCACAGGAAGGAGTCCAGACACAAGGTCACCCCCAGGCGTTTGGCAGCTCCCAAATCACATCCTTCACATGCACTTCACCTCACAGCCCCCCAAAGATGCGCTGGAGTCCTAACCCCCAGTCCTTGCAAATGTGATCGATCTATGGTAAATCGGGTCAGTGTGGATGTAATTGGGGTGCAGGCTAAGATGAGGTCACACGGGAGCAGGGTGGGCCTTCAGGGAAACATGGATCGCCCTAAAACAAGGCTCACAGAGAGGAGGGTGCCCTGTGGGGACACAGGCACACAGAGGGACGACGGTCATGTGAAGACAGGAAGAGGGGGGAGCGATGCAGCCGTCAGCCAGGGAGTGCCGCAGCCACCAGCAGCCAAGAGGCAGGAAGGACCCTTCTCTGCTGATACCTTGACCTTAGACTTGTATTTGGTGAAGACGTCTGAGGCCCTATGGCCTAGACCTTGATTGCTTGGGACACTGAAGATGATACGGGGGCATGGGGTGTCCAGTGAGACGCAAAGCCGATAGAGTGAGAACCCGCAGGTCCCGTCAGCAGCCATCACTACTGAGCCGGGGACATTTGCTCCAGAAGGGGTGCGGCGGAGGGAACCCTGGTGGGGGACTGGTGGCTGGACCAGGGTGTGGCCGTGGGGGCAGTGAGGGGGGGATGCACTGGTGTCGCCGCTGGGCTGACATGAGGTGTGAGTGAGGGAGGGAGTCTAGAGTGGTGACTCCGGGTTCAGCCTGAACCACCGACAGAACGGAGCTGCCTCTAATGGGAAGACGGCGACTGGGGGAAGGGTTGGTTGGGGTGAATATCAGAGCTCAACTTTGGACACAGGAGGACATGCTGGACACGTCTGAGATGCTACGGCTAACATGCCCCCTTCCCGCACCCACACCCCCTGACATGGGGCTTTCTGCTCCTTCCGTGGCGGGTGGAGCCTGCCTCCACCACCGTGAGTCTGGCAGGTCCCGAGACTTGCTTTGGCAGGCAAAATGCAGAGGTGACAGCGTGTGGCTCTGCGCCTCGGCCTCGAGGGGCCGTGCAGCTTCTGTTGTCGCTCTCTCAGGAACCTGCCCTGAGACGGCCGTGAAGACTGACGGGGTGGGGGACAGGGAGCTGAGCCGCAGCAGACCCCAAGCTTCTCGGGGGCAGGTGAGCAAACGGCTCAGGAGCAGGGTCCGGCGGGGTGACCAGATGTCCTGCCTCTCAGTGCGCCCCACCCCTTGCTCCCCCGCTCCTGCTTTTTATTGTTTCGGATCACATTTTCTCAGTGCCTGGCACAGAGTAGGCATTTAATAAGCAATGAATGAGCAGATAGGACAACCCAGAAACTCCACTGGGCTTATATTTTGTGTTAATTGTGAATTCAGATCTGACATTTCTCACATCTACTCCAACCGCCCCCCCCCCCAAATACACCAAATGTCCAGTAATGAGAGCACTTACTACAGTTTTATTCCCCAGAAAAATGAGCAGCTTAAAGGAAAGCTTTTAGCAAACCTCTCTGAAGGTAGTAGGAATTAAAGTTTAATACTTTGCTGTTGTTCGCAGCTTAGTCATGCTGCCTCGCTTGGGCAGGAAATGCTTCCGTCTGGGGCAGTGGAACGATGATAAACGTGTCCTCTGTCGATGTTGGGATGTGATTTTAGGCCGATGGTGTGACTGTCTGTGACCCTGGCCAGCGGGGGCGGCGGGGCTGGGGGTGGGGCAGGCTCCCAGGACTGCAGGAGGTCTTCAGGTGCACGGACCAATGCAGGAGATGAGGCCGGGTCCGTGCAGGGCCTGCAGCCACCAGCCCCCGGATGTCGGGACAGTGAGCTTTGCCAGCAGTTGATATGTTTGAAGACAAGGACAACGCGTAACCCTGTTCAAGCAGCCTCCCTGGGACCTCCCAGGCCTTTCGAGGTGACCTGGGGGGAGGGTCCCGCGCAAGTCCACGTGCACAGCAGGCGAGCGGGCTGCTCAGCGCTGGTCGTGCTGGCAGGGCTGCGGGGGATGCCAAGGAAGCCGTCGGCCTCTGATTCTTGTTGTCCGGGCGTATGGCCCACAGCAGCCCAGGGGCTGGTCCCTCCCCCCAGGCAGGGATCCTGATGGCCAGGCTCCACCTGCCTTGGGCCCTGCAGGCTCAACACAGACTTCAGGCTTTGTCACAACCCGTGGGGAGCGTGCGGACTCCCACCCTGGTGCTTGCATTTTCCGTCCAGAATCGGCCCCATCCTTTGTTGTGGGGGGAGCAAGTGAGTGGTCACGTCTGAGCTCCCAGGGATGGAACCGAGGAGGAAAGAGAGCTGGACATATTGGTGAGCATGGCTGGATACGAGGCTTGTGCCCAGCGTCGGGGTCCTGGGTGGGGCCTGGTGTGGCCGTGTGATGCCCAGCTGGGCCGCTGGGGCACCAGGCCCCAGGTCCCTCTGGGTCTGGGAGAGTCCCGTGTCCCGTGAGGAGGAGCAGCACTTCTTCCCGGCAGACTCAGCTGGTGGCCCATGGTGACCTGTTGCTTTTTTTCAGGAAGTGGAATGTGGCCGAAAGCGCGGGCTTTGATTGGAGGGTCGTGTGGCGCTCGGTGCTCCTACCAGGGCCCCCTCTACCAGGAGGCCCCTCGGTCTGCAGTCGTCCTCGGACTCGTGTCCAGATTATTTCTGGCCCCCAGACCAGAGCAGGTGGTGGAGCCAAGCCCAGGGGCCTCCGCAATACCCGCCCCCCCGCCCCCCGGGGGCCACACAGAGGGATGTCTCCATTGACTTGGGCCTTGAAGAACCAGCTGCTCAAAAGAATGAAAACAGAAGCAAAAACAAAACCCCTAAGAAAGCGAAGCAGGTCTGAGGAACCCTCCCTGAATGCAAACGGCAGAGCCGGCTCCCCCAGGAGCTAATTAGGCTTCCCGGCTAAGTGCCGGGTGTGGGCCTGAAGGTCCTCCCGGCCTGGCCGAGGGCCTGCCACTGGCCCTGGCCCACGCGTTGTCTTTCCTTGCAGACTAACTGCTGGGAAAGCCCAGTGGTGGCCGATGAATGCTTTCTCACTCAGATAGCCAGCCACCTCCCGGCGCTTGGAGCCCTCGCCTGGGGCTGGGAGCTGCCTTGTTTTGGTGGGTTTTCCCATTTCTGTTGGGCACTTAGCAACTGCTGGTGGAGAGATGCTAAATTAATTAAAGAGGTAATGGAGATGCGGATCAGGGCTGAACATCGAAAATCAGCTTTTAATTGAGAGATGAAATGCACCTCCCCCACATCAGAGGGTAGATTTGGAATGCTGATGTCTCGTTAGCAGAGTGCGTGGCGTCTGAGACAGATAGAGCATAGGACGGTGCGGGTGCACCAGAGAGCAGGGCAACTTCAGGCAGATCTCCGGCTCTACAGAGGAGCCGGGTGAACACACACGGCCCCTTAGAGGCCTGCGCTGAGCAGCCCCGGGCGCCGGGCTGCGTGCTGGGGCCGAAGGTAGAGGACCTGCCTCCTCCATAGAGGCCACTTGGGCAAAAAGGTTATTTTGAGCTGAAGTATAGTTACCTTCCCACAGTTTGCCCCCCGCCCCCACAGCCTAAAGCCCGTTTCCTTTGTCTTGTTACTTCTCTACAAATTTATTTACTTTTCCCCCCAAAGCTTTTTTGAGAGAGGGGGCGGGAGGGTGGCGGGGGGAGATCGATGTGAGAGTGAAACCTCCATCGGCTGCCTCCTGCATGCCCCTTGCTGGGGATCAGCCTGAAACCCAGGCATGTGCTTTGACCAGGAACTGCACCAGCGACCTTTCAGGGTACAGGCCGATGCCCAACCAGCTGACCGATGCAAGCCAGAGGGCACATTTATTGTTCTTCTGTGAAGATCTGTGTAAGCCGAGTTCCCACCACCCCTCTGAGTGCCTCAGCACAAGTGCTCCCGTGTGTGTGCAGCGTGTGCTAAGCTTCTGTGTTTGTCTTGTTTAACGTGCCTTTCCCGGTCGAATGTGCGGGCCCAGACGATGAGCCTACGGTGGGTAGAGGAAATATATTTCCTCCCCTGCGGGGCCAGGGGTAGGGTCAGGCCCTGCAGGAAGCACGCCATGTGGGGTGACCTCAGGTGCCCCTCAGTGTGGGCAGGAGCTCAGGCTTCCTGAGGAGAGGGGTGACCTTCACCCGGCCGTGCCACCAGCCTTCAGGGAAGAACGCCCAGTTCAGGTGGCCTTCGCACAGTGTTAACACTGGGAGGGACTTCGGAGGCCGCTGGTTCTGCCTCTGCTCTTCTCAGATGAGCAAACAGGCGCAGAGAGGCAAAGGGCCTTGCCCGGGCGTGGTCAGCAGCCAGGGCTGGCTCAGGGATTCCCCCGGCAATGGGTTCTCCCCATCTGCTCGAACTTCTCCCTGTGGGATCTGCTCACAGGGATGGTCACGTGACGTTATTCGCAAATGATTCTGGGCTCTGAAGCCTGGGGCCCTGGGTGCAGGAGGGAGAATGCGCGGCTGGTTCTGGCGCAGAGAGCTGTGCGCGCCATCCCTGATGCAGCGCAGGGCCCGCGTCCTCGTCTGCAGGGGCCTCCTGGCACTCAGCTGCCGAGCGCAGGTGGAAGGGGTGAGGGACGGAGACGCCAGCCTGTCCTCTGCGGGGGTCATCGGAGGGCGGGAGCAGGGCGCGGGGCTGAGTGGGGTGCAGTGGCCAGGCGCCCGGTGGCTGAGGGCCTGGGGTGCTGAGTGTGAGTGTCCGTGTTGATGAGGAAAGCTACCTGGGCGGGAAACTGCACACTCACCGAACATCCCAGATCCAGGCGCTCAGATCTCCATCCTCCTTCAGGGCCTCCGGAGCCACTCATGAAATCAGTGGGGAAGTTCCGGGCCTTGGCCCCCCCACCCCCCGCTCGCTCTGGGGTGTCTGTGTGCAGCCGCGTGTGGGAGAGGTGCTCACGCCCACTCACAGTCGCCTGTCCTGCCTCATCTGCAGATGGAAGCGCCCTCGCCTCCTCCGACCGCTGGCAGTACCAGCACAGACACGAAGCCTGATCGCATTAGGGACGATGTCGGCGCCGCCGGATTTTCGCTAATGGGGTAAGTTATAATTTTACACTCCAAAGTCTCAGCATCCATCCAAAGTGAGTGCACCGAACGCAATTAGTGTCGATTATGGATTTGAAATGAAGAAGGAAATATATTAATATGTCTAATTACTATGTTAATTAGACATCGGAGCCTTAATATTTCAAAGCGAAATGTTAGTGTTGATAGAGCTATAATTATTATTATTATTATTATTATTATTTTTGAGTGCAAAATGAACCTCTGCTATTCGGCTCAAAGTAAATAGCAGACATCGGCCCGGCCCTGGGCGTCCACTGCTTGCCTCCCAGGTCCCGAGTGACCCAGAGACACCCGGCGGGCGGCCGTTGTTAACAGAAAACCAGGCGAACATGCCAGCAGCCCCCTTGCTATGGTATCGCGTGCTGCCTAGGAGTTGTTGACATGATATGAAGGCCCGAGCATGTGCACTTAGGAATTTCAAGGAATTTTCTGGACTCACACCTTTAAATGCCACGTGCATCGAGTGTCTTAAATTGCATTTTAATGCCTGTGGCTTTCCAGGGCCAAGCCTGTCCCAAAGCCCAGGGGATGGGCCAGCAGGAGCCCCTGGGTCCCCGGTGCAGGGAGCTGTGTTAATGCAGAGTCAGAGGCCGCGGCCACTGCTGTTGCTCGGGTTTGAGTGCTCAGTAGGGGGCGCCAGGCTTGCCCAGAACTGCCCTGATTTTCAGACGGACAGTCCTACCTGCCGGGGACATGTTCAGTCCCAGAAAACCACGTGCCAGCCCGCCCTGTGGGTTCCAGGCACCCACCTGAGTGAGACCCTGCCGTGGCCTGCAGGACTGACCACCTGCCAGCTGCCCCATGGGACACACTGCCACCCGCCTCACTCACGTTCCCGCCCTCAAAGTGGCTGTGTGTTCAGCAGCAAGAACACTAGCAAATTGAAGAGTCGCCCTTCCGTGACACGTCAGTTCTTAACACGTGTGATTCCTTGGGTCATGTTGTTTAAACATGGTCTTGGGGCTCGGACGGCAGCCTCGGGGGGAGAGCTGGACCTTTGGGCCTAGAAGGCAAAGCTGATCTGCAGGGGACGCTCCGGCCCTCACCTGCCGAGGGCCCTGCTCCCAGGCCCAGGTTCCCCGACGGGGTGGAGCCCTTTGAGAGGCCTGCTCAGTGCCCAACGGCTCGCTTTCCTTTGGCATCTCACCTGATTAGCTCCCTCCTGGGGAGCCTCCAGCCCGATGGGACAGCGTCTAGTGGGACAAAGGTCCGCGCTTCCCTCGAGGCGGAGAAGGTGTGTCACCTCAGCACAGCCCCCAGTCTTCTCCGTGGACGCTGAGTCCTGAGCAAAGCGGCAGGAAACGTAAAACAGGCTGGAGATGCCTTCTGCCGGTGGGGGCGCGAGCACGGCGACGCTGGGCTTTCCTTCCTCTCCTTTCTGAGGCTGGTTCCTTAGCCCTTTGATTCTCTGAGCTTTTCTCCTGTCCTTCTCATGGACGCCCCAGCGGCTGGAATTTTCCAGGTTGGTTTGTGCTGCTAGCAACCAGAGAACCCTGATATATTCAGAGGGCAGTGCCCAGGCCCCCGGCGTGTGGTCCTCGGCGTCCTGCCCTTTCTGAAGCTACCTGTCACCTGCGGAACCTGGCGAGGGAGTGGGTAGAGACGCTGCTGCAATTGTGCAGCCCGGACAGACTCTGAATCTCGTTTCCAGCTGAGCTCAGCCCTGCGGACAGTGGGCGAGGGGTTCTCTGAGCGTGGCCACGGGGCGTTTCTGGCTCTCAGTCCTCCCGTGGGTGAGACCTGAAGGGTTCAAGCTGGCAGGTGCCGTCCGAAGCAGCCAGCACCCTTCCCCCAGCAGGGCTGTCTGTCCCCATTGGGCGCTGGCCGGAGCGAGGGATGGCGCAGAGGACAGCTTGATGGGCGGTTCTGATCGCAGGTGCGATGGGCTGTGACAGTCTCATCCCAGCAGAGGAATGAGCTCCCTTGCTCTCGCAGCTCAGCTCGATGACTGGGAGAAATGTCCCTCATTTCCCCGCAGGCCTGGCAGCTGCCACCTATTGTCAGGGAAGGGCTGCTGTTGTGTTAAGAACAGGAACCGAATCACACAGCAGAGGAGCGTTCATTCCTGTGACTGACGGGGCAGGAATGCAGATGAAAACTCAGGCTGGGAGGGGCCAGGAGTCCCCAGCAGGTCTGAACCCCAGCGGGAGGGTCTGGACCCCAGCGGGAGGGTCTGGACCCCAGCGGGGAGGGTCTGGGCCTGCAGCTCAGTGGGACCAACAGTTCCATTCCAGAGAGCCGTGGGCAGGCCTGGCGCCTGTCTGTGACCGTGCATCTGTCCTGAGTGGGGCCTCTCGGATGTGCTGATGGTATTGTTATCGGGCAACCTTGGGGGTGGGGTTTTACCAGAATACTGGGCGAAAGAGGAGTGTTCAGTGAAAAGGGGAGGTCTGGGAAATCCCGTCCGCCTGTTTCAGACTTCAGGGTGACGGTCGTGTTTCCGAGGAGACGGTCTCAGTGGGTTGGGGGCTCCGTCCCCTCCACCGTGCATCACCGAGATGGTCAGGGAGCCTCGATCTTGGGAGAAAGGGCCCGGCTGCGCTGCGGACTGATGACCAGAACTTGGGGCGCTGTCTCCTTCCTTGTCTGGAGAATTCTGTCCGCCCTCGAACAGCCAGCTTCTCAGACCACGTGTGCCTTACTGTGCACGTCCGGGCGCAGCTGCTGGCGCTGGGGATGCGGGGAGCCGTCCCCATTCATCACGAAGGACCCGGGCGCAGTGAGGGGGAGGCCACTGCTCCTCCCCCGGAGAGTGAGACGGATGCCCCGCGGCCTTCGGTGGGGACGGAGTGGGTCAGGTGCTGCCCGTGGTGGTCACAGGGAGGGCACACAGCGAGGGGCAGAGAGGAGACCCGCCTCGCCGAGCTCTTCCTCCTGAGTCCAGGCCGGCCTGTGCGGGGGAGGGCGGGGGAGGTGGGCCTGGCTCTACCCCGCCTCTCTGGATATCTGGAAGGTGGCTGCCCGCTTTCTGTGCGGGCTGAACCCTGTCAGCCTCGGTGCAATGACCAGAGCATCCCCAGGGGACCCTCTCTCCAGAACAGAGGGTTCTGTCATGAGCAGACACTGCCCCGCCCTCCGGCAAGTCTGGCTTCCCACTCCCTGGGTCTTTCTAAAGCAGAGCGATCCTCAGAGCAGTTCAGAGAAGAGGTCTGACTCATAAGCCAGGAGCCTTCAGATCTCAGGCGCGGACTGTGAGAAAGCCTCGGCCTGAGCAGAGGGTGCCCTGGCTGCGCTTGCAGGGTTTTCAGGGCCATCGTACTGGGCCGGTGCTTGCGAGCTGAAGCGCTCTGCCCCTCCTGCACAGCCCTGTGGTGCGCGTGTGAACATGGTGCCGCGACAGGCTTCTGTGTAAGGCCCCACGAGGCAGACTTTCGGTTTGGGTGGTTTGGTGGCACCCGGAGGAGGTGTTCTCGGCTGGCCCACGGTGCGGAAGGCTCTCATTCTCAGTGTCACGCACTGCCATCCACGTGAAGAGCAGCTCGGGGCAGAAATTGCCGTCTGCTCTTTGCTCACTTGCCAGGATTCCCCGGCAGTGACGTGTGCAGGATTACGTTTTCTTCCAACAGAGAAATGCATGTAGTGGACATTAGAATCCCTGCACGTTCAATGCCGGCTTCTGGCAGTGGCCCGAGTGTGGTTTTCCAGAGCAAAATCGAGTTGCTGCTACTGGAAGAGAAGGAATGGGTGCTGGGGGAAGGTCGGATGGGTAATAGAGAAGTCACGGCTTTGGAGGCAGCAGCCACTTTTATCCACCCACCAACCCATCCTTCTATCCATCCACCTACCCATCCACCCACCCACCCACCCACCCACCATTTATCCACTCATTTACCTACTTGCCCACCCATTCATCATCTATTCATCCACCCACCTATTTACCATCCATCACCAACCCACCCATCTATCCACCCACCCACACATCCACATTTAGCCATCCATCCACAATCTATTTACCTACCCACCCATCTACCATCCATACACCTACCCATCCACCCATCCACCATGTATTTATTCGTCCACCCACCCACCCACTCACCCATCCACCATTTATCCATCCATCCACCATCCCACCCACCCATCCAAGAGGGTACATGTTCAAAACACAGCTGAACATTTGATTATCTGAGGACTTGAATGTTTCATAGAAGTCTTAAATTTGGCAGACTTCGGTATTTCAAACCATACGGTAGTTTAAATTGGTTCTGATTCATTAAACCACACTTTAGAGAACACATTTCACCAATAACACTTATGGTATTGAAGTTGAAGTAACAAATGCCATGAGCCACTTCACGATGAAATGAAGCCAGCTGTTGGCACTGGGCTAAGCTAACAGCTAGTATGGAAGAGTCTGCCCCAATGCAAATACTGCTCTTCTATAGCAGGATAAAATCATTGTTGAAAAGAACCGTAATTTAGAAAATAAAGATTACGTAATAACGTCAAATCATGTCAAATTAATTTTGCCATCCATTCTTGAAGCTGATTAGTATAAAATGTACTAATAATGAAATGTAATTTTTGCTAAACAGCTGAGCCAGGCGGGTAGACCAGCCACCTGCAATTAGCACCGATTGGGACGGAGCATTCCATGTGTCAGGGGAGACCCAAGTCCCCGAGGCCAGTTACCAAGCTTGTGGTCAACTCCTTGGAGTCCCTACCAAGGCTGGCCACCTGGTTTCCGGGAAGTCGACTGACCCCAGGCTGTGGTATTGTTATTATTGTCCTTTGTGGCCGTGGGGACTCAGCAGTCACTGTCAGTTTCCCTGAGATGGGGAGAGGGTGCCATGGGGGCTTCTTGCGGAAGTCCTTGGTGCGTCTGTGTAGGGGAGGGGGTGTCTCTGTTCCCTGAGTGAGCACAGGAACAGTGTACCTCTCAGCTCCTGTCTTCCTGCCCCACCTCCAGTGACTGATGGTGCAGTCACAACGATGAGCTCTGGCAAATAACCTCGCCATTTGGGCATCAAGAACGTGACCCCACCCCGACGTCTTAGAAGGGAGCTATGTCCTTATGTCCTGGTGCAGCCTGTGGCTTCTGACCCAGACGCCTGGCACCATGGGTTGCCATTGGGAAAGTGTGTGTGTGTGTGTGTGTGTGTGTGTGTGTAAATGAAGAGACTGTCCATAGGAAAATTGTGTGTGTGAGTAAATGAAGAGAACTGTCCACAAGAAAAGTGTGTGTGTGTGTGTGTGTGTGTGTGTGTATGTGCAATGATGTTGCAAGGACTGGGGGTGGGAGAATCCGTGATGTCCACTCTGAGCTGCCCCAGAGCCTGTGGGAGACCGTGAGGATGCCTGATGGGATGCAACGCCGTCACATGGTGCTCTAGTCCCATCACCACCCCTCAGAGTGGAGAGCAGGCGGCTGTGACTGCTGGGCCTGGACCTTCTGGCCCGAGCTGCCTGTTCCTGGCTGAATAGCGTCCCTCTCAAAATTCATGTCCACCCGGAACCTCAGAATGTGCCCTTCCTTGGAAATGGAGCCGTTGTGGAAGTAGTTAGTTCAACGAAGAGGAAGTTGTGCTGGCCGAGGGTGTGACCGGTGTCTGTGAGATGAGAGGGCACAGGAGAGCCCTGAGTGATGACAGAGGCAGACGCTGGAGTGATGCCGCCACAGGCTGAGTGACAGTCCTGCCCGCAGCCCCAAGAACTCGGGGAGAGGCACACGGCAGGTCCTCCCTCAGCGCCTCCAGGAGGACCAGCCCGGCATCCCCTTGATTCTGGACTTCTGGCTTCCGGAACTGTACGAGAATGCATTTCTCTTGTGTTGACCACCAAGTTCATGGCCATTTGCTACGGCAGCCAATGGCAGCTCATCCACCATTGGGCTCTCCTTGGGCCACATGAGGGTGAGCAGTTCCCTCCTGGCCCCTGTCTCTGCATGTCCCGCCCTGTTTACCCCTCTCAAATGCCCACTCCCCCGAGGGGATGGGACCGACAAACCTTGGCGACGTGTCCGGGGTCAGCCTGGTGGAATTGATTACAACCTACAGTTTGAAGTTGTTTAACTGGCAGTCTTTCAGTTTGCATGCTTTTAAAATTTTCAATTAACTATTTGGCATGCTTCCTAATGCGTTCAATTACCACCTATAATCATTTAGATACAAATTTTGAAAATGTCAGGTGACTCATTTCTTGGCAGAAGTAGCTTGAAAACTGCAGACCTGCCACATTTGCTCGCCTGTTCCCATCAGTTTTCTAGAAAGGCCAGGAGCTGCGACTCCCACGGTCGCTGTGCGTTCTGCCCACCAGAATCCTGTGTCCCTTCCTGCATTGCTCCCGACTCTTGTCCAGGAGGCCCAGGGCCCGGAGGTGACTCGGCGGCCATGCCCCGGATGCCAGGGATTAGAGAAGAGTCCGTGTCGCTGGTCAGATAGGGGGACATGATATCTGACCCAGGTTCAAAGATTCATTAGCAACAAGGCAGGACACTGCGGGCTGCAGGTGTGGAGAGAATAAACGACTGCAGCCATTTAAACAACGTTTCACTTTTGATCTGAAAGTTCAGTTCTGTACTAGAGTCGGAGAAGCATACACCCAAGGGATTACCCCAGAGCCCCCTCCCTCTCCCCGTGCATGTGCTTCCAGAACATTCTGTGGTTTATTACTTTGCCAACAACTCTCTGCTTATTGGTTGGCTAAGTTCTCGGGGAATCGTGTACGTGCTGATGGACCCACAGACTATCTGATAACACAACAGTCTTCCATTTTCTTCGTTCAATTTGGTGCATAAACAATATCAGGCTTATTCCAGCCCTTTAACAGATGCCGCTTCTGAGACAAATGAAAGTACCTGTCTCAGGTACATTTGCATGTTCACGGGCACGTTCACGACCAGAAATCTTGACGACACTGGAGTCATCAGTATTTGTTGTCTGGATTTTATCTGTAAAACTGCAGTAGATATTTTAGTTGAAATGAATGGGCCTTCGTCTTTTTGTAAATTGTAACTCACAGGCAGGCCCCACCGAGCGTGGCAATCCCTTTTTGAGAATGACAGCACGCGAGCCTCCACAGGGACGGATGGGGAGGTCTGGCAGAGTGGCCCCGTCATGAGTGCCAGAGGGAGCAGGAGCCAGAGGTTGGCAACCTGGGGAGGCCTGATGTCCATACCCCACGGGCCTGTCCTCATTCGGGCCTGATGAAAGGGGTGCTGACTCCTGCTCCCCTAGCCTCCGTGTCTCTGCTTTGTCATCTGTGGGGTGAGGCTGGTCTCCTCCCCATGAGCAGGCAGGTGTTTCAGGCAGGATTGGATGAAGTGAGACGGTCTCTGGATGAAAGGACAGCACGGTGCCTGGGGGGCTGTAGGTGCTCCTGACGTGGGAGCTGTCACGGTTACTAAAGCGCAGGGAGCTTTCGCACGCGCTGCAGTGAGCTGTGAGGACATGACCCCGCTCACCACGAAGCCAGCTGACCAGGCTGCCCTTCCAGTGTGGCCTCCAGGGCTGGGGCATTTGGTCAAAGAGGGTGGCCTTTCCAGAAAGAGGGGCTCTTTCTGCAGACAAGGGCTTCAGTTCAGTTTTACAACCACTGACCTAAGCGGCCGGCAGGGCCTGCCAACCCGTCTCTGCCAGCTCCCTTTGCAGCAAAAGGTGCCAAGTGTGGAAATCAGCCGTGAGACCTGTGGTTGGCTCAGCTCATGGCATCTCGGCTCCACCAGCCTGATCATGTGGGCAGTGGATAGCTCTAGAAAAGGCAGCCAGGGCTGTGGTCTCAATAAGAGTCGGGGACCAGGCAGGCATCCAGGAGGGGCCGCTGGTGGACCCAGGGGCGCCGGGGGGGGGGGGGCGAGGGGAGGGCAGGGCCCTGACCTGGGTACTTTTCCCTGTTCTGTGGAGTCCCGGGCTCTCCCCACTGCCCAGCCCACTGCAGGCTGGCGGCGCTCTCCAAGGTGCTGACCCGCATGCTCCTCGCAGGGGCTGCTGGTCCCTCCTCCACGCGATGACTCCTGACCCCGTGCTCCCAGTAAACCCCAGGCCTGCACTGACAGCATCCCCAGCTGTGAGGACTCAGTCTCTAATCCTCAGCGTGGTCTCGAGGCACAGGCACTAAATCTCCTTCGTTAGACTGGAAACGGAGGTCAGAGGGCAGCAGGACGGACGTAGAGCCTGGGCCCTCTCCCTGTAGCCAGACTTCCACTTCACGTGTTTTTGCACCTGATATCCCCGCCTGTGTGTCCTGATCTCAGTTCACAGCCAACACACCTAAAACCAAGCAACCGAATGCCCTCCGCAGCCTCCTGCCCCCTAGTTCACCAGGCCCCGCCTTGCCCCTCTCTGCCCACCCCCTTTCATCATGATCTGATTCCTCTGGATTCCCCCCTCTCTCCCTGTCCCAGCTTTTCATTTTTTTATCCCACGTCTCTAGCTGAGGCTCTGCTCCCCCCTACCCACCTCTTTTCTTTCTTTAAATTCAAACTCCAAATTTGATATTGATGCTAACCCAGAATGCACTTGGACACCTGTTTACAGAATGGCTTGGCTTTGATTCCATCAGTCATCTGGCTAATTGCTATTTACTTCTCCTGCTCCATGCTGCATCCTCAGCCAACCCCACCTCTGCCCCTCTGCCACACAGGATTTCAGCGACTCGCCATCTCTGAATCGTAAGCTAGAAATCCCAGGAATGTCTTGGATGCCCACCTTAGACAAGGTCCCTTAGAGGCAAACCCCAGGAACCTCCTCCCGCCCTCTTGTTAGCGGGGTTCTGATGGAACCCAGGGGCTCAGAATCGGTAGGCAACTGAACAAGAAATCACACTATGAGGGCTTACAAAATGTTTATGAGCGATAAACGCTCAGAATCCACGCCAGCCACAGTTGTTCACATGGCGTGTCCCATGCATCCTGAGGCTGATGACATTCTTTACATTTTTTTCTAAACAACCTTCATCTTATTATTTGGGAATTTGAGAGGTCAAATCGGAAGCTTGCAATGATTTCTAGGTTTCTACAGAGAATTGCTGCCCCCTCAGAAGCCCTCCCTTCTGGGGTGGGGGCCATTACCCTCGGAGCCTGGTACCCCCACCTGCCTGGCAGCAAGTGCCACATTCATCTTCAGGTCTACAGCTCCCGGGCCCCTACCTTCCCAGCACAGTCTGGCGACAGCTGAGTGTTTGTAGGTGAGGGGCTGGTGTCTACACAACGTCTACAGAGAGGCAGCTATGTGCTCTTTGGACGCCCTAGGGATTGTGTGAAAATAGTTCCCTTTCTTGTTAATCCCTGGATGTTAGGTGAGTAGAGATATGAAGCTCAACACAAATAAAGCCAGAAGCATCTTTCTTAATTAAATTTGAAATGTTAGTAATTATCTACATTATTAAAGCAAATTGAACCCACCTTACACCGCTAACAGGAGGCTGGTCCCTCCTGACTCACAGTGGTTCTTCACATAAAAATTCAGCCTAGATGACAGGATCAGCTGTTCCCTGCCTGGAGGCATCTACTTCACAGGAGGGACTGAGATGATATTTGCCAACGTGATGCACAAATGCCACCTTGCAGGGACCACGGATGCTTTCGTGGGAGGGTGGGGGTGTGGTTCTGGTCAGGGGCGGATGGACTTCGGGGTCTGAGTAGCATCGGGGGGTGCTTCCAGGTTGCAGCGGCCATCGGCCTGGGAAGCCGGGGTCAGGGTGGAGGAGCCACAGCTGAACACTATCTCCAGCAGAGGGTCTGGGCTCATTTTGGGCCTCTAAACGCCTGCTCCTGGCCTCCTTGTCACAGGGAGGCCCGTGTGGATGGTGCAGAGCCCTGTTGTACCTTTCAAGGCCAAACCCCGTGGAACAGCTGTTGGTGAAGTTCCTGGAGCCCTAACAACTGGCATTTGGTAGGACAAAGAGGCTGTGGCCATTGACTGATGTGCAGTTTCCGACCAGCCTGGTGTGACAGGTGGTGCCGGGAGGGGCCCAGGGTTTTCAGTGCTACGCCTTGCACACCTGAGCATGTGCAGTCTGATTTGCCACTGGCTAGATGCTCTTCACCCTTTTCTTTTGTCTCCTTCCTCTTTCAAACTAGCGTCTTGGCGGCGTTGACAGTGATGGCTTCTGCCTCGAGCAGTCTGGCTCTGGCCTATTCATGAGCCCTCCTGAGAACGGGGGTCAAGGGTCCCCGAGGTGGCCTCCCCAGGGCCACATGGACTGGCCTGCAGGGAGAGTCTCTTGCCCCCCAGCAGCCCTCCCCCAACGCTCCCATTCACGCCTCACCAGCTCAGCTCTGGGCTGTGGTTAATTTATCTTGTTCATGCCTCTTCTGGTGACAGTCTTTAATGAAGAGACATTCCAAGCATCTTCCCAACTTGTGAGTTTTGAGACAAGAATCACGGCTTTACAAAATCACTTGCAGAAACAAATGCTGAAGTGCAATTTACTTTGCTTAATGAAAAGAACCAAAAAAGCGTGGCCTGGCGGCTTGGCTGCCCGCTTTCCTCAGACATGTGCCAGCCCGCACACGTCGCTAAGCCCAGAGCTTTCTAACCATGCCAGCCGGTTGATGGCCGTGTCTGGAGACGAGTCGACAGGCTGGTGTTGGAATCCCGGAGCTGGGAGTCCCAGCTTCGCACCGCGTGGCTCACGGCCCCAGGTCAAATGCCTGTCAGTCCCTCCAGACCCACCACAGCGGGTGCACCTGGTCCTTCTGACCTGGATTCGAATTTCCCGCAGAGCCCACCAGTGGTGTGGGACGTGAAGCCCAGAGTCCAGGGAGTCGTCTGGCTTCTGGGTGGCTCATCTAGATAGAGGACGGCTGGGCTCGTGCCTGTCACTGTCTGGTGACGGTGACGCTGAGCAGGCCAGGGGCACGTATATGAGGGACACAGAGTCAGTTTAGCAGGGGTCAGGGTCTAACCGCTGGGTGGGGAGGGGTGCCGAGTCCTGATGTCCTGCTGTCCATCTGCTCAGGGGCCTTCCTGCGTCCAGCCTCTCCCGAGGGCGGAGGCTTTGCCTTGTAACTTGATGGTTCGGTGGTTGTATTTGGTCTCCTGCCAGCGGCTCTCTTTAGCGTCTTCTTTTTCTCAAGTTTCCGTCCTGACTTCCCACAGACACAGTGTAGTGGGCTGCAGTCTGGGCGATTCGCCATGAGTTCTGGTTGCATCGGTCCAGTCCTCGTGAGACCCTGATGTCGGGCCCACGGGATCCCGTCACGTGTCCCTTCCAGCTGCCTTGCAGGTACATGCAGATGACGGCTCGGATTCTACCTTTAGTTCACGTGGGGCGCAGGCAATATGTTGAGGGGGGCGAGCATGCGAGATTACCTGGGCGGCCCAAGGGCACCGCCATCCCCGGAAGACAGAACACAGCCCTCCGGCTTAAGATGCTTTGTGGCCCGTGTTCCTGCGTGCTTTTCACTGCACGTCCCTTTTCCGTGGGTGGCGTGTTGCCTTTGTTTTGTTTAATTAGATGTGAACACGCTTTTCAGGATGTTTTCATAGAGAGCGTGCCGGCCGGCGAGTCAGGGGGCTGAGTGGCGTCCGGCCTGGCCTCCGCGCAGCCGTGACCCGTGCCAGCCACTTCCCTGTCTGTGTCCTGCTTCCTCTCCTGTGAAACGCGGGCTCCGATGAGATGGTCGCCGGCACACTCCCCTCCGAGTCCTGCCGCATCAGGTCTGTCAGTGCGAGATTTCCAACCCCAAAGCCTTTAAGCGCTTTGCTGACCTTCCAGATTCTTTTCTCTTGAGAAGAGAAAAAACACACAAAACACCTCCAACAAACCAAACCAAACACACACATTTCTAACGTGTTAATAAGCTCCCAGAGACGGCCATTCATCACTCTGATGGAAACCTTTTAAGCGGCTAACTGGGCTCTGCTTTTCTCGCTACCTTAATGAAGTAGCTTTCGGGGCAGCGGTGATGAACTGCAGGCCCGCCGGGCCGGAGGCATCTGTCTTCAGGTGCCTGCCTGCGCTTTTGGTTGTAAATTTGTCTCCACTCTCTGTGTGGAGTGAGTCGGACAGGATGATGGTGTTGCCACAGGACCGACAGTTACTGCCTCCTCATTTCATCCCAACGTAGCGAATGGTGATAGGCTCATATTTTGCCTTACGTCAAGCTCACTGCAGGGTTGCCCTTTGCTGAGCTGGCTTCCAAATGAAATCTACAACCCTATAAATACATATTTGAAAAAAAACCTTAATAGGCGGTTTCTTTAAAGATTTATGAAGTTCTGTACCTAGATTCTGTATAAATAAAGTACAGACTCTAAATTTTATGTGGATGAGAGGCACAGACTCATCGGCTTTTGGGGACTTTATAGAAAGTCTATAAATACCTTCCCCCCCCCGCCCCCCGAGTCCCGGGAGACTTGGCGTTTGGGTCGTCGCTTCAAGCTCTGGTGTTTATTTCCAGGTAAGAGTTCCTGTTGAAATGATTCGAAATGCATCCCTCAACCACCTGGGCTGAGCGTCCTTGGGCTACTTCCCCCTCTCGGATGTAAACAATATGCAACCCTGTTTGAATTCCCAGCCCGAGAATATTGTTTCCAACGCCCCGGGTCAAAGAATTGTTTTCGGTCCCTTAATAGTCAGCCGTAAAGGGAAAGATGTAGAAATAATTGCTGTGGCTTTGAGGAGAGTCCATGAAACGATGCTCGTCCCCATGGAACGAGTAGGTTATGAGATATAAGGATTATCTGCGCCAGGAAACATGAAGGGGCCGTAACTCACCGCTGTGATCGCATCCAGCCCCCCGTGGAGAAGAAAGGGAGCCAATGTGGGTGGCAATAAAAAGAGGGCTTTTCTTTTTTTGCCATAAAAGTGACATGATGCCTAACGGCATGGCCTCGATGCCAGCCAGTCACCCCTGCTTGCTTTTACCTCACTCGGCAGGGTGTGTGTTTCGGAAAGACGGAGGGCGTGTGGGGTGGGGCTGGACACAGGGCACACAGAACATCTCTGCTGCTGGCACCCCCGGGACTGGACCGAGGGTCACGTCCACAGTGCGTCGGGGTCCCACAGCAGCCTCCCGCTGCCTTGGAGATGCGGGTGTCGTGCCCACGGTGTCACACCCACTGAGCACCGGGGTGGCCCCTGAGCCTGGAGCCCCGATCGCCTCACAGTGTGACCAGATGCGGGGTGGGGACCGGACAGACAATGGCACTGCGATCTTTGTAAATAAGCTTTCTTTTTAAATGTTTTTTCCCCCACAAAAATCGTAGAAGTAGTTCAAGTTCTTAGTAGAATCCAAGATAAGAATATACAGCTAGTTGAAAAATGAATAAAGATCACCCTTATATCTAGCGCCTAGGGCCAACATTAATGTTGTAATATATATTCTTCCAGACTTTAAATATATGTGTATATTATACTTTTAACAGATTGCACTTTATATCCTTTTTTTTTCTTTTAAATAGAACTAGCATATACATAAAGTGCACTAATCTGAAGCATACAGCTTGATACATTTTTGCACAGGAATGTACTCATGTACCCCCTACCTGCTCCCCTCAAGGCTCACATTACCCAGGGAGGCACCCCTAAAACCCTCTCTGGAGAGTAGCCAGACCTTTGTGCCGACGCATTCATCAGCTTTCCTAGGCCAGAGGTCAGACCTCTGGGCCCACTCATTATACACCCTTTCGTGAGATATGTGTTTGTGTGTAAACATCGTTCCTTCTCTTTTACCGTATCCATTGTATACATGAGCCACAACTTAGGATGGGTCCTTCTGCTTTTGGATGGTGGGTTGCTTGCAGCTCTTGGCCACTGTGAACAGAGGTGCTATGACCTTCCTTGCACATGTATTTTGGACACACAACCTTGGCGTATCAGGCAGATGCTCTAACCAACGGAGCTACCCGGCCAGGGCTGCGTATGTATTTTGGGAAATGTGTACACTCATTTCTATTGGCCTCACTCTGATACTTTAAGGAAAACAGGGCTTGGTCTTCAAGTGCAGGTATGGTTAGCTCTAACAGGTGCCACACCATTATTGGAGTGTCCTCACTCTTCCACATCCTCACAAATTCCTGTCTTTTAAATTTTAGTCACCCTGGTGGGTGTGTAAAAGCTTTAAATTATGGGTATAATGTACATTTTTGCTGATAAAGATCTCTGTTGGGCACCTTTTCATATGCTTATTAGCGACTTAAATATCCTCTTTTGTGATTTTTCTGTTCAAGTCTTTGACCATTTTAAAAAAAATCAGGTAGATCTGTTATTACTGATTTGTGAGACTTTTTCATATATTCCGGATGTGGGTTCACTTTTGGATGGTTGGTTTGCAAATTTTCACTCAGTGGTGATATCATTATGAACCGGAGTTCATAATGTTAATGTGGCCAATTTATCAAACTTTTTCTTTTCTGTTAATGCATTTTGTTACGTTAAGCAATATTTTCCAACTCAAGATGATGAAAATATGTCCCTATGTTTAAACCTTATGGTTTACCTTTTGCATTTAGATTAATGATAAATCTTGAACTAAGTTTTTGGATATAGGTTGAGGTAAGATAAAAGTTTAGTTTGTTTTTTTCTCCATTGGGATATTTAGTTGCTTCATTTTCATTTACTGAAGAGCTTGCCCCATCCCTGCTGAATCTAGGGGACTTTTTACATAAAGCAAGTGACTTTGTGTATGCACATTTATTTCTGTATTTTCTGTTCTATATCATTGGCCTATTTACCCATCATTTCAGAAATATCAAATTGCCCTGATTATTATGGCTTTAGAGTAAGCCTTTATATTAGGCTGTTTAAGTTTCCCAACTTTACTGTTCTTCCTAAAGACTGTCTTGCCTATTTTAGGTTCTTTGCATTTCCATGTAAAAATTTTAGACTTGACTTGTCAATTTCCACAAAAACACCTGCTGGGATTTTGATTGGATTTGCATTCAAACAGGAGATCAATTTGAGAAGAACTGACATTTTCTAGATAATAATTTTTCTAATTCATTAACTTAGGGATAGTTCTCCCTGTTCTTTATTTCAGTCATGTTTTATACTTTTTCATGTAGAGGTCTTGCACTTAAAAACTATAAATTTATTTAAAGATATTTGATATTTTTGATGCTATGTTAACAGCATTTGACATTTTTTCCTAATTTTTTGTTGCTAGTATTTAGAAACAAACTGGACCCTTTATATTGATAATGTTTCCAGTGACCTTCTAGATTCTCCTATTAATCCTAAGAGTTTATTTTGGATTTTCTATATATGCACTTATGTCATGGTGAGTCATGACATTTTTATTTATTTTGCATCTGTCTACCTACTTCCCTATCCCTTAATCCATCCACTCACCCATCCACCCATCCATCCGGTCTCTTTACCTCAAATGCTCTTACAGAAAACCTTCAGCACAATATCTAAGGATGATATGGAAGTGATGATAATGGGGAGCTGGAACCCAGAGGGAAAATGCTTACTATTTTAATATCAACAATGCTACTAACGGTAGGGTTTTCTTTTCTGTCTTTCTTCTTCCTTTTTTTGTGGTTGTTAATCCTCACCAAGGATATCTTTTTCCATTGATTTTTAGAGAGAGTGGAAAGGAGGAAGGGAGAGGGAGAGAGACAGAGAGAAACACCAATGTAAGAGAGGCACATTGATTGGTTGCCTCCCACACGCACCCCGACAGGGACCAGGGATGCAACCCAGGTACATGTCCTTAGCTGAGAATCGAACCCACAGCCCTGTTGTGCACTGGCCGGCACTCTAACAACTGAGCAACACTGTCCAGGGCTGTAGGGTGTTCTTTTTCCCAGTAAATACTCTTTATCACATGTAGGAGATCCTTTTTATTCCCAATTTTTTTGAGCATTTTAATCATGAAAGGGTATTGGATATTATCAAATGTTTTCCTTCATGAATTGAGCTACTCCTATGGCTTTGTCCTTTCCCCTGTTAATGTAATGAATAACATTTATTACTGAAATATTGACTCACCCCTTGAATTCCTGGAGTAACCTCTCTCTGGTTATGATATCTTTTTACTCTCACTGGATTCAAATCACTTATGTTTTGATTAGGATTTTTTACATCTTATATTCAGGATAGATATTGGACTATAATGTATCTTTTTTCTTGTGTCTTTGTCATTGTTTGGTGTCAGGGCCATCTTGCACTCAGAAAATTAACTGGCAGGTGTTCTCCTTTGTTCTCAGCTATGAGTATTTTTTTCAGATGGATGTTATTATTATTATTACTATCTTAAATATGTTTTTATTGGTTTTTAGTGAGAAGGGAAAGGAGAGAGTTAGAGAGATAGAAACATCAATGAGATAGAAACATCATTGATTCACTGCCACCTGCACACCCCCAGCTGGGGATCGAGCCCGCCACTCAGAAATGTGTCCTGATTGGGAATCGAACCAGCAACCTCCTGGTGCATACGCTGACCCTCAGCCACTGAGACACATTGGCCAGGCAATCTTTAAAGGCCTGGAAAAACTAAGCAGTGAATCTACCTGGGACCTAGTTTTCTTTATGAGAAGGTTTCTCACTGTTGATTCAATTTTTAAACAGATACAGCACTATTTAACTTTTCTATATTTTTCGTGCTAGTTTTTTTAGGTTGTGTTCTTTTAAAAGTTTATTCTTTTTATCTAAATTTACAAATTCTGTGATATCAAATATTCCACAAGAGCCTTCATTCTCTTCTTCAGGTCTGTAGGACTTAGTAACACTCCCCTTTTCATTCATGATATTGGTAAGTTTTCTTCTTTTGCCTCACATGTCTGGTATGGGATTTTAAATGTTATTAATATTTTTAAATAACATGATTTGACTTTGATTCCCTATATGGTAAATCTTCCTATTTCACTGCTTTCTGCTCTTGTCTTTGTTATTTATTTTCTTCAACTTCAATTGGAAATTCTTCTAGATTCTTGAGATGAGAGTTTAGATAACTCTGTCAATCATTTCTTCCTGTCTTCTTTCAATATGTCATACATTTAGGGCTGTAAATTCCCCCTCTAAACACTATTTTAATTTCATTCCCTAATTCTTGATATTCACATTTTCATCATCATCCAGTTCAAAATATTTTCCATTGTAAATTAATCTTTACCCATGGGTTATTGTTGCTTAATATCTAAACATTTATGTGCTTTCCTATTAATTGTTCGTTATTTATTTTTACTTTCATTTCATCATTAGAGAAGAAGCTCTGTATGCTTTTAGTTATTGAAATTTGCTGAGACTTGTTTTATGGCCCCGAAGATTGATTTATTTTGGGAAATGTTCCATGTACACATACAGAGACTGTGTATTCTGTCACAGTGGGTGCAGTGGTCTGTATATGCCATTAGGCACAATTCATAAATCATCTTGCTGAGTTTTGCTTGTTTAATTAGTGTCCTTTCATTCCAGTTTGAATACCTCCTTTCAGCACTTCCTGTAATGCAGCTGATAAATGCCCTCAGCGTTTGTGCGTCTGGGAAAGTTTCTCTTTCCTGTACGTCAAACCTTGGTTCTCCAATGTCTCCCATCAGTTCTTGACCATGTTGTTCACAGAAAAAAGGTCTT
The DNA here is from genome assembly GCF_964212035.1 of Myotis nattereri. NCBI lineage: Eukaryota > Metazoa > Chordata > Mammalia > Chiroptera > Vespertilionidae > Myotis > Myotis nattereri. The sequence continues at coordinate 57,336,398 of NC_138088.1, read as the reverse complement.
GGTTGTTGAACCAAATTTTGGTTTGTTGTTTTTTTAAAAAATATATATTTTATTGATTTTTTTATAGAGAGGAAGGGAGAGGGATAGAGAATTAGAAGCATCGATCAGCTGCCTCCTGCGCAACCCCAACTGGGGATGTGACCACAACCAAGGTACATGCCCTTGACCGGAATCAAACCTGGGACCTTTCAGTCTGCAGGCTGATGCTCTATCCACTGAGCCAAACCTGTTAGGGCCAAACTTTGGTTTTTGATCTGACAACCCACTGGTGCTGATACCTCAGCATGATAAAAACGTCAGCCAACAAGAGAGAATGCTTTTGTTGCTGGAGAAATCCATGATTAGCACAATTTTAAAGCATAAAGAGGCCATCAAGAGTGCTAATGTTGCTGAGGGTGAGAAAGTGCTCACAAAACAGCAATCACAGGAAACTGAATCGGTAGAAAAACTGTTGGAGATTAGATAAGCGAAGGGAAAGAAGTTAGCGGGTGATTGCATTTTGGAGGCGGTCATATGTGAAAAAGCGAAGATACTGCCCCCCTGGAATGAGTGCTGAAAGTGATTCGTTTAAGGCTCGTCGAGGGCGGTTCCATAAATGTAAGAAAAGAAGTGTTTGTTGTTTATAGATTAAACAGTCCATTAAACATGCACTGCACATGAGAAAGGTTAAAACAGAATCATCCGTGGGCCTGGAATGGATTAATTCAATTCACATGATTTCTAATGGGGATAAAATGATTTGGTTTTCAAACAAATGGCTTCTCGAACAGCCTCCTGGAACAAATTCGGTTTGAGAACGGAGGTGCCACTATATTCCTGAATGATAACTTCACTATGCAAAGTATTCGTGGCTGGCGTTACCTCCCCAGCAATGTGAATACACCATCCCACTCTGTCTTGGCCTGTAAGATTTCTTCTGAGAAATCTGCTAATAGCCTTATTGGCATGGGGATGCGAAGTCCTTGTGTGTGATGTTTTTTCTCTTGTAACTTTAGAATTCTCGTTTTGTTTTAACTGCAGTTTTATTACAATGTGGTTGGAGAAGACATTTTTTGAGGTGAAATTTTTGGGGAGCCTATGAGATTTATGAACTTGGATGTTTAAATCTCTCTCCAGATTTAGGAAGGTTTCAGCCATTATTATTTTTTTAAAAATAAGCGTTCTGCCCCTTTCTCCCTCTTTCTCCTCCTGGGACTCTAAATGCACAGATTTTTCTTCTTAACTGTATCCCGAAGTTCACATAGGCGTTCTTTACTCTTTTATTCTTTTTCTTTTCTTCTTCTCTGACTGGATAGCTTAAAATGATCTGTCTTAGAGGTCACAGGTTCTTTCTTCTGTTTGATCCAATCTGAAGCCGATGCTCTCTCCTAAACTTTTCACTTCAGTCATTATACTCCTTCGCTCCAGAATTTGCTTGGTTATTTTTTAATGATTTTTATCTCTGTTAAATTTCTCATTTTGATCATTTGTTTCTCTGATTTTGTTGAATTGTCTTTCTGTGTTTTCTTGTAGCCTCCCATGCTTCCTTAAAACAACCATTTTGAATGATTTATTGGGCAAATCACAGATCTCCATTTCTTGTGGTTGGTGACTGGGAAGTTGTGCTCCGTGGGTGGTGTCGTGTTTCCTGGATCTTCATTTCCTTGATGTCTTGCGCGCCTGTCTTTTAATTTGAAGAGGCAGTCACCTCCTCTATGCTTCAGTGGCTGGCGGAGGGAAAGAAGGGCCTTCTATCAGCCCTGCGAGGGCTTCTGAGACCTTTTCCGTGGTGGGAATGATGCACACTCATGTTCCCGCTTGGCTGGTAATTCTTAAAAGTGTCTGATTTCTCTTGATCCTGCAAAGCCAGGCTGGCGGCCTCCTGTCGGCTTTCTGAGGTTGGCGCTAATGTTCAAGTCCGTGCTGTGGCCTTGCTGTCATTGGCCTCAGCCTTGACGCTGCTCAGCCCTGAGCTTTCCCAGAACATCCTCTTTGGTCCCTTCCTCTGGCAGCCCGAGTGCCCTCATTGGCTGGAGACGAGCCCCTGGCGCTCCTCGTGTACCCTGTTGGTGGCCCCCAGATCCATGGCACTTTGTTGTACTGCAGCCGCAGGCGCTTTCATCCATGCACACCTTCCCGGATCGATGGCGGGTTGTTAGGGTGGTGGAGGCCATGTGTCCTGTGCTGTGGACCTGCCACGCCCCATGCAGAGAGCAGGTCACTGGCTGTGGGTACCAGAGCGGTCTGCTCCTCAGAGGGCCACTGTGACCGGATGCCCAAGCCTGTCTGCCCAGCACAGGCCGGCCAGCACAACCATAGCCTGTAACCCACGGCGTCACCAGCCTCTCCAGGCTCCGAGCTCCATCTGCTTGGATTTTATGAGGTGTCTGTGTTCTGCAAAGGGGACTCATTCGAATGAATTATGTTTGCAAGGCTGACTGGAGGATCTGCAGTGAGGGCTGCCTCCAGGCCAGGCTGGGGGGAGAGGGGTGTCCCGTCATTTTGTAGGGGAGCCCTTCCCCTTCCTCTCATATTCTACTGGGCACTCGCAGATGTTTCCCCCTCTTCCTGGGGCTCTGCATCCAGGGCCTTCATCATCAGAACCGGTGGATGGAGGGAGTTGCCAGGCCTCAGGGCTGGTCCCGGAACGGGGCGGGGCGCGCCTCCTCTTTGCAAGCAGTTTGCATCAGCCGGAGGCTGTGGAAAGGTTCCCAGAGCCCAGGTCCCCAGGCAGCCGGTGTTGGCTCTAGCTCTGTGACGAGGCGGCAGCCAAACCTACTTGGACTTTTAAATTTAATTTAATTTTTCTCTTGCTTTGAAGCAGCTGCATTGGGTTCACCCCCGGCTGGAAGCTGTGTGCGCCATTTGGGGCCTCGGGGTGTGCTGGCGAGTGGGGCCGGGACCCGGCAGGCTGCCAGGCCTTTGTTCTGAGTCATCGGGAGCCAGGCTGCGTGGTCTCTGACCACCAGGGCCCGTCACTGGCCTCTGTGATGCCTCCACTTTAAAAGGCAGTTGGGTTTGTGGGAATCCACGTGAAATGTGCTCAAAGTCAGGGCCTTGTTCTCTGAGAGCAAGCGCCCCTTTCCAGAGAGAGGCAGGGCGGCCCTGCCCCTGGGGGCAGCCCTGAGAGCTGCTCTCTGATCGCAGGAGAGTGCCCTGACGTCATTACCGTCATTACCATCATCACAGCTGCTCTGGTCCATTAACGCCTGTGCTCAGCTGGTGCCCTGTCCTGACCTGACCCCCCCTGGCCGGCCCCCAAGGCTGCTTCCCTCTGAGGATCTGTGGGGCGTCACGTCCTTGAAATCGCCTCCCTAGCGGGTTTGCCGGAGCTGAAGGGCCGGTGGGGGCTCTGGGCTCTGGGCTCTGTGCAGGCGGCGTGGAGGGTCCTCTGCTTCAGGGCGGAGCCCCCGAGCTGACCCAGCCCGCCCAACACCTCGGGGCCGCCTCCCTCTTGACCAGGACCGTGGGCTGGACCTCCTCCGGGTGACGCCGAGCCAGGCTGCGCTGTCCAGTGCGGCTCAGGCTCCGCATTCCAATGGATGGGCGTGCCCTCCCCAGCGCCGGGCCCTGAGCTGCTTGGTAATATCTTCTCTGTGACTTGTTTGCTGAGGGCAGGGAACTCAGGTCCATAAAGCCACAGTCAGGGGATCAGTGGACAATTGCTGTGGGGACACCCCTGGTGCCTACAACCCCAGCTCCCCTCTGATTTCAGCCCCAGCGGTGGCGGGCGGCCCTGGGACAGCTCCGGCCCCTGGTGTGGCCGCATTTCACCTGGAGCAGGCGCTGCTCCCGGGCCCGGCTGCGGCCTGGACTGTGGGGCAGGCGACTCCCAGCGCGGAGGGCACCTGCTGTCACCTCCCTCCTGGTGTGCAGCTTTGGGAGGGTGTGGGGACTCTCCCTGCTGGTGTGTCCCCTTCCCTGTCCTCCTCCCCAGCAGAGGATCCATTTCTGAGTGCCCGCCTGCGTTTCTGCCTTCGGGGAGTCCAAACGGAGTCACTGGGTCAGGTAAACACCCAAGTGGGGGCTCCTGGGCGGCCTTGGGAACTCAGGTGCTGGAGGGAGCTTTCTGAAGGCCACAGAGGGGAGCTCCAGGTTCAGGAGTGGTGGGGTGTCTGCCCTGGAGGGGCAGGGCCCAGCTGACACGGTTGGCATCAAGGTTCTGTTCCTGCAGCAGCACCCACCTCCCTGCTGCCCCACCCTGAGCTGAGTCACATGGCTTCTACCTCTTTCCTTCCCGAGAGAGGCCCTGGCAGGGGGCCTGGAGTGGGGGAGCCCAGAGCGGGGGGCTGGTCCCCAGTGACTGAGGTTTCCTGAGCCTCCCCCACCGCGGCCTCCTCTATGCGGTAGCCTGCAGGCCAGAGGGCACAGTTGCTGGGCTCCCCCTGCCCTGACCGCGTGTGGAAACAGATGTCTGTTCCCAGGATTTTTACACCTGACCCAACCTGTGGGTCGTGACCCCTTTGGGGGTCGATCGACCCTTTCACAGGGGTTGTCTAAGACCATTGGAAATCACATATATAATTACATATTGTTTTTGTGATTAATCACTATGCTTTCATGATGTTCTATTTGTAACAATGAAATTGGGGGTCACCACAACATGAGGAACTGTATTAAAGGGTCGCGGCGAGAGGAAGGTTGAGAACCACTGATTTAAGTAATGAAAACCCTGTTAAAGAAGGGACTCTTAAGAAGTCATCTTTGCACACCTCTGCCCGGGGCCCCATCCTGGGCACCTCATTACGGCCGGTTTCCAGCCAGGCCATGGGGCGTGACTACAGCTGCGATTCTCGAAGGGCCTGGGCTCGTGGCGCTTTCTGTTTTCACTGCCGCGGGAGGCCCTGGTTTCCCCCTGAGCAGCTGAATCACGAAGCCCTGCGAGCGCCATACTCACATCTGCAGGGGCCACGCATGTGCCATGGCGGTGTTTTTGTGCAGCGGCAGGAGACAACGCCGTGTTAAATGCCAAGAAGTGTGCAGAAATGCCGTTGGATTTGTCATGTTGCTGTTGCCTTAAATTTCGCGGTTTGAGGACGCCTACATTAGTACTGTGAGTTCACATGGTGGGAAAAGACAAGAACAGTATCTCGTATCGAATGAAAGCAAAGCAAACGACACGTCTCTGTCGTGGTTGCTGCTCTGCCCGACCCCTGGGCTGGACGGTCCCGCTGTTTTTCCAGAGAGCACGTGTGGTGGCCGCGCACACTCGCTTTAAGATCTACCTCCTCACTCTCGCCTCTGGGGCCGCTCCTTGTGGCCGGTGCTGAATTGGCCGGGAGTAATGCCTGTGGGTAGCAGATGAGATCACGTGAGAAGCACTGATGTTTGAGACCCTCTCCCAGGAAACACACACATGTTATACACGGCCTGTTGGAATGAGGGCAGGGGCCGGGTGCCAACCGAAACCCGCCGTGTTATCCCAGCTGAAAAGCAAGTTCCCGACCCGCGAGAAAGAAGCCTGCTGGTGAGAACCACGGATTGTTCTATGCAAACACAGTCAGGGTGTCCTATACCGTTCAGAGCCGCAAATTAAAAAAAAAAAAGTAAGATGAGAAAAGAAAACCCAGCCACAACTCTGAAGAAGGGAGGCAGCCTTGATGAGCCTTGAGAGCCGTGACGGTGTTGGACATCCGTAAGAATTTCCCATGAAGGGGAAGCGGCTTAGCATAATCACTGCAGGGTTCCTGATGCGAGCCTCCCGCATATGCGCTCGGTGCGGGCGCGCTCCTCCTCTGCTCTGCTGGGACCCTGGTTCGGGAATGGGCGGAGCCAGTGTCACACCAGCTGCCTCCCCGCAGCCCTGGTCAGGGGCGTCAGCGCTCCGCGAAGGTCACGTGTCTGCACCCCTGTGGGCCCTCTTCTCGGCCGGAACTCGATCTACTTGGCGTGTGTGTGAGAGAGAGTGAGTGTGTGTGTGTGTGAGCACGGGTATGAGTGTGTGAGCATATGTATGAGTGTGGGAGCGTGTGCGTGAGTGCATGTGAGCATGTATATGAATGTGGGAGCGTGTGCATGCATGTAAGTATGTATATGAGTGTGTGAGCATGTGTATGGGTGTGTGAGCACACGTGTGGGTGTGGGAGTCCTGGTCCTGTAGGAGTGACGGGTGGAGGATGAAGATGATGTGCAGGAGCGGGAAGAAATGGGTGATCTGTAGATAACCTGGGTTTGAGGCGCCTGCGGGACGTCCAGTCCGAGGTTGGACGTGCGGATCTGGACCTGTGGAAAGCTCGGGAATAAACGTGGCTCTAAGCATCGGCCCAGGGTGGCAGATGAGGTCATTTGGGCACAGCGAGTAGAGGGCGCAGGTCAGGGCTCCTGCAATGCCAGCAGCGTGCAGAGGAGCCTCAGAGGCTGAGCCACACCCTCAGGTCCTCCCCTCCGTGGTGGGGGAGCTGGGAGTAGTGCCAGGGTCCCCCAGCTGCCCTGGGGATGGCTCTATACTGGCGGCTCTAGATTTAGGAGGGACCTTGGGAGTCACCTTCTCAGAGCTCTGGCTCAATGGATTCCTAAGTCTCAGAGTCCTTATCGATGAAGGTGACAAAGGTGCCCTCCTCCCAGAGTGGCGAGGGGTCCACGAGATGACAGGTGTAAAACGCCAACTACAGTGACCGCCGTGGGGAGCACTGAGAGCGGGATCGGCTCTGCTTCCTCAGGATGGTTCCGGCGGCTTCTGCACCTTTCGGGACAGATGGACGTAGCTTAGGGAATCTCTCTGCTGGGCTCCTCGGCCCCGCAGTGGGCTCTCCTCACTGGCTGAGCCAGGGGGTTAAGACCTCCTTGCTGCCTGTCTGCTCCAGAGCCCGGCTGTCCCCCTAGCCAGGGCTGCCCCGGAAAGCGATGCCACCTGCTCACCTTTCCTCTGCAGGATGGAAGGGCAGGGGGAGAGGAAAGGCTGAAGGGTTTTCACTACTGGGAGGGAAACGTTCCACCTGCCGTCCATCGGTGAGGGCCACCCTCACCCCGAGTTCTCAGGGCCACCTGCCAAGCCATTACGGACCTTCTCTCTGGATGTAGAGTTCTCAGAAAAAAACACCTGGAGGGTAGAGTTGAACTCCCAGGAAAATCTGGTGGAGTTACTTTTAGGTGCTGACGTATGAAGGCATATGACACACCCACGTGAAGGGAACCGCTGATCTCGGACGTACATCAACGCCAGGACAAGACCATTCTGGGGGCGTGTCCAGCACACATGCTGCTAACAAGCACTATGTAGTATGTGTCCAAGTCATCAGGGCCCTTTGCAACCTCAGACCACGCGTCTCTTTTTTGTTTTGCTTTGTTAATCCTCACCTGAGGATATTTTTTCCATTGATCTTTTAGAGAGAGCAGAAGGGAGGGAGAGGGTGGGAGAGACAGTCACTGGTGGCATCACGTAGGGGCTGTGACAGTGTCGGGAGATAGACCATGAGGGCTTGGCCCAGAGCAGGACTCGAGGATAGAGAGTGAGGGACAGATTTGGGGCAGTTTGGGGGCACCTTTAGCTGAATGTGGGGAGTCAAGGAGATGGAAGGGGCCACTGGGGATTTGCGTTTGGACACGTGGATGGGTGGATGGGTGGATGGATGGTGGTGGGGGCACATAGGATGAGCAGGTGAGGAGGGGGTGCTGAGCGCACGCCGCAGCTTGGGTCTGGGGCCCGGGTGAGCTATGGGCTCAGCGCAGGGAGCCATCTGGGCTGCAGGCATGGCTTTGGGTCTCGAAGTCTTTGGGTCTGGAAGTGAAGGGAGTGTGGAGGGATGGAGCGGCCATCTCGCCCGCGCTTTCCTGTTTGCAGCGCCTGTAATTTTCATTCTTATCTTGCTTTCAGCTCTTCTGTCTCCTGGTGGTGGACGTTTTGTCTCGTGTATTTTGAAGCTGGGTTAGGAGCGTGGATGCTTGCATTGTGCCCTGTGTCGCATTCCTGGCGAATTATGCGTCGCTCCCCTCGTCCTGAGAGCACTCCTTGTTCTGCCGTCTCCTTTGTCTGCTATTAATGCAGCCGACCAACCGGCTTTCTTCCCATTAGTGTTTACACATTGCATCTTTCCCATTCTTTTGCTTTTCTTTCAAATATAGCCCATATTAAACATGTACAAGTCTAGATATGTCTTTATGCTTACAATGTGTTTCTTATGGGCAACAAATATTTTTGTCATGCTTCTTTGTTCCATCTGGTCATCACTGTCTTTTCATTGTTGTGTTTTTTCCCCCCAAGACCACTGGCATTGAATGTAATTATCCGTAATGTTCCATTTAGAACCATATTGTTACTTGCTTCTTTTTTCCCCTCCAATTACCTCGGTGTCCTATTTTTCTTAACGGCTCTCCCTCCCTCCCCGCTCAAGTTCCTTCGGTTCTGCCCTGCTGCATGCTTTTCTCTCGGAATAACGTGTTCTTAGCGTGTCCCTGAACATGCTCCATGCTCCGGTTACTGGTCTGCTTCGTGTGAGCGAGTCTCACCTCCATTAGGTGGCGGGTCCTCCAGCCCGGGGGCCAGGCTTCCGTATCTTCTGTGTTCGCCACAGCACCTGGAGGGCGGAGGTCTACAAGGACCCACGACCCAGCCAGGGTGACCTAGTCATGGTTGCTTCACTCACCGAAGATGCCGAATGATATTGAGGGACATCATGCAATTGCCATACAAGCACATAGGATCCGGGGGCTGTCCACCTCCAGCTCCCCCTTAGTCCCCATGACATCGGCATGAAACGCCTGGTTTTCTCAGCTTTTCAGCTCACCCTGCCCCTCCCTCTCGTTGGTCCAGAGGTGCTGTCCCAGTAGCTCCACTCACGGTCCCCTTCTTTGTCTGCACCCTTCTCTGCTGATCCGAGTCGCTCACACCACCAGGCTGAGCTCCGATGGACTTCTGTGCCCTGAGTGTCTGGCGTATCCACCCATCCGCCCACCCACCCACCCATCCCCCCACCCATCCATCCATCCCCCCACCCATCCATCCATCCACCCCCCCACCCATCCCCCACCCACCCATCCATCCATCCATCCATCCATCCATCCCCCCATCCATCCATCCCCTCATCCATCCATCCCCTCATCCATCCATCCCCTCCACCCCCCTACCCATCCCCCCACCCATTCATCCACCCATCCCCCCTGACACCACCAGCCCTGTGCTTCCCGTGCAGGCCTTTCTCGCTGACTCCGTCTTGGACGCAGGAATCGAAGGCATCGTTTCCACATGAGATCCACCCTCAAGGTCACTCCCTCCTTCTTTCCCATCTGCTCAGTCACTGAGTCCCGTCTTTCTCCCGCGTCATCTTCTGCTGTTGTCTCCACCACCACCGACCACTCTCTCCGGACCAGAGCAGGGGCCTGAGCCGGAGCTCTCTGTACCTTAGGGGCCTTTCCTCGCCCAGGTCAGCCCCAGCTTGGACTCGCGCACCCCATCCCCCTGCCCGCGGCCATCCTCTCGTTCTCCCCTCTGCCTTCAGTGGGACCGAGCGCTCTGTCCCGCTTTCCCGCGCTCCCACTCCCACGCTGCTCTCCCCTGTCCTCCGAGGTCAGGAGACCCTCCGACAGCGACCGCGCTTACACCCCGCTGTCCCTTGTTGCCCACATCTGTCCCGCCTCTTAGGAGGGAACCTCTTGGTGGAGGGGCCTGGCCTCTCCCTGTTTGCCACCCTGATGCCTGGTGTGTGGTGGCTGCTTAGGACAGTGATGGCGAACCTATGACACGCGTGTCAGAGGTGACACGCGAACTCATTTTTTTGGTTGATTTTTCTTTGTTAAATGGCATTTAAATATATAAAATAAATATCAAAAATATAAGTCTTTGTTTTACTATGGTTGCAAATATCAAAAAATTTCTATCTGTGACACGGCACCAGAGTTAAGTTAGGGTTTTTCAAAATGCTGACACGCCGAGCTCAAAAGGTTCGCCATCACTGGCCTAGGACGTTCTTGCGCCCAGCAGGGCTCTTGCTGGGACCCTTCTGCTGGCCTTGGAGCGAGAGTCCTACGGGGAGGGGCACACTGACCAGCTCCCACTCCTGCTGCTGCCACAGGAGCCTCTGAAGATTCAAGAGGTTCACCTTCTTACTTGGCCCTTTTCCTCCCCAAGGGCACAGCCCCGCCCTGTGCTCCGAGAAAACCGCGCCAAGTCTGAGATAGCAACAGAGAAGTTCATCCAGGCCTGCAGCTGTGGGGGCCCCTTCATGGAGGAGCGGGGGGCTGGTGTCTTATTAATACTTTCATCTCAACTGGGAAAGAAATGCTAACAAATAAACAAGGAAAGCAGGAAAGGGTTTGGTCACTGCAGAGCTGCCGCGAGGCCTGACCCGCGGTGATGCTGGGAGGTGTTTCAGGATGAGAGTGCTTCTTCCCCTGAGAATGGATCCCAGCACCAGAGGCCAGGGTTGTCTTGCCAGTTTAATGCTCACTTTCCAGGGGGCTGACTCCTCGGTGGAGCCAAGAGTCTTGCATTTGCCCAGCAGCTGATTTGAGGGCGGGAAAATAGCCCAGTCCCGTTGCATTAGCCACCGGGGACGTTTCATCCGGGCTGTTCTGCGCTGCTGCGGTGCTGACCCGCGGGCGGAAGCCAGCGTGACTCCCCAAAGTGCTCTGGGTGTCCCCGTTCTGCCTTCCTCAGGCTTCAAACCTCAGTGCCCTGATGTCAGTCCCTGGGGATGAGCAGCCCTGAAGGCACACACTGCTGGTCCGAGGCTGCAGGGCCGCGCATGGCGCTGGAGGCAGCATTTGCGATCCTAGCTGCTGACAGTCCCTGGGGGCCGAGTTGTATCAGAAAATCCATTAAGCACTTAACAGATTCATTTTCCTTATGACTGCTAGTTAGTAAATATTATCTTTTCTATCAGCCTGAACCGTGATATGACGAATGGGAACACTTTAACTTATTTTAGCTTAACTTAAAAGCTTTAATTGTGGCAATGCTTTGCATGGTTATAGCATTGTAAGAGGACTATTTTTGGGGGGTTGGTTTGTGCAAACAGTTCTAAGTGACTCAGGGGACGTGCACCTCCGCTCCTGGGCGCAGGCGCAGAGATGGGGGCACTGAGTCTCACGGGAGAGAGTTGCCTGGGATCCCGACCTGGTTCAGGCAGCACCTCCCAGGGTTAGAACGGTTCTGAAGGACTCAGTGTTCCGTCTGTCCGTTCATTCAGTGAGGCTGATGCGCTCTCTCCTTTTGGTGATGTTAATTTTTTAAAAATTTATTTCCATAAGCACTGTGTGTGTGTATCTAAGGTGTACAATGAGTTGATATACACATACATACGTACGCACAGTGAAGTGATTTGAGATGAAATCAGTCAAGCTAATGAACAGATCTTCTCCCAGGTACCATTTTTGTTGTGTGATGAAATTACCCTTTTAGCACATTTCCAGTACTGAGTAGAGCATTACTAACAGTCAGCATCTGTGCATTAGATCTCTAGCCCAGACTATGTGTCCTACATAACTGCAGCTTTGCACCCTTTGGCCGGCATCTCCGCAGGCCCCCCACCTCCCTTGGTAACCACCCTCTGCTCTCTGGTCTAGGGAAATCCACGTGTGTAGAATCCACATGTGAGTGAGTTCATGCAGTATTTTTCTTTCTGTGTCTGGCTTATCTCACTTGGCATGAGCTCCAGGTCCATCCATGTTATTTATCTAAATGGCAGAGTTTCCGCCTTCAAGGCTGAAATAGTCCACTGTGTGCATGTGCACGTGCGAGTGCACACACATGTGTGCACCACAGCTTTACCGCTCACCTGTCGGTGGACACTAGGTGTGTCCACACCTTGGCTGTTGTGAGTGACGCTGCAGTGAACGGGGGGTGCAGCTGTCCCTCTGAGGAACCCATTCCATTTCCTTTGGGTAAATACCTGGGAGACAGGTGGCTGGGTCCAACGGGAATTCTACTGTTAGTCTTTTGACTAAAAGTAGAAACAGCAGTCGTGCTGTTTCCCAAGTGAGGCTCCTTTCAGCGCTGGCTGGTGTGGGGCAGGGCGTGGCCTCCGTCCCCTGGACCCACCTGCAGGCTCTCGTGCCTGTGGACACTTCCAGCTGCAGAGCCTGGACGTCGAGAGAACGCGTGCTGGTCTGGTTCGAACAAACTGAGTCTTCCGTCCCGTAGGGAGCAAGTGTGAGGTGCCCTGGGCAAGGGGCCCTGGGAACCTCCCGCAGCCCCCACACTCTCAGGCTTGGTGGCTGTTAGTTATGACACTTTCATCCCGATGCCCCTCAAAGTCTCATTCAGAAGCCCCTGTCGAATGGAGGCACATCACGTGGGAGATCCCGGAGGAGGAGCAGGCCGTGGCCGCGTTGTCCAGTGTTTCTCTCTTCCTGATGCCGAATTTTGGCGGAGCTTGGTGTTGGCCGGTTTCCTGTAACGCTGTGCACGCTCACTGTCTGTCCATTGCACGCCCCCTGAGAACGATCCCAGCCATACTTGTAGTCAGTTGAAGTTACAAGCGTAAGAGGAAGTCCATGTGCACTTTACATGATGAAAAGTGCTTGGGCTTGGCCTTGCCTTCAGTCCTGGCGCTGGTGCTTCCTGGCTGGGTGACCCTGAACCACTCAGGCCCTCGGAATCCTCATCTACACAGCGGCAGGGAGCAGATGGTCGCCCTCAGGGGAAGGCTTAGAGGAGTGGATGGCGGGGGGGGGGGTGGGGGGGGGGGAAGGCGGCGCTTCCCTGTGGGTAGGCAGTGCTGGCCTGCGGCAGGCCCCAGCCAGTGCTCCGTGCGGGGTTGGCCACCGAGAGCTTGGGTTCTAGGGAAACAGTCCTCTCTGGGTGGCAGCTGTTGAGGCAGCGCCCGGACCACCGGCTGCACATCTCGGCCGATGGTGAGGCCCTGGACTCCTGTCCGCTTTCCTAGTGCGTTGGCCTGAATGCCCCTCGGACTGAGGGTCCCAGAATTGCCCAGTCCTTGGGCCTCACGCTGCCTTTGGGCTGTTGGAAGCCGGGCAGGACGAGTGACTCGCCCAGTGAGACCTGCGCCTCCTCCCGCGGGCTCCCCAGTCTGGCACAGAAGAGGCCTTCTGGCCTTTGCCTCGGGCCACCGCAGAGCTTAGCTGCACTGTCCCACTGCGTCCTCGTGGGCGTGACCCCGACCGTGCGGCAGGCAGACACATCGCCGGTGACATTATTTCTGCTTCAGGAACAACGGACCATGCCCGCTAGGATGCGGGGTGGGTTTTAGAAACAGGACTGAAGTAGAAAGCACACCTTGTCCAGGGAGAAGAGAGAATAGGTCCTATGGCCCGGGAGCACCCTGCCAGCCAGGCCCTGTGGTGATGACAGATGTGCCCCCGGGAACGGGGGTTTGTGGCACCAGGGGCCGCACTCCGGGCGGGTGCCGGGCTGGCGGCCCAGGCTCCTCCCGTGCCGAGTTCTGGGAGCATCGCCTCTCAGCCGGGCCAGATGTGCCCGCCTCCAAGCTCCGTCTGTTCCTCCCCGTCAGGGTTGCTGGAGTGAGCACGGCTGTTTGAAATGCTGCCCCGAGCACACGGGTCCCTCTGGTTTCTGAGGGCGGCCGAGTCTGCGGAGCCGCGTCACCTCACAGCCTCTCCCAGGTCCTCGGGCTGTGCCAGGCCGGAGAACCTGCCAGCTGGCTCAGGGAGAGGCTGCGAGGTGAGTCACGGTGTCTTAGACAAAATGAACGTCACTTTCCATTTCCTGCCAGGCCCGGGACAGGTGACTGCTGGCCCCCACCTGCTGGAGGACAGGGTCCCGTCCACTGGAGGCTGCTCGCGCCCCCGAGCGCGTGTGTGCTCTGAACGGGCTGCTTTGCTGGGGCATCCTGTCTGTGGGTGAGCCATCCATGGTGGCTGTGGGAGTTCACCCTGAAAACAGCAAACTGGGGGGCCAGCCCCAAACAGAGCTCCGTCTGCAGGGAGGCCCCGCACCTGCTGGTGGAGGCAGTCCTCGTCCGGGCCTGGTCCTGTGTGCCTGCACGTGCCCCCTCCTCTGGTCTCGTGTTGGCCTGCAAGGCAGAGAGCATGGTGCGCTGACGCCCGCCGCCGCCTGCCCCTCAGGAGGGAGCGAAGCTCAGCTCGTGTGCAGGAGGGAGGGGTCGCTCCTCTCGGAGGAAAGATGAGGAAACGTACGGCCGGACTCCCTCCTTCCCTCACCTGCAGCCCTTCTCAGTGGGTTTCTAACATCATCCGAGCTGCCCGCACACACGTGCTCTCTGGAGCTCTGGGTGCTGCACGTGTTTAGTCCCAGGTCTGTATTTAGTGGACTTGCCACTCACCACCAGCCTGGTCACCCGGGCCTGGCCCGCCTCCACCCTCAGATCTCGCTGGGGCCCCGCCCTGCACCCAGGCCTCGCACCTGGTGCCGGAGGCCCTTTCTCTGTGCGATGTCGCATGAGCGTCCAAGCAGCGATTCCTCTGGAGAAAAGTCTCTTCCCACGTGAGCGCGTGGTGTTTCCTGGCTTTCACAGAGCCATGGCTTTGAGACCAAGCTGCGAGCTGCTCATGCCGCACTAATTCCCACATGGAGATTGCGTTTCTTGTTTACTTTCCTAACAATTTCACGTTTAGCCCGAGGCTCCGCTGAAGGAATTTTAAACAGCCTCTGAAAGCTGGAAGGACGGGTTGGGAATAAAATGACCCCTCGGCGTCAGCTAGCGCCGTTGCTTGATAAAGCGTGTCATTGAGTGGAGGGGCAGGGTCCCGATGAGAGGTGATCTCGGGCCCGGGGAGAATGCTGATTTCGTCGGACATGCCTCTCCAGATGAGCTGGTGGTGAAGGGGCAACCTGAGGGCCAGGCAGGACCCGTTGCGAGGTCAGCATGTGATTCCGAGCCCCCAGTGTTGGCTGGGTGTTTCGGTGGCCGGGGATCGTGCCACCTGCTGGGCGCTGTTTCACCCGGAAGGCACGGAAGGCACGGTGGGGACAGACAGCTGGAGAGGCAGGGCCGGGCGGACCCTGTGGGAAACCACTTTCTAAGGGTAATAAGTCCAGGACACAGTGTTCTCCCACCCAGAGAACACGCCACGTGGTGACAGGTGTGAGCTCGATGGAGGAAGGGCAGGAGAGGCATGGAGCGAACCACTGCCTGCTGCTCAGTTTAGACGTCACCCCTGAGACAGGGCCCGTGTCTCCTCTTATCTGGGCACCACTGGGGCGTGGGACCTGAGGGTGTGGGACACGGAAGGGGTGGGACAGAGGGTGTGGGACTCAGGAGGGGTGGGACATGAGGGTGTGGGCCACGGGAGGGGTGGGCCACGGGAGGGGTGGGACATTAGGGCTCTGACCGTCTGCTGTTGGTGGTGGTCAGTAGGCTCTCTAGAGTGCAAGTTCTGATGGTCAAATGGGAGGCCACTGCCTGCTCCACCACCAGCCTCCTGGGGGCTGGGGGCGAGTGCCTGGCCCCCACTGGAGAGCCCCAGGGTGCGGTACCCTGTGCAATGCCCGCAAGGGTCTCTGTGGACCTCCCTCCGCCCATTGCAGACTCGGCTGGTCTGCGAGGGCCGCTCCCCCTCGAGGGCCGGGCGCAGGTAGGACGTCTCAGATCCGGTCGAACGGGACGGGAGCCGGACAGAGCGGCCTCCAGGTGACACCTAGGAGCATCTCAGCGTGTGGCCTTGTGTGGCTCCTGTGTTTGAGGCCCGGCCGCCTTTTCTCTGCGCTGCATCCGGAAGGCCGTGAGTCCGGTGCAGGAACGCACGGGAGGCCAGCGCGCCCGCCCGCCCGCCCGCCCGCCCGCCCGCCAGGGGAGGGGCCACCGGGGCCGCAGGGCCGTGCTTCCCTGGGAGTTAAAAACAGAATTAAAAACAGTTTGACGACCGGGACTTCCCGGGTTAAGGGAAGGGCTGCTCAGACGTGTGCTTGCTAAACTCAAGACATGGGGCCTCTAGAACGTGTCTCTGATTCTCAGGGTGAGTCTTGGAGTTTAAATACAGATGACTGTGTTTCTAAGCTTCCACTGAAGCCCAGTGGCGTGAGTCCCCAGGGCCGGTGACAGCAGCATCGACCAGTTGGGCGGGGCTGGGGCCAGCGCGGTGAGGGGCAGAGGCAGGGCCGCCACCTTGGCCCAGCTCCTTCCCCTGGAATGTGCAGATAAAACGCAGTTATTAATTATAATTACTGCCAGCTGTTTATGAGGTGCTGGAGTCAGGAGCTCTGCCTTTCCCTCCCCCCACCCCTGGCCTGATAATGGAGGAGGGAAGAGGGCATGGTGGTGGGTGGGAAGGCCTGGGCGTGGCCAGACGCTGAGGGCTGGGCCCTCGGGGATCATGAGATGGGTTTCTCTCCTTTCATGCCTGTTTGACCATTTCTGTAAGAAGCAGAGTTGAGACCTCTTCCTTTGCCCTGTAGACGAAGGAGTGAAAACGAGCCCAGAGATAAACAAGAAACATTTTCCAGTTTGAGTCAAACCTTGGGAGCCAGTCCTTTCTGGGGAGTGGAGGGACGGGCACAGGGTGGGCACATGCATTCACGCTGGTCCTCATTAGAGATTTATATTCCTAGACTTGGGGTTCCGGCCCCACCTGGCCCAGTGCAGCTGTGTGACACCCACAGTCCTGGGCGGGGGTGAGGGGTCTGTTTTGCAGAGTCTCCCCCCACTCTCTCCCCGCCCCAGGTCAGAAGAACAGCCCGTGGAGGGAGTACTGGGTTCTGAGTGTGGCCGAGCCTGGCCCAGTGCAGGCAGCCAGCACTCTGACCAGAAAATGCTCGAACATTGTCAACGAAACCTTGGTCCCTCCCCTTAACGCGCTGTGTGCGGCAGCTGGCGGCTCTGCTGCGGCCTTAAGTCATCAGCCGGCCTTGCGAACCCGACAGCTTTTGTGATAAAAGTGGAACCGTCACTGACTGCTTGTCTCCTCCAATATCAGCGATTTCGGAGACACTCGGGGGTGGCCGTTTGGTTCAGACGCTCCGGGAGCTGCTCCCCTGTGTGCGGCCGCCAGGTGTGGGTCCCTTCTCCCCCACTTGGAGGGGGCCTCGGGCTTTGGCTCATGATGGGCCTCAGGGCCTTGCTAACGACCTGGTTCCTGGCGCTGGGACCCGGCAGCCCTGGGCTGGCAGGGCACAGGCTCACCACCTGCACACACTCGGGCCTGGAGCCCCCTCTCAAGTGGCTACGTAGTCCCAGGCAGGCCTGGCGGCAGCCTCCCTCCCAATCACTCTGTGATGGAAGGAGGGTAAGATGGAGAGAAGTGTGTTCTGCAGATTCATTTAGAAAATGACTTTTTGAATTAGGGCTTCGTTAGTACCCAGAGGAGAGAAGGGTTTTCAAAATCGATTGGCAGCATTGTAGCCCCTGAGCCTTTTCCCTGGGAATCTGGACTCCGTCGGAGTTCCCTTGGCCGCGGGTGTCGGGATTAAGGCAGACCCGTTGCGTGGCACAATACCTTCCATGTATTATGGATGTGATTGTAAAAGTAAATTGCATGGCTCACAGTCACGCCATGCACGGGTGTCAGTCCATTAACATCTCATGGCTGGCGGGGACGGCTTGCTGGCTGTTGGAACCACGTGCCGGATCCCAAAGGGCAGAAGAGTGTGCTGAAAATGCAGAAAATGTAGCTTTCAATAAACACATTACATCGTTACAGTTTGTTTACGATCGCGGCTCACTCGAACTATAAAGTTATTTTGTTTTTCATTTTTGCAGAGCAGTTCGACGTCTCCCAAGGATTTCACAGCGGCTGCACAGACACCCGACACAGTGAGTGGAGAAACCCATTTAAAGCGCCTGCTTTCCTGGGTCAGCAGTATGGAATGTTCTCTCGGAGTGTGTGTGACTCTTGGGAGGCAAGTGCCTCCCCTGCTGCAGCTGGAGTGGGGCCGTGGGTGGGCAGCCGGAGCTCTGCTCCCCCGCGTGGCTGGCCCGGAGCGGCCTGAGCCTGCCTGGCTGCTGGGGGAGGCGAGGAGCAGGTGCTGGACACACAGGCGGCTGGTGGCCTGTGCCAGGCTGCGCTGCCAGCCCCTGCCTGGGGCTTCCCTGGCCCTGAGCTGGCTGTCCTGAGCGGGGGTGGGTGCGGGCAGGGACTCAGGGTGTGTGGAAGGGAACTGGGCTCACGGGTGGACCCACAGCTGGTGAGAACTCTCGTGGAGCTAGTCCTGGGGTGATTTCCTGGTATCTGGGTTTTCTGAGTAGAAACAGTCAGAACATCCAGGGGTATAGCAGAGGGGTGGCCTCTGCCTGGTCAGTGGATGACATGTGACAGACATACCTGGAGGAGAGGGGAGTCTTTGTCTTCAGGATCTTGGTCAGGGTAGAGCTATAGAGATTCAGGGAGGGTCACTGATGTCCTGGCATTGGCCGTGTGCGGCCCCATCCTGGTGGGCGGTGTGGGCCCTAGCCACGCCGCGTGGAGTCTTTTGGCCCAATTTGTCTCACGAACAGTGAGGTTTGTTCAAAGCTCTGGAGACGCATAACCGCGTGGGATGAGTCGCTGCTCTTGAGAAGGACCAGTGTCATAAGGACTTGAAACTACAGGGAGTGAGAACACGGCGAGATGGCCATGTTCAGAGGCGGGGAGCGGGTCCCAGCTCTCGGGGATTGCCGTGTCTCAGTGGAGTTACCAATGTGTGCGTGAGCCATGATGGGGTACTTCCCACTGGGGGCGTCCCGGGGAAGGACCCAGAACGGGGTGCCAGCCTTGGGCTGGATCCAGGAAGATGCTGAGGTGTCTCTGGTCATGACACGGATCCAGGAGGGGAGACACGGCGCCCCCTCGGTGTTGTGGTTTCAGGGGCACGGATGCCCGGTTCGCTCTGGGTACAGCCGCCCTCCAGTCGCTGTGGGCTCTCAGAGGCCAAGGACCCCAGGCGTGGCAGGAGGTCACGCCGAGGTATTTCAGGATGCCAGCAACACGGGCCTGCGAGCGATCAGGGGACATGGCCCCAGTCTCAGCCGTGGCTCTGCCGCCCCCAGCAGCTGCTCCATCTGGCCCTGCCTCAGTTTCCCCTACTGTAAAGTGGGGATGTCAGTGCCTATGGATTTTTCATGCGGATTAATTGAGGTGGGTTTTGCAAAGCGCGCGCGCCTGCCGCAGGGCGAGCACCGGTGAATGGCTGCTATTGCTCTGACGCTCCCTCTAAACGATTTTACCCGAGAAAATCATCGTCTTTGATACAGACATAATCTCTGGGGACGAAATCTTCATATTTATAAGCAGCGTGTCTCTCTCCTGCTATTCTTTTCCGTAAGTAGGTCAGAATCAGAATATGCAGTGAGTTTAACCCCCAAACGTAACTAAACGGGGCAGCGCTTAACTCGCTCTGGTAATGAGGCTCCGGGACCCTCTCACCCGGCTCAGCCACGGGCATCGATTGTGGCGAAAACTCTGATATTTGTGAGAGTTTATTGTCAAGTACCAGCAACACCTAGAACTCAGACGCGAGCTTCGTGCAGATTCAACCACAGGGCCCCCGAGGGGCCGAGTGTCTCGTTTACTCACAGGAAGAGGGGAAGCCAGTATGACTCCCCTGCTTTCTGGGAAGCTTTTCCTCTCATGGAATGAAGTCATGGCCACAGGAGCTCTTCCCCCACAAGACTGAACGCACCGTCTGCCCTCTGTTCACCAGCAGTGACTCCAGAGCCAAGAAACGTGCCTCCAACTTAGGCAGAAAATGTCGATCCTGTGCCTGGCCGTGCTCCCAATGGGAATCCGTTCATGCCAGTGTCAGGGAGAAGTCTGCTCTGTGGGGTCAGCTGTGAGACCTGGGATTGGCCTCTGGTCTTTCCTAAGGACAGTGGACAAGGAGGCTGGTGTGTGTGTGTGTGTATGTGTGTGTGTGTGGTCAATGTCAATGACACATGGCCGAAAGAGAATCCTTCATTGTAATTCCCTCCCCAAACACCCAGACCCCAAAGCCGAATGTCCTCATTTTCAGTGTCTGCTGGGCCACCTGCGTGGAGGCCAGGGTGACCCCCACTGACCCCTGCACCAGCTCTGTGAGGCAGTGGTAGAGGGCGGAGCCCCTGGGAAGCTGGAGGACCTGGCGACAGGAGCCCTCTGTGTGGACCCAGAGGAAGTGCTGTCCCCGGCGCCCTGAACTTGCTGCAGATTCGTTGGCCACGGTCACACAGCCTGTTGGGCAGCCCGTCTCCCCGCTAATCCTACTACCTGTGCATGGGCTGCCCAAGTGGAAGGCACAGGTGTGAGCAGATGGGACATTTCCGGGGGGACCTGGAAGCCGGCACAGGAGCCTGCAGGGTGGCGTTAGGACCACTGTGAGGGGGGTAGGGGGTGGGGGGGCACCTATGATTCATGGTGCATTTACCCTGGGCCTCATACACTTTGGGGACCGGCCATGAAAATAGCAGGCTTGCTCCTAGAAGGTTCCAGAAGCTCCGTAAGGGCCACTAGTTGGCAAGATTTGTGAGCAAGCACCTGCCAGACAAGGCGGAGACCTGGCTCCCAGCAGCCGTTGTGGCCCAGGCAGCATCTGGTTAGGACAGGGCAGCCAGGCTGTGAGGCTGCACGAACCGGGATGGCAGCCAAGCCCAGGCCAGGTGTCGGGATGGGGGCCGCCGAGGCTGGCGGGCGAACCCGGCCTCGAGGAGAGGAGCCAGACGCGGGAGCAGGCGGGCAAGCACGTCGCAGGCTGAGCACGCGCGTTGGCCATTGAAGGCAGCCTTGGGGCTGGGCTGGGAGCTCTGGAGAGTCTTCACAGGAAAGGGGCACCCAGGGAAGTGACGTGTGTGACATTCGGGGGACCTGGCGTGAGGTCAGAGTAGAGGATGGGAGGCGAGGGGAGGAGGTGAGGTGCTGAGATCAGGGATGGGGGAAAGCCCGGATGGAGGAGGCATCGAGCAATCGCGGATCAACAGAACTGACACGCGGCTGAGTGTGTGGGCGGGTCGGTGGCGGAGTCCAGGCAGCTCCCCGCGTGACGGGGTGGCTGGGAGATGGGTGGCACCTTATAGCAAGAAGGAAAACGGAGCAGACACCAAGTGGGCATGAGGCGAGAAGAATACTTGTGGGACATTTATGGAAAAGGCGGACGTGTGGAATGTTCTAGAGCTGGGGGCGTGGTGAGGCTGGAGGACCTGGACCGAGAGTCATCCCAGGGGACTCCCCTCTGGGGAGCGCTGTGACAGGTGACCCGTCGCCCAGGGGAGCATCGCCTCCCGCTGCACAGCGCCCCCCGCAGACCCTGTCCTCAGCCTTCTTTACACAGCCCACTGAGCCACATGCTCATCCCTCCCCAGACACCTCACAGGCGCCTGGAATCGTGTTTACGGCGCCCTGGGTGCCCCGAGCCCCGTCGCGCTGACATGACATCACCCAACACGGACGGGAGCCGCCTGGGCAGTGGGTTCTGCAGGCGGCCATCAGTCAGCGTGCAGGTCGCAGCCCCCCGGCCTCCAGGGAGCGAGAAGGTGGGGGACGGGCTCTCTCAGCCCCTCAGGTGACTGCCCCCCGACCTGGAGCTGGAGAGTCCCCTGGCTCAGAAATGCCGCTGGTCCAGTCCCTCGTCCTCCCCACAATGGAGGTGCTTGGGGGAGAGGGGGCGTGAGCGTGCTGGGTCCCAGGCAGGTGCAGCTCAGGGAACCAGGGCTGGGAGGACCCCTCAGTTCATCGGGGAGCTTTGAAGCTGCCGGTGCCTGGGCCATACCCCAGAGATTGGGGGTTTGTGGATCCAGGAGGGGGGTGGGTGCGGCCCGGTGCTCTGTAAAGCTCCCCTGTGGCCGGTGGTGAGAACTGCACATCTGGGCGTCGGGTGTTGAGGGCTCATCTCTGGGCAAAGCCGAGGCGTTGTAGTGCTCCCAGACTGCCAGGGGCCCGGAGACGGTGTTTCCTGTCCTCCAAGTAGGCTTGGCCATTGACCAGGTCTGACCAATGGGGTGGCAGAAGTGCCACCACCTCCCAGGGGGGTCACACAGGTGTGGGTGACCCTGCTGGTCGGCGACCCCACTGGCCGGGCAGCGTCGGCGAGAGAGGCGTCTGGCCCGCAGTTGCCGAGGCGCTGGGCTTGTCTGTCTCCGGGTCAGACCCTGGCCCGTCCTGACAGACGCACCTGCTCGTATGAAGAAGCCCCGGCACTAACCACCGCTCTGCACCTGCAGGCCCCTCCGTTACCTGCACAGAGCCCGTCACCGTGCTTTCTCTCAGAGCCTCTCCGCCTGTTTTGTTTCTAACCCGTGGCCGGTGACAGATGAAGCGGCCAATGATGCTGAAACGTCTCCCGTTGCCTCGTCAAGGCCGGGCGCTGGGAAGTGTGCGTGGTCCAGGGCAGGGGTGGGCAAACTTTTTGACTCGAGGGCCACAATGGGTTCTTAAACTGGACCGGAGGCCGGAACAAAAGCATGGATGGAGTGTTTGTGTGAACTAATATAAATTCAAAGTAAACATCATTACATAAAAGGGTACGGTCTTTTTTTTCAATAGTTTCATTCATTTCAAACGGGCCGGATCCGGCCTGCGGGCCGTAGTTTGCCCACGGCTGGTCTAGGGCCTGGTCCTTAAGTCTGTCCCTAGGACATGAGCGTGATGTCAGGCAACACGTCCAGAATGGCTAGAGCACACGCGGTCTTTTCTCACGGAGAGAAATGCCTCGAAGAAGAGAATTGAGCCTCACGTGGTTTCTCGCTGCAACTCTCTCCTCTCGACTGCCCCCCCCCCCCCAGGGAAACCTTGGGTGCAGGGGGGGGGGGAGGGAGGGAGACACATCCCTTCCTATCAAACGTGTGTTTTCCAGGGAAAATTTAGCAGCGGTGACAGTTATGCTGCTTTTGGTCGAGTTTCTTTCAATACATAACACATTAGACTTCCCGTAAGCTCCCTGCCGGGCCGAGAGCTCCCATTAGGCAAGTGATGGCTCCGACTTTATTTCATTCTCGACGAGTCTGCGGCCTAAGCTCAGGGAAGGAAATGGAGGCGGTTAGGATAATAGAAAGGAATTTATTGAGTTCAGGTGTCCTGACATTTGCATTTGGTGAAATTTCCGTTCATGCTTCAGGGAGAAATCATTTTAAAACACTAGTCAGAGGAAGCAGCCTTCACAGATATTCAATACATATTTTATATGTACTTTTCCTAGCTCCGAACTGCTAGGTAGGGGTGAATTACTGTATGGCTCTTTTTCGAAAGCCACAATTCACCTGGTGAGGGGCAGTTAGATTTTTTCTGAATCCTCTGTGTGAAGGTAGGAAGCTGGTAGTCACCCAAACCTCTGCGAGTGTAGGAGGGAGAATGCCGGGAGCGCCTTGCTCTCCAGCTGCAGTGCGAGAAGCACCCGAAGAGGCCGTCACACATCCTAGAGGTGCCGTCCACCCGCAGCGGCGATCCTCAGAGACAGAGGCACGTGAGGGCGTGGAGTGCCTGCCCTTGTCCTTGCCTGTTACCTGCCCAGCCCGGCAGGGGCCTCATCCTCCGGGAAGCTCAGAGAGCAGTGAGCCGTTTCCGATCAGATCCTGGGGTGATGTCCACAAGGGCACCCCGTGTGCCTGGGAGGGGGTGTGATTTGTCGGGTCAGCGCTGCTGTGAGGACGAGCTCTCACCTTCATGGGACTGTCCGCCCTGGCCCAGGCGTGAGTGGTCCAGACTAGACCCACCAAGGCCCCTGGGAACTCCTGCCTGGCTGCTTCCCTCTCATCCTCCTGGGTTCTGGGTCTTTCCTGAAGGTGGCTCGTTTGTATGATCAGCAGTTGGCCGTGCGAGGGGCAGGGGAGGCCAGGACTTGGCGGGGCTCCTTTCCGAGTGCTCCAGATGCGGAGACTCCACGCGCACCACTGTCCCGGGAGCGGGGGTCGCCCAATGCGGTCAAGGCAATCGGCCGCCTGGGCTTTGCGTACGTGAGAACCTTCTGCAGCTCATCTCACAGGTGTTCATTTTGGCAGGACGTGGCACTTGACTTAATCTCCATGTACACCATCTTGGGGGGAAGGGGAAATGGTATTTGCAAGGTGGCGGGATGGTTTCCTGGCTGACCTCCTTTTCTCCAGTCACTGCTCTGCCCTTCTTCTTGGCACCTGCGTGGTTTCCGTCGTGTCCTGGACGGGAGGCTGGGGAACAGGTGCCGAGTGCGCTGTCATGGTTCCTGCTGGCACGGCGCACACTCCTCGGTGCTGAGGCTGGTGTTCCGGGTGGGAGGAGGGGACAGTCCAGACCTGCCCCCAGGAGGCCAGCTGCTGCAGGTGAGCTGGAGGAAGCAGGTGGCAGACATCTGCCAGGTGGCAGAGGTGGCCCTCGCTGGCCGAGGAGGGCCGGCCTCATCAGCTGTCCTGCGGGCTGTGTCCTCCCCGTCCTCCTGCTGGTTCTCCTCTCTCCGTGGTTAATGGATGAAAGGAGCAGTCTGCTAACCCGGGCCCCCAAGGGCACGCGGCTTTGCAACCAGAAGGGCTTGCGTCTCCCCCTGGGAGAATATTGGATTTAAACCAGATAAGAGCGGTTTTATTGCTCCTAGCAGGATAGCGATTGAACTCTTTGGTGGCATTTCTGTAATTCAGAGTTTCAGTATACTTAGCAAAGGATCCTTCTTCTTAATGTGCGTTTTTACTGTTCTGGTTAGAGGCTGCTCAGCAAACACTTTCTCTCCGCGGTTCTAGTTCTTTTCCTCTGTCAAGTTCATAGTCCAAGTTCGTTAACCACATGCTACCACCTACCTTATTGCTCTAGGGTCCATGGTTTTTCAAAAAACGTGTCTGTTTCCCAGTCAACCAACACAGCGTCGCGGTGAAGAGGTGAGACGCCGGGGTCAGGTTCTGCAGCTCGCGCCCAGCACTTCCCAGCTCTGGCCTGTGTGGCCTTGGCACGTCCTCCTCTGGGCTTCACGTTTACGACCCGTGAAGTGAGGTTGGAACAACAGTCCCAACTCAAAGCCTTACACGCGTGCAAAGTACTGAGGCCGGCCTTGAACATGGCAAGGACGTAAGAGTCGGTCTTGGGTATTATTCTGTAGGCTCCCAGTCCCCATGATGCATATTCTGTGTTTTGGCATTTGAAAACTCAACAGACTGGAGATGAACCAAACAACCATCGAAATGGTACCTACCAAGTTTCCACACCTGGTGATGGCAGACGAGGTTTGGGCCGGCCCTCCCGCTCAGGACAGCGAGAAGAGCCGGAGAAGCATTCTGAAATCCTGTTTGAAAGCACAGAGAACTGCCAAGTTCTAGGGGAGGGGAGACACAGGAACAAAAGTCTGTTATCTGGGACGGCTTTTAACCTGGTGACGTCTTCAGTTTCTAAGGCTGAGGGGATGAGCAAGTTTCCAGCAAGCTCTGGGGGCCGAGGAGGCAAAGCTTAAAGTCGCTCTGCAATAACTAAAGGATTTGGGGTGTGACCTCTAGGACAAGCGCGGAAGGAGTTGTAAAAGGATATGTAACCATCAAGCTAGGATAACAAATAGAATGATGAGAACATCTAAGGAATCTAAATGATGGCAAGAAAGAGATACAGGAAAATAGAGGGCCCAGGACAGATAGAAAGCAAATCGTAAGCTGGTACATTCATTTCAAATAGACCAACAAACCCTAGGCTTTGGTTTGATTTACAACTCAAGAAAAATTTACAACCTGGGACTAGAGGGGCCCACACAGATAGCTTTAAATCACCTCAGTGCCTGATTGGATCAAGGTGACCTCTGATTACTAGGGATCCCAATTTAGACACCTGACTGTAGAAGGAAAGACTATATGTTCCGAAGGGAAATGCATCATTAAAAGCTTCAAATTGATTCCATTATTTTATAATGCAAAGTTTTACATTTCATGAAAACAAACACAACAGCTAGCATATGAGGAGATGAAACATAATGAAAAACTAAAAAGAACAAAACAATTACACATGGTGTCTAGGAAGTAGAATGATCAGACATGAAATTATATAGTTACCAGACAGAAAATTTAAACAGGCATGCTTCATATATTTACATGAATAAGTTATAAGATTGAAAAAATGAAGAGTTGGGGACTTTAAAGGTTTAAAAAAGTGATTAAAATAAAATGGTAATTCTAGAACTGAAAAGTACAATGGCAATGAACTATTTAGTGGCTGAGTTTAATAATCTGTAAGACAAGTGAAGAGAGAATCAGTGACCCTGAAGATAGGTCAGAAGATCCTGAGTCATATTCCGATCGAGTCATTAAGAGGCAAAAGGATGGAGACCATCCTTAAAGGGGTCAATATTCTTGTATTATTGTTTGTTGTATTATTTTCCATAGGAACAACTGTAAACTTACTTTTGCCCCACTCTGTATTAGTAGGCAGTAATCAGATATGTAGGAAAAAGGATTGAATTCTGGCAGTTCCTCATAATTCAACATAAGATGGAAAATTGTGGCTCAGAATAAGAGAAGAGTGAGAAAACAAGACAGTAAAGGACCAATTCAAGAAGCACGATAAAACTTAGGGTAAATATAAAGAAAATCACTCTTAAGCCCATTAGAGCACAACTGCTGAAATCAAAGAGAAAGAGAAAATTTTAAAAGAAGCCAGATACAAATAACCCTACCCACAAATATTACTTCCAGAGAAACAAGATTGACAGATGACTTTTCAACAGAATGATGAAACTCAGAAAAAGTGTTGACGGGAAATCACTGCTCACCTATACTTGCAAATGCTGTGACAATATCTTTCCAAAGTGAAGTCAAATAAAGATTTTGAGACTATCAAAAAATCAGCAGAGACAACAGTAGAAGAAATTCAAATTACTACTATGTAAAGAGAAGAAAAATGATCCCAGATGGAAGTTCAGTGATACAGAAAGGAAATAAGATCAGAGAAGGGTTAATGCATGTGTGTTTTGAAAAGCATAATAATAAGGTCCTGTGGGTTTTAACATAATAGAGTCTTAAAATACATAAATTCAATTGCATATATATGGGGGGGGGGGTAGTTAATGGAGCTAAATTGTTCTAATTAGAAGGAAAAATTAAAGGCTTATATGCATATATTAGGACCAAAGTTAATTAATCATCAAAGAATCCAACCACAAGAATAAAATTAAACCCAAAGGAAGTAGAAGGATGAAAATAAATATGATAAGAATATAAATTAATGAAATGGAAAATAAGTACATAATATGGAGCTTGATTGAAGCCAGAACTGATTCTTTGAAAATTGATAAATCTTAGGTGACACCAGGAGAATATCAGGACTGCAGAAGGATTTCTCACTGAGAAGGTCATAAGAGGACAATCACTGTGAACAATTGTATGGAAATGAATGTGGACATTTTGGTGAAATTAACAAATTTCTGGAAACACAAATTAAATAATGGACCCAAGAATAAGTAGGAAATCTGAATATTTTTTATCATAGTTAAGTAGGTCAATTTTATCATTATTTTCACACACACACATGTACACACACACAGACTATATCTCCATGTTCAGATGGTGTCACCAGCAGAAGAAACCACACCATCTTACACAAAATCTTTCCGAGAACAGAAAAAAAAGGAAAGAAACACTTCCCAATTTCGTTCACAAGAACCAGTGTGAAAACTGAAGTTTGACAGAGACATTACAAAAAAATAGAAGTCAAGTTTATCTTTACTCACAAATGTGGATTTTTAAAATCCTATATAATAAAAGGGTAATATGCAGATTGTCCCCTCGACCAAGAGTTCAACTAGAGTTCCACCAGGGGGTGGGGCAGGCCTACGAACCTCCTGGGGCCCCTCCCTGGGGCCGGCCCTGCCCCCATTTGGTCCCCCCACCCCATGGGGTGCGGGGATGGCCTACCAACTGCCCATGGCCCCTCCCCCTGGCTAGCCCCACCCCCTATCAGTCTCCTCCATCCTGATTGGGGGCAGGTCCAGCCAGCTGGACCCCACCCATGCACAAATTTGTGCACTGGGCCTCTAGTCCTAAATAAAATATTAGCAAACGGAGTCCAGGAATGCATAAAAAGATGCTGTATATTTTAAAATACAAGATTGAGTTACATTTGAAAGTTAGGCAATGTTATTCAGCATATAATCAGAGTAAAAGAGAAAACTTGTGATATTTTAATAGATGGGTAAAAACCATTTGATTAAAAGTCTTAGAAAAAGGAAGTAATGGTATACAATTTAATCTACAAAGGGGTTAAAAAACCCACATACACCATCATATCAAAGGGGAGATATTTAAATGTTCCCATATGACTGGACAAGTTTTAGAAATTAGGTTGTTAAAAGGAAGAACCTCTGGTCATCAGAGAAGTCGGTTAAGAGAGTAAAAGGCAAGCCAGCTGGGAGGAGATTTTTGTAATGAAATAATGCAGAGCTGGCTTCTCTACAGAATATCTTTCATCTGTCGGAGGGGAGGGGAGGGGGGACTGGCTGAAAGAAGGTGAAGGGATCAGCCAAAGGCCATATGTGTGACCCATGGACACAGACAGCAGTGAGGTGATGGCCAGAGGGAAGGGGGTGGAGCCTGGGTGGAGCAGGGCAAAGGGTGGGAGGAAATGGGGGACATCTGTAATAGTGCCAGCAATGAAAGTAAAGTTAAAAACAATCAAGAGCATAAATGGACCCCCCCTCCAAAAAAAAAAAGAAGATAAATTAGAGTTGAACTCAGGGAAAGAAAGAGACAAAATCCTATCAGCAATGAAGATCAAATGACAAGACATCCAAGAAGAATAGATTAGAATGAACATATAATAAGATGCATGGAAAACAGGAAAACAAAGCACTGACAAAGAAAAAGAAGTAAAAGACATCAAAGAGAAAGCAGTTGAAGTGGAACGCAGGCAAAGACAATTCAATTTACATATAATTTACATATAAACAAAATAATGAGACAGAGCCAATATTTAAAACCATAATCTAAGAAAACACTTCCAGTAATTAAAGAATACTTGACTCTACAGATTGAAAAGGCCCCTGGGTACCAGAGGAGTCTGACTTGTAAGAATTAACTCCAACCCATGCCCTACTAGAACTGCTAGGTAAACAGCTCACAAGGACAAAGAATTACCCAATTTCTCAAAATCATGCAAAGCAGAGGAACAATGGAGCAGAATTTTCAAAGGGCTCAGAAAGAAAACGGGAGCCAGAGGTTTGACACCTGGTCAGGCTGTTTTTCAGGCATCATAGTTCTTTTATAAACAGCGTTACATATGCAGGAGCCTTTGTTGAGGAATCTATTAGAACATAGACTTTATCCCCCTGAGAGAGATGACTGGGAGGGTTC
The DNA here is from genome assembly GCF_964212035.1 of Myotis nattereri. Taxonomy (NCBI): domain Eukaryota; kingdom Metazoa; phylum Chordata; class Mammalia; order Chiroptera; family Vespertilionidae; genus Myotis; species Myotis nattereri. Next base: position 57,307,383 of record NC_138088.1, on the reverse strand, counting down.
AGAACAGACTGTTGGTAAATATTTAATACTAGTGGCCCGGTGCACGAAATTCATGCTTGGGGGAAGGGGTTGTCCCTCAGCCCGGGCCTGCACCCTCTTCAATCTGGGACATCCCTCTCACAATCCGGGACCACTGGCTCCTAACCACTCGCCTGCCTGTCTGATCACCCCTAACCACTCTGCCTGCTGGCCTGATCGCCCCACCTGCCCCCACTGCCGACCTGCTCACCCCCAACTGCCCCCCCCCCCACCCGCCCGCTGGCCTGCTTGCTCCCACCTGCTCCCACTGCTGGCCTGCTCACCTCCAACTGGACCCCCCTGCTGGCCTATTCACTCCCAACTGGTCCCCCTGCCGGCCTAATCGCCCCTAACCGCCTCTGCCTCAGCCCCACCACCATGGCTTTGTCCGGAAGGACATCCGGAAGGTCTCCTGGAAGGTCTCCCAGCCTAATTAGCATATTACCCTTTTATTAGTATAGATGGTTAATATCTATATTTAATAGTTGTGGATCTAAGACTGACACAATGTCCCCCTCTCCTCTCCCTATCTGTGCATGTGTGCATGTGTGTGTGTGTGCATGTGTGTGCGTGTGTGTGTGTGTAAAGTAAATAAGTTGGAAGGATAAAGGAGAAAAGAAAAAGTAAAATAAGCTCATTGATTGTTGTATGGGCAATAAGTGGAAAGTAAGATACCTTGAAAACAAACAAATTGTAAAACTGTGTATATACAAATATTAGAATAGACCACTTAAACAGGTATGAGTAACCTCTGGCACAAAAATATAAACTGTCATAAATACCAAAATAAATAAAACAACAATAAAAAGCAATGAAAACACATCAGTTAAACAACAAAACAACAAATGAAATATATACAATAATTATGATTTCAAATAATGAGTTACTTCAACAGATGGTGCTGGGACAACCAATTCGATCTTCACAGGCACGAGGACACATTTGACCCCTTCGTCACACCCTTTGCCAAAATCTGCTCAGAATGGTTCACAGATCTAAATGTCAGATCTAAAACTATAGAATTTTAAAATAAATTTTTAAGGAAAAGGTCTCTACGAACTTGGATTAAACAAAGATTTCTTAGATAAAACACCATACACATGATCCATGGAAGAAACAAAAAGATACATTGGACATTATTAAAATTAAATTTAGTACTTCAAAACATACCATTAAGAAAATTAAAAGATAATCCACAAAGTAGAAGAAATGGCAAATTGTATGTTTGAGAAAAGTTTTGTCTCTGGAGGATATAAAGAATTCTTACAAATCAAAAATAACAAAAACCTCATCAATTAAAAATGGGGAAAAGGCTTGAATAATTTCTCCAAAGTAGATACATGAATGGCCAACAAGCACATACAAAGGTGATGAGTGCCACTGGCCGTTAGTGAAAGGCAAAGGCAAACCACACACACACACACACACACACACACACACACACACACACACACACACACACCCCGAGGGTGCGAGGACACGGGGAACCCCACGCTGGGGGGATGCCAGAGCCTTGGAAAATGGTTTGGCGGTTGTTTAAAAAGGTAAACACATATTCATCACAAGACCCTCCATTTCTACTCTAAGGTGTTTATCCAAGACAAGCAAAGACATGTCCATACAAAGTCCTGCACGTGGATGTTTACGGCAGCTTTACACACAAAGCCCGAAAGTAGAAACGACGCATATTTCCATCCCTTGGTCAACAGATCAGTGACACGTGTTCCAGCCGCTCAGTGGCACATTATCCACAGACGAAGAGGAAGGAGCACTGGGGTTGCTACATCAGGGACGGACCTCAGAATCAGTATTCCGGGTGAAAGAAGCCGGAAGAACACCACGGATTACAGAGCCCCGTTTATTTGCAATATGAAGTCTATGGAGACAGAGAACAGATTAGTAGCTGCCTGTCCTGAGGCTGGGACTGGGGAGCAACTTCTGATGGACATGAGGTTATTTCGGGGGCAGGGGGTGATGAAAATGTCCTGGAATTGGACTGTGGCATTGACTCCACAGCTGCATAAATTTACTTAAAAATGATTGAATTTTACACTTGAAGTGGGTGAATTTTATGAGGTGTAAATTATGCCTCAATGAAGCTGTTAAGAAATAGTATGACAGGCTTTCAGTCAAACATATCAGTCTTCTTGGTGCAGGTGAACGGCTCTAAGTCACAGTGAAAGGGAATATGATTTTCAGTTCACTGCAGGAAGCCACCTCGACTGTGTGCTGCCTACAGGAGCCACACCCCAGGCCCGGGTTCCGGGTGAAGATGGAGACGTGCCCTGGTGCCCGCTAACAGAACCAAAGGACGTTGGGGTAGCGGTGCTCCCAGCAGCCCTCAGCGAGTTCCAAACACAACCATTAAACATAGCAAGGAAGGACGCATGTTATTGCTAAAAGCCACAATTCACAACCCAGTTATAATAATTACAATATTCATATACCAGGTAGCCAAGGAACCCACTTTAAAAGGCAAAAACCACGAAGAGGTTCAAGGAGGCGTACATAGAGAAGAAGGAATTTGAGACGTCACTCTCAGTCTGAGATAAAAGGCTCCACACTGGTTAGAACGTAGAGGACCTAAAAGACATCATTCCTAAGGTGGAGGTCTGGATATGTTGCTGTTTACACCCTGATAATTGTCGACACACATTCTCATAAGATGCATTTGAAATATTAACAAAAACTGACCCCTTATGAGGTCACGAAGATAACAATATTTAGTTCCACAGAGTATAAATGTTATAAAGAACACTCTTTGATCACAATGTAAGAAAAGTTGAAAGTATTAATAAAGTAAAAAAGACCTGTCCTGGCCGGGTGGCTCAGTGGCTGGAGCATCATCCTGTAAACCCAGAGGTCACAGGTTCAATTCCCGGTCAGGGCACATGCCCACGTTGTGGGTTTGAACCCCAGTCGGGGTGAGTACGGGAGGCAAGTGATTGATGTTTCTCATATCGATATTTTGCCCTCTCTCCTTCCCTCTCTCTCTAAAATCAATAAAAAGCATAATCTTGGTTGAGGATTAAAAAAAAAAAAAAAGACTCTAAAATAAATAAATAAAGGCCATCCCATTAAAACTTTAAAACCGTATTAACTCTTGAGCCAGGGGAGACTACAAGCCAGAATTACAGAATTCACAAACAATACTGACAATGAAAACACAGCATATCAGAATCTGTGGTGTGTACTTAAAACCACGATCACAGGAAAACCTAAACCTTAAATATCTGCGTAAATAAAAATCTATAATAATAAAAGCATACTATGCTGATTAGACCGGTCATCCTTCTGGACGTCCTTCCAGACAACCACCTTCCGGATGAAGCCGGGGCTGCGAGGGGAGCCCGGGTTCCGGGTGCCAGAGGGAAGCCGGTGCCGGCAGCCGGGGGAAGGAAGGCCTGCTCTGGCATGAATTTCGTGCATCGGGCCTCTAGTAAAATAATGAAAAGAACTGAGTTACTTTTCTCTCTCAAAAAGAAAGAGACCACAAAACCCCAAAGAAGCCACAAGTCAGGAGATAGCAAAGGCAGAAATCAGCAGAGTCTGGAACAATCTTAAGGAAATGATGTTCTGCACTAAGTGGGGGTTTTCTCTGTAAATGCTCTTTTGCTTTACTACCAGAGAAGCCATGAATACAGTACAACATACACCGAGTGGCCAGATTATTATGACCACCTGACGTTTGTAGGCAAATGAGCTATAATTTCGCGCTGAAGTTGCTAGAGGGCCAGACCATTATAAATAGGGAAGCAGGTTGTTTACCACGACAGTAGAAGTGATTTTTTTTCTGAAGATATGGGTAAACAACGCGATTTTACAGCCTTTGAATGTGGGATATACTTGAACGGGAGTGGCCAGATTATTATGACCACCCCATCAGTACTTCGTTGGGCCACCTTTTGCCTTCAATACTGCGGCAATTCTTCTTGGCATTGACTCCACGAGATGTGGGAAGGTGATGTGAGGAATCTGACACCGTGCCTGATGAATAGCACTGTCCAGTTCTCTGAGATTTTATGGTTGTGGAACCAGCTGCCTGATGGCTCTTTTAACTTCGTCCCACAAATGCTCAATCTGGTGATTGTGGGGGCCACCTAAGCAAGGTAAAGTCTCCCTCATGTTCTTGAAACCACTCCTGCACAATACGAGCACCGGGGCATGGCGCATTGTCTTGTTGGAAGAAGCCATCTCCATTGGGATACGCCATCAACATGATAGGATGAACTTGATCAGCAATGATACTTAGGTATGTTGTGCTATTCAGATGTTGTTCCTCACGAGTTGAAGGGCCCAAATCATGCCAGGAAATCATGCCCCAAACCGTAACACTGCCCCCACCAGCTTGAAGGGTTGTACTCATGCATGCGGGGTGCATGCTTTCATGCAGTTTCTGCCAAGTTCTCACTCTGCCAACTGCATGATGCAAATGGAAACGAGACTCATCGGACCACATGACTTTTCTCCAATGCTCGACTGTCCAATCCTTGTTTTCCTGTGCGAATTGGAGACGTTTTATCTTGGTAACTGCAGACAGCAAAGGTGTTCGAATGGGCCTTTGGCTTCTATATCCCATATGATGCAGTGTACGGCTAATTTGCCTACAAACGTCAGGTGGTCATAATAATCTGGCCACTCTGTGTATATCAATAGGTCCGAGGGGAAAGCACGGCGTTCTCCTTAGGTAATGAAGAATTCTCTTACAAAACGTAACAATCAGTCCTGATACAAACACTGAAGAAAACAGCTCTTGGCAGACACTTTGTTAACATGACAAAGGACATATGTTTTCATGCTACCAGCTGTGACCTACCTGAGTGGGAAGAGATTTTGCAATCAAAGATCCAATCGCCACAACTAGTCTACGCTAAGTCACAGGTGGAGGACTAATTGTCGCCTCAGAACACGAAAAGATTTCAACCTTGCAATGAAATAAATTCAAATTAAAACTATACCGAGACTGAAACATTAAGCCACACTTAACCGATCGACAAGCATGTTAACAAAAATGAACTCCCCACTCTGTTGTCCAGGTAGTGGGGGCGCAGGCAGCCCTGTCCATTGCTGGTGGGAAGGCAGATTGTCAAGCCCGTAGGGGAGGGAACTTAGCCAGAGCTGAGAAAACTCATGTGTTCGCCGTCTGGCCTAGCATTCCAGTTCCAGAAATGACCCTACTGATGTGCTTCCCAAAACATACAACTACACATTCCCCGAGTTACCACGGCAACGTTGTTTATGATGATGATATGGGAAGCAGCCTAAATGCTCACGGATGGGGCTGTAGCTGAGTGAGCCCTGACAATCCAAACCGTGAAGGGTTTACTTCACAGCTTTACAAACAACGGCGCGGTTTCTACATCCTGTTGGGGAGCGATCCCCGGGGTGTATTATTAAATAGGAAAAGAAGCCAAGTGCCAAGAATGTAGCTCGCTATTGTGTGTGTAAGTAAACGGGGAAATAAGCAAACACACATGCATTTGCTCATTGTGAAACAGGCCACATACGCAGAGAAGTAAAACCGGAGACCGAGGAACTGGGTGCCCACTCGGTGCCCACTCAGGTGGGTGCCTGGGGGAGGGGTGGCCACCTCGTGGTGCAGCTCTGACTTCGGGACCCTGTTCATATTTCAGGGCTGGGGCACCTGGAATGGGACACAGGAAGGAAATAAACAGAGCGACTTGTTTTCCAGGCCGTGGAGCGTGACTGCAGAGCCGCAGGGAGAGGTGGGAGGCGGGAGGGGTGCGCCATGGGGGTGGGCAGCCAGGTGACTGGCCACCGTGGGTTCCGGTCCTCAGGCTGGCCACAGAACGCTCTGAGCACGCCGTGACCTCGCTAGGGGCTCATTTGTACAGCCACGTGGGTCAGCGAGTCTCAAAGTATTTGTTTTTAAATTCTCGGGTCATGTAAATCCGTAAACATGCGTGGATCCTGCAGCCGGAGAGGAGAGCTGTGAGTAGGACAGGGGAGGGGGCGCAGGCAGGCCCCGGGGCGCATCTGTGTGAGCGCAGGCCGGCGGTGCCCAGCACGAAGCTCTCAGTCACCCTCGGAGATTTATTCTTGACTGACGGACCACATACCTCTTTGCTGGGTGACAGCAGAGGTGGCTCCTAACCTTATGGTACTCAGGCCAAAGGCCCTGCCCCCACCGAACGTGGTCTGGGTCACGTTGGAGACAGTTCACAGTATTTGAAGGACACAGATTCAGAAACTAGGCTCCCAGGGTTTAAATTCTCCACCCACCCCCTCCCAGAGCTGCCACTGAGAACATTAACATTCCCATGCCTCAGTTTCCCTGTCTGTGCTCTGGATACCACCTGGCCAGGGGTGAGGGCAAATGGGTCAATGTACATGGGGCTTTCCTATGGCATCTGGCCCAGTGGATGTTCTTATCAATGAGCTCTTATTAAGATTGAGTTAAGTCTGGCCTGCATGGCTCAGCGATTGAGTGTTGACCTATGAGCCAGGAGGTCCCGGTTCGATCCCCGGTCAGGGCACATGCCCGGGTTGTGGGCTTGATCCCCAGTAGGGGGCATGCAGTAGGCAGCCAATTAATGATTCTCTCTCATCATTGACGTTTCTATCTCTCCCTCCCTCTCCCTTCCTCTCTGAAATCAATTTAAATATATAAATGATTGTGTTAACCTTTTTTTTTTGAAAATCAGTGCTTCACTTATTCAAGCGTGTGAGTTACTGGGTGGAAAGCCAGCGTCGGGACAGCAGAAATGTTTTGGTTTCCTTTATAAACGGGTACCCGTGGGAACCTAACGGGTCCTTTCCCAGGACTCCGGGAAAACTCAGCCGAGATGTGTGCAGAAGCCTGAAATCATGCCTCACCGTGATGGTGTTTTTGGGCATCGATCTCTCAAAATGCTCGGTGAGAAGGCGACTGAGACCACAGGCCTGGGGGCAGCCCAGCCCCAGACGCGTCCTTCACGCGGCCGGCAGGTTCCAACGTCCTGCAGGGCAGGCCAGGGGCGCTCTGTGCGGCTGCTGTGTTTTGGGGTTCACTCCCATCCCATTCCCCTGCCTGGTGGGCACGCCGAGGGCACGGCTCCTAACACGGGGGCTTTCTTCTGCTGCTGGAGACCCGACGGGGGGGTCTCGGGGACAGAGGGACACCCTTTCAGGTGCGAGCCACCCACTTCTCAGACAGGCACCCTGTCCGCACCTGTCCCGGGGGGAGAGGTGGCCGCTAAAGTCGCTTCTCTTTCCGATGCTTGAACACAGAAGGTGGCCTGTCTGGTCGACACTCATGTCACTTCTTAATGTGCCATTGACATTCTCTTTTGAGAACTGCTTGCCTCGCAAGTAACATGAATGATAAAAATGATGCCCATGTGTTGGCAGCCTCCCGTGAACTGGCTTGGCAGCCAGAATCTCAACTGTTCTCTCCGCCACCCTCTGGGGCGGGACCCAGGGCTCCTGCCGGATGCTGCGGGGCCTCCGAAGCCTGAGGTCTCACCAAATGCCTCCTTGGTTCTGTGGTGGAAGTAGGTGTGGGTTGTTTTTTTTTCCCCCTCATTTTTGTGTTCCCATGGTTACTCAAAGGGAATTAAGAAATTTTGTTTTAATATTGGCTCACGTAGTCTTCACATGGATTTTTATTTTATTTTTAAAATATATTTTTATTGACTTCAGAGAGGAAGGGAGAAGGCGAGAGAGATAGAAACATCAATGATGAGGGAGAATCATACATTGGCTGCCTCCTGCACGCCCCACACTGGGGATCGAGCCCGCAACCCAGGCCTGTGCCCTGACCGGGAATGGAACCGTGACCTCCTGGTTCATAGGCTGACACTCAGCCACGGAGCCACACTGACCAGGCTTCGCGTGGATTTTTAAACATCAGAACGAGCTTAATGCTGTTCAAAGGTGTTTTCTAAGCATCTGGAGGAGGGAGACCCTCGTGCACGTGTCTGTGTCGGGCTGGGGGCCAGCTGCTCTCAAAGGCAATGGGGCTTTCGCTTAAATTCATTACAGCTGCAGGAGGGAGGCTGGCGGCGATGACGTTGTCATTCTCTCGCCTTTACGGCTCCGAATGGGTGTGGAGAGATGCCAGCGCTCCGGCGAGCCGAGGGGCACGTGTCTGTTAAAATTCAGGCTGCCCGGGACCGGACAAGCATCTGTTAACGTGTGATTAGCCAAATTCCCCCAATTTCATGTGACTGGCGCTAAATCGGCACATTTGCCAAGTAATGAGCAAGACAGATGCTCCAATTACAGGATCATATTTGCAAAAACAGTTTCCTGAAGTCAGCATGTGGTTAGGTGAGATGACAGCTGAGTGACATGTGGCCCCTGTGTCACCTCGGCAGGCAGCGGCGAACACACTGCACCTCCTGTCGGAATGCAGCGCGCTCTCATTCCTCATCACATTTTTGACCAGAAACTCCCAGTAACCGCAGATCTGGTCTGTAATGTGAAATCAACGCACGAAAGCAACTTGTCTCCACAGCATTTACAAGAGGAGGGGGACGCCTAGGTCCCGTGAAATGGGCAGAGAGGCAGCAGCTGGTGTCGCCAGCATTTTCCCTCTAAACTGTAAGCGTGGTGTGGGCGGAGTGCAGCAAACACGGGAACTTCCTCCCTAGCGACACTCGCCGTGGGATCGGAAAGGAACTCTTACACGGGGGTGGGCGGACTGGAGCCATTTGTTTCTTGTCTCCACTCTCTGGGGGTCCCTGGTGAGGTCACGAGTGGGTTCCCGGCCTGGCTCTGGCACCTGGGCCACTGGGGGGGGAGGGGGTTTGGGGGTCTCGGAAGCCTTCTGTTCCTGAAGGCAGTGAGCCCCGAGCTGGGGCTTTATTTGGGGGGGAGGGTGAGAGTGGGGACGGCCTACGCGCAGGCCTTTGCTGTCATCGCTTGCCTCGCCCACTCGCGGGAACCTTCCCCCAACAGGAAGCGGAGGTCGCCTGTGGGGACACGTGGATGCGGCAGGGCCACAGGCTGATGCGGAAACAGAAGCCGGCGGGCTTTCATCTCCACAAATCCCCGCTGCCCACTGCCCGTCCGCGGGCACCAGTGTCCTCCGGACTCCCTGCGGACTCCAGCCTCGTGTGGAGCGTGGCGCCCGAGGGGTGGGGGCGGGGGGAGATGGGTGGCCGCCGTGGGAGTCTGGAAAGCTTCTTTACGGAGGAGGCTGCATGCCTTCCGTGTGCTCACAGAGCAGCTACCGAATATTCATGTCGTTTTGTTGGTAAATTGTGGCTAATAGAGCTACTAATTAAGTTTAAGAGAAGTCACTAGTCTTGTGCCTAATGAATGAATTTTAGAAATTATGTTGTTTTATGATTATAAAAGTAATGTATGCTTACTGTGGGAACGCGCGTAAAATTTAATTTTAAAAATAGCATAAAGAGCAGTACATATTCATAAGCGCCGCCTTGCACCTGGCGCTGTGCCCCGCGTACAGCACCATGGGCGTCTGTCTTTACTCCTCACTGTGAATGGAGCCCATGTGATGGTGACAGATGCCTCCCGGGGCACTGCTCACAGCCATGGCTGCCCAGAGCAAGAAGGACCCCAGAGGTGGTCTCTCCCCCCTTCCATGCACACACACAGGGTGGGGACAGTGGTCCTCCCCCCCCCCCACATACACACACGGGGTGGGGCAGTGACTTGCGGGGTGACTTGCTGGTGCAGGTGGGGACCCGTGTCCAGGCCTCCCCACTGCCACCCTGGCCTCTCTCCTCCATCCTCACGCATGAGGCTCCTTTGAAGGCGCCGGGCCCCACCCCAGGCCCCATTCTCTGTCTTTAAACCGAAGAGGTGAGTCTGTGGTTCCAGAAGAGGTGGCTTAAGGAAGGGCATGTGGCTCGCTTTCTGGCCTCGGGCAGGACCCTAAAGACAGGGCCCAGCCTGACCGCACGGTGGCGCTCTCTCCCCACCAGCTGCTGCCTCCTGCATCCTCAGTCTTGCCCTGATTGTGGGACAGTCCCTGCAGAGGAGGGACCAGCCCTCTTTCCACCGTGCCAGCCAGCCTTTCCTAAGGACTGCGGCTCCACGTGGGAGGTTCCTTCTTCTTGACCAATACCTCTTATTACCCAACCACATGGCCGGGTGCTCACAGGCTGAGAAGACCGAGAGTCGTGTGTCCCCACAGGGATCTCCAGGGAGAGTGACGGTGACGGGGGAGGCACTGGGAGGGTTCCTGGAGGCAGGGCCCCCTGCCATCGGTCCCAACGGCGTGTCCAGCCTTCTCCAGGGGGCTCGGGGGTCATGCTTTTTGCTTCCCTCTGAGATATCAGATTTAGGTTCTGACCCATTTTTGTCTTTTGTGTTTTTTTTTTTTTTTTTAAATATCAGTTGTTTTTAAAAACAATTCCAGGGGATATGTTTAATTAGACACTTGACAAGTTTTCAGAGAATGAGAATTAGCTTTCCGTTCTGAGCTCACTTGGCTGAGCTACCCAATCCTGGTTTCATGCACTATTTGCACAAACGTTTCCATTTCACTCAGTGGGCCCAGCGCTCCTGCTAATGGGCACGGACTCCCAGGCTGCTCCGGGAGGTAATTGAGAGAGAAACCACCCAGGTAGTGTGGTGTTGGCCAGATATTTTGAATGTGTTAAAGTGATAATCGACTTGATCATCTGCCTCCGCAGTAAGTGAGCGGGCGATGAATATAAATGCTGCTGCGTGGAGGGCTGTGGCCGCGACACTAGGAATTCTGAGCGTGGCGGGGAGGACTCACCGCGGGGCTGGAGGCCCGTGTTGTCCACTCTGACCACGCGGTTCTCTGCCCTGCGCTGCGTCTCCTGGGAGTCCTGCCCTTCCCTCTCCCCTACCCCAGCCAAAGCGGGTGCCTCGCCTCTCCCCTCCCCCTCTGCACCCACGTTCCTGAAATCCCCCCAACGCCATTCCCTTCGGGGCTCCTAGAAAAATGCAGCGTCAGGAGGACGCCCTGGCCCCCCCGTTGGTGTGATGCCTGGAGATTCTGTCCATTTCACCGTCGGCAGGGCCACCTGGGCCACCCGAGCCCGTGCAGGGTGAGGACCCAGGGCAGTTAGGGAGGTGCCGGGGGACACGTACGCTCACGGGACCACGCCATCCACACGGGCTTCTGGAACCCGCTACTCCTGATGGAGAAGGCTTAGGGCACATCCCTGCCCCAAGCGGGCCCTCTTTCCTTAGGCCCCCATCCGGGCCTCCCCCGTCCTGCGGAGGATGGGAGCTCCTTTGACAGGAAGTCACAGGAGGGACCCAGGACGCCCGTCTCCCTGTCTACGGTGCTCGCGGGTGTGTGGCTGCGGCTGGACCGACCCCGCCAGGCTAGACTGTCTCCTGTGCAAACCCTCCTGGCCGATCCCCGTTGTGCCCAGAACCTCAGAGTCACAACCTGGCCATCAGCATGTTCACAGTGTGTCGGCGGCCTCCCGCACTACACGTGACCTTGTGACCCAGGGTTTGGTCTGCTCGGCTCACTCCCAGCGCTGGGGACTCCAGGCCCTTTCCTGACACAGAGATGAGCTGATGGGAATGACAAGACATTATTTTATAAGATGGAGCCCATGGTTTCATTTCTGCCACCTGGTGGTCCGCGGACTCTGTCCAGCCTCGTGCGAGCACGGCCAGCTCAGGCGGCTGGGAGGGCGGCTGGGAGGGCGGCTGGGAGGGTGGCTTTTCACTGACCACTGACCACGGGGGAGGAGGCGGGGAGCGGGAGGAGGCGGGAGGGAAGCCTTTCTCCCCGTGGATCGCCCTGCTCAGCCTTACTTTGTGCGGATCCCCGGCCTCCTCCGTCCAGCTGGCCCAGGGACATGCCCTGTGAACTGCTGGGCGCCCAGGAGCCTGTGCCTGCCCGGCTGTCCTCACCCTCCTCTCCCTGGGGCCCTGCATGCCCCGGGGCTGCCACTCAGGAACTCATTCCCGCGCCACGCACACACCGCAAGGGCCGTGCAGGGGACAGTGAAAGCTGGGACAAGGACACTGAGCCTCCGCTATCTCCTGTCGTCTGTCCGCACAGGAACCCATTGAGGTCCCCTGCCCCCAATTAGTGGATGAGATAAAAATTCTCCTACATCTGGCCATGAGGTTCATGTGCTCCCACTTCCATGAAAACGAGGCATGTTTGTAAGATCCCAGCCTTTCTCTCCCCAGCGCCCGCCTGACCCGCCCACTTTCTCTGCCCCCGCCCCCTCCCTTCCGGGTGGGACCCTTCAAGCCAACCCTTTGTGAATGGCGCCCCCTGGGGTTGTGCGAGGAAGTGGTGTTGAGTCCAGTCTGTGCTTGAGAGGAAAGGAGGGTGGGCACGAGGTTCATTTGTCACTGGTCGCTTGACCCAAACGGAGCCCCTGCCGGAGGCCAGCGCTGTGTCCTGCAGCTGCAGGGACAGGGTGAGCGTCTCCAGGTGACCAGGAGCAGCTGCCCCGTGTGGGGGCCTCGGGAGAGGGAAGAGGGGGTTAGAGGAAGCATGTCCCCTCAGGGTCCTTGAGTCACACACGCAGGCCCTCCCCTACTTAAGTCCCTTCAGCCTCCTGGGCTGTGCTCCCATAACCCTGTCCCCTCTCTCGAAGCTATTCCAGGTGTGTCCAGGTTGACCATGGACATCCCCCGGGCACAGCAAAGCTGACCCCAGGTCAGGTGTCCTCCTCCTGTTGTCATAGAAACACTGGACCGCCTGGCCACTTCCCCCGCCTTCCTCCCACCTGGGGCTCTCACAATTAGGGGCCATTCTGGGTGGAAAGTCTTGATGGGCCAATGCCTGCTCCCTCCCTCACCCCCAATTATGGGCTGACTTAGAGCAGAGCTTGCTGCCGATTAATTCATAATGGGATATATTTGGTATGCAAATCCAATTTCTTAACTGTCAGCTTTTATTTGCCAACATGGCAAGCCTTTATTTATTTCTATTATAAAACCAAATCCCTAAAACTCTAAGTTCTTCATATTTTGAAATTTCAATTATGCGCCGTGATTGTATCTGCGTTCGCAGACACATTTGCATGCCGGGGGTGCTGGCCATAAGCAGGAGCCTTCGCAGGGAGGAGCTGTTTGCACCACCAGTGAGGGCTGGGGACGGCTTTGCTGGAGAGAAATGGTTTTCGGGAGCAGCCAGAGCAGGGCCTGTGCGCTGGGAGCCCGAGGGTGGCTGTGGGGCCTGGGACCGGCCCTGTGGGCAGCCCACCTCGGTGAGCTTTGCAGTGTGTGGGCACGGTGCCTCAGCCGGGCCTAATCAGTGTCTTGCTGGACTCTCAGAGCCATGCAGGTTTCTGTGGTCCAGATGCACAGATGTGTCTTGAAACGCTGGGAAGTGGCCAAGGAGGTGGACGCTGCTGTGAGGACAGTGCGCGCCCCCTCGGTTGTGGCCGGTGGAACGGACATCACACCTGCCTGTTCTGTGGGTGGCGGGTGGGGGGCTCAAGTGCCCTCTGTTTCCTTCACTCAACCAACATTTACTGAGCACTGTCTGGGGGTCCATGGGGAGCCCACGGAGCCTGGTGGATGTGGACACGTGCCCCGGCCGTCAGCATGTCCTTGCAGAGGGTGCTGAGGGTCCGAGGTGGAAGGGAAGGTGCTGGGGGTCTGAGGTGGAAGGGAAGGTGCAGGGGGTCCGAGGTGGAAGGGAAGGTGCTGAGGGTCCGAGGTGGAAGGGAAGGTGCTGGGGGTCTGAGGTGGAAGGGAAGGCGCTGAGGGTCCGAGGTGGAGGCAGGCACGGAGGCCTCCTGGTACGTGACCCTGGAGCACACCTTTGAACTGATGTTAACACATCTTGATGGCTGCGTGTCAGCCACATACATGCACTGTCCATCCCCCGTGGCACAAGCTGCGAGCACAACCAGCTCTTGTTGGCAGAATGACTGAGCGCCTCCTTGCACCCGTGGCTTTCCTTCCTCCAGCCCTGTCCGGGGAGGGGCACAGGGTCAGACCCCCCTCGCTGGGTAGGGGCTGGTGCGGGCTCCACGTGGGCGCAGCTCAGGCCCTGCTGGGCGGGCACTGCCCCTAAGGGTAGTTTTGTGTGGAAAAGGGGAACCCCAGGCCAGGTCAGCACCGGCTCTGGACCCAAAGCCGTGCAGCCACCTGGGGGTCCTGGGGGCCAGCACCCTTGTGCTCCCCACCTCCATGCCACAGACCCCGGCGCTGCCCAAGCAGGTCCAGCGGGTGTCGCAGCCAGGCTGACGGGTCGGAGAACAAGGTGCCCTGCGAGAGGAGCCTTCGAGCCCAGGACCGCCCGTCTCCGGCCGCCTCCCCGTGGATGCAGGGCTGGGGCCCCTGCAGGCCAGCGACCTGGAGAGTCAGGGGGCGGCCCCTGCTGCCAGAGGCGGGGAGAACGGGAACCACAGCTCTTCCTCTTTTCTTCTGGGTCTAGAGTGATGGTTGGCAAAGGGCAGGACTCTGGTCTGCTGGGCCCTTTCCCGCCAGCCCGAGCGGAGGGGCCCGGGGCCAGCATCCTCCCCGGAGGTGGGCTTTTTATTCTATTGATGGAGCGAGCCAGTGCCACGGTCCCTTTCCCGTGTGTGTTTGCTTCATTGTTTGAAATTCTCTCGAACAATTTTCCAGGCCTGGTATAATTCTTTGTTTTGCTGTTTTTCCTCAGCGCATAGATTACATGTTTTTAGCAGCATCTGCTGTGAATTTTAATTACGATGCTCGACTCTGGGGGAACTCGGGAAGCAGCCAGCGTCGTTAGCAGTCAGAGCCACGTGTAGGGCACAGACAGAGGCCGAAAATTGTCAGGAGACGCCGGCGCGGGACATTGGAAATATCGTCCAACGATCCCCCTTTGTTGCCCCTCCAGCCTGATGTTGTTAAGAGAGCCCCCGTAGCAAGGGACCACATGCATAAATTGCTTTCTGTTTTTGGTCAATAATTGTCCTTTGGCTCTTTCAGGCAATATCACAAAGCCCCGGGAGCTTTCAAGGTAGCCGTTATGGCATTTGGAGCTCAACTACAACGAGAAAGGCAATTCTGTGTTCGGTTTCCTCCAACTGCAGAAACGGTCTCCTGGGATGGAACGAAAACGGGCGCGGGCCACCTGTCAGCCTGGAGAGGCTCCCAGGGTCCTGGGAGTGTAGGAGCGCGACGCCCGGGGGCTGGGTCCGTCCTGAGGAGCTGGGTCTGCGGCCTGCAAACTGCAATCCGTGGCCCTGAGGCTCCTGCTCCCTCAGTAGGGCCAGCTCTGCGTGTGCCCAGGGCCTGGGAGGGGCCGGCCTCTGGCTGGGTGTGGGCTGGGCGCTCCGCCCTCAGGGGACCCGCTCCTGGAAGGGAGGTTGTATCCGTTCCTCCTGCATATGAACCAGCCCACGGCTGCAGTTTATTTCAGAAACAAAGCTACTCATGGTAAACTATAATTACGTGGTAATTATCCCGCTGTCGTCGTCCTAAGTACAGGGGAGCTGAGGGCTGGGGGGTGGAGCACCTTCCCTCACAGCCGTCCGTTCCGGGCCAGCTGGATGTCTGGCGTCCACGCAGACAGCCTCGGCTCTGCCAGCAGATGCCCTTTGCCGTGCCCTGGAGGAGCAGGAGCGGGCGGTGGCACCTCGGAGCCTTGGGCACCACGTCCTCTCAGGGTGTGGCTACCTGCAGCCCTTGGCCGGGTCCCCCAGACGACCCACTGCCCCTCTCGTGGAAACAGGGATCTGTGGTGGGGCTGTGTCCACGTCCACGGGATTTCATACCTAAGGAGAGTCCCAGGCGGCCCTCCCACGATCCTCGCTCTCGGACCGTGACCCTGAGCCTGGAGAGGTTACATTCTTTGCCTCCAGCGAGTGCCATCGGCCCCAGAGCCCAGGTTGGTCACGACGCTGCTGCTCTGCCCAGGACCCCGGGAACCCGCCCCACCCCGCCCACGAGGCCTTTCTGTGTTCCCTCCCCTGTGCATTCTGTGAGATGCCGTGCCCTTCTCCCTCCTCGCATGGCAAAGGCGGGCCTTGGCAGGACGCTTGCCCTCCTGGGTCTTACCTGGCCGCACACCTGGGGACAAGGACCAGCAACCAGTTGGGAACCTGAGAGGGGGCGGACGTGTTGGGAAAACAGATGTGCTAAGGGGTGAGCTGCACTTTTCTGCAAGTGAAATGGTTCCAATGACTGGGTTTCCAGGCAAGACGGAATGAAGATCTAGTCTAGTTGTCATCTGAGATTTCAGCTCATTTAAATGAGAGCTTGCTATGTGCCTTTTTTTTTTCTTTTTAATAAGCAAAAGTTTATTTCGCTTTCACAGAGGGAGAAGAAGTGAGCCATAGAAGGAAACAAGTTACAGATGCGAAGGAAGGGCCCTTAGAGCTTAGGAGAAAGAGAGAGGGAAGGAAAATGCACTTGGGAGAAGGGGAAGGGGAAAGGCAGGGGGGTGCGCCAGACAGAAAGAGAGAGAGAGAGAGAGAGAGAGAGAGAGAGAGAGAGAGAGAGAGCGCACTTGCTATGTAATTTTTATCCTGTATCTTGGAAGAAGTTCAAAGCGTTGAGTAATACCGCTATACCAAAATTCCATTCTCATCTACACATTTTAGGTGAACGAGTTTTCTCAGTTCATACATCTATAAAAATAAATGGAAATAGAATCAGTCTTTGACCCCAAACCCAATCTAGCAATCAGTACTAGAGTCATCCAGAAACTCATGGACTATTTGGGAAAATCAGCCCCATTGCATTCGATAGTGCACTTTAATACAATGTCATTTTTTGTTTGATGTGTATCTGTCAAAACATAGATTACATTTATGCTGTTTTGATTGTGCCCTTGTAATAATGTGGGAAAATTCAATCCAGACAAAAATTATTTTTATCACTTAGCATCTTATGGTCACTAGAAGTAAAAGTACACACACACACACACACACACACACACACACACGTGCGCGCGCACATATATATTGTACCAATATTCCTGAGCAGAGAAGGATGATAGGATGATGAATGGCACAATTTTCTGCATAAACATTGATTCCATGGGGATGAAGTTCGTGGGCGGAGAATGGAAATACAAGTTTAAGAGGAAGAAAACAGAAATAGGTAAGATTTCCAGCTGGCCTGTTCTCAAATTTTTAAATGGGCGATGGTGAGTCCAGAACGCCTTGCTATTTAGATTTTTCATGCTGCATTTGGTCACGATGCGACAATTTCACTTTAAATGATACTATTTATCAGAGGCACTAGAGGCCAGGTGCACGAATTCATACACAGGGTGGCCTGGGGTCCCTCAGGGTGCCTGCGGGGATTGGCTCCAGCTCGTACCCCCAGGCTCACAGCCCCAGCTCACACCCCCAGCCTCGCAGCCCCGCCTGGCACCCCGCCATGGCCTGGCGCCGCCCCCTCACCTGCTCCACCAGGGCGGGGGTATCGATTGGGGTTGGGCCCCTGCCTGGCTCTCTCAGTGTCTGGGAGCTGGGCAGCGGCCCCACCTGCCCGCTGCCACCACTGGTCGCTGTCTATGGGGCAATTGATCAGGGCCGGGCCCCCTGCCACCGCTGGTCACCATCTGCGGGGTGATTTGTGGGGTGACCGGGCCCCTGCTCGCACCCACCTTGGCCTGGTGCCACCCACTCACCTGCTCCACCATCCTGCCGTGGTCCTGCTCTTGTCGGGGCCCATTGGGGCCAGCAGCACCTCCACTGATGCCCGCCATGTTCTGTGCCCCACCAGGGGCAGTCCCCTGGTGGTCAGCACACGACATAGCAAGCGGTCCAACTCTCAGAAGAATAATTTGCATAGTAGGCTTTTATTATATAGGATGAATGTACATCCTATTCTGCTGTTTGAATCTGTAATGACCCCTTTAGAGGTCAACTTGCAAATTCCAAGGGGCCAAACGGAGAATGGAGTCAGTGGGCCCCCGTGCTCCGGCCAGGCTGAGGAGGAGGAGGACATGGGTCCAAAAACACCCACGGCAAATGAGTATTTTCAGTTTTCATTAAATTTTAATTTTAAAGGAGTTTTAGATTTACTGGAAAGCTGCAGCAATATACAGAGTGCCCCGGCATATGCCACAGCCAGTTTCCCCTGTTAATAACATCTGACTTTTCTGCGGTGCGTGCGTCATCACTAACACACGTGATTAGAGATGTCCATGTTTTATTCTTACCTTCTTAGTTTTTACCCGACGCCCTTCGTCTGTCCCTGGACGCGCCCTCGGATATCGCATTTCATTTCGTCTCCTGTCTCCTTAGGCTCTTTGTGGCTGTGACAGTCTCTCGGTCGTCTTTCTTTTTGGTGACCTTGACAGCTGGAGGCGTATGGAGCAGCTATTTGTGGATGCACCCCATTGGGAATTGTCTGATGTTTTCTCAGGACTAGATCGGGGTTTTGCGGTTTTAGAAGGAAAACCACAGAGAAAGTGCCATTTTTATCACATCATATCAAGGATGCGGGCTGTCCGCATGACTTCCTGCTGTGGATGCTGACCTTGACCACCTGGCCAAGGTCGTGTTTGTCGGGTGTCTCCACTGTCAAATACGCTCACTCCCCTGTCCACCTTGTCCTCCCCGGGAGGAAGTCACCACGCACAGCCCACACGTACACTCCTGGGATGGGGGGACGGATGCAACTTCAACATTGTGCTTTTTGATTTGAGTTTGCTCAGGGCGCACTGTGTGTGTATAGTTGTGAGTCTTTATATGTTGTATGCATGTGTCATGTGTACTGTATGCAAGTCATGTGCATATGTGTTTATGAATGTTTGTGTGTTATATGTCTATGCTGTGTTATGTATATTGTGTTGTACGTGGATAGGTATGTTATGTCATGTGTGTGTTGCGTGCTGTGTTGTGTTTGAGTGTTGTGTGTTGTGTTGTGTGCGTGCTGTGTTGTGTGTAAATTGTGTTGTATATGCTGTGTTGTCTTGTGTGTATATATGTGTGTTGTGGGCATATCTTGTGTATGTTGTGCTGCATGTGTGTTGGGCTGTGTATTTCTGTGTTGTGTGTGTGGTGTGTGTGTAAGCGGTGAGTGGTGTGCATGTGCAGAGAAAGCACACACCGACCATTTCCTCTGGGCCCTGTGCAGAGCAGGACTGTCCCTCACATGCACCGAGCCCTTGCGCTGAGAGCATTTTGAATTTGGAGCGAGGCCCTTCTTGTGCGGATGTCTTTCTGGATGCCCTGTGGAGGGATTTGCGTGCCGTGTGCCCTGTGGGAAGAGGCGGTCCGGCTCCAGTGCAGTTTAGAGTCTGCCGGGTGCGGGCCCAGGTGGGCCACCATGTCACCCCCCCGCTAGGATGACTGAGGACGGGGTCTGTCCAGGCTGCGGACTCTGCTCTGGGTGAGCCTGGCGCCCACCATCACGGGGCCTTGTTGGGGTCAGTTAGCTCTGGGACCCAAACACATCGAGGTCGTAAGAGGAACCCATGTAACCGTATTCCAACACGGACGACTACATCAGAGAGAAAGCGCCCTGCCTTCCGTTCTCGCTGATGATGCCACCGACTGCCCCAAAGAGAAAATAGAACATTGACTGATTGATTGATTGATTGATTGATTGATTCATTCATTCATTCATTCATCAGTTGATGGATCGATTCCTTCACCACTGCTCACTGAATGTCCTCAATGTCTGGCACGGCATTCCTTCTAGGATAATGGGATTAAGGAGACAGGTTCCTGCCATAACAGACCTTCACCTGTTGGGGGAAGGGGAGCATCAAAACGAATAGAAACAAACTAACAAAGGAAATGGGCATTTGTCAGGTAACGGTCACAGTTCAGTTACAACTGGGAGAAGTGTGAGAGAGGAAATACCACAAAGATGTGATGGCAACCGGGCGTCACTCTGACTTACCTGCAAACGGAGAGCCCGTACTTGGTTCCCATGTCCAGCAGGAGGCGCTGGCCCAGGCTCCGGCCACGGGACAGCAGGCCCGCCCAGGGTGCTGGGTGCTGGGTACTGGGTGCTGCTTCTACCTGCTCACTGTGCACCGATCGAAGAGGCGGGGGCTGCGAGGGTCTGGCTCGGGGCGGGCGGCGGCTCCCTGTGTGTGGGCACTGCAGCTGTGTGATTTGTGCGCTTGCAGACACCACGCCTGGGGGCTCCCTCTTGAGGGGCACATTGAGTTCCATTGAATTTCCAATCAGACTGATTAGGAGAGGGGGCTCTTCTAGCTCCATCGCGTCATCTCCGCATGGAAGTCGAGTGTCTCCTCCGAGGGTACAGGTTCCGCAGAAATACCAACGGGTCCAAGCTGAGCTCCCAAAATAAATACAAACTGATTGCAACCTGCCTCCAAATCAAGGCTGGTAGCATTACAGCAGAGAGAGCATTGATTTCCATACTAATTCCTGTCGGAAAGGAATTCAGGGAGGTCCTGACCCTGCAAATCCTTGAAAGAAATGAGGCCCTGAATTTGTCCAATAAATAAACGGGACCCCGCTGCTGGTCCCAGAGCCCCAACGCCTGGGACCTGCTGGTGTGTCTTCCGGGAGGAGAGCATCAGCCGGGCGCCCGGGCAGAGGCCGCTCACCCCTCGCCTGATGGAGGAGCAGAGCTCTGTGTGAGGAGAGGGTGGGTGGCCCTTGAGTTCCACACCCCTCCCCCGAAGGCACCAAGAATTACTTCTGCTGGATAGAAACGTGGTGCCTTCAGACCGCACTGCCAGCCACAAATGAATCGTGTTTCCACGTCCAGAGCGACATGGTTCGCTGGGAATTTTTAAAAGCGGGAGGTTCCTGGGCATCCCCCCTTTCACACGTCTTGCTCTCACTGAGCAACAGGAGGAAAAGCTGCGAGTGGCCGAGGTGGCAATTCAGGCCCCGCCGGCTTCCCTCACCTCCCTCTGTGCTCCAGTGTCCTTGGCCGCGTCCTCGTCCTCCTAAACCCTCTTCTGTTTCTTAAGGTGGAGTTGAATGTGAACTTTCTGCAGGGCCAAGCAGAGCGTTGCGGGTACGGACGTGGTGGGTCTATTACAGGGGTGGGCAAACTTTTTGACTCGAGGGCCACAACGGGTTCTGAAACTGGACCGGAGGCCGGAACAAAAGCATGGATAGAGTGTTTGTGTGAACTAATGTAAATTCAAAGTAAACATCATTACATAAAAGGGTACGATCTTTTTTTTTTTTTTTTTAGTTTTATTCATTTCAAACGGGCTGGATCTGGCCCCCGGGCCGTAGTTTGCCCACGGCTGGTCTATAAGGAAGTCCTGCACCCCTCTCCCCCCACCTCCTCTCCCCTTCTGCCCCCCTCCCCCCCGTGTGGCACTCACCTGCTGCCCCCTGACTCTGCACCAGGCCTGGTGGCCCTTGGTGGCCACCTTGTCAGCTGACCCAGAGAGAGGCTTCTCCACAGAGCTGTGTGGGCCGACAGCAAGATTTTTGTTTGTCGGTGCCACCCGGACGCGGTGCCTCAGGCCACTCCCGCTTCTGTGGGCCGCGGGGGGCGCATCCCGGGCAAAAGGAGTCCTTGTCCCGAAGGCCCCACTCCTGCCGCTGGGCCTGCGGTTGGGCGATTGGGTAGGCCGGGTCACCACGTTGATGCCACAGCACCTTCCCGTGACATTTTTATGTGAAAGAAGCTCTGGAAAGGAGACTCCCCTGAGTCCCCATCATCTGGGTCCCCAGTGACACTGTCCTCAGAACCTCGGGAGGGGTCCCCCTCCTCTAAGACAGTCCCCAGCGAGCAGACGGGGCCGCCTGTGGACACCCACTGACAGCCAGGCTCTGCGAAGTGGCTCCTCCTCAGGGCTCCATGTGCTGCGGGCCTTTCCGGTTCAGGGATATCTTGTGAGTGTGTTGACCGGGACCCAAGTGGTACCTGTGAGTAGCGTAAGTCCCGCCAAGGCCAGAGGGTCAGAGCGGTCCTCGGCCAGGCGCGGGCTCTGAAGTCACTGGCCAGTGGGCTCAGGCAGCCGGACTCATCAGGAGTCAGGTATCGGATGACCTGGTGGCTGGAGCTTCTCGTAAGAGCCTGTGAGCTATGGGATGGTGGACACTGAGGTGACTCGTCCATCCGTCCAGCCAACATGTTTTAAAAATCTACTCACCTGTTTATCCATCCAGCTCATCAAGTGTTTCCACGCCACTCTCCTTCCTTCAGTGTGAGAGGCGCAGCCCTGGGCGCGGGAGGCTCAGGGTTTACCACGCCCCGTGGTGTGCGTGGCGGGGGTAGGGGTTGAGGCTGAGTGTCACTGCCCAGGGCTGTGCTAGGTGTCTCTGGCGTAGTTCACACAGAACTGCTTGCGTGTTAAAGCGGCTTCCTGTCACCGTTAGAGGGAAGCGGTTTGGTGGGTATTTGTCCCCCCCACCCACTGTGTCCCCCGCCGCTTGTAAACTTGCATGAAATTGTGGGAGCTCCTGTTCTCATGTGTCCGACCCCCAGTCCCGGCTGTGCTGGATGCGGAGCCAGACAACTGGACGTGGGACGAGCTGAAGGAGATCGTCCTCCCCCCACCCCACAGCAGCCTGCCGCACGCTGCCGCACACTAGCTGTGCGGGGACCCGCACCGTGTCCTGCTGCCGGGGGGCCGTCCACCCCTCCCTGCCCCCCTGCTGGCCAGGCTACCCTTGTCCACGGGAAAGTCACGGCGAGGTGTGTGGTGGTTTGGATGTCCCCACGACCTCCACTCAGCTTCCAGGGGTCGGAGGGCCCGCGCCCTGCGATCACACTGCATCAGATTCGCAGACTCCCATTTCCTCCCGGCGACTGTCGGAGGGTATTATCTTTTTAAGGCCTGTGGCCTCGTGGTGACTGCGCCCGGCAGCTGCTCCTCCTCGCGGCAGTGGATCAGAAATGAAGCTGAGCCCAGGCTTAATGAAAATTGTCCCTTGAAAGGTTTGAATTGGGAGCATTTATTCCCCATTAATTTCAAGTAGACTCTCAATTGAGCAAAACGCTCTGTCTTTGCTCTCGGCTGCAGGTTTTCGCTGACAAATGGGCGCCAGGGTGGCCTGGCTCAGGTGCGGGCGTTGTCATAGGCAGCCTTCCTGGCGGGCCCGCATCACTCCAGGGGGCTCGGGGCCCCGCTGAGCTCAGACAGGGCTGGACTGTGGAGCGGGTGAGGGTGCCCTGTCAAGATGAGGGCACAGCCCACTTTCATTGCTTCTGCAGAGACGGACGTGGGGGAGAGGGCAAAGGATTCGGCCCTGATGGGGGCGGGGGGAGGTGGCCGAGGCCCCCTCCCCTACCTCACCCCTTTCCACAGGCGGGGATCTCCTCCTGTCAGCTGACATTGGGGCTGGGGGTCCTCCGGGATTTCTCCAGAGCACCATCTGGTGGTGGGGCTCCAGTTAGCAAGCAGTCGGGCCCTGAGGCTGTGTTGGTGTAACCTTCATAGGAGGCTGAGAAATCACCAGCGCGGAGGTTCAGGGGTCGGAGTGTTCAGTGTGCAGAGGGTGCTGTGGTACTTCCTTCCACCCTTTGCCCCGCCCTCCTTCCTGGGTGCTGTTGGGCGCCCCTGTCTGGACTGGGACCTTGACCTCCGGGCACCCTTATTGTTGACGAGCGTTTCTCCTGTGATCGGCTTTCACAGACACTTTGTTGGTGTTTATTCTTTGGGATTCACTGTTTTTGTGATTTGGATGCCATCTATCTTTCCTGTGTCTGGAAGCATCGTGGACATTATATCTTCAAATAGCGCCTCTCCCATCTCTTTATTCCCCCCTGAAGCTTCCGCTACGCGCATGCCAGCCTTCCTCACCTCACTCATCATTTCTCTCGTGTTTTCCGTCCTTTCTCCACGCGGTACTCTCAGCCTTCCTCCAGGTCTATGGCCCGTCCACCGGTTCTCTCCGCATCTGCTGTAATGCCATGCGTTTTAATGTCACTTTTTTATTTTGTTAAAGTTTTTTTTTCTGTTTATTTTTAAATCTGCGTGATCATTCATCTCCTGTGCTTTGTTAATATTTTGCATGTCTCTTTTGTTTGCTCGGGACACAGTGAAACATGATTATTTTACATTTTGAACCTAGCATTTTATTGAGTCCGACGCTGTTTGTTATTTCCAGTTGTTGCTCAGGCGCCTTGTTATGTTTTGGTTTGTTCGTTTCCTTATGTTGGGGACTCTTTGGGGGAGTGTTTGGATTTGCCCCTGGCGGGAAACCAAGGGGCTCACTCCCCGAGGCCACTTTAACCTTCCTGCTCAGCTTGTGTTGTTTGGGTCCTGCAGCCAGGGAGGTGTGGTTCCCAAACCGGGGTGAGACGGGGCGCCCCTGTCAGCGCCAGAGTCGGGCCATGAAGCCACATTCTTTGTTCGCAGGTTAGAACGTCGGGCTCCTGTTGTCTGTGCTGTCACTCTGCAGGGACGGACCGTGGGAGCCCTGGCTCACGGAGGCCATTCGGTGACCCCGGGCGGCCACCAGATGTGTGCTCCCCTGATGTCCTGCACTCGCGTTGTTTGTAGCCCCCGAGTCCTTTTGTAATTTCTTTCAGGTTCATCCATGTCCTTGAAATAGCGTCTTCTGTGCCCCCAGCATTTTTAGATTTGGGGCAGTAGAACTCTGGTGTGGCGGGCTTGCTGTGGGGTACATTGGCCACTCTGAGCCGGGAGTATCCCCAGCATCCCCCTCTTTGTACGGCTCCTGAACGGAATCGGCTGAAGGAGAAAAAGTCCCATGGACGTCGGAAGGGGGAGGCAGAGTGTCAGCCCTGCTCCTTGGAGGCCATGGCGGTCCGGTCAGTGACAGATGTGGGGATTCTGGGGGCTGTGAGCGGGTGCTCGGCCCCATCCCAAACTCCGCGTCCGGACTCCTCACTGCAGGCCCTGGGCCCTCCCGGCAGAGGCACGGCCTTCCCGGCCCTTGGCCATCGGCTCCTCCTGTCCTTCTTGGGCAGAGGGTGTGTCTGGGCTCCGATTTCCCCGTGAACCTCGGTGCTGTCGCGGGGCAGGCACTGCGGCTGTGAGGCACACACTGTGGGGCCGGCTCCTGGAGGCACCGGGGTCCCCAACACTCACAGGCGAGGCGGCTTCTGAGCTCCGCTGGGCTGTCGCCCCACCAGCATTCCCACTGCAGGGCGGGCACAGCCGCGCAGCTGGGGAGTCACGGGCTGCTTTGCAAATTGGGTGAAACTTAGGGGTCTCCGTCTTAGAAAGAAGAAGCAAAAGCATATAAAAAACATGTTTTCTTAAATATTAGGGAGTTTCCTATCTTAGGTAAAGAATCTCTGATCTATTAATAGAGGCCAATACTTTTTTGACTATTGTCTTATAAAATCATAGGAAACAAGTTAATTGTTTGGCATGAAACATTATATATATTTGAGAAAATGTAAACTCTCACATGAATAATTTTACACATCTTCCTAATGTCGATTCCATATCTTTATGCCTCCGTTGAACCATGCTCGGCATAATCTTTACTTAATGTTCCGGGATTTTGATAAGCATGAAATTACAGGACGTACGTCAGAGAAGAAACAGCGGCCATGCTCAATCGCGGTCTCAGTGCTGGCCACCTGACACCACCCTTTCCAGCTGCCTGATCTCCGGCTCCTGTGGTGACTTCATGTCCCACTGGGCGTCTGTCTGTGGAGCTCACGCCGTCCGGACGTTAGAAAGCGTCTCCCTGAGACTTCCCGGCTCAGCCTGAGCACTCACACTGTGGGATGCAGCTTCTCTTTCGGAGGATGGAGCCTGGGCCCCTGAGTGGGATCCAGCACACACCGGCCCTTCCCATCAGGGTCCCTCCCAGCCTGCCCGCCCCGCACAGCTGCACCGGCCAGGCGGGCTTCCCACTGTGCGAACCGCCCCACTGCTTCCTCCTTAACCTTCACCATAACCGGAGAGGGCGCCATGCATGTGGTTGGGTTTCCGACAAATGAAAGGGATGGTCCCTCCCCGGTGACGGAATGAGAGGCGGTGTCAGCGGGAGTGACAACCGGGCGGACGTGGCTGCTGCCTGGTCCAGCACATCACGCAGCCCCGGCCGTGGTTCAAAGGCAGCCAAGACCAAAGTCCAAATAGTAATGATTTCAGGAAGGTTTCGTTGGAAGGATCACATTAGGGCGTGATTAAGGGAAGATTTTAAGAGGAAGCAGCGATTCTCCTAGAAACCGAAGCAAGGAATTGTCGGGGTGGCCAGTCCCCCTCGTTCAAGCCAGTGCAATCCTGGATGTTGCAAAAAATCCTGTCTTTGACCCATGCACTGTATGTGCACTGGAGCGAGACACTTGGTCACAATGAAAATGGCCCAGACATCATCTGCTCTTAAACTCCGCGTTGGAGGTCGCCGGTGTCACTCGCCTCCAGCTGGCAGATGGCTCTAGTTTTCAGACAGGGAAGGCACTTCAGTCACCTGCTGAATGGAGTTTGGCACAGAACATTAGCCCTGTCATATTTCCGACTTGTCACAGCGACAGGATGTGCTGGGACAGGAGACAGACTTGCTGCGTCAGGAAAGTGTGATTCAGACGCTGTGTCAACGTTGTCAAGTGTCAGAGCCGAGAAGACGCTGTGAGTCAGAGGCGTTGGCTCACTTGGTCTGATTCCGCCTGACCTGGTGGTTTGTTATTGGGGGCGAGAGGTTGATGAAGCGAGGAGAGTCTTTTGTCTATTCTGGGGCATGAGCTTTTGAAATGGGTCTTGATTAACCTCAGATTTTTATGCCAGACACAGGTTCTACCAGGAGGTATCATATGTAGTAGTTCTGTTACTTCAGACCTGCCACGCTCACGTATCTGATCCGTCCTTCAAACAACTACAGGAGTTATCTCCCTAAAATACAGTTTTGATCACAAATCCCTGAAAAACTTTAGGGACACACCTAGTACATTTTTGAGCCACTTCTGTGGCTTGTTTTAACTTACCTTGATCGTCATATTTTGCATATCAGATATGTCACCCTTGTAAGTATGTTTTTTAAATGTTAATTTATTTTTTAAATTTAAAGCCAATTGACTGAGTTGTGCAACCATGGCCATTAATCAGTTTTAGAACCTTTTCATCACCTCAGGATGATTGCTGGGCAACCACCCATCTGCTTTTCTGTGTAGCTTTGCCTTTTCTGGAGATTTCTCATAAATCAAACCATGCAATAGGTGGGTTCTTGGGCCTGGTTTTTTTCACTCACATAATGTTTGTGAGGTCCATCCATATTGTAGAGCGTACCTCCACTTTTTCCCTTTTACTACAGAATGGTTTTCCACTGTCTATCTACCAATTGATGGGCATTGAGGCTGTTGCCATTTTGGGATGTTATCAGTAAATGTTCATAATATACATCAAAGAAATATGCAAACGCTTTTGTGTGAATGTATATTTTCACTCTGTTGGGTGTATTCCTAAGAGCGGAATCGCTAGATCATATGGCACATTTATGTTTAACTTTCTGAGACACGGATTTTTCAAGCAGATGCACCATGGTACACTCAGACCAGCAATGCATGAGGGTGCCAATTTTTCTACATTCTCCCCCCCATTTGTCACGGTCTTTTAAAAATTATTAAAGCCAATCTAATAAATGTGAAGTGGTACCTCATTGCTGCTATAATTGCTAGTTTCCTAATGTATTAAGCATCTTTTCGTGTGTTTATTAGCTAGTTGCATATCTTCTATGGGGAAATGTTTATTTAAAGTTTGTGACAATGTTTTGATTGGGTTGCTTGTTGTTTTTTTAACTGAGTTGTAAGAGTGTTTTTGTATGTCCTGGACTCAAGTCCTTCATTAGATGTATGATTTGAAAATGTTTTCCCCAATATTTTTTCATTCTCTTAAAGTGCCTTTCAAAGAGCAGAAATTTACAGTTTCTATGAGCACCAATTTATAAGTTTTTTCTTTTGTGGATCCAACAACTTTTTACCTAAATTAAAGTCACAAATATGTTGCTCTGTCTCTATTTTCTTCTAGAAGTTTTATAGCTTAGGTTTCCCTTTTAGGTCTATGAGACACTTTGCGTTAAATTCCGTGTGTGGAATGGATATATACTATGTGTATGGTATACAGGTGTCCCAACAATGTGTATACACACTTTGAATAATTATAAAGGCAGTATTTATTAAAATACATTTCATTTTTAAAATCGACCTACCAGCTGTTACAGTGTGTGTACATTTTGGGGGGACCCCCTGTATTTGTATGAGGCAACTTGCAAAGTTGATTTTTCCCGCCATGTAGAAAGTTGGTTTTCCCAGCACCATTTGCTGTAAACCCTGTCCCTTCCCACTGACCTGCCTTTTGACCGCAGTGTTTGTGTTTGTGTTTGTGCGTCTATTGCTGGAATCCTATAAAGCACTATTTTGATTGCTAACTTACTAACAAGCCTTCAAGGGAGGTGATGCTATCCTCCCGATGTCTTTTTTCTCCACCGCTTTTCACCATTGTAGGTCCTCGTGCAATTCCATGTGAATTTTAGAATCAGTTTGTAAATTTTAACAAAAACTTTGGTGGGATTCTGTTTGGAATGGCTGTGTATTTCTAAATAAATTTTGGGAAGATTGATATCGTAACACTATTGTGTCTTCTGACCTCTGAACACAGTGTGTATCTCTATTTATTGGTCTTTAATTTCTCCTAGCAATACTGTGTACATTTTTTATTTTACACACATATTTTGTTGGACTTATTTATTTTCCATGTTTTAAATGTAAATGATATAGTTTTAATATTTAAATTTCTG
The DNA here is from genome assembly GCF_964212035.1 of Myotis nattereri. Lineage (NCBI taxonomy): Eukaryota > Metazoa > Chordata > Mammalia > Chiroptera > Vespertilionidae > Myotis > Myotis nattereri. The sequence goes on along the minus strand of NC_138088.1, from coordinate 57,278,896 downwards.
ATTGACTTCTGGTCTAGCAGTAAAATTGATTTGGGGGCACTGGTGTTATTTCTACACTGCAATCTTGTTAGGCTCACTTATTTCTCCTAGTAGCATTGATAGATTTCATCGAATTATTGTCATCGATGACTCATCTCAGAATAGACACAGCTTCACTTCTCCCGGGTCGATCGGCATGCTTTTCATTTCTCTTTCTGGCCTGAGCGCACTGGACAGAACCTTCAATACGATATTGATGGAGTGATGAGGGTAGACACCCCTGTCTTGTTCCTGATCTTATGGGAAAACATTCTCCGTAAGGTATCACGGCAGCTGTAGTTTTCGCATAGGTGGTCCCTATCAGCTTGAGGAGTTCCCTTTCACTTCTCATTTCCTAAGAGTTTTAAAGGGGGAATCAGAAGTTGGATTTTGCAAAATGCCTTTTCTATTCATTTGAGATGATCATGTGGCTTTTATTTTTTTAGTTTGGTAATGTGGTGAATTGCGATGACTAATTTTCAAATGTTAAACAACCTTTGCATTTCTGGAATAAAGCTTCCTTTGTCATGATATATTATTATTATTTTTTAAAATATATTTTATTGATTTTTTACAGAGAGGAAGGGAGAGGGACAGAGAGTCAGAAACATTGATGAGAGACAAGCATCGATCAGCTGCCTCCTGCACACCCCCCACTGGAGATGTGCCCACAGCCACCGTACATGCCCTTGACCAGAATCGAACCTGGGATCCTTCAGTCCACAGGCCGACGCTCTATCCACTGAGCCAAACTGGTTAGGGCATCATGATATATTATTATTCATTTAAAATATTGGTGGATAATTTGCTGAAATAACATTTTATTTAGAATTTTTAAAAATCTGTTTATTGGTCTCTAGTCTTCCTTTCTGACAATGTCTTGTTCTGATTGTGGAGTCTGAGTCAGGAAGCATTTCGTACTCTTCAATTAAAAAAAATATTTTTATTGATTTCAGAGAGGAAGGGAGAGGAAGAGAGAGATAGAAACATCAGTGATGAGAGGGAATCATTGATCAGCAGCCTCCTTCACACCCCCTACTGGGGATTGAGCCTCAACCTGGGCATGTGCCCTGACTGGGAATCGAACCAGTGACCTCTTGGTTCATAGGTCAGTGCTCAATCACTGAGCCACACTGGCTGGGGTATGTTTTCCTTTGTTCATGGTTTGAGGTGGGCCGGCAACTCCCACCCAGGGTGGTGATGGTAGAAGTTTTTTAAGTACCTCGTGCTCTAACCGATGGCTCGACTGGAGCCCCTGGTGGTAGAAGTTTTATCTCCCGCTTTAGCCTGACCTTCAAGGCCTCAACCTGCCTTTCCGAGGGAATTTCTCATTCTCTGCCTCTCTTTTGAAAGTCCCTGGGGAGGACCTGTGTTCTCTGCTTCCCAGCCTTTGCACCTTGCTGTGGTCTGAACGTTGGCATCCCCTCCCACATTCATGTGTTGAAACCTAGTGTCTAATGTGATGGTTTTAGTAGGTGGGGCTTTTAGAAGATGCTTAAGTCATGAGTGTGAGGCCCTCATGAATGGATTAGTCCCTTATCAGGAGGCTCCCGAGAGCTCCCCGCCCCTGCCAGCATGTGAGGACACAGCGAGAAGGGGTGGCTGCCACCCAGGAGGCAGAATGCTGCCACCAGAGGTGACTGTGTTGGCCCCTTGATCCTGGATTTGCCAACCTCCAGAGCTGTGCGTGATATATTTCTGCTGTTAATGGTGTTTTGTTATGGCAGCCTGAATGGACTGAGGCGCGTGCTGCTGAATGCCCCTTCCCAGTGTCTTCCGGTTGTCAGTTATCAATGCTTCACAGCTCCGGGGAATGAAGACTTTCCCTTCCTCCCTTACCTCCTCTCCACCCCTTCCCACCCGCCCTTCCATCATCTCTCTAATCTACCTATCATCTGTCTGTCTATCTATATCTACCATCTACTAAGCATCTACTAGGGGTCAGGCACTATGCCAGGTGGCTGATGATATGACAGGAAGCCACACAACCAGACCTGAGGTCACAGAGGCAGTGATCTCCATGGTGACACATGAAATACATGCTGTGGGATGGAATGGAATCAGGGGCTCCTAGCGTAGAGTCTAGCAGGACACATGCAGGGAGCTGACTGATAGTAACGTTTTGGACGTGAGCAGGGAGAGAAGAGCCCACCTTCGGAGCCTCTCAAAGTCGACGTTGGCCTTCACCTTGAGGGCAGCGTGGAGCCCTGAATGGCTTTAGTCCAGATGCTGGCATTTCCTCCAAAGTCGGTGTGGTCGGGGGAGGGAGACTGGAGGCGGGGCCAGTCCAGGTGGGAGACCTGGAAGCCAGAGTTCATTCCTGGCGATTGGGCAGGCAGGCGGGACCCGGTGACAAACTGCACACGGGGCTGGGAGAGGGTGTCCAGGAAGCTGACTGGGCTCCGGCCGGGCCGCGGTGGACACCACACCTGTGCCCGGGCCGTATTAGAAGAGCTTTCGAAGATGCTCTCTCTCTGCCCAGGTCTTCCTTTCTGGTTCATAGTTAATGGCTGCGTCTCCTTGGCGTCCGTGATGTTGACTTGCTCCTTAAGTCAGTTACTTGCACTGGGTTTCGGGGGAGCGGAATGGCTCTTCTCCGGCGGGTGGGCCTGTGGTTGCCAGGGGAGACGGAGCGTGCCTTCCTCCCTTTTATTCCCGCTGCGCTTATGGTCCCGGAACAATGCCTCGCACACAAGGAGTGATTAATAAATTTTGATGACTCAAATTAACAAAGCAGCTCACTTTTATGTGGCATAATATATGCATGATTGAGTGTTTTTCTGTCACGAAACGCGGCACTGTGGCGTCCTTCGCTCTATTCTGGAGGACTCTGCAAGCTGTAATTTTAATTTTGAGATCTAAACAGATGTGTCAACAACGTGGGGTCACACAGGAAGTTCTCAGTCTATTTTTTTTTATTTTTTTTTACTGTCAAACATTTATAATCCATGGGAACCGCAGCAGTGTCCTCAGTAGAGAAGGAAAGAGGTGGACGGGAGCACAGGGTGTGGTGATGCGCTGCCCGAGGCGCGGGGGCCAGCTGGGCCCCGGTTCCCATGCTCAGGCAGCAGGCGGCCCTGCAACCTGCCGTGGAGACGTCTTCCATGGACAGGCCACTGAAAGGACTCTGGGATCGTGATCTGGGCAGACCCCGCGGCTGCTGGACCAGGGCTGGTGCCCTCCTGCTCTGGCTGTGCCTCAGGACCCCTGCCACGGTGGGCGAGCCGCCCCTCTCCCTCCCACCCGATGGCCACGCCTGCAGTCTCTAGGGGGCTGGTCGCCGAGGGAGCCATGCTCTTCCTTGGGGAGCAGGTTCCCTGTGCGCCAGAGGATGGCGGGGTGGGGCGGGGCAGCCGTTCCGGTGGGGAGTGACCAATGCGCCCTCCCGCGACTTGGTCACATTTCCTAATAGAGCTCGACACGCGTCCCTGGGAGGTAGCTGGGACCTTCCTCCTGCAGCCAGCGTCCTGTGGTGAACAGGAGCTGGGAGACAGCTCAGTCGGAGCTGATTATCTCCAAGGAGGGAGACGTGGAGAAGCGGTGACATCGGACCGGCCCTGGGCCTGTCACCCAGCGCAGGGTGAGAAAAGAGCCCTTGATTGCCAGTGACACTGACCTGAGAGCAGATGGGATGGCGCTTCCCGGGCTCTGCCCCACGGACAGACCCGAGTTACATCGCATTTGGCTCCGAGATGTCCTCGGCCAGCTGTTTGTCTCCCAGCCTCTCATGCTGTCCAGAGAGGCAGCCAGCTGTTGCTGTTGTTTTGGGGGGAGGGGGGGCACAGCTTTGCTAGGACCTGAGCAGTCGGGGTGACAGTGTGGCCTGGCAAGGATGAGGGACCCCACCACAAACACCTCTCCCCACCCTGAGGTCACAAGGGCCGTGTGGCTGTTGCCTTGAGGCTGGAATGAAATCGTGTCGTGGCTGTTCTCTGAGGGACCCTCTGAGGGTCAGGGAGCCCCGGCACGAAGCCATGCTCTACACAGTGAGGGGGGGTTGGCTTGGCTGGGGGTAGGCTCTTTGGGGGAGCGATGGTTCCTCAGAAGCTACTCTGTCCACTGGGGGCCTGTGCCGGGCTCTGGGAACAGAGAACCGGCTCTCGTGCCTAGCCATTCATTGTGGGTTCATTCATTCATTCATTTGTCCGTTCACTGAGCACTGGCCACGTGCCAGCACTGCGGTTCCAAAGATAAGCGACCCTTCAGCCCCACTCCCAGGAGCCACCGCGGATCTCTAGAAGTTCTTGGTCACAGCCGCGAGTGGGGGCCACGCCGAGCTGCGGCTCCTTAAAATGCTGCCTCTCTATTTCGTTCCTGCTCACCACGCTCACGGAGATACGAGATGAGCTGCAGGCAGTTGCCTTGTCCTCTCACCTTCTGTGTCCTTCCATTGTGATGTAGTCCTGCTCGCTGTCACCAGGGACCAATTTCCACCCATCACCCAGGTGTCAGCCGACTGTGGGCTGTGGCTGGGGGTGCGCTCCGACCTGGCTCATTTGCTGTGATTGCTGTCACCTAGGCAGGCTTGGCCCTCATTGGTAACTTCTGTTTGCGGTGTGGACTCTACTTTCTGATGGCAGTGCGGAAACTTGAGGTGCCTAAATAAGAAATCCCTCTTCTAGGTTTTAACTTGCACATTGATTCACGATGGAATTGGGTGGCTGACCTTTGGCTCTGAATCCACGTCAGCCCTGCCTTTTGGCCCAAGTCGTCATGGATGTTTGTATTATTTCAGGAAAAAACCATTGTTTAGGGCAGCGGTCACCAACCTTTTGGACCTCACAGACCACCAGTTGGCGACCGCTGATTTAGTGGGCATGTTCTTCCTGATTTCTCTCCTGGTGAAATCATGAAGCTATAAAAGCATGTTGGCCACCTCCGCTCGTGCTTGTGTGCGTGTGCACATGTGTGTGTGCGTACACACACACACACACACACACACACAGTGTTGAGTAGAGTGTAGACAGACCATGAGGATCCGTTGGCAAACTCAATGCAGCATGAAGATGAACCAACTCCTTCAGTTACAAGTTTTGTTCTTATTCTCTCTGACAGACTCAGCACATGGTCTGGAGTGGCAGAGGTGACGTCTCTGCATCCATTGGCCAATGGGGACCTATGTGGGAACTGCCCTTTGTCCAGCGGGTCCCCAGGCTCTTCAGTCCTCTTCCTGACCCCCCTCCCCAGCTCCCTCAGCCTGGGCTCCTCTGGGCGTCAATGGTAGTGTTCACATCCACATAGCCGGCGTGGAGTCCCACGCGTGTCACCTGTATGTGAACTTGCGCAGGAGCTCAGCCTCTCTGCATCTCCAGTTCTTCACATTTACACCGGGATATAAAGTACCTATATCACAGGTGTGTCATGACATGACGTATGGTGACCTTGCTAAGAAACTTAAGAAATCTTAGACCACTGCTGATGCAAAGATTTCTCCTGCGTTTCCTTCTGAAATTGTGTAATGTTAGCTTTCGGTCTGAGAACTGTCCTGCTAGCTCAGGTGTCCGGTGTGGGTTCCTCCACATTGATATTGTTGTTCCAGTGGTATTTGTTACAAATGCGGTCCTTTCTCCACTGGGTCACCTTGGATCTTTGTCAGAAGCTGCTCGAAGCTGCAGCACAGGTCATCTCTGGGCTCCCTGTACTGTTCCTGGGTCCATGTACCTGTCCTTCCGCCAACACCGCTGTCCTAATCACTGTAGCCTTACAGGAATCGAGTAAGTGTGGCGGTCACAGGGCTGGCTCAGAGGCCTCCAGCCCCAGGGAGAGGGATGGACCCAAGCCCCGCTCTGTTTATGGCACACCACTCCCCACTAATGCTGACTGCAGCAGGTCCTGTCTCGGGAGGCCAGGACTTGTCTAATGCCAGATTTGGCTCGAGGACGCCTCTGGTCTGGTACAGTTTGCTTAGACTTCCTGGCAGCCAGGGTGTTTCTCCTCCCGCCGGCTCACTCCTGCTTCCCCGTCCACCTGCTGCAGGCCTCTCCAGCTTTCCCGCTCCCTCCCTATCTCCTGTCACTCAGGCATTTCCCTCATTACATCCTTGCATTTGCTTCTCAAGGGACTTGGACAAACACAATCCAATTATTTTTCCTTTTTATAAAAGGCTTTTTGGCTCTTTGCATTTGTATGCACATTTTTTTATTCATCTTAAAGTTTTTTATAGTAAAAACTTGCTGGAATTTTGATTGGGCTTGTGCTGAATGAAATAAACACCCAAAAACAATTGAGGAGAATTGGTATCTTGCCTATATGTAGCTTCCAGTCACTTAATATGTACTATCCCTTGGCTTCTTCAGGTCTTCGTTTCTTTTCTTTTCTTTTCTTTTCTCTTCTCTTCTTTTCTTTTCGGAGGAAAGGAGAGGGAGAGAGAGAGATAGAAACATCAATGATGAGAGAGAATCATTGATTGGCTGCCTCCTGCACGCCCCCTACTGGGGATCGAGCCCGCAACTGAGGTACATGTCCTTGACGGGAATCAAACCTGAGACCCTTCAGTCCGCAGGCCAACGCTCTATCCACTGAGCCAAACCAGCTAGGGCGGTCTTCGTTGCTTTATGTGATGTTTCATAGTTTTCAGTGCATAGGCCTTGTATATATATATTTTTAAATTCATCCCTAAGTATTTTATAATTGTGCATGCTATTATAAGTTAATTTTTTTACTTCATTTCTAATTGTTTCCAGTGTGTATAAATGCAATTGCTTTTCTATATTGACCTTTCTTTTAGGGCAGTGATGGCGAACCTTTTGAGCTCGGCGTGCCAGCATTTTGAAAAACCCTAACTTAACTCTGGTGCCGTGTCACAGATAGAAATTTTTTGATATTTGCAACCATAGTAACAGAAAGACTTATATTTTTGATATTTATTTTAGATATTTCAATGCCATTTAACAAAGAAAAATCAACCAAAAAAATGAGTTTGCGTGTCACCTCTGACACGCTTGTCATAGGCTCGCCATCACTGTTTTAGGGACATTGCTTAATTCAATTATTAGTTCCAGTAGCTTTTAAGGACAGTTCATAGTATTTTCCACTTGGATAGCCACGCATCTGCAAACCAATACAGCTTTTATTCCTCGTTTCCCATCTGTACGCCTCTTACTTTGTTTCCTGGACTCATTGCATCAGCTATGACTGTCAGTCAAGTCGAGGAGAAGGGGTGAGAGCTGCCTTCTTGCCTTACTTCAGGGCATTCGGCCTCCCAAGTGCGACGTCAGCTGTGGGTTTGGCATTCACGTCCTTGTCGTGTTTGGTTTGCTGAGTTCGTGGCCATTCTTGGACCTGCGAGTTCATGTGCTCCACCACCTTTGGAAAGTTTTTGTGAATTTCCTCAAGAGATGTTTTTTTCCTGCCCCGTTTTCTCTCTCTTTACCACGTGGGACTCTGATAGTGTATTAAGGATGGCTTGAGATTGTCTCCAGGCCCTCAATATTTGCTCTCGCTATTCTTTAGACTTGTTCATTTCTATTTATCTATATACAACTTAACTTTTTTTCGGGTTTTTTTTTTTTTTTTTTTCTTTTTTTCTGTGTCGTTGGACCTGTCTGCCCTTATAGTGAATTTAAAAACATCTCGGTTACTGTACTTTTCAGCTATAGAATTTCCATTTTTATAGCTTCCATTTCTCAGTTGAGATTTCCTATCTCTTCGGTTATTAAGACCATCTTTCCTTTTATCTTTGAATTCCATTTGTAAGAGCTGCTTGGAAAGCACTGCTTGCTGAACCCCGCATCTGGGTCACCACTTCCTCCCTGGGGACAGGTCTCACGTCCCGGTTTCTCTGCGCGTCCAGTCACTTGGGTTTACATCTAGAAGATGGTGTGGTGTGTGGTTCCGGAGTCCGTGGTGTTCTGAGTATTTTTTCTGTTCAAACCACAGTTACCTGGCCAGGCTTCAAATTGCAAAACTGCTTGTTTTGTGTTGTTTTCTGCAGCTGCAGAAATCTCTACTCTGTATCTCTGTTTCCAGCTGCTACTAGGCAGCCTGCTTTGGTAAATTGTCTTTCCTTGTAATCTTTTAAAATCAATTTTCACAGCTCCCTATGCGTTTGGACAATTAACCTGCGCAAGCACAATTTGGCAGCCCGTCGGAGATTTCGGCGGATCATCTTATGTGTGGGGGCCCAGCCGCCCTGTGGCATCCTTGTTCTGAGAGCCCCCTGCCTCCAGTCCCACCAGCTTCCAGCAGCTCTGCTAGTCTGCGGCTCTGTCCCCCAAAATGCCAAGCCCGGGGGGTGTTCGCTTTCTGCCTCCTGAGCCTCGTGTTTGGGGACTGCGCTCAGTGAGCAAAGCAGCAAAGGGACAGGTCTCCCTATGGAGCCCTTGTTTCAGGAAGTGTCCCCCCAACCCCGGGCTCTGTGGCTTTATCATTAGTCTACTCTGGTGCCGCCACCTGCGCACGGTTTGCCGTCGGCCAGTGATCTGGGTGGGTTTGGGTTTAATTCTTAAAAATCTCACTCCTGCAGCACTCTTGCTCCCAGGCCCCCTGGACATTTCCAGCTTCTATGCCCGTCCTGCCCGGCAACCCCTGCACCTGGAGGTGGTCAGGCTGCTGCCGTCGCTGGGCTGGAGGGACGCTCCCTCGGGCCCCAAATGCCACACGTTCAGATTCTTACTCTGAGCTCTCAGTGTTTTGTTTCTAAAAAACATGAACACTTCCTCTGGCTTTTGTTCATTGATTCCTGTTTTCTAAGTGTCTCTACGTAACTGTTTTTGTTTTTATTTTATTTTTTTATTGATTTCAGAAAGAGGAAGGGAGAGGGAGAGAGAGATAGAAACATCAATGATGAGAATCATTGATCAGTTGCCTCCTGCACGCCCCCTACTGGGGACTGAGCCGGAAACCAGAGCATGTGCCCTGACTGGGAACGGAACCGTAACCTCCTGGTTCATGGGTGAACGCTCAACCACTGAGCCACACCAGCCAGGCTCTAAGGAGCTGTTTTTAATATTTTGCCTAGGCTTTATCATTCCATCTGTGAGAGAGTTTGCACTGCAATTTGCTGTGATACTTGCCTCCCTCTCTGACTTTAGAGCACCTCCCTTTAAAATTAATGTACGCCCCCTGCGCCCCAAGAGTGAGCACGTTGGCCACACCACTGTCAGACTGTGAGTGATTGTGGTGGGAGTGATGTGCTGGAGGTTCTTATTTTTCTAGAATTTTTCTAGCCTTTCATCACGTTATGGTTCCACCCTGCGGTAGAAGTATCTGAGCCTCCTTTGCAAAAGGTTTTCTTTTTGTAAGTCAGCAATGGGCCTACTGGTATCAAATGCAGTGTAAGCATTGATTTTTATTTCCATCTGGTTTCCCATGGTCTTAACATCATGTATTGAATAAGTCATCTTTCCGCCATTCTTGGAAATTCCATTTATGGCTGTGATTCCATTAAAATTGCATTAAACCTGTAGGGTGAACTGGGAAACATGACATCCTTCAAGGATTGAAATGTCTGCTCTGCCAACAGGGGCCAGACTCGTTGGCTCAGGCCGTTGCCAATGGGACCTGCGTATCGTTGCATTACACCTGGTCGGTATTGGCTACAAGACAGTTACTACTCAAGTTATGAACATTGAAACCATTTGTTCCAATACAGTTCAATTTGATTCTCCTAGATAAAAAGTCATATCAATAAAAATGATAATTTCTTTACACTATGCTCTATCATGTTTTTAAAATTTGCATTGACTTCAGAAATAGTACTAATGAGGATTTTTGCTTTAATAGGAAGGGCTAATAGTTTGACATAAATCTTTCTTTAAGTATCATTTAAACATATTCTGAGTAATATTTTTCTATGCTTATTTTACAAATAATTTATAAAAATCAGGAATGAATGTTGAATTTGGCCAAATGCTTTTTGACATTTATAAAAAGTACCATATAGGTTTTTTTTTTTTTTAAAACTTAGAACTACTATGGTAAATTATGTTAATAAATTACTGTTTTTTTTTCTAGAATTAAACATTTTTTATCATGTTAGATATATTGATAGATCATATTTGCTAACACTCATTTGGAATTTTCAAGTATTTATTCATAACTAAGATTATTGTATAGTTTTATTTTTATACTTCAAAAATTATTTTAATGTCAGGGTTATATACAACGGACTGGGAAGTTTTCCAAAGTTCTCTGTGCTGAAATAATTTAAATAGCATAAGAAATGATCTCTTTTTGAGTTTTGAAATAACTTGCTCATAAAAATGCTTGGACCTGGCATATTTTATGAGGTTATTTCTTGGGCAACTTTAAACATTTCAATTTTTTAAATTAATTTTTAACTATGAGCCAAATATGAATAAACTTGTGCTATGTAAATGTAGATAATATAAAAAAGCAGATAGGCAAAAGTCTCGCTTGCCAATCTCCATGCTCTCTCTCCCGTTCCCTCAGCAGAAGCAAGCACATTGTCTGGGTACAGACTCTTCCAGATTTTCTTCTCTGTATCTCAAAGACTGATAAGTACGTATAGAAATATACAGTTTTCCTCTCCGCTTGGTTTTTGCAGAAATTCAAGAAATCTGAATGCATATTCAAACACAATGTGAAGCTCACCTTTTTCTTTTAATAATAAATCTTAGAAATCTTACCATGCAAATATATGTGGCTCTATCTTAACTCTATATTTTACTGTTGAATAAGGTGTTATATGATGGAAGTAACTCTATTAATTAGCTTAATTAGCCATTGGTATTATTTCTTTTATGGTTATCGGTAGTATTTCCTTAAACAAATTGGGAAACATTTGTATTCCTAAAATAACTTTAATTTCATCTAGATTTTGTTCCTTCTTTTCTCCATTCACTCAACTCATTCAGTCATTCAGCAAGTATTTTTTGAACACTCGCTGCATACCAGGCACTGTTATCTAGAACTTAACATGCATCTCAAAAAACATAGACCAAAATCCCTGTCCTCCATCTGCTAACATCACGATATATTTTAAAGTCAGAGGCTTGGCTTTACTAAAATTATGAGCATGAAGAGAATCCATCTGCATTTTATAGGGTATTTTCTTATGATGACCTACCTTTGCGAAATGCACTCCCTGCCTGTGATTATCTCTGTTGTATTTTTATTTCCCTTTTCCCTGCTTGATTAGAACACATGTGTTTTTCTAATTCATTCATTTATTTTTATTCCCACTTTTTGCCAAAATGAAAAACCCTCACAGAAAATGTCAGTTCTGCTTTAAAGGGATTTATTTCTTCCTTTCTCCCTTTTAACCGTATGGATTTCGCTTTCTCTTTAATTTAGTGTTACTGTTCTTGCCCCACATTCTTAGATGAGAGCCTTGCTGAGTCAACTTGGTTCCTTTATTGTAGCTTTGGCTTCTGTCATTTGTTCGGTGCTCAGTGAGCGTGGTGAGCAGAAAGTCCCTCTGTCCTCCCATCCAGGAAGCTCAGACGAGGCATTTGACAAAACTCAACACCTGTTTATGGTCCAAGTTCCCAGCACACTCAGGGTGGGAAGAAGCGTCCTTGGCCGATGCAGGCATCTACACAAGCCACTGCAGCCAGCAGCACACGTAACTGACGATGGATAAGTTAGCACCCGTCCCCCCCGAGGTCAGGGAGCAGGGCAGGTGGCCGTGTCTGGCCTGCCAGGCCTGCCCAGGCCACGGCAGCAGGAAAAGTGGGTAAAAAGGAATAGGTTACAGAGGCGAAGGTGAACTCGCTTTCTCTGCAGGAGACATGATTGTTTACACAGGAAATCCTAAGGCATCTTCACAATTAACTAGGATTATCAGACGCAAAGTTCAAAATTACTATGTTTGTTTGTTTAGGGAGACAAAAGGCAAAAAATGTAGCAGAGAGCTGGAAACGATAAAAAGTAAGTCCATTTGCCCTCGCTGGTTTGGCTCAGAGGATAGAGCATCGGCCGATGGACTAAAGGGTCCCGGGTTAGATTCTGGTCAAGAGCACATAACTGGGTTTGGGGCTTGATCCCCAGTGGGGAGCGGGTGTGTGTGTGTGTGTGTGCGTGCATGCAGCTGATCACTCCTTCTCCCTTCCTCTCTGAAATCAATACAAATAATAAGTCAATTTGAAAAAGAAATGATGAGAAATTCTAGAAATGAAAAAAATTTAACAACTCAACTTAAAAATGCAATGGCCTTGCTTGGCAACGGACTAAGGACAGGATTTGTAACCTCAATGGTGAGTCACGGCGAGCCCCAGGAATCCAACACACGGGAGGGAAGGTGAGAGAATTGAGGATGCAGCAAGTTGATTGAATAATGTATGTTACAGACCGGAAGGAGAGGGGCGTCACCACGAGGCCGAAGAATTTGGAAAAGATGGTGGCTGAGAAAACCGATGAAAGACGTCCGTCTACACACCTCAGACAGCCAGGTGACAGGGGACGCACCACGGAACTGGGAGCTAGAGACAAAGAGAATCCTGGAAGCAGCAGGAGGAAGTGCCCATGAGTGACAGCCAGCTTCTCCGCCAGCTGACAAACCAACAGAGAAGAGTGGGAGGCAATAGAGTGAAAATAATTGCTAACCTAGCAAAACCGTCCTTCAGGGAGGAAGATTAAATGGATCCAGGCAAACACGAACAGACAGCATGTCCCAGGCATGCACACGGGAAGAAGTACTGACAATGTTTTCCAGGCAGAAGGAGAAAGTGGGCCCCAGTAAGATACTCAGGAAAGATGGAAGGACAGGTAGGGATGTGGGAGAACAGAGTGAATGCTGTCCGCAGAGGAACCTGTGATGTATGTGGGCCGTCTTACCAGCTGGTTAGCCCAGGAGAATAGCTTACGGGTCAGACTCGGGGCAGGGGGATGGGGGAGAGTGGGCTCATCTGGAACTGTCTCTTCTCAGATCGTCCCCTGCTGCCTCCTCTGCTCCGGCTCTACCTCAAGGGAGCCACGCATTCCTGGAGACAAAACAACAACGAGAACCCTTGCTTTTCCAGAGATGAAGGCTGCAGCATTGAGTCGAGGTTGTACTGGCACAAGGGTGGACTTGACACACATGTTGCAGAATGGAGAGTCCAGAGGGAGAGATTTGCGGGTCGTCACGCGACTTACAGCAAAGTCAGCTGTGCAGTGGGCACTCGCTACAAAATGAGGCAGGAATGGTGTTGCCAAAAAATGCTGCTATTGTGCCCATACTACTTAAAGCCACAATGGGTATCAGTGCCCAGTGGCTAGATCTTAAAATCACCAGTGTTGGCAAGGGTGTGAAGCAGTGGGAACCGGACACACTCCTGGATACGGCTTCACGCTGGAACAACACTTTGGAAATCTGTTCAGCGTATCTCTGCCCCAAGGCCCAGCTCAATGCCCCATGCGATTCGTGCCCACGTGCACTTGAAAATGCATTTCAGAATGCCAGTGCTTCACTCATTCGCAATAGCTAAGACTCCAAACAGCTCAAACACAGGCTTGATAATTAAACTAAGAAACTACAACCTACACATCAACACAGACAATTCTCAGAAATGTAACGTGTCGTGTGAGAGAAGCCGGACACTGACGACCGCATTGTAGACGGCTCTATTTACTGAACTGAAAAAACCCTCACAAAAAACAAAAACAAAAACACAGCCAAAGTATTCTGTGGCGATTAGTGATGAATAGCTGCGTGTGCTAGCACAGAAAAGGCACGGAGTGATTCCCAGGAAAAGAAGATTGCGATTCCTGTTGAAGTGAGAAAGGGCACTCGGGAAGTCCCTGGGGTCCCGACAATGGCCCTGGGGGGTGCTTGCACATGGTTCACGCTATAATAATTCGCTAAGTAGGCAGTGATATTGGTTGCACATTGAAGTCATTTTTTTAAAGCAATAAAATGGTTACAAATAAATCATAGGCAGAGTGAATGGCCAATCAGACAATGGCACCCTTACTTCCTGCAGACTCGCCATTCAGGACCCACAAGAGCTCCTGAGATGAGGCTGGGGCCTCAGGGGATGGGCCCGATCACACCCGTGGCCTTGAAACTTGGAGTGCGCAATGGAAATTCTAAAGAGCAGACCCACCTGTCGCAGACCCACCTATCACATCCCCGTGTTAGAGTTTATGTAAGTCCTGTGCTGAACAAGACCGACGTAGTCCCACCTCCAGCTTGTGAAAGACCACTCACGTCCAACTCCACGGCCATGGAAACCCTGCAGCTTCCCTCCTCCTCGTTTCTATCTTCAAGCCTCTCTGTTGCCTACCATCCCTTCCTGTCTAGTGCCCCCTCCTCCCTGGTTGTAGGTGAGAAAGGGGAAATAGTGGTCTGGACACAAGGTTATTATTTAAGGATGAATTATGCCTCGGAGAGCAAGCTCGCAGACGCAGAGTGTGACAAGGGGGCTGCCACCCTCCGGGATGCGGAGTTCTCCGCGTGAGGTCAAGTGCATCTGCCCTACATCTTCCTCCTCCATAAGACACTGTAGAAGAGCTGGGAGGGGCACGTGACCATTCCTAGAACCAGGGTGATTTTCGTGGGTGATTTTGTTTCAAGGAGGAAACGTTTTTGTAGCGGGGAGTGGGCCTAATGACAGCCATGCGAACGCAATGTTTAAATGTTTAATTTGGGCTCAGAGAAGCCAGATGCAAATTTCTTATTTCCTTAGGCAGTGCAAATGCTGATCACTTAAATGATTACTTTGAATAAGGGTCAAATTTTGGTTTAAGAAAACACCGCTAAAGTATTAAATATGTATGAGCCTGAGTTACAGTGGCAGGAGCCGAGGTCCACACCACGGGTTGACACTGAATCACATTCTGCAAATCTCTCTCTCTCTCTCTCTCTCTCTCTCTCTCTCTCTCTCTCTCTCTCTATCTTTCTCTCTCTCTCTCTCTTTCTCTCTGTCTTTGTCTCTCTCGCTGTTGGAGGGGTCAGGACAGGACACATTCATTTATTATTGATGGAAAAACAAGCCCAAATGTGGCTTTCTCCTGAGTGAGCTGAGGCTGCAGCAGAAGAATGGAAAGAGCCATGCTTCGACCAACAGTGCCGCTTGCTTCCGTCTGTTTGTGTGAACTGATGCTGTGGCTGCCCGGCCCTGGCTGTGAGAGGAGACGGAAGTGAGGTTCTCTGCTGCTGGTTCACTCATGAAAGCACCTTGATTCTGACTGAGAAGAAAGCCGTCAACCACCCACGACAGGTCTGCTGCTAGGAGCCACCCCTGCCCCTTCCTACAGGCTGGGCCTGGAGGGTCGTCCGGCAGGTCTCTGAATGGGCAAAGGGGTGTGTCTGAGCATGATGGAATTGGAGAGGACAGCCAGTGCCATTCATTGATCCTGTGCATACGGCCATCATGTGTATGTACACCTATCTGCACACACACACTTTTTAAAAATATGGTTTAATTGGTTTCAGAAAGGAAGGGAGAGGGAGAGAGACATCAGTGATGAGAGAGAATCACTGATCAGCCGCCTCCTGCGCGCCCCACACTGGTGATCAAGCCCACAACCTGGGCATGTGCCCTGACCGGGAATCAAACTGTGACCTCCTGGGTCATGGGTTGATGTTCAACCACTGAGCCACGCCAGGTGGCTATACATATACTCTTATGTATATTTATGTAGGTGTATACTGTATGCATATTTATATATGTGCATTATATATACACTCAAACTTATATGTATGTAATGTATACATATATTTATAGGTATACAGTACATTTATACACCTGCAAATGTGTGTAGATAGATAATAGATAATAGATAGATAGATAATAGATAGATAGATAGATAGATAATAGATAGATAGATAGATAGATAGATAGATAGATAGATAGAGGCGTGTGTAGACCTGCCCCTCACACTCACACACACCTTTGACTCCGGACAGGTGGTCGGACGGAGAGACCCCCCGACAGCGGGGCTAACAGGATGTCTGCTGTGGAGTGTGCCCCGATTCTCGTGAGAGCTGCGGGGTGCACGCGCTGCGCTCCTTGCTCAGAACGCCGGCTTCTCGCCCGCGGCGCGCTGAGTCTGATGGGACATCCACCCTGACGTTTTAGTGGCCATTAGTTGCCACTTGATTTTCGGGGGGTCTCCCGAGGCTTCCTTTTCCTAACGCAAGGCTGTCCTTGCTGCTGGCTGTGGCAAGGTCTCCAGTTCCGGGTCGTGCTGGTTAACGACACAGCGGCGGGTCTGTGTGTGGCATGAGCGATGATGCGTGTGGGCACCCACAGGAAATCCCTGCACGTCGGCTGCTGCTCTGGCCTCCCCGGGAGGCGGTCAGTGACCTGCGGGTGCCTCAGAGCTCAGCCCGGCGCAGCCAGGGTGGCATCGGACCGTCACCTCCCTGGGTACCACGTTCTCACTCCGTGGAGCTCCCTGCTCCTTCT
The DNA here is from genome assembly GCF_964212035.1 of Myotis nattereri. Taxonomy (NCBI): domain Eukaryota; kingdom Metazoa; phylum Chordata; class Mammalia; order Chiroptera; family Vespertilionidae; genus Myotis; species Myotis nattereri. The sequence goes on along the minus strand of NC_138088.1, from coordinate 57,262,583 downwards.
CCGGGGCTGAGATCAGAGGGGTAGCTGACCCCACTCCTGTCCGAGTGTTCCTTCCGTCCTCAGCACGACCCGGAGTCTCCCCACGGCCCGTCTTCCTTGGAGAAACTCAGCGGCCTCTTTACTCTGCATCGCCCCCCAGAAACGCCCCTGAGGCAGGAGGCAGGGCCTCAAGAGCCTCTCGGCCCACATGTGTCCATGTGAGGCAGCTCCCGGGTTCCTCCATCACCCAGCTGCTGCCAGCCTGCTGGGCCCGAATTCCCTGTGGCCGTTCGGGGATTCCGGATGCTTGGTTCTCAGACCGGATGGGGCCAAGGTCACAGGATTGGTTGTTTTTGGTCTAAGAATGGGGCGGGGGGTGCCTCTGGGTCATGGCGAAGGACCAGATGAGTCACCCTCACTGTGGACCCAGGTATAGCCTCAGTCCATGTAGCGCCGGGCACCTCTGGGAAGATGTGGAAGAGGAGGAACGAGTCCGGAGGCAAGCTCGCCTCCTCTCCCGACAGACAAGCAAGCAGCTCGTCGGATCAGCCGCTGCAATGACCGGTGTCCAGTCAGCGTCTAGTGGAGGGGCCAGTCGGCTTCTGGTGGTGGCCAGTCCCCTCACTGCTCTTCCCAAATGGCTCACAATGGCGTGCTGGCTGTGTTTGGTTGTCATCGGGCCGGGGACTGTGCTGGCGTCCGGAGCCCGGAGGCTAGCACGTTACCTGTTGTCCAAGGCAGCAGGACCATCCCCGGGACAGGAAAAGCCTGTCCCAAAGAGCCCGCCCCCCAAGCCCCGTGAGGTCCAGTCTGACCTCAGGGTTCGTCCACGTGGCTGCTTCCCCACAACTTCTCAGTTACCAGCAGGTTCTCGGAGCTTCCACAAGTGTCATCATGTAGCTGGACACGGTCTGGTCTTGCCCGCGCAGTCCGCGGCTTTCTAGAAGGGCCAGGTCTTCTCTGGACAGCCGTGAAGATGCCCTGTCCCCCGAGGTGCAGCCGCTGTCCCCTGATCTGCCACCTGCTGCTCTGCTCCTGCCAGGTCGCGTCGTCCTGGCCACAGATGGACAGACGGACGGACGGAACCCGGGTGCCTGCTCCCCGCCTGCAGGTGGGGGCGCTAGAATGCCCACCTGCCTGGTCCTCCTATAAGTGAAACGCTCAGTGGGCTTCACAGAGCGCCCACAACCAAAGCAGACACCCCCATTTCCGCCGGCTCTGCTTCACGTACCCCAAGTTGAGCTGGAGTTTGGGCATTTCAAAGAGCTGTATTTACAAGAAGTCCTTTGGCAGTGGGTAATGATAGTCCCGTATTTAAATACAATTTAGAATGAGGGGAAGTGCGGTAGACGTGTTGTGAATAAAACATGGGTTTGATGATAAAACCTCAAGCAGTCTTGCAAGCATTTCAAAAGGCGAGACTAGAAATTGAATAGGAAGATGTATTACAAAGAACATGGCATTGGAAAATTTTCAAATTAATTTGTCACAGAAACATGCTCCACACTTTAACATCAACATTTAAAAAAATCATGGTGAAGGGCCGAGGATGGACCAATCTTACTCGATTTGGACATTTCTATTCTGCCCCGCGGATCCTCATCATGTGATGTCCTGGGCAAAGCCGCCTCCTCCGATAGGTCACGTCATGCAGGTCCCGCCCCTGGCACTGCGAGGGTGGGACTGCCCTTCAGGGAGCGTGCTGGTGGGCGTTTCCACGGTGAACGAAAGATCAGGGGAGTTTTCCATGAAGCTGCCACACTGTGTAACAGAGCCTTGATGTTGAGAATGTTGCTTAGTTGCTAGAATTTCATCTTAATGATCTAAATGTTTTTAACTTTTAATTCTTAAATAATTTCAGCTTTTTTTTATTGATTTTAGAGAGGGGGAAGGGAGAGGGATAGAAAGATAGAAACAGCGATGAGAGAGAATCTTTGATCAGCTGCCTCCTGCAGGTACCCCACTGGGAATCGAGCCCACAACCCAGCCACGTGCCCTGACTGAGAATCGAACCTGCAACCTCTGGTTCATGGGTTGTCGATGTGCAACCACGGAGCCACCCTGGCCGGGCTTAAATAATTTCAGTTTTACAAAGGTTCCTTCTTTCAATATTTCTACAGATGGAATGTTTTCCGTCTCACCGCCCAGCTTCTTTAGATTTTCTCTTAGTATTTGATTTTTTTAAAAAATTGAATATGATAAACCAAGGTGTCGATATTTAGGTATTTATCATGGTTGGTGTTCTCTGAGATTCCTTGATGTGTGGCTTAGCTTCCGTTATTAATTTTGGAAAATTCTCAACCATTACCACTTCAAATACATTCTGTTCTTTTCTCTTCTCATTACCTACCGACTCGGACATTCTGTTTCATCCTTTCTTTTTCTCTCTCTGCATTTTAGTTTTGGAAGTTCCCATTGACATGGCTTCAAGGTCAGCCTCTTTCCTCGGCCGTGTCCGGTCCACGGAGGAGCCCGTCGAAGGCTCTCTTCATTTCTGTGACGTGGGTTTTGGTTTCTTGCATTTCCCTTCGAGTCTTTCTTAGAGCGTATGCCGCTGTGCTCACGTCACCGTCTGCTGCTGATGCTGCCACTTTCTCCATTAGCGCTCTTAGCATATTAGCCATCGTCTTAAAATATTGCTGGTCTGGTAATTCCAGACTCTCTGCCATACCCAAGTCTGGCAACGGCCTTTAGGCGTTGTGGTTGCAAAGCCGGGCGGGCCGGGCTGGGGAAGGAGCGTGGATGTGTGAGTGTGAGGTCTTAGGTTCATCTGTGGGGTTGCTGCGCTCACCGTGCGGCAGCTGTGGCGGCAGAGCCCAGGCTCCTCTGCGGACTTGTCCTCGTCTCCTCCGCTGTGTTCGGGTCTCCCTCCCCCCCCCCCCCGAAAGGCTCTGTATGGGGTCTGGGGCTCGCGGCTCTTCGGCTGGACCCCCAGTTATTGCACGGCAGCCCGTTGTTGGGGTGGGAGGCTCTGTGCTGAGCCTGACGGGGTTTCCTCTCCCACAGTGGTCAGGCTCGGGGGAAGTGGTTTCCCTGTGGGCAGCCTGATGCTCCCTCCGCCTGTGGGAGGCAGTGGGGACTTTTCTCTGATCTTCAGTGAGAATGGGTGGGGAAAGCTCACAGAAGGATGCTCCTCCGAACCCTGGGCGCTCTAATCATGTTTAATTAAAGAAAACCTCTGCAGAACTAGAGAGTCTCCGGTTAAAAGAATCATTCCTGTGCTGCGTGTACCCACCGTGGGTGGGACAAAGGGGGCGCAGTGAAGTGGATACTGTGCGAATCATGCAGGAGAAGAGCAGAGAAAACGGTTGTGTCTTTTAGAGAAGAAAGCCCGAGGGGCTCGTTACATTGTATTGAAAGATTCAGCATGGATGTAATTGGACTGTCAGGGGGGAGAGAGAGAGAGAGAGAGAGAGAGAGAAAGAGAGAGAGAGAGAGAGAGAGAGAGAGAGAGAGAGAGAGAGAGAGAATGAGAATGAATGAATGAATGAGACAGAAGAGCTGAAGACATGATGTCCTAAATCGTCTACATCCGATGGAAAACATGAGGCCGCTGACTGAGCACCAAGAAACAAACGCACAGAAGCCCTGTGAGCCTCTCACCAAACATCGAAACGAAGACACACAGAGAGAGAGATTGCGTATTACTTGCCGGGAAACTACGATGCAGTTAACGGCCGACTTCCCACCACAACAATGCAGGACAGAAGAAGCTAGAAAACATCTACAGCGGGCGGGAAACAAAACCAAAACCCAGCCAGTGTAGCCAGTGGTTGAGCATCCGCCCAGGCACCATGGTCACTGTGCAATTCTTGGTCAGGGCTCAGGACCAGGTTGTGGGGCTCAATCCCCATTGGGGGTGGAGGGTGGGGGCGGTGTGCAGGAGGCAGCCTGCTGATCAATGTTTCCCTCTCATCCATATTTCTCTCTCTTTCTTCCTCTTCCTTCTGCTTTCTCTAAAAATCAATAAAAAAACTTTTAAAAAGACAAAAATCTTTATCCAGAATTCTATATATAGCTTGTCCAGAGTGGCTCCTTTGGTTGAGTATTGTCCTGTGCACAGAAGGGTTGCTGGTTCGATTCCCTGTCAGGGCACATACCTGGGTTATGGGTTTAAATCCCTAGCTTTGGCGTGTGTGGAAGGCAACAGATGGATGTTTCTCTCACATCGATGTCTCTCTCTCTCTCTGTCCTCTCTCTCTCTCTCTCTCTCTCTCTCTCTCCCCCTCTCTCTAAACATGTCCTTGAGTGACTATTAAAAAAAAAAAGAATTCTATATTCAGTGACAACATTCCTCAAAATTAAGGTAAAACAAAGACATTTTCAGATGAAGGGGAAGTAGGAGGAGGCCTTTGGTACCAGAAATGCTGACCAAGTTAGTCTGCAGGGAAATGCACGAGGTAGAAAACTGGATTTCCCCAAACCGGTGACGAACGGCAGGAACGGTAAATACCACGTGCATTTCGACACCCAAGGAACCACGCGCCACAGAGAGTGAGCTTCACTGTGTGCAAATTTAGAAGAATTACCCCGAACGCTGGGGATGCCAAGACAGAATGCCGACGGTGACAAATGCATCTCCGTGAGCTGCCCTCGGGTGGCATTTCCACACGGAGGGTGGCGGGCAGGGAGCTCGCCTGGGTAGTGCTGGTGTGTTAATTGGAGCCTGCACGTCTCCGCATGCACAGGACTTATGTGAGCACTGCACTCCGGCGGGTGGATTTGTTCCTCACCGGGGTACCGTTTAGCACGTCTGAGCGAGTTCGCATGTAAGCTCGGGTTGGGTAAACAAGTAAATAAATTCTAGGCAATGGAAGCCGCGTTTGTCACCATGAGAAGAGGAGTTACAGATGAGCCGGGGGAGACCCGCGTGAGTGCGTGGTGCGGGAGGAGGGTCAGAGGTGGCCCAGGGACTCGCGTGTACTTCCCAGTCAGGACAGGGAGATACTGAACTACTCCAGGGACGCGGACCGTGGGAGAGGGTGAGCCGTGGTGTGCTGGCGGCTGTATGGCAAACGTGTAACCGAAGCCAGCTGCAGGGACACCCCACATCTGGCTACAGCATGCCTCTCCAGTGCTGCTTTGCCATGACACTTTATTCTAACAGTAAATAATAATAGCTCCTGTGTCATGCTTACTATCGAGGGCTTCCAAGCCTCCCGCTGTGCAGCGGCCACAGGTGTCCTCATGCCTTCGTCCAGCACCTGCTCCCTGCGCGACCGCTCCGGACCCGGCAGCCCCTCGGCACCTGCCTGTGAGGGCGCCGCCCAGGGCTGGGAGCCGGCCTGGGAGCCGGCGCTGAAGGGATGTCTTAATGTTCGGGACGTCTGATGGGTCCGGTGGGAGGGGTCCGCCTGCACACGGCAGGTGGGAGAGTCCTGATGGACAGGTGGGACGTTCTTCCCCAAACGGAGCTCTAATGACGGTGAAGGTCAGTTCCGAAGCTCAGCAGAATTTCAGTGACATTCTCCAAATGTGGAAAGGTTGACCTGTAATGCTGCAGATTCTGAATTTAAACCAAGAAAGAAATACATTAGAGGTGGTTTTAATGCGAAGGCCTCATCTCTGGCAGATTCTCCCAGCACAGCCAGGCACCAAACCCACAGTTACACATACCTTCCCCCTCTCCCTTCTGGCTCTGCCCGCATCTCTGTGTCCGGCAGGCATGGCTGTGCCCCTGCCCACAATCTTGCCTGCTAGCCCTTCTCCCTGTGTCCTTGAGATGTTGTGTCTCATACCACGTGGCCTCGTCCTGCTAGTTGAGCATTGCGGGAGCAGCCAGTCGAGGTCATTTTGACCAAGTGATTAACGAAACTCTAACAGAACCCACAGCGGTGGGGGCCCCGTCGGGCCCACCGAGTGTGCCGGCTGTTGGTCCGAGAGCCCTCGCGCTGGCTGCCGAGCGCAGTAATTAACGAAGAGCGGGGCCTGCTTTAATCCCGCATCTGGGAACCTTGCCGACACAGGCTGGTTAAGTCGCCCACGTGCCAAGGGATGACGTGGGAAGTGTAACAACAGGAACCGAGGTGCAATGGTCCGTTGAGGCCTCCACTTTTCAAGGAAAGCGATTTAGGCTCTAGATCAGTGACGGCGAACCTTTTGAGCTCAGCGTGCCAGCATTTTAAAAAACCCTAACTTAACTCTGGTGCCGTGTCACATATAGAAATTTTTTGATATTTGCAACCATAGTAACACAAAGATTTGTATTTTTGACATTTATTTTATATATTTAAATGCCACTTAACAAAGAAAAATCAACCAAAAAAATGAGTTCGCGTGTCACCTCTGACACGCGTGCCATAGGTTCACCATCACTGCTCTAGATAGACTGCCTGTGGGCTAAAATGGGACAAAGCCCCTGAAACATGGCGGCCCGGGGAAGCGCAGCGTACAGAGAGGTGCCCTTCGAACCGAGAGAAACGTCCATCCGAGCAGAATTGGGTCTCCGCTTCTGTCACAGAGGCACAGTAGATGGGGACTCGGGACCCTGTGAACAGTGCGAGGCAGAGGCCAATGGATTGCTGGTAACGGGCTGCCATCCGCGATCAATATGGTAATTGCAATTCAATGAAGAGGAAGCTGGAAACTTCCCTGCCCTGAGACATCCCAGCACACCCTTGTCTGGCTTCCCTCCCAGGGCTTGCATAGGCCCCCGTTCCCCTGCGCCCGGGGTCACGGGCAGGGGAGACGTCCCTGCCGTGATTGGAGGGTCTGGTGGGCTCTGCCTGGACCGTACATCACAGCAGAAAACAGCGCTATTCCGGGCACGTGGTCCCAGGAGCCACCCTCTAAAGCACTGTGCCCATTGCATCACATGACAACTCATTACTTGTCATGGAAATAAATATCTGTCAGATACCCGAACAGGATGGCGTTTGAAGAGTCTCCTGTCCCAGCGGTGACGCTTCACACCCTCCTTTCCTGGAGGGGAGCTGACGAGCCTCTCCAGGGACCTCTTCTTGACCCTGGGCCATTTGCTTGTTATCAGTGGTCCACGCCCTTAGTTGGCTCAGGATGGCCATGCTGGGCTCTGAGGGCGCTCACACAGCTGGGCCCCCAGAGATGGCACAAGCAGCCCGCCTGCACTCTTCAGAGCAAACGAAGACGCGAGGCCGAGGTCCTATTCACACTCACGGAAAGTGCCGGGTCCTTCGTACGCGGTCAAGGGACAGGATCGCGGGCAGCGCTGGCGGCATCAAGCGGCGAGACGGAGCACGGCATTTGCTTCTGCCGTTGGATACTCATCTCACATTTTCTTCTCCGGAAAGCACGGAAGAGACGGGTGAGCGTGCAGTCCGAAGCCCATCTCACGTCCCCAGGCTGGCTTTGCTCTACCCGTGGCTCGCGGTCCAGAGCCAGGAACCTGCGCCCAGGCCCTCCTCCTGCCACCTGGCTCTGTCTGCTGCCCACCTCCCATCCTCTCTGCCCCCAGAGGGAGCCTTGGCCGGGGGGAGGGGGGGAGGTGAAGGGGTGCGACCTCAGCCATCCACGCACGCGAATAGAAGCAGCTCGATGCTGGGGTCCATACCCCATAACACCCTCGTGCCCACGGCTCACCGCATGGGGGGCTGCTGGGGTGTGGACGCCGCCCCTCTATGGTGGCCGAGTTCCTGTCCCTCCACACGCTGCCCCGTCTCCTCTGGCTCCGTGAATGCACCTGCCGGGTGCCCACTCTCACCCTCGGCCCCGTGCCACCTTCCAGAACACGGCAGCAACATGTTGTCTGAGTCAGCTGTTCCCGGAAAGCAGTTGCAGACTTGATGTAACACGCAGGCTGAGCCCCGAATTTGTAGCCAAAAGGTTCTGTGCTTCCCATGGACACATTTCAATTGAAAAGCACAGCTTCAGACGCAAGCTGAGGCAGACCCTCCAGCTGAACCGGAGTGGAAACAGAGGCAGGGAGCCCGAGAGCACACGGGCAAGGATGAGGCAGCCCCGCCTGCGTGGGCTTTGTAGGGGGAAGGGACCTCAGGTGACAGCCAGTGACAACTTCCAGGGGCTGTGTGTGGAGCTGCGTTTCGAGGTCAGATACTGTCTGACCCTGGTGCCGCCTTGGGACTGAAACGTGAGGCTGAGACGTCGCGTGGGCCCAGAGCTGGCTCCCGCTGCCCCTGCGGGGCCCAGGCAGACCAGGTGTCGCTTCCGCCTCTCTCTCCATCCCCTCGGGGAGGCATGCAGAATGCATGGGGTGACATCAGTAAATACTGCAGGCAGGTGTAAAACGGCGCCACTTTCAACGCCCGGGCCCCTGGGGGCAGCCCCTGCGAACCTGTTTAGAAGCCGTCACTGTGGCAGTAAGGGCGGAGAGTTGTGTGGCTGTCACGGACGAAGCGCACGGGAGGAACCAGGGCTCCTGCCGTCACAGTCCATCTACGTCAGTGATTAAGCAGAGACCGTAATCCAGGTTTCTCAAGCGCATTTCCCCACACCTGTGCCTATTCACTCTTCATCATGGGCCCTGTGACAGCCCGTGTGTAAGGGCAGAGAAGGCATCTCCAGAGAGAAGGGACTCAACACAAACCCAGGTGCCGGCAAAGTGATCATCAGATGTGTTACCTCTTGGAGGACAAATGAGCAGCTTTCAGTGCCTTCCTGTGGAAGGCGGCGGCGGGCTGGGGAGTTAGAGTCGTGCCCCGCAGTGGGGTGCCAGCTGCAGGGGCACAGGAGGCAGGAAGGGCGAGGCCAGCAGGGGTGGGTGAGTGAGCAGGAGGGCAGCCGTCAGGCCACCTCCCCTCACCCTCTCTGTTCCCCAGTCCTTGCCCCAAGCCTTTGGAGCCTCTTACTTTACGCAGGACATAACGGAAAGCACAGCTATGTCAACCCCTCTCCACAGAGGGTCCTGTGTTAGAACAGAACTAACCAGGCCTGTGGTTTTACCCCAGGAGCGGGTGCTGCCCATTGTGCTGCCTGGGCAGAGCCACAGCTGGGGTCCCCAGGAGCGGGAATGGAGATGTGGTGCCAAAGCCTGTTTGTTAGCTGAGCTCATGGCAGTTCCCTGCACTAATGAAGTGTACTGTAAGGTAGTAATCCCACTGCCTTCCGTGACAGATCCAGGGTGAGACGTAATCATGGAGAAATGGCTTTTCTGGGAGCTCGTGGGAGGCGGTGACTTCCCAGTCCTCATGACAACCGCGAGGACACACATCACCCCCTGCCAGCGGGCAGCCACTGCTCCCCCTAACGCCAGGACAGGCTCAGAGATGCTGCTGGACAGACGGGAGCCGCAGCTCGGCTGCAGGAGGCACAGTCCTGAGTCCTTGCAAGCACAGCACCTGGGAAGCAAAAGCCTTGTGTCTCCGAAGATGCACGTGGAACATGCACCCTCACCTGCAGCCTCCATCACTTTCCACGGACAGTCAAGTGGTGTCTTAAATCCTTTCCAGAAGTTTTCCCTTTTTGTTCTACTTTCCTTTCTGTGTTACTTCCTCTGTCCCACACTTTGTCAGAAAAATACATGCGCCAGTATTACTACACTGCAGACGTGCTGGCTTTCACTCCCAGGGCATGACCCACATTCCTGCCTCGCAGCAGGAATCCTCTGTGCATCTCCCAGGAAAAGGAGAGGGTCCCAAACCCATTCCCGGGGGGCAAGCCTTCCCCGGGGCCACCTCTGTCACTGCCCCTTCCTAGGTCCATGTTCACAGTTCTCGTGGGCGCATTGGCATAAACGGCCTTTGCGACCGGCTGGACACGGATTTCTGTCTCAGTATTTGGTACAATGAGTCACCTGTCTTTACTTCCCTTGCTCAGAGTCACCTCAGCTGCTTTTGAACTTATTTTCACATAAATTATGCTTGTTAAAGTTTTATAGAAACAATGACAAAAATCCCTGGAGTAATCGCCTGGGATGCAGATCAGCATTGTCTTTTCTGTGGTGATTTTTCATGTGACTTATTTTCTATTTGTTTGTGTCATGCAGTAATGTCAGAGTCACAGCCACGACTTATATCTAGACTAGAGGCCCGATGCACAAAATTCACGCAAGAGTAGGCCTTTCTTCCCCCGGCTTCCAGCACCAGCTTCCCTCTGGCACCCTTGCACACCCCAGCTTCATCCAGAAGGTCATCTGGAAGGACGTCTGGTCTAATTAGCATATTACGCTTTTAGTATTACAGATATGCTTCCCTAACCCCGGCGGGAGGGAGGGCCCCTCTCCCTAGTGCCCCGCGGGGTGTCACGCAGTTGAAGGTGTTTCATGCATGTGCTGTGTTCCCGGCTGTACCACAAGCTCCTCCGTGCATCCCTCATGGTGGCTTCACGTCCTCTCGCGTCTGGAGAACAGGTGTTTTCGGCGCCGTGCTGAAGCAGCGCACAGGCTCGTGCATCGATTCTGTGATCTTTCCCCAACTCATGTTATTGACGTGTTGCAAGGTTGGAATCGAACACGTTGGGGGATATTCACACACCGCAAAGTGACAAACACCACAAACACATTTCTTTTTTCCCCGGGAGGCAGTTCGCAGCGCTCCGTTGGCACACTTCTTGCTAATTTGCTAAGTGACCGGAGACACGCAGCCGTTCCCTCGAGGTGGCAGCGAGCTTTTCTGTCGGGACTATTTTAGGGAATCACTGCTCTGCGGGTAGGAAGGAGGGCGCCCTGCCTGACTGTGCATGTGGGGACCCACTGGCATAGAGCTCCAGCCAGTGCCAGGCCTTAGCCTGCAGAACGGCATCTCACCTGGCACGCAGCTGGCTTGGAAGGGAGAGGAGATGGCAAGGTGCGTCTGTGGGTGCAGCGCCGAGGGCACCGGACAGGAGTTCCTGGTGGGCGTGTATGGGTTTCTGACCTGGGCCTTAATGGAGCTGGGAAATGCAAGATTCCTTTTTTTCATGCTCTTGTAGTAACTGGTAACGACTCACAGACAGCCCTTTCTCCAAACAAGAGTAGGACTGACTGAGTCTAAATGAAGATATTAACTACTGTCCACACGAGGATCAAGAAATTCTTTCACGGCTCAAAGAAGCGTTGATTAAGGGCCTATTAAGGTCACATTAAGAGAAAGATGAGGCAGCTCTTAGGCCTCGCGGCGGTGCAGGACGGCTCCTCTCTTTATGCAGTTTGATTCTGCCATTAGTTTCCTGGTAAGACGAGTTGTGCCCCCTCCCCCCCCCCCCCCCCCCGGACACTGCCCCATGGGTGTGAGGTCGCTCAGGAAAGAGAGAGTCAAGGAGCCTCCCACACCCTCACACCTCAGCTGGGATGGCCGTGGACACACAGAGATGCCAGGTCAGCGAGTTGAAGGTCAAATTATGCTTTGTCGGTGCCTCACGTGGGAGAGAGAGATCTTTTTCAGGAGCTATTCGCAAACAGAGACTCCCGGTGAAGACTCTCTTTGGCGTGTGAAATCGGAGTGTTTTCTCGGTGTCACTGAAGGACGAGGGAGTAATCCCACTCAGCTGTCTTGGCAAAGAGCTAAGAGGTGACACTGACAGCCTTGTTCATATTTCATATTTTTAAAATGTAAAAATGTCTATAAAAATTCCAACCGTGGGAGCCAGATGCAGAAAAAAAAAATGCTTCTCAGATCCACCTCAAGGAGACCATTCGCGATGAGGTAGATTTAATGAGTCGGAAGCCCCAGGCTTAGTTCCCAAGGGGCCATGGATCAGCCCCCGAATGACCAACATACTGTGCTCAGTGTCACACGGAGCCTGGTCTGTCTGCAGATGAGTTAATAGAGGAACCGATCAGCGCTCTCGCGGTTTCTCCTGATTGTTTTATCAAGAAACCAATTTTTCTCCTGGCTGCTGCCATGGGGTTCCTGCTGGGCGTGCTGAGCTCCACGGGGGACACCAGGCACAGGTTTCAGAGCGCAGCCCGCCCTCTTGTCAGTGCAGAGCCCTCAGCTGTGGTTGGGAATGACACTTGCCTGGGCATTTCCAAATCTCAGCCTCGCTGGCAATGGGGTGATGGATGACCTACCCTAGACACTTGTGTAGGCCTCAGGTGAGGGGTGCCCCCTCTTCCCGCCCCCCCCCCCAGGCCTCCACTGCCCTGGGAAAGCAAACCACCAGTGCTTTTAGGTTCTTACCAGGTGGGGCTCCCACTGGGGCTCCGGGACGCGTGCTGGGGGAGGTGCCAGCCCCTGGGCAGGTTTGATGACACGGAAGGAAAGCGACGGGACCTTGGAAAGAGCCGCCCTTGGTCTAGAGTTCACACGGAACGTGCTTTCCTGCTGGGAACACTCAGGGACTGCCGTCCCCCCGAGGGCACATCACCCCGCATCAAAGCATCTGGACCGCCCCCTCCGCCTCCCCCTCCTCACATAGTCTCACCCCCACATGCTCTTCAAATGGCCAAGATGGGGAGCCCTGGTCTCGGGGAGCCTGTCTCGTGTCCTCCTGGGACTCTCGCCTCATTCCTTCAACCCCCCATTCTCTTATTTGGTTTTTCACGGCAACATCAGGAGGGACAGGCCTTTTCAAAAGCAAGCAGAGGGCCGCATCAGCAGGAGCGAGGGCCACGGAGAGGGGGCTCCTGTTGAAAGCAGATCCGCACGTACCTTTGCGGAGAGGACTGGGAAACTAGACCGGTCAGCGCCCACTTGTTTGCCCGAGAATCCGGGACTAGGGTGCGCTGAAGGGGCCGTCCTCTCTGCAGAGCACCTCCGCTGCCCTGGGCTGTCGCCTGCACACCGGGCTCAGTTTCCCCACCGAAACCGTGGCCTCAGATCAGCCCAGCCCGTCCAGTATCATTGTCGCATGTAAGTAAAGGGCTGTTGTGAATTATTCAGGAGCAGCCGGCCATTTGCCTGCGTCCGTCCTGTACACAGATGTGGAGTGGAGGGCCTCTCTCAGGATGCTATCTAATATCGACGAAAACCGTTCATAACATGAAATCCCATTCGTTCGAGACCAGCACTTGACATTTGTCCGACTGATGACTCTTGCTGCCAGAGGGGATACTAAGTTCCAATGACACTTAGCTTCCGGCGACGGTGGCTGCTGGTAGAACGATCCCTCATGTTCTTTACCGAGATGACTCTGTTCCATTAGAAGTGTCTTTTTATCTGGCCTGTAAGTCAAACCTTCCATTTCTGGTGGACACGGATTCTTTATTCAGTTTCCTATTTAAATACCATCCTGTTAGATGGAGCTCCCTGGAGACATCGACAGAGAGAGGCAATCACAGCCACTGATCCACGATCGGATCTTTCTGCTCCTGGGATCGCCAGGCCCTTGAATATGAGTGGGATATTGTCAGGATATTGTGGCCGATGCCGCTCTGATCGGCGGGCGCAGGGAGGAGAAGCTGGGCTTGGACATGTCATCAGGAGTGCTGTGCCTGCTGTCACCTGCCCCAGGTGAACGCTGAGGTGCCCTTTTGCGCTCATGCTGATTCCTTCTGCTTCACCCGCGATCAGACACATGACCTGTGTTGTGGAGAGGCTCAGGTGCCTCTGATGGCTGCATCTTGATCACCATGTGAGACACAAAACTCAGAGTGTGGACTGTACATTTATTTATTTATCATTACACTTATTGGGGTGATATTGGTTAATAACATTATTTGTTTTGAGTGTATAATCCTATCTAATAAAAGAGTAATATGCAAATTGACCATCACTCCAACACACAAGATGGCCAGCAGGGGAGGGCAGTTGGGGGTGACCAGGCCAGCAGGGGAGGGCAGTTAGGGGTGACCAGGATGGCAGGAGAGGGCAGTTGGGGGCAATTGGGCTGGTAGGGGAGCAGTTAGGCGTTGATCAGGCTGGCAGGGAGTGGTTAGGGGGTGATCAGGCAGGCATGCAGGTGAGCAGTTGGGAGCCAGCAGTCCTGGATTGTGAGAGGGATGTCCCAGATTGGAGAGGGTGCAGGCTGGGCTGAGGGACACCCCCCCCCATGTGCACAAAGTTCATGCACCAGGCCTCTAGCTCTATATAACACTCTATTGAGTGTGTGTTCACCACTCAGATAGTCTCCTTTCGTCACATGTATTTAACCCCCTTTACCCTCTTGGCCCTCCTCCCACTATCTTCCCCTCTGGTAACCACCACACTGTGTCTGTGTCTGTGGGTTTGTCGCTTCCTGTCTTATATCCCACATAGGAGTGAAATCATATGGTTCTTGTCCTTCTCTGTCTGACTTATTTTACTTAGCATGATGCTCTAAGTTCCAGGGTACCTTCAACACTATGAGTAGGTGGCCTTTGAGGTCATTATGTCTGGGACTTTGTTTTCATGGCAAACAAATGGATCAGGGTCGGCCTAGGTGATGCTAGAGAGTGGTCCCCATCCAAGAATCTCTTCATCTCTAAAGTGTCGTGGTGTTGGAAGTGGCGTGTGTACAGCCATTCGAGCCCTCTCCTGTGAAGATGGGAAGGGTTTCCTGTGTGTTCTGCTGCCCTCCAAGTGCCTTAGGGCCCCGAAAAGAGACCTGGACATCACGTCCCTCTGTCCCTCTCAGATAGATGTTGGGTTTTTAAAAGATTGAAGTTGACTTGCATAAGCAAACTGAAGGAGAGCAGGGGCCTGGGTGGTGGCAGCAAGGTCCAGGGCAGTGTGTACATGATGCTGCTGTGCACAGTTCCTCTTGTGCACAGTTCATGCTGTGCACAGTCCTTGTCCTCGATATTGAGAGATGAGAGAAAGTCTCTGAACAAGGGGAAAGTCACTCAAGGGCCATCTTTAAACTTTTCTGATACTGTATAAATATAATGGGGATCAAAGCGATAACATTTGTACAAAGTTAAATTTGTGTGAATAATTTAGACGTTAACAGGCAAGATGTTTTATTTTTCTATTACCTTTCTATTGTTTTACTTCTGGATCTGCCACTTATAAGTTAGATGTGATGTGTTTTCTTTAATTTGTTATTCAATTCACTTGTGGACTCATTCATATGCTCATCCATTCATTCATTCACTCAGCATGTGTTCCTATAAGTGACATGAACTGCTTTAGATCAATTAACAAAACCCTCATTAATTAATCTATCAATTGACCAACCCATCAATTAACTAATCTTATCAACACGTTTTTCTCCTCTCCCTCTCCTCCCTCCCCCTTCCTCCTTTCTTTCCTTCCTTTTTCCCCTTCCTTCCTTTCTTCCTTCCTTCCATCTTTCCTTCCGTACTTTTTCCTCCTTTAACAAAGACTCTCTCTCCCCTTGTCCAATCCTTAGTCAGCTCTTCTGAGCCTCTTCTTCACAAGGCTCGACCTTGGCCTTGTGCCCGCTGGCCCCGAGGAACTGCGCCTCAGGAAGGGTGCAGGGCCAGTTGGCATCTCCCCAAAGTGTGGAGAGGAAATCCTCCCTGGCAGTGCAGACAATGGCTTAAGCAGCGGTACAAACGGAGGGCATTACTACCTGTGGCTCCGCGGGCGGACGCCATCCGCGCTGACTCTGACTCTGCCGCACCCGCTGTGCCGCCTCTAAAGCCCAGCGAGCGGCCTGCTGGCTCAGTAGCAGCCCCTGAAAGAACGTTTTCTCCCAACGAAATCACCTCCGAAGCTAAATGCGAGGCTTTATGCAGATGCTTGGAAACTTTATTCTCTGGGGTAACTCACTTCACAATGCTGTTTTCTTCTTCCATTGATCAGATGCTTGCTTTTCAGCGGTACCTCTCAAAACACAAAGGTTTGAGCCACATAATCCAGCTGCATTTAGGTCCCAGCTGCTGGGAAAGCCAGACGCCCACGCACGGACACCCACGCACCCCACTTGCAGGCAGCGGGTGGAAGGCAGGGGTTTTTAAGAGGCAATCGATACCTTGATTTATAATTGTAAATGCCCACAGCGTGCTCTGAGGTCCTCTCTCTCTCCTCAGCCTGGCTTGCTGCTCATCGAGAGGAGGTCGAGAGAGTGAGCACCTGGGAACCAGGTCTGTGTGTGCAAGGACCCGAGTCATTCCCTTAGAGGGGGCAGGGGGGCAGGACGTGCCACCCCAGATGCACTGTGGCATATTTTGAGCTGAAGGCAATCAGAAATTAGCAGACACAGGGCGAGCGCTCTGCCCCCGTCATTACCCGGAGCAGAACACATGCCCTTACAAAGGAGCCCCCGTTCTAGGAGGGGAGGCCAGAGGCTGAGCGTGCGCCCGCCCTCACCTGCCACTCATTCCACCTGGATCGTCACCTTCCCACAGCTGTCCCCTGTAACCTGGCTGCAGCGTCGCTGTCAGAGCCGCTTAGGCCCGGGGCTGCCCAGCGTCGGCCATTCTGTCGCCCCATTTGAAAGTAATCCCCAAGTCACACTTCTGCCTGAAAGCCATTTAATTTATGCTCTAAACTTGGTTTCATTCAAATTTACATCTTCAGAGCCGTGTCCCCGTCCCCAAGGCAGCTTCAGAAATAAGATGGACGTTCTTACCTCAAAAATGCCTCTGCAAATACTTCCCGATGACTCGATCCCCAGGACCGTAGTCCCCGAGTCTGCACAGGTAAATGCCCTCCTTAATGCTAAGGTGAATTATAGCGAGCGGCCCAGTTCACCAAAACAAATAGACTGCCGGGTCGGACTTGGTCGATTGCTTCTAAATGAATATATTGGCGAGAACCCATCCATCTCCAGCCTCCCCGAGACCCGCTGATAAGCTATAAATCCATTAGCGAGGCCTCTCTCCTCCGCCACTGAGAACCGAGGAGGAAAATATTCACACAGGAACCCCGGTATTTGGGGACAGTGGTTCCTGGGATGTGACTCACGTGTAGCACATTAACAGAGGGCAGCCGTCTTCACGCTCCATCCTAATTTCATTTTGATCTTTGCAATATTTATTGTGCAAACGAACAGAAGCTTGTGCATGTTTCTGGGAGACAGCAGTGCTTTTCATATGAGCAGGCGCATACATCCAGGCCTGTGAGAGGATGGAGACAGAGGCCAGGCAGGGGGGACCGCAGACATCCTATATAATAAAACCCTATATAATAAAACCCTAATATGCAAATTGACCGGTCGCTATGATGCACACTGACCATCAGGGGGCAGACGCTCAACACAGGAGGTGCTCGAGAAGGAGGCGACCGGCAGTGGTGATTGGGGGGCGGGGCCCGCGAGCAGGCAGCGCCAGGCCATCTGCCAAGGCGGGTGCCAGTGGGGGACCCCTAATTGTCCCACCCGCCAGTCACCCCACAGATGGCCCCGATCGCCGGCCAGGCCTAGGGACCCTACCCTATGTATTGGGAACACTCTCTTAGGTTTAAAAATTAACACCTGGCAAGGCTCCTCTAACACTGAAAAAACCGGATGATGCAGCGATGACTTACATGGACTCTGGCCTGCGCATGTTGTGGCCAGCCCTGATCCTGACACTTATAACTGTGTGACAAAGCCAATTACTTATATTCTCTCTGCTTCAGTCTTTCTACCCATAAGATGGGGGAAATGGTACTACTGCCTCAGAAGGATCATGTTATGTACTATGTTTATAATCAGGGCAAAAAAATGTAGCTGCCCATACAACAGCAAGATGCCTTTCACCTGTATGAAAAGTATGGTCCCTGGTGCATGCGGTGTCCTGGATTGCGAGAGGGATGTCCGACTGCCGGTTTAGGTCTGACATCCCCCGAGGGGTCCCGGATTGTGAGAGGATGCAGGCCGGGATGGGGGACCTCTGCCTCCATGCACGAATTTCTCTCAAAGGGTGTCTAGTAATCCTATATAATAAAAGCCTAATACGCAAATTGTCCCCTCAGGCAGTTGTTCGACCGAGAGTTCAACCTTCGACCGGGGAGACTGGGGGTTCGACCACTGACTATGATGTGCACTGACCACCAGGGGGCGGTGCAGAACATGGCGGGCGTCAGTGATGCGGGGCTGGCAGCAGGCGGCAGTGAGGCGCTGCCTGCCCCGATGGGCCCGATGAGGGTGGGGCCATGGTGGGATGGTGGAGCAGGTGAGGCTGCTGGGAAGGTGTTCGTGCAGGAGGTAGTGGCCTTGTCATGCCAGGTGCAGCCGTGAGCGTGTTCTTCTGAGAGAGCAGGTGGGAGGCCCGGGCTGCTCCCTGTGTGGACACTTCCACTGGACACGAGGCAGGGGAGGGAGATGCTGCACCTCCAGTAAGGGGAGTGACATCTGGTCAAAATTATTCCATCTTTTCAAACATTTTCAAGGTGAGGGTCATGTCCCACAGGCTGGGGGTCGGGTCCCTCGGTGTCGGGGTCACTGTGAAGGGAGACTTCCTGCTCTGAGACCCCATTTCCTCCATTGTAACGTGGAAAGATTGCCCCCTCCCTTTCGGGGATTCTACAGGATAATGGCAAGCAATGGGGTCGCTCGCAAAGGGTCTAAAGGGCCCATTCTCCGTCACGGTGTCCTCCCTGCCTGTCTCCAAGCCTCGGTGCTGGGTGCCCACTCTGTTCCCGGGCAGGTGCAGTGGCTCCGGGTGTTAAAAGCAACCACGACTGAGCGGGTTGGCAGAGAAAAGGGTGATACGTTACTCAGCTCTTTAAATACTGCCGCGAGATGGGGCAGACCCGCTCATGTTATGGAAACAGTAAAAAATATCAAATCCTCACTGTAGGGGGAATAAAAGGATAATTGAAATAATGAAATAAATAGGCACCTTTGCCCGGCTGGTGCAGCTCAGTTGGCTGAGGGTCGACCTATGAACCAGAAGGTCACGGTTCGATTCCCGGTCAGGGCACATGCCCGGGTTGTGGGCTCGATTCGCAGTGGGAGGCCTGCAGGAGGCAGCTGATCCATGGTTCTCTCTCATCATTGATGGTTTAGCTCCCTCTCCCTCTTCCTTCCTCTCTGAAATCAACAAAAATATTTTAAGAAAATAAAGGGGCACCTTTAATAAACAAAGCACCCAATTTGGTGAGTCCTGAGGGTCTGACGGGAGGGACAGTCTTGCGCTTTCCGGCTTGTGCGCACGCCCCAGCCATGTTGACAGCAAGAGCACCTCTCTGTGGCGGAGACAAGTGCTCTGTTCAGAGGTAATTCATTTGGTAATTAGAAACAGAAATCGCAAGCTCCTCGCCTGTGCTTGCAGAGGAAGCTGTGTTCTCACAGAAATGTGTCGAGGAAAAATGGAGCGATGAGGCCATTTACTTCCCAGTGATAACCAGCAAATATCTGCAGACGTGGGCAATCACTTGCACCACGTGTCCCGGGCTCTCTCTGAGCGACTGGCTTGTCCGACTTCCTCCGAGAGGGAAAGAAGAATGGGTTGCCAGGGAATTGGTGTTGATTTGTCTTTTTGAAACGACTGACTGTCATCTTTACTGCACTTAACCTCGGGGTCCCTTTGGGGATGGAAGAGACGCCTAGAGGAGGGGACCGGCGAGGGGGTGACTCAAGAGAGCGCCCATCCATTGAGGATGGAGGAGCCTGTCTGCGCTCCCATTAGCATCCCTGTCTCTCCACTTACTGCCTGCAAGGAGCCATTTGTCTGGGCGGGACGCACAGACACCGCCTCTGAGCGAGGGTCCAAACTGACGCGTCCGATGGGTTCCTGGGTGAAATTGGTGAAGTGAGCCCGTCTCCGGCTCTCCCGGCTTTGCCGCAGCCCGTCGGGGCTGTAAGGAGGGGGCCCCATGTTCAGGTCCCGGGGAGTCTTGTACGTGTAAAGCAGCCCAGAACGTGCAATCGAGACACAGACGAGTGTGAGGGAGCTTCTTCAATCCGCCGTCACCTGTTCTGCTCCCCTGGGCGAAAGCCATGTTTGCTTCCATGTCAAAGAGGCGGCGACATCTGCAAACCACTGAGCAGGAAGGGCAGGCTGCACTGCCTCCCACGCGGGTCCAGGGCCTGGGCACCCTTGTGCTTCCTGATGGGCGTTAAGGCAACAGAGTGTGCTCTGCTTTGCAAGTTGGATGCAAACATCGAGCCCCTATTGCTGTCTGCGAGGCGTCGTTTGATTAGCACCATAAAATACAGGGCCACGTTCCCAGCTGTCAGCGCGCATTTCCCCGGGAAAATAATTACACGGCACCCATGGATGAGGTTAGTGCTTAACGTGACTGTTTTTCTGGGTCATGATGAAGAGCGTGACACCGATTTACTGCTTGCCGCCTTCCCAGTGCCAAGCAGCCTTACACAGAAGTTTGAAAATGTTCTTAAACACGAATCTTTAAGGGGAAAGTACCACGTTTTGGATTTAAATATAGTTGTCTTTGTTTGACCAGAATAGCGTAGGCCCCAGCTGGTGGTGGCCAGGCTTGAAACCATCTGGAGAGAAATGGAAATCGTTTGCCCGTCGTCCGTCTGGTTCCATCCCATGGTTGGTGTCCAGACCATTGCACTGTCCTTCTATTTCTCGTGCTCCAGGGACAACAAGAAACTCAAAGTTGTGCCCGATGACTGGACGCTGCCATTTTTTATTCTCGAGTGATGTTCATTTAAAACAGCGGGGGTTCGGGTGCCCTGAAGGGGGAGACCGAATACAGCTCGGGGTTGCTGTTTGAATGGCTTAAGCCTGCACCTCTTTCGAACTTGACTCCAAGCCTCTGTGTGCACCCAGCCCCGGCTTGCTGTGAGTGAGGTCACTGTTGTGCCCTGAGCTCCTGGGAAGGTTAGGATGTCAGATTTGAGGGGTGCCCTCTGCTAACTGCCCTGGAATCAGCTCCTGCCCACCTGTGGCTGACCCTCCCAGCCCCTTGCTTCTGCTGCGCCCATAGCCCTCCAGGGGCCCTTTGTCCCCATGACACAGCCCAGCACCTCAGAGCTTAGCTTAGCTCCTAATGACAGCACGTCACAGTGTACTGTCCACTAACCCTGGGCAGCAGATGCCTGTTGTCCCTGGAACACAGACCACTGCCCATCATCCCATTACCCCTTTCCCTCCCTGACACTCCATTTCAGAGGGGAGGCGGCCGCAGCTCAGCAAGGTCTCTGGTGACTTAACCGGGAGCCTATGGTGAGTTGGTCTCAGACTAGAAATGGATTCTCCAGAACTTGAACCCTAAGTCCCATATCATCCTTGTCAGGCGGAAAAGCCAACACCCAGTTTCTTAAGGGGGATGACACGTGTGAGCCTGACGCCTGGCCGTTTTTCTGAGACTTGGCCGATGCCTCGGGTGTCTGCGAGCAGCAGCACGACTCTCAGCATTTCACACTTAGAGTGAAAAATACAAGGGTATAATTTTTGCTAATGGGTTATTATCGTCCACTTACATATCTGTTTCTAATTATTTTATTCATAAAAACCACTGCTCCAACTAAATGGCATGAGATTCCTTTTTGTGGAGCCGATTTGCTGAGCAATCTGGGCGGCGGATCTAATTAGTGTCACAACTGTGCTGTCGAGGCCGAGGCCCGGAGGGGGAGCTCCCCCATGGTGCTCATTGCGCTGCCCCGGGTCCCACTGTGTCTGTAGGTGGGGGTGAGGGTTGGAGTTGTGTCTGCAGGTCGGGGGACAAGTTGTGTCTGCAGGGGGGAGTAGGAGCTGTGTCTGCAGGGGGGAGTAGGAGCTGTGTCTGCAGGGGGGAGTAGGAGCTGTGTCTGCAGGGGGGATAGGAGCTGTGTCTGCAGGGGGGAGTAGGAGCTGTGTCTGCAGGGGGGAGTAGGAGCTGTGTCTGCAGGGGGGGATAGGAGCTGTGTCTGCAGGGGGGTAGGAGCTGTGTCTGCAGGGGGAGTAGGAGCTGTGTCTGCGGGGGTCGGGGAGGGTAGGAGCTGTGTCTGCAGGGGGAGGGACAGGAGCTGTGTCTGCGGGGGGGGGGGGTAGGAGCTGTGTCTGCGGGGGGGGGGTAGGAGCTGTGTCTGCATGGGGGTAGGAGCTGTGTCTGCAGGGGGAGTAGGAGCTGTGTGTGCAGGGGGGAGTAGGAGCTGTGTCTGCGGGGGTCGGGGAGGGTAGGAGCTGTGTCTGCAGGGGGGGTAGGAGCTGTGTCTGCAGGGGGGAGTAGGAGCTGTGTCTGCAGGGGGGGATAGGAGCTGTGTCTGCAGGGGGGGGGTAGGAGCTGTGTCTGCAGGGGGGAGTAGGAGCTGTGTCTGCAGGGGGGGCTAGGAGCTGTGTCTGCAGGGGGGGTAGGAGCTGTGTCTGCAGGGGGAGTAGGAGCTGTGTCTGCAGGGGGTAGGAGCTGTGTCTGCAGGGGGGAGTAGGAGCTGTGTCTGCAGGGGGGGTAGGAGCTGTGTCTGCAGGGGGAGGGACAGGAGCTGTGTCTGCAGGGGGGGGGGTAGGAGCTGTGTCTGCAGGGGGGAGTAGGAGCTGTGTCTGCAGGGGGGGTAGGAGCTGTGTCTGCAGGGGGGGTAGGAGCTGTGTCTGCAGGGGGAGTAGGAGCTGTGTCTGCGGGGGGTGGGGGGGTAGGAGCTGTGTCTGCATGGGGGGTAGGAGCTGTGTCTGCAGGGGGAGTAGGAGCTGTGTGTGCAGGGGGGAGTAGGAGCTGTGTCTGCGGGGGTCGGGGAGGGTAGGAGCTGTGTCTGCAGGGGGAGTAGGAGCTGTGTCTGCAGGGGGGGTAGGAGCTGTGTCTGCAGGGGGGAGTAGGAGCTGTGTCTGCAGGGGGGGTAGGAGCTGTGTCTGCAGGGGGGAGTAGGAGCTGTGTCTGCAGGGGGAGTTGGAGCTGTGTCTGCAGGGGGGAGTAGGAGCTGTGTCTGCAGGGGGGAGTAGGAGCTGTGTCTGCAGGGGGGAGTAGGAGCTGTGTCTGCAGGGGGGGTAGGAGCTGTGTCTGCAGGGAGGGTAGGAGCTGTGTCTGCAGGGGGAGTAGGAGCTGTGTCTGCAGGGGGGGATAGGAGCTGTGTCTGCAGGGGGGATAGGAGCTGTGTCTGCAGGGGGGGTAGGAGCTGTGTCTGCAGGGGGGGTAGGAGCTGTGTCTGCAGGGGGGGTAGGAGCTGTGTCTGCAGGGGGGGTAGGAGCTGTGTCTGCAGGGGGAGTAGGAGCTGTGTCTGCAGTGAGGGTAGGAGCTGTGTGTCTGCAGGGGGAGTAGGAGCTGTGTCTGCAGGGGGAGTAGGAGCTGTGTCTGCAGGGGGGGGGGGTAGGAGCTGTGTCTGCAGGGGGAGGGACAGGAGCTGTGGGGGAGGGCGGTTCCCTGGAGGCTGGTGTGGCAGCAGCATGAGCACTAAACTTGGGAGCACCCAGCGATCGTAAGAGGAGAACTGGGGGCTGTGCATGAGCACCCCTTCCTAACCTCTGTGGACTAACCTCTTCCTAACAGCGGTTCCCAAGAACATCCCTGATCAGCGGTCCCATCACAGCAGCCGCTCCTCCCCGCACCCAGGTCTTTCGAGCCTTGCTCACTCCTCCCTGTAAAGAAAACGCCGTCTCCCTGAACTGTGGCTCCTGCAGAGCTCCTGGTGAGGGGCTCCTCACCCGCGGTAACGGTGCTTTAGAACAGTCTCTCCTTCCCTGGGGCTGGGTGTGCTGCTCATCGCAGTGAGGAGAGGCACGGGCCACCCGGGGGCTGGTGGAGTGGCCCTGCAGAAACCCCGCCTCCTGCTTCTCGCGTGGACATGACTATGGTCCCTGCCAGCAGCCCGCTGCGGCAGGTTAATGGAATTGTGCTTAAAAAAACAAGGACGCCTCAAAATAACCCCGGACTTAGTAAAACAAGGCGAGCATAACGTTCAGTTGCGTCCTGCCGTCTCTTGCTGCAGAAATCGGCCCGTCTGACTCCAATCTACAAGAGGTCCACGCTTGTGCTTCATTAATGCGACAGAGTCCCCCGCTGCCATCCACGGGCAGGAGGCGCGCTGCCTGCTGACCGCCAGGAGCAAGCACGACAGGGCCTGCGTGGGCACCTCCGCGCCCGACACGCGCGCCAGGCCCCTCTCGGCCCCTCTGATTCCCACCAGCGCCCGCCCGCTGCGCTCGGGCTCCCTCCAGGGAAGGGCAGTTCGGATTTGCTGTTTCTTCTCACTTCATGCTCGGGAACCCTCTCTGGGTTTGAACAGAAGCCGGTTTGGACACAAAGAGCGAGAGGGGTGTGTGAACACATCTTCCCGACTTACATCTTCAGGTTGAAGAGGCCCTGTGATCCCAGCCTCGCACAGAATCAGGAAAAGGATGGGCGGCGGCAGCCACGAGGATGGGCCACCCCGCGGCCTCCCCGGTGTGGCCGCAGCACAAACCCCGGCTCAGGTCTCCCCGGCCGGCCACACACCACAGCGCTCCGGTGGGCGTTGGATTCTCTGTGGGGTTGAAGGAAACAAGAGTCTGGAGACAGGCGCACGCAGCAGGCTGCCAATCTCCCGGGCACAGACCTTCATTCACCGACCCAGGACGACCCGAGGGTACCGCCGTCCCCATCGCTGCCCTCAGGAACATGGCAGGAGGACGGCTGGGCGCCCAGGCCTCACGCCCATCAGTTCTCGGCAGCCCCGTGCCCTCCGCGGCCCCGCAAGTGTCGGCAGTGTGGCTTTGAAGACAGATCCAATTAACCAAAGTGATAGAAGCTGACCTTCACAAGATTGTGGTTCTGGCCTTGATTTGCTTGGGGGGTAAATATTTCCTCCTCATTTAAACGTTAAATAGGAAATAAATAACATCTGATGTATTGGGAGTTTCAAAATAAAAACGTTTTAACATATGGGCCATGTCAACCTCTCCGTTGACAAACAGTGTTTGTATACACATAACAGGCGGACACGGACGCACAGCCCTCCAAGCCAGCAGATCAGTCCCTGAATCACCTCCTGTGTCATGGCCTGGATATGACTCTCTGGCGCTGATTTGCATATTTGCTAATGAAGCTGAGAGCCCCACCGGCTGTCTGAGAGGGATTTCTCACTGGCCGGCTCCAAGGCAGGGTCACCGTCAAGAGCCCTCCTAGCCGAGCTGCTCGCCGAACAGCCCCACACAGGCTACTGACTCAGTCAGAGGGAGCGTCCCTCCCCGCCCAGGTGGGCTATGAGAAGGCGCCTCCTGCCTGCGGAGGTCAGGTGTTTATTGCTTTTCAAACACCTTGTTCTCCCTCCAAACCATGAAAACGTTGGGCAAACCCACCCTTGTTGAGGAAGGCCGAGAGGTGGATGTCTGGGTACCTTGTGTCCTCTGTAGCCAGGCCTGGCAGGGCTGCCTGACCCAGCCTCTCACCTGGCAGCAGGCCCTCCCACTGCTGGGAGCCCTGCGCTGTGGGCCAGGGCCGGGGCCGGGCAGGGGAGGCCGAGCCAGGGGCAGGGCTGGCTGGAGGCAGGTCTGAAGTGCGCTGTGGCCTCGTGATGTGGCTCAGCAGTGCTGGGGGGTGGCCAAGCCCCCTGAGTAGACAAACCGTGGCCTCAAAACAAACTGCCCTCATCTGGTTCCACCGGTGCGGTGTGCCACCTGTGATGTCTTACCTGTGCTGTGTCCCCATGTGAGCTGTGTCCCCTGGCCCCTGCCCAGTGTGGGCTTCTCAGGACCTCCCTGCAGGGCCGTGAGCCCCTAACTGGACGAGTGTGTGTCTGGTGGGCTGTCATTCTTCCTCCCCAGGCCCCTTCTCCCTAACCTTCCCAGGTGTCGCTAGGTGCAGTTGCCCTGCAGGGACAGTCCTGGTCTTCAGCGTGGCCACCTGCTCCTCACAGCTCTGCAGACCTCCCCATGTCCTCCCTGTGGGTGCAGGCCCTTCAGAACCGGGCATTTGCCCACCACACGGGGCACTGGGGACATTCCCTGCAGACTAAGTCCTCCGGTCGCGCCTGAGTTCCCTTCCTCCGTTTTCCCGGTTCTCGGCAGCCAGCTTCCTCTGGGCTCGGCGTCGCTGCGCCTGGATGACTGGCAGTGCAGGTGGGATTCCATTTATCCAGCTGATGGCCTCCTCACGCCCTCCAGACCCCGGTTACACAGAAGCCCGCGGCTCGAGGGGGAACGATGTGTCTGCTCTTCCATGTGCTGACAGACAGCACATGTTCTGGCGCGTTGTGTTTGCCAAACAAATCACGCCGCGTGCACCGGCAGATGTTCTGCTGTTTCCAAAGTGGCGAGAGCCAGGAGCCAGGAGCCGGAGGCGGGGAGGGGCGGTGAGAGGCAGGGACAGTTTCCGATGGATTGTCTTCGCTCTAGGTTGCCTGGGAGTGGCCTAAGGCTTCAGACTTGGGAGCCACAGCGGTGGGAATCTCCTGCTCTGGTTGCCGAGAGCAAGGGGATCTCCTGTCTTCACCCGGATGTCCAAGGGGTGAGAACGGAGGGATCTGCTTTGCTGGCTGAAGATAAGCCAGGCCGCTGGACGGACGGGAAAGGACATGGTCCGGAAAGGTGTGCAGGGCCCGTGGGGACAGCTGAGAAGGAACTCTAGGACCCAGCGGGGTCTGAGCAGGAGAACAGGCCATGGTGCTTGGGTCACCGAGCTGAGTGCCTGCCCCGCAGGGGGGTCCTGGGGGTGCTCTGCTTCTCAGGCAGCAGTGCCCAGGTGCCATGCCAGGTGGGACCCCAGGTGTTCAGGTGGGTGTGGAGGGGGCTGTGCTCCAGCCGAGGCCGGAAGGATTTGTACAGAGGGCCCCTGGGGTGGGCGGAGCACGGGGCCCCCAGCAGGGAGGGGTCCTTCCCCCCATTCTCCCTCGGCAGGGTCTCCTCTGGCCCTGCTGGGTGCACTTGGGAGACACTCGGTCACAGAAATGCCTGTAGGGCCAGGACTGTGGAACCTTCTAGGTCATGGAGAAAGCACAGCATCCCCGGAAGGTGCAGGGGTTAGAAGTCACCCGCTTGGTACAGGCTAGGGGGGCTCAGGGAAAGGTCCCTGCGGAGTGGAGCAGGGTCCACTCATGTCTGTTCTCAGAATCTCCCCTCAGCACAGCAGGGCCAGCGGGGCCCCCTGGGCAGGCCAAGTCCAGCCGGGCTCAGCCAGGCCCGCCCCTCTCTGGCTGGTGGCCCCCAGCCTGGGTGGGTGGTGGTGAGTTCATGTAGCGAGCAGATGGTTCATGCACCTGTCTCCTTGGTGCCCAGCGGGGAAGCTCTCAGCGGCCCCAGTTAGGATGTCCGGCAGAATCAGGGGAGGGGACGTGGGGGACAGAAGTGCCCCTGCTCCCCCGGCGTGAGGACCAGCAGTCTGCTTTACAGCCCTTTCCCGCCTGGTGGCCCGGCTCCGGCTCCAGGACCATGAGCACCCTCCCATCCTCCTTTAAGCGCCCAAGAAAAGGCCCCGATGATCTTCCTGGAAGAGCCTCAAAAATTCCCTCCGCTCCTGCCCCTGGCCACGCCCGTTGCTTTCGGAATTCAGCCTCCGCTCTCCCCCCGACCCCCCACCCTCTAGGGACAAGGTGCCTTCCAAAGCCACAGCCGGGCAGGGGGGCCTCCTGGAGCCTGCTGCTGTGCTGGTTCTGCAAACAGCGTTACACAGTCAGCTCCTCTGATGAGGCGTCTCGCAGTGCGGCCGCTCGCTCTGAGAGAGCAGGACGGTGCTGCCCGCATCCTCGGCCCCACAGTCTGTCACAGCCCTGGGCAGTCGTCAGCCGAGAGCAGAGGGCCTGCCACGCATGCCAAGCTCCCGCCGTCAGGGGGCAAGACCGGCCCCTCCGCTTTCTCTCTTCTCTGTCGCCAGGCGGCTGCCACACGCAGCGCCAGGTCCTCACACAAATTAAAACGCTCCTCGGCCAGCGGCTCTGGGGCTCAAGTGTTCAAAGTGGATTTTCCCAGCAGGAAGGAGAGACATAAATAGCCCGATGCGTTTATGCTCCACAGGGGACTCAAGCTTCGATTTGCTGGGAATTGGGGCATTTCAGACGCCCGCCTCCTGTAGCCTGAGGAGCAGAGCGCCATAGCACTGACGGGGCGGGCTGGCCAGCGGGGGCGCGGGGGGCGCGGGGCGGCTGTGCAGGAGCGTGCTGGGGCTGGGGCACCAGTCTCCTCACATTCTCTGCAAACCCCCAAACTGTCTATCACAGATGCAGCCCAGGCCTGGGCTTGAGATCCCTGGGAACCCTGGCACCCAGCGAGGGGGTGTCATTCTGCAAGGGTGTGGCCCTGCTGACTGGAGTGTGGGGCCTTAGCGCCCTCCCTTGCCCCCTCCCCCCGCCCCCAGGGACGCTGGGGCAGAGCCCAGGCCATTCACCCCGCAGGGCCTCACAACCAAGAGGCTGGACGGGAGAGAGGCGCCGTCCCACGTGTACAAGCCCACTGTGATGGACACCAGGCAGCTGGTGCACCGGCCGGACGGACGGGACCATCCAAAGCTTGGCTGCCCACTGCTTTTCCAGAGGAACGTTGCCTGGAGGGAGGCTTCGTGCCTCCGGCTTTTCCTCCCGTCCTCCTTCCTCGTCTTTAATATTTAATCGAAAGAGCGTCTGCCTCGGGGATTTGCAGAGGCTCCACCAGGGCTGGGCGGATGGCTTCCCAGAAGGGAGCGCCAGACCACGGTTCCCGAGCGCCAGCCCCGGGAGAGCCGGGCCCCGGCGGCCAGCGCCAAGCAGCGCCCAGGGCCTCGCCCCCGCAGTGCGCTCCGTAACCCTCTAGCTCTGCCACTAATGCATTCCTTACACAGCGCCCCGGACGTCGATACCTTGCCTAGAGGGCCATTACCACTTGGCAAAAGTGCAAGATGGCCACGAGGACGTATCCAGCTCGCTCATTCATAGGTATAGGAGTTGTATTTCTGTTCTCTGATGAATATGTATGTCCTTGAGTGAGTGAGTGACTGTGTGCGACTGTACAGAGACAGCCTCTCGCACTCTCAGTGCTGGGCCCCGGGGAGCAGCTGGTGCCCGGACTGGCCTCACGGAGCTTCCGTGCCTGCGTGGACAGGTACCGATCATCAGGTGAGGTCATTACTCATGACAGGAAGAGGCAACCTGAGCTCGTGAGGGGCTGCAGGCAGTGTTGCAGGGTGAGGAGGACCTTGTAGGAAACAGGATTTGGTGAGATTGTTGGAGACGAGAAACCCCTAGTTCCTGGCTCCCCCGCTGTACCCTTTAAAATGCTGGGCGATTGTCAGAACCCCCCAGAGTGTCCCTCCTCTGGGCCTTCGTTTCCCTTCTGTTGTATTCGCAGGATCTTGAGGTGCTGGGGTCCAACCCCAGCAGGTCCAGGGGTCCCCAAAGGTGTGGACGGAGTCGGCGAAGAAGGAATGACACAGAGGCAGCGTTCAGTTGATCAGCATGGTTGGGTTCTCTTGCCTGGTTCTATTGCCAGGTTCTGTAGGTTCTCTTGCCATGTTCTATCCAGGTTCTGTAGCCAGGTTCTGTCTCTAGGTTCTTCAGCCAGGTTCTCTCGCTAGGTTCTGTCTCTAAGTTCTGTGGCCAGTTTCTGTCCAGGATCTTTTGCCATGTTCTTTCCAGCAAAGTTCTTCTGTCTCTAGGTTCTGTGTAGGTTCTGTGTCCAGGTTCTGTGTCTAGGTTCTGTGGCCATGTTCCCTCTGTCTCTAGGTTCTGTGGCCAGTTTCTGACCAGGATCTTTTGCCATGTTCTCTCCAGCAAGGTTCTTCTGTCTCTAGGTTCTGTGTAGGTTCTGTGTCTAGGTTCTGTTTCCTGTTGTCTTGTTACATCTGTATTTATACCAGTTGATTCCAATCCTATCAATCTCTATTCCAAAGGTTAGGGCGTTTCTTATCTCCATTCCAGGGAGTAAAGATTATGTAGCTTAAGCATGATTGTTCGTAGTTAAAGTGATTAATTACCCGCCTGGCACTTAGTTAAGGGGTTTTATTCCCTCCCTAACTTCAGGGGAAAATCCTTACCTGGGGAAACAACCTTTCTCAGAGAGGTGACCTTGGTTGAAACACATAGTGCCAAGAAGGTGCGCAAACATATTAAGAACAGTATGCCATATATGCCAGGTCCCTTGAAACAGCAAGGATGGACCGGCTCCCGGCATTGAGGTTTGTGCTCCGTCTGCCAACAGACCCACTTCCTGTGGCCGGAGGACAGAGTCATGGTGAGCGGGGGCGGGACCCAGCTCTGCCAAGGTCTGGCTTTGGGCGGGACAGCGGCTTCGTCGTTGCGGGGAGACAGGAGCCCTGGGTCTGGTCTGACGTTTCTGGGCTTTGAAAGGAGGCCACTCACTACCCAGTGGTGGGAAATGGGCACTTCTCCTGGCGAGGCTGGTAACAGCCAGAGAAAGAGTTCTCTCCCTCCCACCTTAATGAAACTGGCCGTGTTCTCAATGGAGAAAATAAACCCCAACCCTCCACTGCTGTGTCCTGAACAGAGCGTTCCCCTCGTTTCCCTTTAGACAGCTGCCCCCGCAGAGGATGACACAGCGGCTGGCTTGGGGGCAGGGCAGCGGGACTCGGCCTTGGTGACAGTCTTGCAGGGCTGGAGAGGGGCGCCACGGGTCCGGGCACTCGCCGATGGCTCCGGGGCGGCTTTGAGAGTGGCTGTAGGTGTGACTGCACAGAGATGAGGCTGCCTTCTCAGACCGTCTTAAATGAGCACTGAACGCTGCCATGGGTACTGTGGGTGTCTGCACGGGCCCTGACCGCCACGGGCTGTCTGTGGGTGTCTTCACGGGCCCTGACCGCCACGGGCTGTCTGTGCGTGTCTGCACGGGGCTTGGGGACGAGGGAGACAGACACACCCTGTTAACTGGGGAGACCTGGCTACCCAGTTGAGGAAGGACAGACAGAGTCCTGCCACTTTTCCCGTTGACGGGACTGCTCGCTGCGTAGAGCAGAGAGAACGCACCTGCAAGCCCGCTTCCATGGGGCCAGGCGCACCCTGATCGGTGAGCTGCACACAGCTCCACTGGATAACTGGAAAGAGAGGGAAAATGGCATTGGGTGCATCCATTTAAAAAAAAAAAAAAAAGATGAGTAAAAGATAAACACGAACTAAAACAGAGAATGCGGCATTTTCCTGTTGTGTAGACACTCCGTCCACATGTGGCGTGAATAAGAAGGGATCAGTGAGTGGATGAAGGGATGAATGGTGACCCTCTCCGCAGTGTTTCTGGCAG
Organism: Myotis nattereri; assembly: GCF_964212035.1. Classification (NCBI taxonomy): domain Eukaryota; kingdom Metazoa; phylum Chordata; class Mammalia; order Chiroptera; family Vespertilionidae; genus Myotis; species Myotis nattereri. Next base: position 57,231,931 of record NC_138088.1, on the reverse strand, counting down.
AGCCGAGCCTCCGGACTTCCTGCAGACGTGGTGCTGGGCCAGGCGCGGCCCGGTGTGCGGTGGGTGGGCTGGGGCTGCAGATGCGCGTCTGGGCCAAAAGTCACCCGACAGCCTGGGGCTCCTCCCAGGCACGGGTTCTCTGAGGGGTCTCCCGGCCCGGCTGGCTCTCACCCACAGCCTCCCGAAACGGGGGACTGGGGACGGCGAGGGTCCCCATGCGGAAGGAAGGCTGCTGGGCCAGCGGTGCCCGCAGGCCTCCGGAAGGGCAGGAGAAGTGTGGGATCTTAAACACTGAAATTAACGACTCTTTTGCTCTTGAAAAGGCAGAACCTAATTAGCTCCCTGTCAGCGTGAGTGCAGTTGAGGAAGAGGAAAGAGGCAGCGGCAGATGGAGCGCCAGCCACAGGTGCATTTGTTGAGCGCTCAATTTTCTGCTTCTTCCTGGTGGTCATATTTCTTTCTTCTCCAGAGCATTTCCGCTTACTTCATTTATAATAAATAACCCCTAAGTACGCCCTGTATTTGCTCACAAGACGGAGCCAGAAATCATGAGGAAATGCCACAAAGGAAAAATCTGTCTCAGGAAGGGAACGCATCTATTTTCCTCGGGAAGCACAGCCTGGTGCCCTCCTAGCCAGTGCTGTCAGCACGTGGGCCCAGATGACAGGGACGCCGCCAAACACGTGCACACGCATGCACACACAGGCAGAGACACGCACACATCCACGTACGCCCGCACACACCAATACGTGCATACGTGTGCACATACATACACACATGCACGTGTACACCTGTATGCACACTCATACAGACATGCACGCTCTCACACATGCACACATGAATGGGTGCACACATGTACACATAGGCAGAGACACACGCACACATCCACGTACGCCCGCACACACCAATACATGCATACATGTGCACATACACACACACACATGCACGTGTACACCTGTATGCACACTCATGCAGACATACACACATGCACGCTCTCACACATGCACACATGAATGGGTGCACACATAGGCACTCGTGTGCACGTGCATGCACATACACATATGCATACATGCACACACATCACCAAATGCAGTTACTTTACACCCGTGATGGCGAACCTTTTGAGCTCGGTGTGTCAGCATTTTGAAAAACCCTAACTTAACTCTGGTGCCGTGTCACATACAGAAATTTTTTGATATTTGCAACCGTAGTAAAACAAAGACTTATATTTTTGATATCTATTTTATATATTTAAATGCCATTTAACAAAGAAAAATCAACCAAAAAAATGAGTTCGCGTGTCACCTCTGACACATGTGTCATAGGTTTGCCATCACTGCTTTACACCAAGAAAGATCTTTTTGCTTGGGGTTATTTTAGCAGGCAATGTCCTAAGAGCCAAATCATTGCTTCACCAATGTCAAGTTCTGCTGTGGACACAGTGGGTGTCCCATCCCCTTGGGTATGTTGCCCCCATGGGTGTGGACTCAGCGATGGGGTGATCTCCCTGCAGGAGTCCATGAATCCAGAGTCAGGAACATATATGCCCGGGACCTTGGTGTTTCAATACCCTCCCCAGGATTTAGTCATCAGGGGAAACACACAACACACGTTTGAAAAGAGATTCAGGCATGAGAACAAGGTGTCTCAGAAACAAAAGAAACCTCGTCAGGAAAGAGGGTTGATGCGCAGGTGGCAACGGAGGGTCCTTGTACCCTGACTTCGCTGACAGTGTCCTCGGGGGGTGGATGCCCCCCTCACCCCCCACCCCGCCGTCTGCTCCAGCTCCTCATGTGCAAGCGAAACCAATCGCGCCCCCAACAGACTGTGACTTCCTTCTTGATCCCCGAGCGGAAGCACGGTCGTAGCAACTCGGAGAAGCCAGGGTGCGCGGGGCACATCAGTCAGAGGACCCAGCCCTCCAGCAGGACCAGGCCGGACGGGCGCGGGCCTGGGACCCTGCCCACCCCACCCGGCTTCCTGCACGACCTGCCTGTCATCCCGGTCACAGAGGCAGCGCGGAGAGCGCCCTCTCCTCCGAATTGGCATCCGGGAGATTTCAAAACCGTTTATGCTGAACATGAATAACAGCCTGACACAGGTTCCCCTGGTGCTTGGGCTGTGAGTTCCCTGCTATTTGGACTAATTAATGTACTGAGTTTCAGTTCCTAAACCTAAAATGTTCGGCACGATGCTCCTGAGCCGGCCCTGGCTGGCTTTCTGGATGGCCGGGCCTCCCTTTTGGGGGTGGAGACGGGAAGTCAAGGGTAGCTTGGTTTGCACGTGATACTTCACCTCTGGTCGCAGATGCGCCCCATGTGGCCCTCTCGTGGCGTGGTGTCCTGGGGGTCCTGGCTTCAGCTGTCCCCCTGACCCTCGCCGAGCCGCCCCTCCCTTCCGGAGCCCAGGAGACTCCCCGGCCGCATCAGGCCTCCGAGGAGAGATCCCTTCCCTGTATTGCCCGTGAACTCCTTCCCTGGTGAGTCTCCTTGGTTCTCCTCTCACCTGGTGCCCGGCGTTCGGATCCCGTTGGGCAGAGATGACACTCTGAGAGGTCAGGGTCCCGGGTGCAGGTCCCGGCCTCCTCACGTGTGCGGCTTGGCCCGTGTGTGTCCCGCTGTGGTGGGAGGACTGGCGGGAGCAGGTGTGAGTCCACGGCCCGAGGCCACCCCAGAGGGTACAGATGTTCTCTTAAGGGCAGAGGTGCCACTGCCTCTGGGCTCCCTGAGGGACCAGGGGCAGGCGACCGTCTCCTGGGCGCTGAGCAGCGCTCCGCTCCGGCTCCCCGCCCAGCGCTCCAGTCCCCCGTCAGGGTCTGCGTCGGCCTTTCAGTGGCCCGAGCGCTCCCAGTCTGTGCGCCTCCTGGAAGCGTGTATGTTTAGGACCCTAACGTGGCCGGTTTTATCTCCCGTGTTTGGCTGCACACTGTGTCCCATTGAATGCTCTCTTCTGCATGTGGCTCTGCTGTCCCCCACCTGGAATGGGAGGCTGGTGCCCCTAGTCTCCCCCTTGAACCTGGGGGGATGGTGACTTGCTTTGCACCAGAGAACATGGAGTCAGTCACCACATAAGGAATCCGGCATCTAAGGCGACCCTGCGGGAAGTCCGAGCGCCACCAGAGGCTCTGGTCTAGCGATGGGCCCTCACATGGGACGGGGGTGGGGACACACAGAGAGACAGGCAGAGAGACACACACACAGACACAGAGACACAGAGACAAACAGGGAGAGGCAGAGAGACAGAGAGAGACAGAGACAGACACAGAGGACAGAGAATGAGGATCAGAGAGACACACACCAAGGGCCGCTCACTGCCCCCGATGCGCCCCTGCAAGCCGAGAAGAAACACCCAGCCAAGCCCGCTCCATCTTCCTGGCTTGCAGGGCTGTGAGGAAGTGCAGTGGTTGTTTGAAGTCACCAAGTTTTCAGATGGTTCGTACGCAGCCCCAAGTAATGACAGGACAGGCACCGCAAGAAGCAGAGATCCGTACGGTCTGAAATGATAATCAGCGCCTCCCCTGCCTGAGGCGGCCAGGGGAGTGTTTCCCACATTCCCAGTCATTTCCGTTTCTGAGGGGAGCTCTTCGGAGACAATGTTCCACTCCCCGGAACCGCGATCAAGGCCACAGAACGCTGCGTGTCGGCACCACTGCCGCTCGGAGCGCAGAGATCGGTCAGAGCATCAGAGACTGGCCAGGTAGTAGGGGTCCGTGGCCGCCCCCAATCACAGAGAGGCTTCAGAGGCCACGCCCTCCCTGACCCCCATCCCCCGCCGCCACGCCCCTGCGAGCCGCCTCTTTCATCCTCTCTCAGGGTTCCAGGAGATGGTTTAGGTTTCTTCGGTGTAGAAGTTTGGGAACCACTGGTCTTGCTGCCATGGTTCATGGGTCAGCCCTGTATTCGTGCAGCAAGTAAGAACACGGACCGTAGTGTGAGCACTTGTCCTGGATGACCGAATGGCCCTTCCTGGTGGCCACCTGACCACGGATGACACGTGCCTACCTGGAACCCCAGGCCGCGTGCTCACACAGCCCGGCCCCACCCCTCCCAGCTTCATGGACACTTCCACCACCCAGCATCCCGGACGCCATCTTCACGCAGGTGCGCCCCGAAGTGAGGAACGGCCTTGATTGAGCAGCCAGAGCCCTCCATCCTCAGCTCATCTGAGCCCAGCGGCTGCCCTCCGCTGGAGCCCTGATGACCCAGCCCGCGTTCATTTCCGTCAGTGGACGCTCGCAACAGAGCTCCACGCTCAGGAGATTGAGAGGCTCAATATTGTGTGTAGAGAAAGGCTGTGTGGCCACAAAGCTTTTATTGAAAAGCCCTTTACAAGGCCTCTCTGTGCTCCGGGCATGCCCAGAAGGCACCCAATGGTACCCTTCCCTGAGTCAGTAACCGATAACACAAACTCTTATTCCCAAACGCCTCTCCCCTGGCACCCAAGTCACCGAGCTGCTCCGGCTTCGCAGCTGGGCAAGCTCCCCGCATGGCGCCTTTCGGATCGGACCCCACAACCCAGACCCTGGCCACGGCGTTGGCAGCCAGACATCCTCCTGTTGAAATGGGGCTGGAGTTCTTCCTCGTGTCCAGTCGTGGAGGGGCAGGTCCTGGGGTTGCAGCTGATGGAAGAGCTGAGCGTGAAGACAAACAAGAAAGTGTAGAGAAATCTACACGTCAAATGAAAGGGGGGGAATACTCACTAATGCCCGCTTCCCGAGTCTAAGCTCCACGCTACATACACCGTCCGAGCTCCACGCTACACACACCGTCCGAGCTCCACGCTACATACACTGTCCGAGCTCCACGCTACATACACCATCCAAGCTCCATGCTACATACACCGTCCGAGCTCCACGCTACATACACCGTCCGAGCTCCACGCTACATACACCGTCCGAGCTCCACACTACATACACCGTCTGAGCTCCACGCTACATACACCGTCCGAGCTCCACGCTACATACACTGTCCGAGCTCCACACTACATACACCGTCTGAGCTCCACGCTACATACACCGTCCGAGCTCCACACTACATACACCGTCTGAGCTCCACGCTACATACACCGTCCGAACTCCACGCTACATACACCGTCCGAGCTCCACGCTACATACACCGTCCGAGCTCCACGCTACATACACCGTCTGAACTCCACGCTACATACACCGTCCGAGCTCCACGCTACATACACCGTCTGAACTCCACGCTACATACACCGTCCGAGCTCCACGCTACATACACCGTCCGAACTCCACGCTACATACACCGTCCGAGCTCCACGCTACATACACCGTCTGAGCTCCACGCTACATACACCGTCTGAACTCCACGCTACATACACCGTCTGAGCTCCACGCTACATACACCGTCTGAGCTCCACGCTACATACACCGTCCGAGCTCCACGCTACATACACCGTCCGAGCTCCACGCTACATACACCATCTGAACTCCACGCTACATACACCGTCCGAGCTCCACGCTACATACACCGTCGGAACTCCACGCTACATACACCGTCCGAGCTCCACACTACATACACCCTCTGAGCTCCACGTTACATACACCGTCCGAGCTCCACGCTACACACACCGCCTGAAAATGAAATGTGGGAAACACGCGGCCCGGAGCCCGGCCGACCTGCAGGCTAAGCAGATGCGGGGTCTCGCTCCCATCTTCCTCGGACCCCAGGTGCACTGATCACCTTGCAAAAGCTGCCCCTCACGCCGCCAGCCTAATTCACGCCGCCATCGGAATGCCGTATCATCAATAAAAAATGTGTTTTTTAGAAATTGCTTAAGTTATAAAATTTAGCCCAAGTCCTTAGGAAAATAAATGGGCTACATCTAGCCAATTAAAAATGTTCAATAGTTAATTTCAAGGGCATAGTTAATCAATTTCAAATGGGCCGTGATTAAATGTACACTGTTATTCAACGTTGCCCAACTTTTGCATGAACTCAATTTATTTTACTGCTTAAGTCTTCAGTGACCTCATTTGTTTTAATTACTCCTGCTTCTACCTTAATTAGTTATATTCTAATATTTATCTTTAAATTTTAAAAGTTTCTTCTCAATTTTTTTAACCAGGTAGAAAATCACTTCCCTGTACTTTTCCTCTCAAGCCTGCATTTTTCAAGAAATCAAATGAAATAACTTGCGTCATCCGTCTCAATTTACTTTTAAAAAGTTTAAATGGCAAGAAATGAAAAGTCATAGATATTGTGTTCATGTGAATTCACATGTAAACGATGATATCAGTCTCTCGCTTATTGCTTAGGGAGAGAAAATCTTATAAAAGCCAAAGGGAAGTTTACATCAAAGTCGGCCAAGACCAGCTCTGACCGGGGACAGAGCTGGCTGCCTCCAGCCTCTCGTTGTCGGAAATATTTGGTCCTTTATGTTCTCGGGGTCATGCACTCCTCCCCGCAGCCTGACTCGAGCCTTGGGCCGCTGCAGGGGGGTGAAGACGAGGTTGGCCTCCTGCGGCTGCTTCTGGCTGCCCGTCCCCTGCGCCCGGGCCAGCGCTGCCCCCACGCTGGGAGTGTCGCTCCCCAGTCCCGCGGGTGACTCCGTGCTCATGGTGACAGTTCACCTTGTCTCCGTGGGTGACTGCTGGGTCCCCAGACTCTGTCCTGGGGCCGGTGCCAGGGAAGGGACTTCATGTTGGAAGCCACGCGGCCAGCAGCCCCTGGCTCGGAGGGGCCGGACCCCATCACGGTGCCCTCTCTGCTTCCTGGTCATGCCAGTCAAACAGGCTCCAGTGAAAACTCTGCCAGCACATCCCGGCGCCGCCATCCCAGTAGGGTGCCTGCCCTTCCGAGCACCCACGCGGGCTGGTCCTCATAGTCATGGTCCACAGCCGGCATCCCAGGGGCCCCCGGCACAGCTCGGGGGGCTAGCACCCCCTTGAAGGAAAGGTGGAGATCTGTGAGGGCACAGGCCGCCTCCTGCGCAAGGCTTCGGCCCAAGCTGCCACGTCCAGGAGCAGCCTCTTCACGCACCTGCTTTGCAGGGGAGATGCTGGGTGGGGGCAGCCACGCGCTGGGGCTCAGAGCTCAGGGGGAGAGCGTGTGGCCCCAGGTTTCTGTGTGTGAGTCAGACGCCGTGGCGCTGGAAACAGCAGCACCCCTGCCGGCTTCCTCTGGTCCCGTGTGCCCTCACCTGCCACCCTTCCGGCCCTGGACCCCCCGCAGGGTGAGCCTGCAGCCCCAGAGCTCACCATATTCTTCACCAGGTGCGTGTCCACGCAGACGGGCTCCCCGTGGGATAGCTAGTGACAGGATCATCCTTCTTCATCGAGACGCTGCTCTGGTTGTTTTTCTTTTAATGAAACATTGTGACAGTGGAACTGGAATTCACTCTGCCACCAGCCTGTGCCCAGGCGGGGCATCCACATTTCAGAACAGCGGATGCGTGAGTTCCCGTGCGGCGAGTGGGAGAGACCGATGGGCTTCATTTAGAGCAGCAGGCAGTGGGCGCAGTGACCCAGAAACCAGCGTCTGCAGACGAGAACGCGAGGCTCGCACTGCGGCCCAGAGAGGACGCGCGGGGTGGCCGGGGACAGAGCTGGCTGCCTCCCGTCAGCCCCGCTTCCGGAGAGCCACGGCCACGCCACAGAGCAAAGCCACAACCCAGCTTCTGTTCCCGCCCAAAATGGTGGGTTCGGGAGTCAGACTGTTCTAGCAAATGCTCAGACCCATCGGTGTTGTTGGCACCCGAGACGACACACCTCCACCAACAGGGGGAACTCGCCGGCATTGCCAGTAGGGCCAGAGCCCTCCCCGAGCTGAACGGGAGCTGAGAGCAGGTGCCAGGACACACAGCTGCTGAGGGTGCTGACCAAACACTTGACCAGGACGCACTGTATAAAAATGACTATCCAGATGGACCTGGGGCATGACAAAGTGCCCAGCGTCCGTGGTCACGGGAGATGCAAGTTAGAAGCATAGGGGACCCAAAGAGAAAAGGCCGGGTGAGTAGGCAGACAGCGGTGAACGGTGGGGACACCTGAGGCCCTGGGCTCTCGTGAGTGGAGGGTGAATCGGTACGCTTTGCAGAACAGTTTGCGGTTGTCCACGAAAGCTGGTCAGGTGCACCCCATGCCGTCCTGCATTCTCTCAGGTAGTCAGCACACAGAGAGCGTGTGTGCAAGACACGGGCAGGGCCGGCCCCCACAACCGTCTTCAACGTACACACATAGGCATGCGCACACACATGTACACACACAGATATCCCCATAAACACAGATACCCCACACAGCACACACACCCACATACAGATGCACACACACACACAGATATCCCCACACAGCACACACACCCACATACAGATGCACACACACACAGATATCCCCACACACACACACACTGATATACCTACACACACACGTATACCCAGGGATCAAATGGTACGTTTTCACCAGCTTAGTCTGAAAGGCATCCCCAGTCTTGAGCAAGAGGCCCCACGAAAGGGCGCTGGCAGAAACTCGATGGAAACCTACTGCACTACCCGGGACGCCATGAGGGGGAGGGGTCGGCGCCCTCCTCGGCCACATGGGCAACTAGAAATCCAGTTTCTATGACAGGCACGTCCCTCATGCAAATTAGTTTTCGTTTGGCATGAAAGCAGGGGCTCGGGGGTGACCATAAACTCGGCTGGATTCTGATTGTTTCCTGGGTACTCAGGCTGCCTTTCTGTTTCAGTAATCGCTTCCTAATTATCTTCCAGTTGCTAAATAACACTTCGCTCGGTTTATCAAACAGAACTCTGTAAAGCACCTCCTGAAGGCATTATCGGCATTTGGTTCTGATCACGCCACCCAGCAGGACGGGGCCGGCAGCCTCGGTCACGTCTGTGCCACGTGCCCGATCTGGCAGCGGCTTCTCACAGCAGATGCCGGCCGACTGGCAGGGAGCCGACGCCCCGCGGCCCCAGCCACGTGCTGTTCTGCGAACTGATTCAAAGCGTAGACAGGCCCTGCGGCCGCAGCGCTGACGTATGACGACTGTGCACGGTGTCATGCTGCCCTGACAACAAGGCAGAGCTGCACAAACGGGGAAGCGGTGGCCTGGCTCTCACCCAGCGGAGAAGTGAGGCTGCAGGCAAACCTTGACACCTGGAGGGAGGTGGGTCCAGAGGACGAACAAAGCCAGGGTCCACGTCCGGGAACAGAGGCCAATGGGGCCGCAACTGGAAGGGAGATTTGCTGGTGATTTTGATGAACTGCTGGAGGCTCACTGGTATGAGTGAGACATTCCTGGGGCTATAGTTTTAGGGGGCACACCTCCATGGGTTTTACCTCCAGGAACCCCCCACATTCTCATACAGAGGAGCCAAGAAAAAAAAAAATCCCTATGGTTCTAAAAGGGCAGAGGAAGTAACCATATCCTATATAATAAAAGCCTAATATGCTAAGTGTCTGGGTGTCCGGTGGTCCATTCAACCAATCAAAGCGTAATATGCTAATGATATGCTAAGGCCGCTCAACTGTTTGCTATGACTTGCACTGACCACCAGAGGGCAGATGCTCCAACTGGTAGGTTAGATGCTGGGGTCTGGCCAATCAGGACTGAGCAAGACGGGCCAGACACGCCCTGGAGCCTTCCCATGGTCCCTCCCCAGCTGGCCAACCTCCCGTGTCCCTCCCTGGCCCTGATCGATCTTGCACCGGGGGGGGGGGGGGGGGGGGTCCCTCGGCCCGGCCTGCACCCTCTCTCAATCAGGGCTGAGGGCCCCCTTCCCTGAGTGCATGAATTTCGTGCACCGGGCCTCTAGTAGAAATATATGTCAGGTTGTTGGCCCATTTATAACTGGACTGTTTGTTACTTTGGGTGTTGAGTCGTATGAGTCCTTTATTAATTTTGGATATTAACCCCTTATCCGATGTACCATTGGCAGGGATGGTCTCCCATTCAGTGGGTTGCCTTTTTGTTTTGTTGATGGTTTCCTTTGCTGTGCAAAAATCTTTTAGTTTGATGAAGTTCCATTTGTTTATTTTTTCTTTTGTTTCCCTTGCCCGAGGCGATACGTCAGAAACAATATTGCTCCAAGAAATGCCCGACATTTTACTGCCTTTGTTTTTTAAAATTTTTTTTTTATGGTTTCAAGTCTTAACATTTAAGCCTTTAATCTGTTTTGAGTTTATTCCTGTCCATGTTGTCAGAAGGTGGTCTAGTTTTATTCTTTTGTGCACCTATCTGTCCAATTTTCCCAGCGCCGTGCACTGAATATTCGGCCTTTGTGACCTCTCTCTGAAGTCTGAAGTGATGAGCTCTGCGTGTCCCTAATCAGCCGCGCGTGACTCAGGCCCCTGTGCTTGTATCTGAGCTGATACGTTCGCATCTGTCTCACGATGGGAAGCGGGCCCCGGGCGCGTGGGCACCACGCGGCCCTTCTGGGGATGCGCCTCCAAAGCATCACACAGGCTCTTGGCGCTGGGGACGAGCCTCTGCGTAAGCAGGTGACCGGGGCCTTTTGCAAGCTGCTTCCAGACAGCCGTGCCCACAGCCCCAGGTCTTTCAAAGGGCTCGGGATGAGCGGGGGGGGGGGGGGGGGGGGGCGGCGTGGAGTGGGGCGTTAATGGTGCTTCTCCCGCATCCATGGTCGGGGTGCCGAGCTGAAGCCACTGAGAAAGTGACCTCAGGGCAGAAGGAGCCAGGTGACACCAGGTCACGGAAGGTCGCCCGTCCCGTGTGAAACATGGGATGATGATTCACTGAGAGGAAAAAGCCAGAAACACTGGCCTTCAACATGAAATAATCTGGACGGACGTTTCCCCCAGAAGAACCTCGAAAAGTACCTTCAAACACCTGGAGAAACAGTAGCGAGCCTTTGAAAAGAGCAGGGACTGTCTCCCTTCCATCCCCTCCCAGCCAGCGGCCGGCAGTGTGGAGGGTCTGCACGTCAAGGAGGGGGCCCCCACGGGAGGGGCAGGGCCTCGCCAACAGGGGCTGCGGATCCCCCGGGGCAGCGGCCCACACTGTGAACTTGCAGGACATGGGCCTCGCCGAGAATTCAGCCGTTCTCAGCACCAGCGGACGGTCAGGCATGCTGGCTCACAGGCTTGTTTTATGTGTTGTTTTGTTTTCATTAAAACGTTGTTTTTATAACTCAAAGTAAATTCTTGTCCTGACTTCTGCAATTAAGCAGCCTGCCGCCACCCTGCAGGCCAAGCCTCCCAGGGGCCCCATGTGCAAACCTGCTGGCGTCACTGCCCCGCCCCCCTCCCCCCCTCTGCCCGGGATGTTTCCAGCACCTGGCAGATGGAAAATTAAAATTTCGCCCACGCAAAGGCTACTCTACAAAGACAGCGCCTGCCCCACAAAAGGCTGGCGTTTGCACACCAAGAAAATTGATCATTTCATGAAGCTCAGCCTCCCATTTCAAGGCTGTTTTGCTGATTTTCTACGGAACAAGCCCCAGCAACCCCGCACCCCCCACCACCCTGTCCCTCCCGGCAGAGAACAGCAGGGATCCTGGAGCCTTGAGAGCGAGCCTGAGCTTTGGGGCCTCGGTGCAGGTCAGGGCGGTGGCAGAGCGGGCTGGCACCACTGGGCGGATGTCTGGCTGCCGCCGCCCTTGGCCATTCCCCATGACTTCAGCCCTGGACGAGAGAGAACAGAGTCTGTGCTCAGGACACATTGAAGCAAATCGGGCCACAGAACACCCCGAGCAGGTGAGGGAGGGAGCGGGTCGGACGCTAATTGGCTGCGAGGACCTTTGTGTCCTTGTTTTTTTCCTAAAGTAACAGAGGGTGGCCCTGGCCGGTGTGGCTCAGTGGATAGAGTGTTGGCCTGCAGATTGAAGGGTCCTGGGTTCAATTCCGGTCAAGGGCATGTACCTCGTTGCAGGCTCCTCCCTGGCCCAGGCCCTGGATAGGGCATGAGTAGGAGGCAACCAATCGTTGTGTTTCTCTCACATTGATATTTCCCTCAGTCTTTCCCTCTGTCTTTCACTCTCTCTAAAAATCAATGGAAAAATAGCCTCGGGTGAAGGATAAATAAATAAATAAAGCGACAGAGGGTGCGTGTGTGAGCTGTTACCTCTAATGCCCCCCTGAGAGAGAGAAGGGAGGAGGCAGGGGGCCTGGCCTGCCTGCTGGACTGCGGTGCACCCGCCCCCTGCCAGGGTGCCTGAGCCACACACGCCCGCCACGCCCGGAACACATGCACCGCCTCTCACAAGCCTCAGTGCAGCCTGCTCCTGGCACAGGAGGCGCCCTGGGCTCTGAGCCCTGCACACAGTCTTCCTTGTCCACGGCTGTTACTGCCCATGACCCCGCCCTCTCGGGGGAAAATAATTTCCATGGACCCAGATGCATCCCTCAGCCGGAAGAGGACTGGCATCTTTCTACTTTCGTCTCGTTCTTCCTTTTTGGATAGTGTGTCCACCCATCACCCATCAAAGACAGTTACAGCTCTTTGTGGTTGCATTTTTCTCTACAAAGCGTCCCTAAGCTTCTGTGGGCAGGGGTTTGGCGGGACGAATGGCACTAGGAGAACTCCAGTTGCCCATTTGGCAATGGTCTCCGGGCCCAGGCACGCGCTGAGGGAAGATGGGCACGGCCACGCGGGGGAAGGAGTGGCGCTCCCATGCCCACCTGCGCCGTCCGTGAGAGGCACGGAGCTGTTTCTGAGATGAAGGATCGGGGTGCACGAGACTGTGGCACCCATGAGGACCACTGAAATTGTGGGGTTCCAAACAGACTGGAGGCAACGCCATCTCCCCACAGGTGAGCGAGGACCAGATTGGGCCCTGGATTCCCCTGCCCCCGCCCCTGCCTGCCCCCCCCCCCCCATGTAAAGATGCTCCCGGAGCCCCGACTGCTGGCAGCCTTCACTTCCCTGCTCCTCACAGGAGCACAATCCATTTGTGGATTCGACAGAAACACTAACGAGACCTCATCTTCATTTATCCGCAGTAATTGTCATCTGCTTTGGGAAGTCCCGTGGCTGTGGGGAGTGATGCGTTCGGATGATGGGTATTTCTGCGCAGGGCCCGGGGAAGCAGGGCTCGCTGCCCCCGGGGCTCACTTCCTTACTGCGCTTGTCTTTCCACGTCTGCACTGCTGCTCCCCCAGGCTCTGGGCCTCCAGGCAAGACCCAGCCACGCCCGTAGTCATTTCCGTGTGTAGGAGTCAGTGCACATGCATTTCACGCAACAGATGTTTACCGAGCGTCTAAGACTTTGTAAACGCGTTCAACAAATGTTTATTGTCATCTGCGATGTACCAACCAGTACACCTGCCTCTTCCTTGAATGTTCCAACAACGTCCGCACCACAGGGCCTTGGCACTCACCTCCCCAAGGCTGCAGGGCTCAACCTCAGGAGTCCACGAGGCCTCCCTGCACCTCCCCCCAGTTTGGAATAATAATGGTTAGTTACTGCACAGTAATTAATCCTAGGGAGGCACCATCCTCTCATGCTTCTCCTCCCTTATTGCTGGTCATTTGGGTTGGTTGATGGAGTATGTGTGTGTGTGTGTGTGTGTGTGTGTGTGTGTGTGTGGGTGTGTGTGTGATAACACTATTATGAGAACCCTGCTCATTTAGTTATTCTGTACCATCTCAAATTAGCTTCATAGGATTCCTAGACATGGAGTGACTTGGTTAAGACCTAAGCTTTCGATGTGTAGAACACATACGAACCACCTCATTAAGTGAAATGTCAGGATAAGCCCTATAACATTCGCTATAAGGTTAGGTTTATAAGAGAAAATATACGCTCTGCATGGAGACAAAACCAGGAATTGTTTTCAGAGGCCACGCAGCATAAGACATGGGCCCCTTTCCCACGGGTTGGGTGGTGGGTTCACAGGTGGTAAATATATTATTTTTAAAAGTCGACTGGCCTGGATCATCTTATGTCCTCTATGGCTTAAGGGTGCTGCCAGGCTCTGTCATTCCACGGGTCCTTTGGTTCATGGCTGTGCTGTCGTAATGTTGGGGACGGTGGGCAGGAAAGGCTGGTGCCTGGCAGGCCGGGAGAAGGAATGTGTCCGTGTGAAAGACACACTCAAATTTCTTCAATTTGCAGCTAGAAGAAAAAATTATGTAGCGGGTTGTTTGCCTTTTCTTGGAGTGAATCCTCCTAACTAGGGAGTTGCTTTGCGGAGCGACTTTCTAACTGCAAGTTCTTGGTTCTGTTCTGCGTTCTGTGCTCACATAACCCCTGGGTTGGAACGGTTATCATTCTTTAAGACAACAGTCTTTTAGCTCTTCCCTTTGTGAGAGTGTTGACAAGTACCTTTTGTAATTTTGCTACTAACAAAATGTTTCAGTAAATAACAAATGTTTAGGGGGGGAAAGCGGCAGGGGGTCGGGGTGAGGGTGTGGGGTGGGGTGTGGGAGGGGAGATTCTTACATTAAGTGGGACTCGGCAGGCACTGTTTTGGGAGGAGAAGAGGATAAAATGGAGGGACTGGCACCCCTGGACATTGGGTGGCGGGAGGAAAAAGGGAGATGGCAAAATTTGGAACCTTGAGAGGAAAAATAGATCCCAAGCATCCACGGCCACGCGGCCCTCCCCCCGTCACCCCCGAAACTTGCGCACCGGACACAATCACAGAGTCGCCCTGACAATGTAAGTCGTATAACATCCCATATCCACCGCAATAGGAACAGACACGGGCGGTCTCTCCCTGTGTAAAGCAAATGCCTTTGTGTTACGCAGAGAATGTTTCTTCTCTTTCTGTGTGCCATTTTTTATTCTGATTCCGGTGGCCATTGTTACCCCCGCTGCTGGAAACACTGGGGCGACGTCTAGACAGAGCTGGGAGGAAAACGCGTCCAACCTCCATGTTTACGCCCACTTACATTATTGTTTAAAAATAAAGGCGCAAAAACTGGGAGCCACACAGACGCCCACGGAGAGGGGTTGGATAAGCACGCTCTGGCTTATTCCCGCCTGGAAGGGCCGCGTGGACACACCTGCAATGAATCCCTGATCCCACCGGGATCGGCCGGGCCGGGTCAGCAGGGAGCTGGGTACAGAGGCCGGACACAGAGAGCAGGCGTGATCCCATGTGCGTGCAGTTCTAGAACAGGGGACACAGGTAGCGATGGGAAGAGGACAGGGGGTCGCTTGGGTGGGGACCCATGCAAAGGGCATGAGAGAGTTCTGGGGGTAGAAATGCTACCTTTCTTGGGGGTGTTCATGTGGATGAGTGCTTTGGTCAGAATTCACCCAACTCTTTACTTACTATAGGTGCGTGTTGTTACACGTAAATTATACATCAAATCTGATTTCTTTTTTAAAAATGTATTTTTATTGATTTCAGAGAGGAAATTAGAGGGAGAGAGATAGAAACATCAATGATGAGAGAGAATCATGGATCAGCTGTCTCCTGCACACGCCTGACTGGGGATTGAGCCCGCAACCTGGGCCTGTGCCTTTGACCAGAATTGAACCTGGGGCCCTTCGGTCTGGAGGCCTGTGCTCTATCCACTGAGCCAAACCAGCCAGGGCTCAGACTGGTTTTCTTAAGGTAAGGTAGAGATGTTTCTGGAAAACCAAAGCCAGGGGAGTGTATTGCCCTGCATGAGAAGGTCCCACTAAAGTGAAGGGAGTCTGCAGACAGATGCAGGGCGGTGTCTCGGGTGGGAGCTTGGACGTGGGGAGGAGTGAGGAGCCTCAATCTAGGACATTGGACCCTCCGCCCACCACTGGGGTGAGCCTTCAGAGCCGCCTCCTCCATCAGAGCAGACCATGGGGGCGATGGCTGGGAGGGGGGCACGGCCCCTGGGGCAGTCGTGCCCAGCTGGGCACCACCTGTCCCGACGGCCACGCCCAGCCAGGTTCTCGTCCTGACAGAGTGAGGCTGGCGCTCCTGCAGCACCTCGCAAGTTGACCCCTTTTACCTCGCTATGGACCATTTTCGCTGTCATTTTAGGACAATGACGATAAGCGGAGGGAGTAAGTAGCAGGAAACATCCATCTTGCTGTGGAGGCGCAGGTTCACCGGCAGCCAATCCGGACGCGGGAAAGGCTCAAGGACCGTCGCCGTGGCACATCCTCCTGAAACATCGGCTGGACAACTGAATTTTAAAAACCGGGGGATGAATAAAAACAGAGCTCTCAGGACGGGAGGGCTGCGCGCCCGGCTGCGCCGAGGCCGGCCCACCCCTCACAGCGCGGGTGATACACACTTGTGAGAACTGCAGCGATACAACAGCACGTTTTATGAGTCAACAACAGCAGTCGCAATAATACTGCCAGCGCTCACAGAGCGGGAGCCGCGGAGACATGAGTGGGGCGCGGCCTCCCCTTCCGAAGGTGACTCGGGCGTTACCGAGCGAATGGAGCCGCTCTCTCTGCGGAGGACACACACCGCAGTGTTTCCCAGAATGTCTGTCTTTCTTTAAATCTCAGGAATCCTGCATGAAGCAACGAGGAGACGTTCACCTAAACAGAAGCCGTTTCCTCGGTTTTACTTCTTTCATATTTTATTCCATGCAGGTCAAATAGAAATTAATACAACGTATTAAAAAGCAACGACGATTGCAGTAACATTTTATTTAATACTCATTGTTATTCTAGCTGCATGCAGGTAGAAAATCTGCCTTGATGAAAATATATTAATAAATGTTATTAAGAGGTTTTAAACTTGGGATTTTTTTTTTTTTTTTTTTTTTGCCCTTTGAAGAGTACTCTTCCGCATTGGTAGAGCAATTGTAATAATAATAATAATAACAACAACAACAACAGCTGCTGATGCTTGCTTGCCACTCTTTCTGTTCCCGGCTGTTCTTGGTGCTGGTCACCTGCATCGCCCTCAGCCCTCAGAACAACCCTGGAAGCAGATCCCAGCTACGGATTTGATCTGCGGGAAGAGAACCTTGACGTCACCTTCCCAAGATCACGTTCAGAGTCAGCTCCTGCCCTCTGGGCTCCCCCGCTCCTGCCAGGTGTCACTTCTGTCTTGTAGGTTCATGTGGCTGCAGTGGTGACTCTGTGAGTTTTGGGGGGGACCATCTCATGTTATAGATTTTGCCCACACAATGGGGGTGCTGTCTGGGGAGAGCCCCACATACCAAAGTCAAATGAATGGACATCCCCTCATCCACAGGCACCACGGACAGGACTCAGTCAACGGGGCGCTAAGATACTCACAGAGGAGCCCGTGTCTGGGGCAGAGGGGGCGGGGCCGGGGGGAGGCTTAGTGGTCCTGGGAACACGTGGATTGTTGCTGCGCCACGGCTACTGTTGCATCTGTGAGAACATCCATCAAAGGAGGAGAATGAACCCAGCGCTTCTTCCCGCCTGAACACCACGGAGCCGGTTTGAACCTGTCCCGCTGCCTGGCCCCACCGTGTCCGTTTGCTTTGTGAAGCCAGAGAGAAGGGCCGCTGGACGTGCACCAGTCGCCTCCGCAAGCAGCATGCCCTCCGGCCCTTCCTTCCGTAGAGGGAGAGCCTGGCAGTGCTCCGCGGGCGCGCACAGCCTCCCACCGCCCTCCGCAGAGCTCGCCCATGGACAGGACCGGTCCTCCCAAGTGCCATTCCTCCCCTCGTCCTGTGTATGGACATGGCATCCAAGCAAATCCTAAAAGCAGCGCAGCTTGGCGATCGGAAGTGGTGGGTTCCAATCCAAACTCGGCCACCCGGGAGCCGTGCGATTGGGTGGGTCATCTCACACCCCTGGACCTCACTGTCTGTGGGTTTAGAACGGGGCCCAGCCCTCTGCCGCCCACAGGGTTAGGGATGAGAAGGGGACGGGGGAAGGCTCCTGGGGAGGGCACAGGAGAGGCAACTTCTTTTTAAAAAAATATTCCTATTGATATTACAGAGAGGAAGGGAGAAAGATAGAGAATTAGAAACATCAATGATGAGAGAGAAACATCGATCAGCTACCTCCTGCACGCCCCCTACTGGGGATCGACCAAACCGGCAAGGGCAGCAGAAGTCAACGTTTAATCTTTCATCCCCTTCTGCCCATAGAGTAACAATCACTGTGCAAGGTGTATAGCTGCCCTATTTTTTGTTGTTTTAATTTTTAAACGGACAGTAGGGATTGTAAAGAATCAGGACTGCCATTTATGGAGCAAGATTCAGACAAGACTCAGGCCCACCTCCCTCCCTCCCTCCCTCCCTAGGGGGGTGACGGGGTAGCCAGGTGACCTTCACACCCTCTGTTCTCACCCATAAAACACACGGGCCGTGGGAGCACCCACGGCTGGAGCAGTTGGACATCGAATTGAATAATTCATGCTAAAACAAAACACATGCGGAGTGTCCACTAAACAGTTATTATGGCTCCTGCCCTCCCCCGGGCCTGAGGGCCGTGTTACAGGAAGACAGGCCCACGTTTCCCGGGAGGCGGGCAGCGAGGAGACGCCGAGTCCTCGGCTCAGCGGGTGGGAGGGTTGTTCTAAATGGTGCTGCCCTGACGGACGCCTGAGTGCTCTCTCCAGACAGGTCGTCAAATCGCTCAGTTGGGTCTCAGAACCCAAGTGTGGTAATAAGCACGTGTCGGCCCCAGCAGCCCTGCAGGCGCCACGCTCCGGAGATGAGTGATCAACCCGCTACTTTAAAATTAGCCGGCGGACGGCCTCTCGGTGCCGCTGTGTGCAGGGAATGCCGGCACTCACAGGTCCCGGGAGTGACGGTGAGGGTCCCCTTCGCCCACGTAAATGCAGGGGTTGGGGGCTCCCACAGCCCTGGGAACTCTGAGGAGAAACAGCAGGTGCCAGTGAGTCAGGCGGGGGAGGGGTGCAGGCTGCCGGTGGTGTGACCCCCATGTGGGTGCACCTTGCACGTGGGGGCTCCTCACCCCGGAGGCGCAGGGACAGGCTGATGCAGGGAGACGGGGAGCAGGAGGGCAGATTTGTGCAAGTTACTCCGGCGGCGGCGCGACTACCCCGTGGACGTGATCATGAACTTGTATCTGATGACGGCCCTGGTAACACAGCATTAGCCCTGCCATCCGGATGCTGCGTCCGGCTAACGGGAGCCCCCAGAGCAACCGGAGCCTGGGAAAAAGGCAGAGCAACAGGATGTGTCTCCCTCGGCCCAGGCCCTCTGTCCTGACCCAGGTTTTCGGTTTTCACGGCCCAGAGTGAGGATTTAGAAAAGAGCTTTGGAGCTTGCTGTTTCCTTGGTCTGCGGGCAGGGAGACGGACCTTCTGGGATATCGGGGTGCTGATTCCAGATCGCCTTTCTGGCTTCCTCTCTTGCCACCAGGACAGCCACACGGCCCTCCCGACTGCCCCAGGGGCGGACCGTCTATCCTCAAACCCACACGCACAGACGCGCCCGCCCACGGGCTCTGCCGAGCTCAGGCGCCCTCGGGAGAGGCTGGAAAGTGTGGCTCATCCAGCAACACTCGGCTCACCTGGCTCTTCTTCCAGGAAGCTTCTGGAAGGCTTCTACCCAGAGGATGTGGTCACCTGGCCTTGACCGTGCTCTTCGGGGACAGGCCTTGCCTCCCCATCCTCCCTCCCCGCGCCCGTGGCTGAGCTGGGCCCACAGTAGCCGTCCCGTGACTTTCTCCAGATGAACACGGACAGACACCCGAGCGAATGGAGACCGGGATGCCATAGCGGACCCTGCTTTCCACCTCATCGCGCATCTTCCCGACCCGCGGAAAGGACCTCAGGAACCGGCATTGACAAAACACTCGCTCCAACAGCCCTCGTGGGGAAGATCCGGCCTCTGAGTTTACACGGAAATGCAATGAAATTAGAGTAAGTACCCACTCAGGATTCAGTCTTCGGCCAAGAATAGAAACCAGGATGTAAACGAAGACGTATTCCTATTTCTTAGGCAAAGAAGCTCTTGTCCCTCAAGGGGTGCGTGTGCCCTGGGAGGGGCCAGGCCGCGCCAGGCAGAGCTCGCCAGAGAACCTCGAATGGGCGCTGACACGCGGAGATGAAGGGCGGAGTGAGAGCTGCTGTCGCTGCCACCAACCGTGTGGGCCCAGCACCCACTGGCCCTGCTGGAGGCCTAGCCAGCCGCCATGCAGTCCACCTCGGCTCCTTCAGATGCCACGCACACGGCCGCATGCTTCCCGTAGGGCCAGGGGACACACTGCTGCACTGAGAATAGGCATAACGATCGTCGTCCGTCCCAGATTTATGCCCTTGGTCTTGTTCCTGAGCTCAGCTCAGTTTCAAGCGCGCTGGTAGCCAACGGAGCACACGCCGTCATTTCCCCTGCGGCTCCCGGGTGGCTTCGGTGGTCAGCAAGCAGACGTTCTCTGCCCTTTCCAAAAGCAAAGGGAAGTCAGCTCTGATGCGAGATTTATTCAGGATCCCACGCTCACCGTTTAAGGAGGCGGAAGGATTTCCATGAGGCCAGAGGCTGTTGATCCTTTGGGAAGAGCCTTTAAGCTCCTCTGCGGACCGAAGGCTGGTCACACTCTCGGGAGACGTGGTGCCTTTGAGGGGGTGTCCTTTGGAACAAGAACCCACGAGGTCTGTGCCTCTCCAGGGGCTCAGGGGTCCTGCAAACTGCAGGAGAGAGGAGAGTTGGATGAGTTTGCGAGAGATGGATTTTAGAAACTCCCACGTCGTGTGGAGGAAATGATCCCTTCGCCTCCTTCGGTGGGAGGGAGAGAGAGGCGTTCTCTAGGTATGTGTTTAGCCTCCAGTCACGACCGGATGATCTGTGCCGTATAAGCACAGCCGGAAATTTAACGCTGCGCACGCATCTCTTTGGAAATGCTATTTCTGCTTCTTGGAGCTCGACATGGGGCCCGGCGACATTAGCCGCGCATTCGATCTCTTCTTCACTCCAAGGCTGCGCTGGAACCATCGTCGCTCTGCCCGGGAGAGAAATAGCCCAATATATCTGGCCCAGGAGCCCAGGGGACGGGAGCCCTGCTAGACACTGGGCTCATCAATGGGAGTTTTATGTCCTTGGAAAATAGACCGGCGAGGCTCAACGCGCTCCGATTTCCCTCGACAAACACACATCTACGGCAGATAAGCCTCTCCGCCCAGAGAGATGACATTTTGCCCAGATCTAAATAGTCTGTGTTTATAAATCTCTTCTATCCGTTTCACGCGGCCATATGGTGCGCCTGCCAGGCCCAAAGGCCCAGGAAGAGCCCCAGTGAAAGGAAGATAGAGGTGTCCACCGAGACGCCACGTGTCAGTAAGACTATGGGGAGCCTGCATGGAAGATGGACCTTCCATAGAACCACCAACCCCATTAACAGCCAACTTACATTAGACAGCGAGGCAATTTCTTCTCTTAAGTGAACAAATCCAGAGGGGCCCTGGACTGCCTTCCTGATCTCAGAGAGGAAGGGAGAGGGAGAGAGAGAGAGAGCCATCCATGATGAGGGAATCATTGATCGGCTGCCTCCTGCACGGCCCACACTGAGGATCCAGCCTGCAACCCGGCCTGTGCCCTGACCGGGAATCGAACCATGACATTCTGGTTCATAGGCCGACGGTCAACCACTGAGCCACGCCGGCTGGGTCTGGACTGCGTTCTGATTTGCTGTCCGGATTCACCAATTCCAAGGGCCAGCGTTCCCACAGACTATTCATTAATTACACACGTCGTTTGCACCTGAAAGTAAAAGACAGCTGATTCTTTACGTTCACCAGAGCCCAGCCTCCCTCCCACCCTCCCCCCGCCACCTCCTCCCCACCCCCAGCGCATTGCCTGTGCGGGCGATGAGGGCAGAGAGGCTGGTAGGTAATGGCAGTTAGTTATTCTTTTTTATCGCTTTGTTAATGAGCACACTTTCTTGGTAATGATGTCTTTATGTTTTCCTCGACTGCATTGCAATGGGCTCTGAGACATGAGGAGCTCTGAAGCTGAAGAATTGCAGGTCCTACCTAAAGCAGCTTCTGTCTTGGGCAGAGTGGAGGTTTATATAACGCTCTTGGCCACAAGCAAAACTTTTGTTCTAAGGGACTTGACGATTCTTTCTCTCTTCCCCGTGAAAGGGGAAGGAATCTTGGGGGGGTCTCAATTCACCCTCCACTGAGGTGGCCGCTCTCACAATCATTCAGGAAACCTTAGCGTGGCATCATCCTCCAGTGGACCCGGTGCCCACGGCGTGTGTCCCCTGGGGGTCCACGGGAGCACATTCTCAGGGTGACAGGGAACCACGGTCTGACCAAGCAGCATCGGGCCAACAGCACGTGGTCCAGGGAGGGCTTGAGGCTTTGCGTCACGGCTAATTCCGCCTTTTCTTTCGGTCTGGGCCTCCGCTCAGATAACCCCACCCACACCCGGATCCCACGGAGAACACAGCTTAACTCTCATTGGCAACAAGCGTTCTTCTGTGGACAGTCCCGCCCGTTCCCAGGACGCTGCTCTCCTCCACAAACCACCCACCAACCAACCACACCTGCTGAGCTGCCCACAGGCTCCGGGCACGATATTCCCGGGACCGCGCACAAGGAAGTCAGCCGAGTCTCAACCCGCTCCATTGCTCGGCCTCCGTGGCGGTGGGAAGGCTATGCCCCCATCACCTGCACGGTCCCCGCCCCCTGGTGCCACCGTGAGGGCACAGTGACGTCCCACGGGCCCACCGGCCGTCTGCATGGAATGAGAAGCAGGCCCCGCTCGCATTCTTGGGAGCAGGTGGCCGGGCTCAGCGGCAACTGCAGCCCAGGTTCAGGGCGCAGCCAGAGAGCGAGCCGGTGCGCACACCTGGAAACGCGCGTGCTGCCCGGCACAGCCTGGCCCCCCAGCGTCCTGCGTGTCCGTGCCGCGGCGCTGCAGACACAGTGATCCTGTCCTAGTGTGTCCCAGCCGAGGGGCAGCGGCCGCGGTGGCACAGATTCTGTTGTTTGAAAATAGTGACGGCGAACCTTCTGAGCTTGGCGTGTCAGCATTTTGAAAAACCCTACCTTAACTCTGGTGCCGTGTCACCTATAGAAATTGTTTGATATTTGCAACCATAGTAAAACAAAGATTTATATTTTTGATATTTATTTTATATATTTAAATGCCATTTAACAAAGAAAAATCAACCAAAAAAATGAGTTCGTGTGTCACCTCTGACACGCGTGTCATAGGTTCGCCATCACTGTTTTGAAAGCTGTGTTTGATCACTGCTCAGCACTTCACCCGCGCCACTGTGCGGCCCTCATCAGTGTGGTGTTTTTTCCTCCCAGGCCGCTCCCTTCCAAGTGACGCCGAGAAAGTCACCATGAGTTTGACATTAATATCTATTTCTTCTTCGCCGCGTAGCAAAAATGATCTAATTTTTATTGTAAAATTCAGTGGGAGGCATAAATGAGCTTCAGATTTCATTCCCGCAACTCGGGGAGGATCATCTGCGACAGCTTCTCCGCACAAAGTGGTGTTTCCCGCGGTCTCCTGTAAGCGGCTAAGTCAGCAGCTTCCCAGCCCCAGCCGCCGGCAGCAGCCAGGGTTCAGACACTGAGCGGAGCCATGGGGAGGGCCCAGAGTTGCAGCCCGAAGGCGCAGGTGGCGTCCGCCCTGCCCCGCTGAGCAGATTTGCAGACGCATCAGCTCAGGAGGCACGGGCTTCTTCAGGTCACCGCCACGGTAATGACCCGGAGGCCCGCGCCGAGTGCAATAACCGCTCTCTCATCTACTGCCCTATGAAGCCATTTCCAGACTTGTCAGCCCAGGGAAATAGCATTGCAACATGTAATTTTGTTTGAATGAACTGCATATTGAAAAGAAGCACCGAGAAGAATATAAGAGGAGTCAGGTGCCCTGGCCCGACCGTGGATCTCAAAGACACAGGGGGCGGGGGCTGGAGGGACTTTGACCTTGGAGCAGGGAGCTGGACAATAGCCCGGCCGTCAGCAGATGCACAGGCCCAGGGCCCAGAATTCAGGCCCAACTTCCCCTTATCTGTGGCCAAACTTAGGGGCGGGGTGTTCTCCCCCAGTCCCCCACCATCAGAGCAGCTCACCCTGGGCCCCTCCACCACCCTCAGGCAATGGTCTCAGGGAGGAAGGCCCAGGTGAGCTGGCCCTGGCCTTGCCCCTACCCAGGTAACCAGCTCATTTATCTCTGTCCCCCCAGGGGGTGGGGGGCGGGGGGCGGGGAATCCCTGACCTCATGGTTTCCAGTGCACAGTTTCTACCAACAGGAAGCGCCCATGCAATGTGCGGAAGGAAGGAAGGAAGGAAGGAAGGAAGGAAGGAAGGAAGGAAGGAAGGGAGGGAGGAAGGAAGGAAGGAAAGGAGGGAGGGAGGAATTCTGGCTCGGATTTCAGACCACAGCGGGACTCCTGGGATGGGGAGAGCTCCCGCTCCATTTTCTCATTGACCAGATGAGTGAGGACTTTAAAACAAACAACCAAACAAAACCTCCAACAATGCAAACATCAGCACAGGCTGGGCCAGCTCTGGGGGTTGGAAGATAATCGACTCATCTGGCCTTAAAAGTTTGGTTTCCATTCACACCCACTCACACTCACTAAGAGAGCCAGTTCTAAGAAACGGAAAGACACGAGGCCATGTCGCCCTTCAGCCGGCCCCACGCAGGGGATCCGAGTGGGAATGTGTGGCCTAGAACTGAACCAAGGAGCCTCACACACTCGCAAGATGGGTGATGTCTTACAGATGACGAGCTTGAGACGGGTTCAACAGGGTCCCCGGCTCATCCCGCTTGTGAGTGGAGAGTGGGTGGGGGGAAGGAGGGGGTGCAGGAGAGAGGGGAGACAGGCTCTCTCCATCAGGCCACACTGCCCTCATCATGCCCCTGCCCGTGCCTGTGCCAAGCTCTTCAAACACACGACTTGGATTTGACTCCTGATTCTGCCTTAAACGTCACTGGAAAAGCTGCCCAACCTCTTAGAGCCTCACTTTCCACATCTGTGAAATGGGAAGATATTAGCCACCCTTAGAGTTCTGACCACATGAGAAGAGACAGCAGGTGAGGGGTCCCTAGGGCACCTAATACGGGGGTGGGGGGCCCTCTCCCCACCTGCCAGATTTCCAGGCTGTCAGTGACCCGTCCCTTCTGGAATTAGCACTCACATTTCTCTTTCTCCTGTTTGTGGCCCACATTTGGCATGTCACGAGGGTCGCGATCATGCATTGCGTGCGTGTGCCCGCCCTGCACGCTGCTGCCACACAGGCTGCACCCGTGCGTGGGCGCCTGGTTTGGCCCCAGCCCCAGGCGTGCTGTGAATGTCTACTGACTCAGATAATCAGGGAGGGACCGAGGACTGCGTAGACGACGCACGCAGCCGATTGAAACGCGCCCTCCGTCCCCACCCTGGGGGGCTGACGTCAGCCAGATGCCAGCTGGTCTGAAAAAACGGAGCCACAGAAACGCCAGCCTCTGCCCAGTGCCCGTGGGCAGTGGGCTCTGGGCTTGGACACGCCAGGTACTCCTTCCCAGACACTTCCCTCCAGACACTCCGCTTCTGTTGATCAACATTGGCTGTTTCCTGCATTTGAAATAATTTAATAAACACCGATAGCCGTCAGGGGCCAGTCAGGGCGGCGGTCCCAGCTGTCATCTTCACCGGCAGAGATGAATGGAAAGAGATGCTAACGAGAGATTGACGTGACCCTCGGAGCAGAGGCTGCGAAGCTGCTCTCACCGGGTGTGGACCAGCGGGGAAGTGGGGACGATGGAAACTTGGAGGCTTGGAGGAGAGGCCTGTGGAGCAGAGACGCACGTCTGCTCAGCTCGGGGGAGGGGGCCCGAGCTCAGAGGAGGGTTCCCAGGGCTGGGGTCCGTTGGAGCTCTGATAGGAGCCAGCTGGCGTGGGGACACCTGGAGGACACAGGGAGGCTGTCTCACATGCTGGGAATGTGGCGGGACCAGCTGCTCTGCTGGGAGGCCACCAAGGGAAACGGTCCGGCAGTCCCCACCCCGGCCCCGTGGAGGACCCGGCTATGCAGACGTGGGGCTGCACGGGGCCCTCGCCTGGGACCCCCGGTTGGTCTTACTGTATAAAACACATGGACTTCTGAATCAGGGGAATCAAGTCAGCATCTCGGGTGTCTCCCTTGCATTCAATTCAAAAGAAACTTTCCAGGATCCCTGTTACCTGCAGTGTGACAGGAGGACGGGGGCGTTAAAGCTGCTTCTGATATACAAATGGCCCTCCCGAACCCAGGAGCCGGAGACCAGAACTTGAGGTACATAATCCTCTTGGTTTCAAAAGCCCACCCATCAGCCCTAAAAGGGCAAGCGAGAAGCTCCAACGCCTGCTCTCGAGTCGTGGAGAGCCCGGGTGCACATGGCTCATCCATCAACCGGAAATGTGGGCACGACCTGCCTTCCTTTCAGCACCAGGCAGGACTCTTCATAGGCTGGGAGCTTCTCCAGGAAGTCTCTGCCTCTGTGTGTGTTTTAGTGAATGGGTGGATGAGTGGATAGATGAATGGACAGGATAGATGAATAGACAGGTGGAGAGGTGGATGGATGGATGGGTAGGTAGAGGGGTGGATGGATATGCAGGTGGGGGATGAATGGGCCGGTGGAGAGATGGATGGGTGGATGGGTCGTTAGAGGGATGGATGGATAGATGGATGGATGGATGGATGGATGGATGGATGGATGGATGGACAGGTAGAAGGGTAGATAGATATATAAATAGGGGATGCATGGATGGGTGGAGGGACAGATGGATGGATGGGCAGGTGGATGGATGGATGGATAGATAGGTAGAGGGGTAGATAGATATATAAATAGGGGATGCATGGATGGGTGAAGGGATGGATGTATGGGTGGAGGGATGGGTGGATGGGTGGAAAGATGGATGGACAGGTGGAGGGATGGGTGGAGGGGTGGATGGAGGGAGGGATGGATGGGTGGAGGGATGGGTGGAAGGGTGGAGAGATGGATAGATGGATGGGTGGAAGGATGGATGGACAGGTGGATGGATGGGTAGAGGGATGGATGGAGGGATGGAGGGATGGAGGGATGGAACGTGGAAGGCAGGGACAAACATGCCTAGGTTGGTGACACCCCAAGTTGGAGGATCGCCACACCTCACATGTTCCCACCTGTGGTTTGTTCTCTGAGATGACAAACCCTTGTGGTACGAGGCCAGGTGGTTCATGGTCGGCGTGTGGAATCTGGGAGGGAGTCTGGACGTGGTTGGAGGCACCTTCCACGCTTGCCCAGAGCACCTGCCCTCAGAACCCACAGACCTGCAGGTCCTGGTGAGGTGAGGACGATGCACCTGCTGACTAGGGGGACGAGGGCATGTCCTGCCGCGTGCCGTGGGGCCTCCTTCTGTGGAGAGAAGCCGGTGTGCGGGGCTCCTTTCCACAGCCAGCCTCCCAGGGGCAGCTCTGTCCCTGTCTCTGCCCAATGAGGGGACGTGGGAGGAGGGGACTCGGGCAATGGAAGCAGGTGCTGGGGGCTTGGATGGATTCTGAGATTTCATAATGAAAATATAAGCCAGACTTTAACATAAACATCCGTCTAAATAACAGACTAAAAATCAAGCCAAGGAAGATGTATCTTACTGTCCCTGAGCCATTATAACTGAAGTAACACCGCAGTGTGCTGATGGGAAATGATGCAGCGCCAGCGGGCGTGGGCAGCTCCATCGCTCAGTGTGTCTGCTTCCTGCCCCGATAATTCACCGGGGGCCACGTGAGCGCCCCCCGGACAGTGTGCCTGGGCTGGGACCTCGGGGAGCCTGGGCCTCCCACGGTCGCCCCTGAGAGCTCCCTCTGGAATCTCCTTACCAAGCCTGCAGACCTCAGGCTGGAGTGAACATGATAAAGGCCCAGCTGACATTGCTGCTTTTTCATACAGTTCCTCCTGCACCCTCAGGTGAGGGAAAGAGGTAAGCATCAGAACAGCTGGGTGATGGTGCTGCTAAAACCAGGAGAGGATGCACAGAGCAGGTGAGGAGGGGCAGGGCAGGGCAGATGGGGAGGGGCAGTGGGAAGAGGGAGGGGAGGGCAGGGCAGGTGGGGAGGGGCAGGGCAGTGGGGAGGGGCAGGGCAGTGGGGAGGGGCAGGGCAGGGGGGAGGGGCAGGGCAGGGGGGAGGGGCAGGGCAGGGCAGGGCAGGTGGGCCGGAGCCAGGAGCCTCAGGTTGTCCCAGGCTGCACACAGCAGGAAAGGCCACTTTCCCCACAGCCTGCAGGCTCCTGTCCTTGGCCAGGTCGGAGCCAGTTTTTCTCTAATGCAGCAAATGTTGTGCCAAGTGGGGTCCTGCTCAGCCTAATCCCGAGTGGGGTGTCCTGACCGCAGCCCCAGGCCCCCTGTGCCGGCATACACTGGATGGGGCAGGATGGGGGCGTGGTCTCCCCCCGCCCCTCTTGCTGGGCCCCACCCCTGCTGGTGCTCTGTCCCAGCACCCACCACCCTGTCCCACGACAGCTCTACACCCATGTCTGTGTCCTCAGCTCAGGTGTGACCCCGTGAAGCCAGGCCCCGCATTGCTCTGATGGCCTCCGTCCCAGGATTCTGTCTGCCAGAGGGAAACGGCACTGGATAAGCAGATGGGGGACACGTGAGGGAGTGAACACGTGTTCTCGCCTTCCCACGCGGGGGACAGCGGCATCCTTACCCCACACTGACCCTGCCCATTGTCCTGGCCGGGCCAGCATGCCCCTTCTTGTAACCTAGAGTGTGGGCAGGTGAGCACACGCATGCACGCACACACACACACGTGCACACACTTACATACACTCACACATGCACACTCACACGCACACACTTGCACACACACATGCACGCACATGCACACATACGCAGGCACACATGTGCACACATTCACACTTATGTGCACACGTGCACACTCACAGGCACACATGCACAGGCACACATACACACGTGCACACACATGCACAAACGCGCAGGGACACACACATGCATGAGCATGTACACATGCCTTTCTATCTTGGCTTTCTCAGTGACTGGCTAGCAGGACTTATCCGCGTGAAGACGCTGTCTGCTGGGCTGTGACAGATGCCTCAGGGTCCTGTGGCCCCAGACACGATGCATCTTGTCAATGTCTTCCAGGTTCAGGGGCTCAAGGAAATGGCTGCCATGAATACTGTCACCGAGAAAGGGGAGGGAGGGCGTCTCCCCACCTGGTCGGCCATCGGCTGGGAGGCAGAGCAGCAGGTTCAGATATCTCGGTGGCGGCAGCAGCGCCCTCGCAGCTTCTGCGGAAACTGGAGGCGCCGTCTCAGCGCAAAGGCACCTGCTCAAACGTCGTCTCTGCTCCTGCACATCCTTGCCCAGGAATGTCACTTCTCGGATCTGCCACAGATTCAGTAAAGGCGTGTTTTTCAGCATTTCAGGGTGTTTTTAAGCTGTTCTCTACTGAAAGGCTGTGCTTACAGAAAAGGTTCTTAAACGGGGCAGGTACCTGGCAGTATTCGAACCAAGGTAACATTTGCATGCCCTGGTTTCTGCAGAAACGGCATCGGCTAATGAAACGCTGTATCTCCCCGATCCCAGAGACAGGACAGCGAAGCACTCAGCTCTCTGCCTGTCCCAGCCCATGGCCACCAGCCAGCCCTGGCGCCTCCTGGAAAAACAGAGAAGCAGGCCGGGCAGGAGTCCCTTCTTGGCCCAGAGGAGCTGACGGCCGCGTCTCTTCCTGTCCTGATTGATGTCGGGCCGGGAGTCTGGGTTTTAGATCTCAGGCTTCCTGCAGACCCTGGAAGAGAATGTTGGCTGGTGGGGAGGGGCAGGGCAGGGCAGGGCTGGTGGGAAGGGGAGGAGGAAGGGGTGAGAGGTGCAGGAGACAGACCACCCCCCTCTCACCCCCACACACACACCCCTGGCTCCTGGGTAGGGGCAATTGTTTGCACCGCGCTGAAAAGGAAATATCTTTGTTTTCTGCTCACAGGCCCAGATGATGGGGAAGGCATGGCACCTCCCTCAAATCAGGCGGATGGAGGAGGGTCAAGGAGACACATTAGCAAGGAAGAACCCGCCCAGCATCTCCAAAGGGCAGAAGAATCACCTGGGGGAACCTCTGGCATTTGGTCAGGGTCTGATCTGCAGAGACATTAACAGCTGCAGAAGGAGGACCATACGATGGAATTGCAGGTCAGAAAACTGACGGGACCGGATGCTGCGGGGACCAGGCCCTGCGTGCCTTCTGCTCTGTGTGCCCTGGCCTCCCCCTCAGCTCCAGGTATGGTCTCTGCTCCTCCTTCGGTGTCATTTCCGGGGCTCCCAAGGGACCACTGCCCTCGGGCCTGTGTCTCCCTCTGCAGCTACCGTGGCTGGGCCCAGGCCTCAGACCCTCGGGGACAGCAGCACCCTTACCCCACGCTGACCCTGACCATTGTCCTGTCCGGCAAGGACACGTGGAGGGAGGGAAGGGCCACAGCCTCTGAGCCCCAGTTCCCAGCCCCACAAGCTGATCCTTTTTCTGTTCCTCATTACGGCCAAACCTGGCTTGGCAACAAAACCCGATCTGAGCTGATGCAGAGCGTTTATAATCTGCATTCGTTCCTCTCCAGTGAATATTCATGCATTTCTCTGCAGAGCCCTGAAAGCAATGACGCCGGGTCGCTGCCCAGATTCTGGCGGGGGTGTGGCCTAACAGCACGTCTGCTTTCTGGGGCGCTGGCCTCGGACTCGCATCCTGGCTCATCCCCCTCGGGAGGCGAGCCCTCCACAAACCTGGCGGCCGCCTCGTTCCCTTTGCTGTGTACCACGCGCAGAAGCAACGCGAAAAGCTGCCCAGTGCTTTTTGGTAACAGAATATTTTGTAAAAAGTAAACCATGGATGAAGGTTATACGACGTACAATGTGGCAGAACTTAACATATGACCGTACTTTAGGGAGAAGAAAAAGATCCTCGCAAGAGGGAGTTGTTGCTGATGGATTTTGAAAACCACCGCGAGCCTGTTTGGCTCCTGGGCTCCAGTGCGTGCGCCCTCATCCCGCCTGGGAAGGCGCAGGGGGGTGGGGGAGGCGGGGGCTGGTGACAGGGTGAACCGCGGGGAGTGAACTGAGGCCTGGGAGGAGGCAGCAGACCAGGCAGCAGGGGAGCAGCGGGGAGGGAGCCGGGCACTGTGTTTCCAGCAGCTCAGTAGCAGGAACCGATTTGCCGGCAAAAGCGCAGGATCGGATTGTGCAGAAGAACCCCCTGCAGCTCCCACCAGGACCCGACGCCCAGCCTTCTTCTCGGGCCACACGAGCCAGCGTTTCCAGAGATGCTCACAAGGAGGCCTGAGCGCACAGCTTTCCCTGTGACACAGGTTTGTCATCGTGCTCCTCATTTTCCCTACTTATGAAAAAAGGAAAACCCGCAGCCCTGACGCACGCAGGCCCGGGAGAGGGTTCGGGGGCGAGCGCCTTGTGGGGTGTGTGAGGGGGCCGGGTGCTGTGGGCGGGCGGGAGGTGGAGGCCGGAGCCTCGGGTTAGGATGCCGATGGAGAAGCTCATCGTGTGTGCGATAGAAAGATGCGTTTTGCCAGAAAGCCTGGCTCAGCGCCCAGACAGGCCAGCACTTGGCCCTGCACCCCTGGCTCCGTGGGGCCTGATCCTGAGGGCTGGGAGCACGCCAATGCCTGACGCCCGAGGCCCAAGGCCCGAGGCCGGGGCACCTGCGGACTTTCATCAGTTTCAGGATCGCCTGGCATGGAGCACGCGCCACTCAGCCATTGGATTCTGTGGGCTTGCCCAGCACGGTGGAGAGTGAAAGCCTGCTCTCTCTCCACAACCACAGTGCGGGGATCATTTCATGAAAATCGTGTTGGAAATGTGTTAATTGAACAAGGCCACCCAGACACCCTCTGAGCAGTGACTCTGTGCACAGAGACCCTCCCCCCGCCCTCCACTCAGGGTCTTGCTCTGTCACGGTGAGCACCCCATCCTGCAGCCCTCTTATTTTTTCATTTTTGTGTGTGATGACAATTGCCGATGGTATGACTCCTGTTACAAACATGAAGGAGTATTCCATTAATGGTAATTGCTTATCAGAGAAAATCAAATCTTATCGCCGTGAGAAACCTTGCTGTGGTTTGCATGCAAATCGGAGGCTCCGGATTAAGACAGTTTTTCTTTTGCCTTTTCTGTCACACTCAGGAGCATGGTGACAGTCTCATTGTCTCCGCCAGGGGCCGGCCCTCCCCAGGCTGCAGTGACCGTGGACCTGCTCAGGACACAGGCCCGAGGTCCAGCAGGGTCACAGCCGGGACAGGAGAGCCTCAGGCGGCCCCTGGCCCATCGGTGGGATGGAAGGCCAGACGGAAGTCTAAAGGAGGGGTGTGGGCGCGGGGGGCATGAGCAGGGGTGCTGAGGCCTGGCTGCAGCAGCGCTGGGGGTCACGGGTCAGTGAAGGTCAGCCCGCCTGCCCTTCAGGCTGAGAAGGACCCAGACAAGTCTCAGCTCTCAGCCGGACTCCGGTGGGGCCACTGCTGCAGCGTGACGGTGTGACAGTGTGTCCGAGGCAAATGTGCGAAGGGCTGTTGAGCTCCTGGGTTGCTTGACCCAGAGAGACATCCTGGCCCAGCAAGGCCTGCACCACCTTTCCTTCTGCTCAATGGGCAGCTCTAGGGGAAGGACCGTGCACCCACCATTCGGCACCGATGCTGGACGGGGCCCCATGAGCGGGTCGGCGAGAGCAGGGAGCCGCCATGGGCAGGGCAGGCCCAGGAGCGGGACGACCCTGAGCTGCGGGTCATGTGTGGCCAGGCCCACGCTCCTGGAGAGACCCCCGCCCAGGGGTTCCCACGCTGAATACCTTGAACCAGGCACCTCAGGAGCTGGCCTCAGCCTCCCCGGATGCGACCTGTGAATTATACCTGCAACGACTCTCAGAGACTCGCAAAAAGGAAGTAAATCCATCACAAACTTTCTCCGTCCTCCTCCAGCCAGGCAACCGGAGGACACAGCGGCCTGATTTATGGTCCCGATCGCACACGGACCTGAACGCCCTCCGTGTCGCCAGGACTTTTTGATCAATGACAATGTACCTGCAGCGCTACGGAAATACTGCATCTTTCAACCTTCGAGACATTTCATCAAAACGTCAGGATCCGCCTCATTTTTCTCGCCGGGCGCAGCTGCGTCCCGCCCTCCTGGTTTTTGCCACCTTCCGGCCGCAGCTCCTTGGCTCCGGCTCCGGGAGCCGCATGTTGAACGAGGGCCTTTCTTGCTCGTCTCCCAGCCGAGCCAGCCTCCCCCGGCCGGGTGCCTTTATCGGGGTGCCACGCCTGAAAGGACCGTGGACAGTGTACCCGTCTGCGTCCCTCACCTGACCCTTTGCTGCCTCTGGGCACTCCGGCCTCCACTCCATTCGCCCAGACTGGGCAGTCTCGAGGCGCTCACTGAGCAAATGCCTTGTGAACGATGGGAAAGTCAGCCACCCGGTGTGTGGGGCAAGGAGGTGGCCTTGAGCAGGACAGGGAGGGTGACCTGATACAGCAGGGAGCTTACCGAGGCAGCGCGGCTTCAACCTGATTCCCGACAGCCTCTGAGGGAGAGAGGAGGACTCCTGGCAGACTTGTCACAGTCAGATTAATCCCCGAGGCATCAAGAGTCGCCTGATCTGCCCGTGGCCGCACAGCGAACAGGACCTGGAGCCTAGGTCTCCGTCCTCCAAGCCCAGGCAGTGCTAGTCCCACGGAGAGACATGGGAAGGAAAGACCCTTGTCACCATCCCCAGGGACAGAACAGGACTCGTGCCCACAGGGCTCGGGGCCCCGGGGAGCAGGGCAGCAGCTCTGCCTGAGGGACCTCCCACCTGAGGCCGCAGGGACACAATGGAGGCCGGAAGGGGACACATGCACAGCCGATGATGGGCATGCACAGCGGATGATGGACATGCATAGCCGATGATGGACATGCACAGCGGATGATTGCTTTAAAACACAGGACCACAGGCTTTAACTACATGAGTCATGTTTTCTAAAGTTAATCTGTCACAGTTTTCTAGGCATGAAAAATGCTTCTGTGGTCACTACAGCTAAAGTTTGCATGTGGCACGTTAGTAATTCCCGGGCACCTTTATGGTGTTATTTTTATAAGTTTGCATTCCCTTACCCAGCGCTTTGAAGGGGAAAAGCAGCATAAAGATCTAAGTTGTGTGGTTTTTCTCTAGGAAAGATGCCTCGATGACAGCCACGCCCGCCGAACCTCTGCAGCCGTCTGCCAGGCGAGGGGCTCTGCCAGCCCTCGGTCCCCGGAGCCCTCGGCAGGAGGCTGTGGTGAGCCCTGCGTGGATGTGTGTGTCTATCGGCCTTAAACCAAGTGAAAAATGGGGAAAGTGGTAAAACGATAGTATGCTGCTGTTCTCGCCTGGGGCCACACTCCCATGACTAACACAGCCAGATGTGGAGGGACCCTGTGACCCTTTGCACCTTGGAGCTGTGGACGCTGGTGCGGGCTCAGGGCCACCAGGCCCTGGGCATTGCCTGGTGTAACCTGCACTCAGCTCCCTGCACTCAGCTCCCTGCACGCCGCACCGCCACGGGCTGCCTCGCACGCAGACACGGCGGGCGGCGAGGCACTCAGAAGGGGCTGTCCCGGCAGGTGCTCGCAGCCATGCTCCGTCCTCCTGGATAAATAGTAGACACGCTCTCCGGACTCGGAAAGAGACCGGGAGGCGCCCCCAGCACACGCTGCGTTTCGTCACCTCCCTGTTTAAAGCTTGCAATATTTTTGAGATGTTTGCCTTTATCAAACATATGGAAATAACATATGCACCAAACCTGGTCCTATGTGTTGAAAGCTGGAAAGTCACCTTTTCATGTCTCACTGAGTTGGCATGGAATCATAGAAACAGCACAGCAATTACAGCTAGTTGCCTGGTTACCCCAAAAGCGACGACCCACTTTAGTAAGAACACCATCTAGTATATAGTTCATGGTATGTTGCATTCTGTCAGTGTTTCTGGTCATAAGAGTTCTTAGAGCACCTGGGTGGTGTTGGGGGTGGGTGAGGGGGGAGAAGGGCACACATGGAGGAGCAGTGATAACTAGAAGTCAGGGGACGCGTGTCTAACCCCAGTTTCACCAGCAATCGGCCGAGCGATGGTCTCAGCTCTCCAGGCCTCAGCGCTCCAGTGAAGAAGACGGGTCTAGCTAGATTTTCTGTGACTTTTCCAGCTCTCGTGGTCTATGCTTCTTCAACCCCCACAGCTAGGAAGGACGCGAGTAAAAGCTGTTGATTGACGTAAATGAAAACCTAGGGTCCTGGTTCCCAGCTGTGAGCAGGCTGGTGGGAGGTGACATGCAGAGGGCGCCCAGGACTTCCGGGTCTGTCTGAAATCTTCAGACTCGGAGCTCATGGGGGGGGGGGGGGGGAGGCGGGGGGACAATCTGTAGCCCTGTGCCCAGGCCTTGCCTGGTGTCATGACTGAGGGTCCCAGGATGCTGTCACCTGGGAGTGCACCTTGGGGAAGCGCGGGTGTGGCTGGGCTCAGTCCCGCTCCTGGAGGTACAGAGGTGTGTGGGCATGGCCCTGGGGTGGCGGGGGGCGAAGGGGGGGCTTTTCTCTGGGCAGTCTTCACACCCAGGGACCCCCTCAAAACTGCTTGGGTAAAAGGTGACAGACCAACAAAATGAAATGTTTTTTTAAAAGAAAAGCTTGTTTGGGGGGAAATAGGTGGTTGTTGACTAATGAGCTGTCGGTTGCTTGAATCCAGAGCATTCTGCGGTGACACTGGCCTTGACCGTGACCCGGAACGGTCCTGCTTCTCTCCAAAGCCTGGTAACTTTGGGGGGTCAGGGGGCCGTCCCAGAATCCAGTTCCCACAGGACCTTGCCTCGAGCCCAGGCCCCTGAAACGTGTGTGCGGTGTGGGTGGTGACGATGAGGGCGCAAAATCAGTTCATGAACACGTACATGGCATCTTCCTAGGACGTCCTTCTTGGGGCCCAAGCCACCGAGTGGTGCTGTGGGGGGCATGATGGCCGCTCTGGGACAAGCCCACACGCGGGGCCAGGGCTCCTGCCTGCAGCCCCGCCACCCCTTGCCCCGCCTTCCTGGGCAGCGATGCCACCGGCCAGACGCCGCGGAGCCCACAGGCACGTTAAGGCGCTGCCGGTTATAACCTCCGAATAAAAACGAACCTGGATCCGAATTTACTGGCTGTCACAGTTTTATCATAGTTATAAACCCCATCATGGCTTGAAAGCGCCGTGACATTGCAGTTAACCACACCGCACACGCAGGCCAGGCGGGGCCCGCGGCCCGTGACGCTGCTCCGCTTAATGGTGTCGCCAGGACGCGGAGATCAAACAGCCCCTCTCCAGCGGGTCAGAACACAGCATTCAAAGGACTAAACTTTTGTTAATGAGGATCATTTTTTTTCGAACCCAAATCAAAATTAAAGGGTACTGAGAAGCCATCTGCCCGAGGCCTGGCTCTCTCTCCCGGCCCCATAGGGCACTTCCAAAACTCTGATGGCACAAACCTTTGTGATGGGTGCCCAGCATGGGCATTTAGAAACGGTTTCCCACGTGATCCTGTTGCAGGAATTGGCCACCAGCATGGGCCTCAGCCAGCGATTCTTGCACAAAAGTGCACAGTCCGGGTCAGTAAGTCTGGGTGGGGCCTGGACTCTGCATTTCTCACGCCCCCGGTGAGGCCACACGACCCACTGAGCAATGGCAGAGGCTCCCCTGAGCGAGGCAGGCCTCGTCACACTCCCTGCAGGGCCTCGTCACACTGGCAGCCACCCAGGACCTGCCTGAGCTGGAGCAGGTCCTGCTTCGAGTCCTCCGCCCCCAAGGCTGTGACATCCCTGCAGGACACGAGGTCACAGGATGAGGCTCAGCCACGCCATCGGGAGCAGTAGCTTCTCTTCCCTCCCTGGGCGACCCCGGGACCCTGTTCATAACTCAGTACACACCAGCTGCGAAAAGGACAGAGGGTGAAAAATACTTGGACAAATGATGGACACTCACGGGCCTGAATCGTGCCGGACACATGTCCCGCCTTGTCATACAACTTACAGGTCACAACTCGGCTCCCCCTGAGAGCTCCCTCCCGGACCAGCACACGAGCCCAGCATGGGTCGCCGGGGCAGACGCACAGCCGCCGAAGGCCAGGTGTTGAAAAGAGCGCCGAGCATGGAAGAGCTCGCTAACTTATATAAAAATTGTCATGTCTTATCTCCATGCTGTCAAGTGCTTAGCAGCACTAAAAACAAAACGAATTCCGTGTGAAAACCAGACTATTTTTAAATAAAGTAAAGCCCGCATCACCAACGCGACCGTCCAAGAGTGTGTCTGTTCTCCTGAGTTCCCGCCTGGACCCCGGCGGCTCTCTCTCCACGTCTTGGAGCCCAGGCTCGGGTGTGGTCAGGGGGTGAGGGTGGGGGCGGGGGGAAGAGCGGGGTGGAGGAGGAGGCTGACGCAGGTCTCTGCAACCTCCTGGAGAAAGGGGCGTTTCACAAGCAGTGGCCTCGAGGGTCATGAAGGATGATGAAACTTCTTCCAGGCACAGACAGGGGTGCACTCATCTCTTTTTTTAAAAAAAAAAAAATTTTTTTTTATTGATTCCAGGGAAGAAGGAACAGAGAGAGAGATAGAAACATCAATGATGAAAAACAATCATTGATCGGCTGCTTCCTGCACTCCCTACTCTGGGGATCGAGCCCACAACCTGGGCATGTGCTCTGACCAGGAATCAAACCGTGACCTCCTGGGTCATAGGTCAGTGCTCACCCACTGAGCCCGCCGGCCGGGCTAGGGTGCACTCATTTCTAATAGGAGCAGCTCCCCAGGAGGAGGACTCTAGGACAGGCGGCACCCAGCGGGCCCTCAGTCCATGTCTGGGCGGCAATAAGGAATAATTACCTTCTTCTGGGAAGTAATTTGACATGTGACCCGTAAGCATTTGATCAAAGAAGTCGGTCTCAAAGAGAAAGTACTTTATTCATCAAGATGCGGGGAAGGGTCTTATTTATACAGCGAAGAATTAAAGTAAACGTCTGACAACATATGGAAGCCACATCCAGTGAAAAATGTGTGGCCTCTGATAATGTTGTCTATCGAGTGCTCTTATTTCCTGTTAACGGGACTGTAAATGCGGGGAAGGGGGCGGGGGAGGATCTAGAGGGTTATTTGGCAACGGGCGTCAAAGAGCTCAAAACATATTCAGAAGCATTTCGCTCTTAGAAATTGATCCTAAATGTATTACCAGGCTAGGACCCGAGGCAGCACGTCGTACAAGTACGCAGACTGCAGACGCATTTATCATCGTCCTCTTCCGTGGGAACTGGCGTGTGGGCTGGATGCGAGGAGCCCTCGGTATGCGGGAAACCAGGGGCTCTGAAGGCGGGCAGCTGCTGACCGCCGCCCGACCCGCAAGGCATACACGGCTCCGTGCTTCCTTTTCCTCGTCCACCAGGTGGACCTACTCCGTGTGGTTACTGGATTTAATGGAGCCGTGCGTGGAAGCGCTCCCCACACACCTGCCGTAGGCCAGCCGCCTGATGGACGGGTGGCCCCTTAGCCACACAAGGCAGGCGGGTGGCACCATCACCGCCTTTTCTAAGGACACGCGGGGACAGACCGCAGGGTGTTGGGCCAGTTCTTCACCAGCTTCTTCGCCACTGACTCCGCGCCAGGCACCAGGCTCACACCGCACAGGCGGTCACACCTCCGTTAGCCTCTGTGCATGACTTCGTTTCCAGGTGAAGACCCCGAGGCGGAGAGAGGTCAAATAACGTGCCTAAGTTCACGTAGAAGGTGATGATCAGAGCTGGGATTTGAACCCAGTTCTGGCTTTGTTCATTTAACAAGCGTTACCAAGAAAATGTGCTCATTGAAGAAAAAAAAAAAAAGATAGAAATGAATAAGCTGCCAACCTCTCCCTTCTCCTCTCCAGCCTCGGAGCGCACTTAGGAATTGTAAGGAGGTGGAGCCAAAATAAGAAAATAAAATAATCAGTTTGTCAGTGTCTATAAAATAACGTGCTGGGATTTTGATTAGGATGGCATTGAATCTTTACAAAATTGATTTTCTAACCATCAACATGGAATAGCTCTCCATTTATTCATATCTTTGATTTTTCATCAGTTTTATAGTTTTTCTATATAGATTTTGTACCTATTTTGTTGGATTTATACCTAAATATTTCATTTTTTGAGTACTAAGGTAAATGCTGTGGTTTTAATTTCAAATTCCACTTGTTGATTATTTGAAAGCAATGGACTCTTGAATGTTAATCTTGGATCCTAAAACCTTGCTGTAAATCCTTACTAGTTCCAGGAATTTTTTTGTGAGTTCTTCTGGGGTTTCTACATAGATGATCATGTCATCTGCAAAGACAAGTGTATTGTCTTCATTCCCAATCTGAATGTTTTTTTATTTCCTTTCTTGCTTCATTGGAGTAGCAAAGACTTCAGTATGCTGTTGAAAAGGAGTGGTGAGAGGTTTTATCCTGACCTTGTACCTGACCTGAATGGGGGAGCTCTGAGTCCCCACTGGTATGATGTTAGCTGTAGTTTTTATAGATATTCGTCATCAAGTTGAGAAAGGTCCCCTCTAGTCCTAGTTCACTGAGAAGTTTTGTCATGAAGGGGCGCTGAATTCTGGCAAATGCTCTTCTGCCTCTATGGATAGGATCGTGTGCTCTCTCTCTTTTCACCTGTCGATGTGATAGATTACAGGCGTTACTTTTTGAATGTTGAGCCCACATTGCATACCTGTGGTCAATCACAGTTGGTGGAGGTGTATAGTCCTTTCTGTGCAACGTTGGATTTGATTTGCTGCTATTTGTTGAGGATTTTTAGATCTATGCTCGTGAGAGAGATTGGTCTGTAGTTTTCTTGTAACGTCTTTGTCTGGTTTGGCATAATGGCAATCTATGAGAGGAGAATGGGAAGTATTCACTCTGCTTCTAGACTCTGAAAGAGGCTGTGGACACTCGGTACAAGTTCTTCCTGACATGTTCAGTAGAATTCACCAATAAACCCATGTGGGCCTGATGCTTCCATTGTGGAAGTTATGAATGATCGCCTCAACTTCTTTGATAGATACAGGCCTATTCAGACCATCTGTCTCTTCGTGTCTGAGTGTTGGCAGATTGTCTCTTTCAAGGAATTGGTTCATTGCACGTAGATGATCAAATTTGTGATTATCAAGTTCTTTCGTAATATTTCTTTATTATCATTTTAATTTCCATTGTCTCTGTAGTGATGTCTCCACTTTCATTTTTGGTATTAATAGTATGTGCCCTCTCTCTCTTATTCTCAGTTAGCTTGTCACGAGGCTTATTAATTTTATAGATCTCTTCAAAAAACCCAATTTTGGTTTTGTTGGTTTTTCTCGATTGATTTCCTGTTTCCAGTGTCACTGATTGCTGCTGTAATTCTTGCTTGTTTTCTTTGCTTATTTAGGATTTCATTTGCCCTTCTTTTCCTAAAGTGACAAATTAGATGATTGATTTTAGATATTCCATCTTTTTAATATATGCATTCAATGATATAAATTCCCCTTGAAGCACTGCATTTTGCTGCATCCCATACATCTTGAAATTGTGTTTTTATTTTCATCCAATACTATATACATATATATATTTAATTCCCCCTAAGATTTTTTTCTTTGATCGACAGGTTATTTAGAGATCTGTTGTTTAATCTCCATGTAGTTGGGGATTTTCCGGCTGTCTTTCCAATATTGATTTCTTGTTTAATTCCATTGTGATCTGAGAGTAGACAATATATGATTTCTGTTCTCTTAAATTTCTTAAAGTGTGTTTTCTGGCCCCGAATCGGGTCTATCTCGATAAATGTTCCACAAGAGCGTAAGAAAAATGTGATTTCTCCTGCGATTGGATGAAGTAGTCTGAAGATGTCAATTACGTGCGGTTGATTGATGGTGTTGTTGAGTTTGACTCTGTTCTTACTGATTTCCTGCCTGCCGGACCTGTCCGTGTCTGAGTGAGGGGCGTTAGAGTCTGCAGCTATGATGAAACAGCCATCTATTCCTCCTTGTGGTTCTATTAGTTTTTGCCTCATGCAGTTTGATGCTTCTGTTGTCAGGCGCATACACATTAAAAATTATGTCTTCTTGGAGCACGGGCCCTTTTATCATTATGCGATGCCCTCTTTTACTCCTTACTTTGAAGTCTGCTCTCTCTGAAATTAATATAGTGACTTCTGCTTCCTTTTCATTAGTGTTAGCATGCT
Organism: Myotis nattereri; assembly: GCF_964212035.1. NCBI lineage: Eukaryota > Metazoa > Chordata > Mammalia > Chiroptera > Vespertilionidae > Myotis > Myotis nattereri. Next base: position 57,190,954 of record NC_138088.1, on the reverse strand, counting down.
ATGTTTTTCTCCATCCATTTACGTTTAACGTCTGTGTCTTTAGACTTAAAATGTGTGCTGTTTGTTTGTTTTGTAGACAACAGAAGCTTGGGTAGTGTTTTTTGATCCACTGACCATTTCTGTCTTTTAATTAATGCACTCGGACCATTGCCATTCAGAGTGATTGCGGGTGTGGTTGGATGAACAGCTACCACGTTCATGGCTGTTTTCTATTTGGTGCCCGTGTTCTTGTCTCCTTTTTTTGTCCTCCGCTCTTCTTCTGCCTTTTATGATTTTAACTGAATGTTTTCTATGATTCCATTTTCTCTTCTTTATCAGTTTATTTTTTCTACTTTAAAACAATTTTTTGTATTGGTTGTCCTAGAGTCTGCAACATACATTTACAACTAATCCAGGTCCGCTACTTCAAGGCTAGTGCTAGCACCTGTCACAACAGAATAACCCCAGTTCCTTTCTTCCTCCTGTCCATTTATCATTGCTGTCATTTGTTCTACTCAAATATAAACATAAGTATAAATGTAAGTGTAAATTCAGCAGGTTAGTTTCACGGAGCTATACGGATGCCCCCAGACTCTCCTGCCTAATTTTGCAGCTTCCATCAAAATCAACTAACGGCAAAAAACAAACAAACTCCCTTATAAATAAATCAGTCAAAAGGATTGCAAAAGCTGTTTTGTATTCCAGAGCCTTCTGCAGCTTTAAAAAATAGACCGTTTTCTGTAATAAGAGCAATGACTATTCTACAGAAAATTAGCAACTCCAGACCCATAAATCCAGAGACAACTAAACATACCCCAGCGAGGCCCCCCTCCCACCCAAGCTCCCATTTCTACATTATGCTAACCGGGTCACGGACAAGGGACCCAGAGCCGCCCACCAGCCGCCCCCACGCCTGCCTGCTCTTCTGCTGGATGGGAAGCCGAGAGCTGGGACGAATGGATACCAGCCCTGCCAGGGGGCTCGTCTTCTTTCCTGGGCCATGTCCTGGGGATGGCATCGGGGGCCGGGCTAGACCCACAATAAATAAGCACCGAGTGATGTTCTGTGGAGAGATGGATGCAGTCGCTGCCTCACAGCTGCTGGGGGTTTACAGTGAACGGTGCCGCACACATCGGTCACGCTGCAGACGAGAACAAAGAACAGGGGTTGTAGCTAAGACCTAATTACAGGAGATAAAGAGAAATGCAATTTCCCTAATAGTTATTGACTACAATTTGATGTATAATGTACACATAGGTGTCTGTCTCTCTCTCTCTCTCTCTCTCTCTCTCTCTCTCTCTCTCTCTCTCTCTCTCTCTCTCTCTCCAGGCTTCTGGTACACACACCGCACAGGGATAAACCACAAAGCAATGCAGATGCGGCTGAGGAGCAGGAAAGCTGGGACCAAATAGAAGGTGAAACAAACATAAAAGTTCCTCAGAGTCACAGCCACGCGTGACTGTCCAGGTTGACAAACGTCGATGTCCAGTCTTTTTAAGAGAGAAAAAGACAGTGAATGCATCCCTCCCCGAGCCTCCCCCCCGCCCCGGGTGCACAGCGTCCTGTGATCCTCCCCCACGTACGTGCTCACACTCTCGCTGTGGGGCTGGACACCCACAAGTATGTATAGTATGTTGAGCATTTGACATTTTCAGTGTGTTGTTTCACCAATGACTCAATCATCACTCCATTTTCTACACAGATTTAGTGAGATATAATTCATATACCAGATAATTTATCCACTGAAGTGTGCAGTTCCATGCTTTTTATTTTACTATATTCAACAGTTGTGTAACCATCAAAACAACCCAATTATGCATTTTATCACCCCAGTAAGAAACCAAAGGCCTATCAGCAGTCACTCCCCAGCCCTGGTCAAGCATGAACCCACTTTAGGTCTCAATTCTGAACATTTTACGTAAATGAAATCCTGCACTGTTTCCATTTTATTTTTCTCCAATTGCTGGTGTTACTGAATCATACATGTTTCTGGGTCTTTGCAGTTCCTTTTACATGAATTTCTGGGCATGTTATTGGCCTTTTTTTCTGTTGGGCTGCTTTTCTTTTAAAAACCTACTAGTGGCCTGGTGCACAAAATTCATGCACTTTGGCCGGGGGTGGGGAGGGATCCCCCAGCCTGGCCTGTGCCCCGTCACAGTCCGGGAGCCTTGCAATCCATTGCCCCAAAGAGGTAGGCCGGGGCCAGGGGAGGCCAGCAGACCCCCAGGCTAGGTCATAGCAGAGGCCTGTGGACCCCTGGTGCAGGCGCACGGAGGCCCCCAATGTGGCCCTGCCCCCAGGCTGGGCCTACGGTAGAGAGGCCTCTCCGCCCCCGTCCCCAACGCTGCAAGTCCCTGCCCACCCGCGCCTGCTGCACACGCAGACTGCTAATCAGTCGTTAATGTGATAGCGTCCTTACCAATTTGCATATTATCCTATTATTAGTATAGATTGGGTTGCAGGCTTGATCCCAGTAGGGGGTGTGCATGAGGCAGCTGATCAATGATTCTCTCTCATCATTAATGTTTCTATCTCCCTCTCTCTCCCTCTCCCTTCCTTTCTGAAATCAATAAAAAAAATATATTAAAGAAAACTATTAATTTGTGGAAGTTACTCATTCTGTGTTATGTTATCCTCTGTTTATAAATATCTTCTTTTCAGTCTGTGACAATCCTCTTTCCTTATATAACATTTCTTCTAATGCAAGATTTTGAAAGATTTTAATAGAATTGAATTAATCTTTTTCAAACCTTTTTGCTCTTTGTGTCTTATTGTTAAAATCTCCCCTTTTTATGGTCTGACTCAGTGGTTGAGTGTCAACCTATGAACTAGGAGGTCACGGGTTCTATTCCTGGTCAGGGCACATGCCTGGGTTGTGGGCTTCATCCCTAGTGCGGGGGGTGGGGGTGCAGGAGGCAGCCGATCAATGATTCTCTCTCATCATTGATGTTTCTATCTCTCTCCCTCTCTCTTCCTCTCTGAAATTGATAAAAACATTAAAATTTTTTTTTAAATCTCTGCTTTTATGAAATTGTAATGGAATTTTTTACATTTTCTAGCAAACGTTTTAAAGTTTTGCTCGTCACACGTAGCTTTAAATATACCTGGAGTTGATCTTCCCATCGCCTCTGCACCGTTCTTTAAACGATGCTCTCTCCCCCCACTCATCAAAGCCTTCTGGTCCTGACGTGAGAATCTGTGTTTGGACCTCCGAGGTGTCCCCTTGGCCATTTGTCTAAAGCCTGTACCAACATCGCAGGCTTTCTATTACTGTCGTGTTATGCGTCGTATGAACGATGTGCTAACGCTCCCACTAGGATTTTCGGTTGTTTCAGCCAGTTTTGCCCCTTTGCACTGACTTGCACATGAGTTTTTAGCACTAGATGGTCTCGACCTGTATTTCTGCTTATTCAAGCTGCCTTTTATGTTACTTAAAAAGAGCTTGACTTTTTCACACGGAGCCCTGTGTTGACGGACCTGTGACTGAGGTTTTGTTGTCAGTGCCGTGTGGCGCGGTCTTCTCAGGGCTGTGCTTTCCGGTTGGTGCTGCTGTGTCTGGGAGGACACGGCTCGCCGTGTCTCATCTTGTATCCGCCACCCTGTGCACTCCCCTGCGAGTCTGAAAACTTTGTCTACAGAATCTCTTGCATCTGCTCCATTGATAAATGTATTTCATCCCTTTTATGCCTTACAACTTATTTTTTTTCCCATTTTACTTTTCTTTCTAGAAATGCTAATGGAATGTTGAAGGGCACCAAGTGATGACAACAGCGCATCTTACTTCTGACTAAAGGAAGAGTACTTCTTTGTTGTTGTTAATCCTCACCGGAATATATTTTTCCTATTGATTCTAAGAGAGAGTGGAAGGGAGGGAGGATAAAGAGAGAGAGAGAGAGAGAGAGAGAGAGAGAGAGAGAGAGAGAAAGAGAAACATCAATGTGAGAGAGACACATCAATTGGTTGCCTCCTGCACATGCCCCAACCCCTGACCCAGGCCAGGATCAGGCCTGCAAACCAGGTACGTGCCCTTTGACTGAGGATTGAACCTGGACCCTTGGATCTGAGGGCCAACACTCTAACCACTGAGAAACCCGGCCAGAGCCAGAAGAATACTTGTCATCTTTAAACATGGTCCTTTAGTATTTTGGTGTAGGTTTTGGAAGATGCTCTGGCGTGCCTACTGGCAAGGTCCAGCTCTCTGAAGTGCCTGCTGAAATGGAGTTTGGGTTGAAGCATGTGTTTGAGGGATCAGAGCCTATGAAGGGTTGTGCTGGGGGGAACTGGATGGGCAGAGGGAGACGTTGAACAAAGCTCAGCAGCCTGCGGGGGGAAATGAAGGGTGAGAATCACCCCCAGAGTTTTTCCATGTTGGGCCAAAAGCCCAGCACAGTGGCCAGGTGAGATTTGCCCCAGAATGGCGTCATCTCAGGGAGAGGCACCTGTACTGATGAGGTAAACCGAGGGGCAGACCGCAGGAGGCGGGCACTGCCTCTACTCATGTAGCTAGGCAACGACTGTTTCCTTGTAGAGCGGGGCAAGGACACCTCTTACGCAGGACGCCTCTGCGCCCACCTTCATTAAGATGGGTCCTCGTCTGACTTCCTGAGCCTTTCTTTTCTACTGACCATAAAGTTTCATTAATGCTTTTTCTGCAGCTCCTTATTTACCCTGTCACTGTCATGAATTAGCTCATCTTTGAATATGCTGGACAAACTCTCCTTGGACAAGATGTCCTTTTTCTGCCGTGCACTCTGCGGGCTGGGTGTGTAATATCCTTTACAGAAATGCTGGCTCTATTTTCACAAATGAGACTGTACCGAATGTCCTCTTTCTTCTTTTGTCTGAATCCAATTTGCTATCTTGGCGCTGCCAGCCTGAAAAAGTGGGTTAGGTGTGTTTCTTGTTTTATCTCTTAGACTATGAGACTATTTGTGTGAGACAAGGATGATTCTGTTCCGGAAGATTGGCCAGCACTTTGCTGTAACGGCACATGGGCCTGGCAGGGTTTCCTTTGGAGGGGACGTGACCCTGGAGGACAGGAGAGACCTCTGCTGTTGTTTTTTATCTTCAAATTTCATTTTGTTCGTGGTTTTAGGTGCAACTAATGCAGCCACAATCCCTGTGCATTTCTCACCCCCCTTTCCTATTGTGTTTTGTGCTATCATTGTTCTGAAATCTTATTTGTTTGCCTGTTTGTTATAAGTCTTCCCTGCTAGAATGTAAGTTCAGTAGGGACTTTGCCCATTTTTTACTGTATTTCTAGAAAATGGAACAATCCTGCCCCACCATAGGCACTTTAATGAAAATCCGAATGACTGCATGGCATTTAGAATATGGAGCTTTTCCTAAGAACCTGGAATTAGTCAATAGTCTCATTTATTGCATCACATTGTTATATCAACAAGAAACATAGGCTATCTCAATAGGAAACACAATATATTCAGATAATAAATGTATTTTTTACTTTTTGCTAACTCTCACCTGAGGATTTTTTCCCCCCGTTGACTTTTAGAGAGATTGGAAAGGAGGGAGGGAGGGGAAGAGAGAGAAACATCAATGTGAGGGAGACACATCGATTGGTTGCCTCCCACCCAGCCTGGGGATCGAACCTGCAACCCAGGTACGTGCCCTTAACCAGGAATCAAACCCACAACCCTTGGGTGCACAGGCCGAAGCTCTAACCACTTTGCAAAACTGGCCGTTTACTATTTAAGCATTTTTTAAATGACTCCAAAGATTCCATAAAAGTAACTCCTACCAAGTAATACAGTGTCGTAAATACAAGCACAGACATGTTTCTCCTGGATCTGCAAATACACGAAAGTGTGAAATATGCTCCAATTTCCAACCCGGTGGCTGGCGGGATAGAAGTGCCCGGGGGACTTACGAATAGATTGATGGGCAACCTGAATCCAAACCTTGCCAACAGCATGGTTGGTTCTCTAAGTAAGACGGGTCCGAGGGAGGGAAGGCTTTCCTCATTGGGTCTCTAAATGAGTAATGCAGTCTTTCCCTCGTGAACACGGAGTATACTTTAAGATGATAACTTACAGTTGACCCTTAACGCGGGCCTGAACTGTGTGGGTCCCCTTATGTGAAGATTTTTTTCAGTTACTACTGTACATGTGTTTCCTCTTGCTTATGATTTTCTTATGAACGTTTTTTCTGTGTCTTACTTTTTTGTGAGAATACAGTATATAATATGCATAACATGTAAAAGTGGGTGTTAATTGACTGTTATTGGTAAGGTTTCCAGTCAACAGGGCGATTAGTAGCTAAGTTCTTAGGAAATCAGAATTTATACATAGATTTTCGACCTGTGTGGGGAGTCAGGCCTCCAGCTCCCCATATTGTTCAAGGATGAACTGTACTATAGGACCTCGCAGAGCTATTAGCATACGAAGATTGGAGCAAAGTGCATGGGATGCATTTCCCCAGGCTTGTTTGGCGGCGTGACACCTTTTAATGCAGGATACCTAGAAAAAAATGAATCTAAAAAACAAAGAAGAAATAAATACACTTTCAGACGCACAAAAGCTAAAAGAATTCAGCACCCCAGACATGAACAAAACACAAATCATATTTCACTCCCGTCATATATCTCTCCTGTATTTGAAAGCCTTTAATGGGTTCCTGTGGCACCAAAAGATAAAAAATAAAAGTAAGGTATCTGAGAGAGAGAGAGAGAGAGAGAGAGAGAGAGAGAGAGAGAGCCAAACTGTGTGCAGTGTCTTTCTGAGACCCATTTCCCTGGGCCCCGAAGGTAGGTTATAGGTCCCCCACCCCATCCTTTAGTTCTTTGAAGATGTTGCCCCATTGATTCCAGCACGAAGGCCTCACCGATGTTACCTTACTTCTTTTGTGTGGAATGCGTCTTTTTTCTCTGAGCAGTTTTAGAATTTTCTCTTTGACTGATTTTGAGCAGTTTGATGGTGCTGTTTGTGTGTAGTTCTTTTTATATGTATTGTGCTTGGGGTTTGTTCAGCTTCTTGAGTCTATGGATTTATAGTTTTCATCGGGTTTGTAAAGTTTCTTTTTACCATTACCACTTTAAATGTTACTTCTTCCCGCCCCGTCCCCCTCAGGGCACCAATCACCTAAACACCGAGCTCTTTTCCATTTTTATAAATTATTTTTCTCTGTGTGATTTTTTTTTTGATGGTTGCTACCACTATATCTTCAAGTTACGTGGTTTTTTCCTCCTCAAAGTCTAATCTGCCATTAACCCCACACGATAGATTCCAAGCCTCGGGCACTGCAGATTTCATCTCCAGAAATTCAATTTAGGTTTTCATCGTTTCTACCTAACATATTCCGTCCCTCCTCTACCTTTCCAGACATTCGGGGCACAATCACAATAACTATTTAATATTGGCACCTACTCAGTCCCCTGTGTCCATTTTCAGTTTGGGCAGCTTCATGTTTGGTCCAGTATGGACTGTGTTTTCCTGTTTCCTCCGATGCCTCACAACCGTGCGATCGCATACGAGTTGCTGTGAACGGACTGTGCTGGGTGTTGATGTTTTGGGATTTGTCTTGGGATGCAGCTGGGTTCCCAGGAAGCAGTTTGGTTCTTGCAGGTCTTGCTTGTCAGCTTTCTCAGTTGGGGCCAGAGCAGCCTTCTGCCTGAGGCTAATTATTCCCGTTACTGAGGCAAGACCCTGCTGGGTGGCTTACCTGCTGTCCACCCATGATGAGGTTTCTTTCACCCAGGTTGCCCGGGTGAGGAAGTGAGAATAAAGATCGGATATGTGCAACGTTCCAGAAGCCAAGAGAAGAAAGCGTCGCAAGGAAGGACAGTCACCCGCAGAGATGGTCCCCTGGCCTCAGGAGGGGAGCCAGGTTCACGGGCCCCTCCCGAACAGGAACTCAACGCCCAGGCCATTCCACACCCACTGCTTCCCAAACTTTTAATTATAGGCCAGGTGGCTGGGCCAGGGGCTTGACCAATCGCCTTGAAGGGAAGCCAGAGGGGATAAAACTAACAGAGCCCCTCAGGCGTGGGCACATTTCTCCAGAGAGACATTTATTTCAGGCACCTCGGGTCTTGACTCCTTCCTCTGAACTGGACCGCGATGGGGGAGCGGTGCCAGGGGTCCTCCCGCTAGCTTCCCTCCGAGAGCCCCCCCCCTCCCCCGCATGAGTGTTTTGCCGTCACTCTGTGAGCACGGAGCCATCCGTGTTCCTGGAAGTTGAGTCTGCTTTCTCACCTGCACATCGGGCCACCCCATACCAAAGTGCTGGGTTTCGAAGTGAGACAGCAATCCCCAGACTCCTTCCCTCTCTCTCCCGTGAAATGATGGATCGGCTGATAGCATTCTTAGCTGAATTATCTCGTTTCGGAGCGGGTCTTGGCATGGAGGGGGAGGGGGGTGCAGCATGGCAGGAGGAGCAGGTGATGGGTTTGTAATGCTGTTCCGCCTTCATCCCAGTGATGGATGGGCTGTGTGAGCGGTCCACTGGGGGAAAGGCCGACCAGATATTGTCATTTACTGGGCACCGGAGGAAATATGACTCGCAGTGGCGTAGACTGAAGCGGGATAGAGAAATCAATGTATTATTTCAGCCGGTCCCGAGCGTCACTTCTACTGTCTCCAGGCCTGCGGGGTTCTGAGGAGCGGACAACGGCTCAATGAAAACAATGTCCCGGCATGATTTCTGCAGAGCGATGTCTCTCCTCTCCCTCCCCTGGCAAACGATGGGCAGAACCGCTTGGTGGGATGGTGAGCAAGGGTGGACACGCCCCTGTAAGTCAGGGTGGGCTCCCTGTGTGCGTGCCTTTCTACGTCTATAACAAATATGTTCCCCCTCTGTGGCCAGCTCTGGAGGGGGTGCGATGTCTGACGGGACTGGATGCTTCAGGAGCTGGGCACCCCAGTATCAGTCTGTGCGGCCACAAGACCTGGTGGTGCTTCTGATGCCGCAGCCCAGGGTCAATGGGTCAGCCTTCAGGTGGTTCCCAGTGGGACCATGGAGTCAGATCCCTGGGTTCCTGGAACCGGCAGGGTCCCCTCAAGTGCTCATGAGGGAAAAACACCACGTCTCCCCCAGGTCCAAGGTGGCCCACCCCAGGGCCACTCCCATCCCCATTCTGAGGCCCCAGGGCAGACACAGCGACCCCAGGATGAGGGCTGCTTCAGAGACGCTTCCAGGACTGGTCTGGGCAACTCCTCCTCCACAACAGGACGCGGAGCCGGGACCGCCCGGGGCCCGGGCCGCTCTCCGGGGCTTGGCAAGTCAGTGCTTTGTCTTCCAAGCCGGCTGCTGGGGCCGGAGACCGTGCCCTTCCTGCCTGTGCCCAGCGTGGACCCTGAGCATCCCTGCCTCCCAGGGAGCGGGGAGCCCTCTGCTGTCCAGGGCCTCCAGCTCTACCAGCGGCACCTGCAGCCAAACAAGGGCGGCTTCAATTACCCACTCGTCCTGCCTCCAACCGGATGGAGAGCCCACCCAATGCGGGGCCGGAGGAGGAAGGGGCTGGCAGGGGCGGGTCAGCCCCGCAAGGGCCACAGGGAAGGACGGCTCTGGGCAGCAGCGGGATCCCGGTGTCCGCGGCCCTGAGTCTGGGCCACACACAGAGGAGGGAACCCCACGCCGTGACCCACACCAGGTAGGTTCGTGGGGCCTGGCGCTGTTTGGTGTGTCCACAGCCACCTCTATCCAGGGCGCCCCCTCCCGGGCTGGGCTGCCGCCGACCAGCCGGACCCAGAGCCAGCCGCTTAGCCGGCAGAGGAGCGGGAAACAGCCGCTCCCGCCCCCGCCCGGGAGTGAGGTGGAGAGGCCTTGGCGTGAGGTTGGCGATTTGGGATAAACATACAGGCTGCCACCTTGGCCATGTGTGTGACTGTGTTTGCATGAGCCTGGGGGCTTGTTGGACCCACGGCGCTGGGTCAGATCAGGCCTTCCAGGACCCCCCGTACTCCCCCCAAGTGGACCCCTCTGGAGTCTCCCCAAATCTCGGCGTGGCTGCCCTCTCTCCACTCCTCCCAGGGCAGAATTAGCCAGAAGGACTCCCGGCCTGTCACACATTCGGGAAATGCCCTTTAAAATGGCAAGCTGTTTATCCAAAGGCCTGATTCCCAGCCTCTCTCGGCTTTAATTAAAAACATTTGTAAACAAGCTAATGATCGTCACAAAAGTCCCATCCGAGAAACCACGAGAACAAGAGCGAGCTGCCCGGCCTGTGACAGGGAAGCGGGTTTCTTTTGAGGGCCCCGCCTGGGACTGCGCGGGCCGCGTGCAGGAAGGCTGGGGGCTGTGTTGCCCCCTAAATCCACAGCACGTGCCGTCTGCGCCCGCGGGCTCAGTGGGAGCTGTTTCAAAGCGTGTCCTGCAGCAGCTAGTCAGGACCCAGTGCCAGCAGACACAGAAGCCAATTAATTCTGGACGCATTTAAAAACAAATACCAGCCGGCCACCTGTTTCCGGGTGACAGCTCTGCCCCGTTTCACCGGCTTAGAAACAGGCCGTCTGAGCCAGCGTCTCCCTGTCCGCACGCGCTCGCTGGGCCCGGACCAGGCAGCTCATTATCCTCCCCGCTCGCTCAGGCCCGTCAATCTCAGCGACCGGCAGCCTTAAAAGCTTTGCCAAAGTGGGAGAAACTTCCCGAATCGCTTCCTGTTGGCAAATAGAGAAATTTGCAGTAAAATAAATAAATCGGGATGATTTAAGGGGAAAACAAAGCTGATTTCGTGGGTTCCAGTGAAGAGCTCGCGTCCTTGCAGTCATGTGATTGGTTCCCGGTGTGCGTCCCCCACATTGATCCCTCGTGCCCGGAGCCACCTGGGGGGCTCAGGAGGGCCTGAGTCAGTGGTCGGCAAACTCATTAGTCAACAGAGCCAAATATCAACAGGACAACGATTGAAATTTATTTTGAGAGCCAAAATTTTAAAACTTAAACTATATAGGTAGGTACATTGTTATTCACTTAATTAGGGTACTCCTAAGGCTTAGGAAGAGCCACACTCAAGGGGCCAAAGAGCCCCGTGTGGCTCGCGAGCCGCAGTTTGCCGACCAGGGGCCTGAGGGACAACTCACGCCTGAGCTCAGGGAAAGGATGGCCTGGAGGGTCACAGAACCACAGGGCGGCCAGCACTGCCAACACCCTGCCAGCACCTCCTCCCCTCCCTGATGGGGTGGTTTCCTCGGAAGCTCCCCCAGCAGGCGGCAGGGGGAACACCAGCCTGGGGCAGTGATAGGAGACAGGTGCTCTCCCCTGAGGCTGTGTTTGGCTTGAGGCAGCGGGCATTCATTTTACCAGGGCAGGAGCCAAGTACCCGGATGTGGAGAGGGGTGGAGGAATGAGAGCCCCATGGCTGCCCCGTGGGGACCTCGGCCAAGGAGCGGGGCCTGTGTGGGCAGAACTGGTGGCCCGTGTGAATCAGCGGGGCTGCAGGAGCAGGGATCGCGCGCCGGGTGGCCTAAACCAGCTCCCCTCTCTGAGCGCTGGAGGCAGGAGGCTGAGCCACGGTGTGGCAGGCCGGCTCCTTCTGCGGGTGCCGAGGGAGGACGGCTCCAGCAGGCCTTGGCATCCCCGGGCCGTAGACACGTCCCTCTAATGGTGGTCTCTGTCTTTACACGCCTTCTTCTACCTATGTCCCCCCTTGTGGACCCCCTGTCCTATCTCTTAGGACATCGATCTCTGCCTTTGATTTGGGGTTCGCCCTAAATGCAGGGGGTCTCATATGAGACCTTATGTTACTTACATCTGCAAAGACCCTATTTTCTTTTTCAATTTTATCACAATTTTCTTTGTTTTTTTTTTATTGTCTAAAGTTTTACATATGTCTCCTTTTTCCCCAATTGACCGCCCCCCACAAGGCATTCCCACCCTGGGCAAGCCCCCTCCACCCCAGTGTCTGTGTCCATTGATTATGCAAATATGCATGCATACAAGTCCTGTGGTTGCTCTCTCACCCCCCACCTCCCCTGCCATTTGTCTCTGGATCTGTTTTTGTTCATCAAATTATGTTGATCATTATATCCCACATATGAGTGAGATCATGTGATACTTATCTTTCTCTGACTGGCTTATTTCGCTTAGCATAATGCTCTCCAGTTCCATCCATGCTGTTGCAAATGGTAAAGGTTCCTTCTTTTTTATAACAGCGTAGTATTCCATTCTGTAGATGTACCACAGTTTTTAAATCCACTCACCTGCTGATGGGCACTTAGGTTGTTTCCAAATCTTAGCTATGGTGAATTGTGCTGCTATGAACATAGGGGTGCATATGTCCTTTCTGATCGGTGTTTCTGGTTTCTTGGGATATAGTTCTAGAAGTGCAAAGACCCTATTCCAAATATGGTCACGTTCTCAGGTGGAGGTGGGCAGGACATCTTTGGGGGCGCTGTTCAGCCCACCCCACTTCCCATGCTCACTGGGGACCACTTGGTGAGCCAGAGCCCCTGGGGAGAGGAGGCGAGCAAAAGTAACTTGGAGAGAGACGAGACCCCTGGTTAGAGATGGGAACTTATTCATCTTGCTGAGGCTAGAATGGGCTCCAGGCCAGCAGAGTGGTGAGTGTGGGCTTGGGTGGGGCTGTGGGAAGGGAGCGGGGGCACCCCTCTCAGAGCCCAAGTTCACATAAGCAAAGAGAAGGAGGAGGCCTTGTCCGAGCCAGTTTGGCTCAGTGGATAGAGCGTCAGCCTGTGGACTGAAGGGTCCCGGATTCTATTCCGGTCAAGGGCACATGCCCAGGTTGTGGGCTCGATCCCCAGTCAGGGGCGTGCAGGAGGCAGCCGGTCAATGATTCTCTCTCGTCATTGACGTTTCTCCTCTCTCCCTCTCCCTTCCTCTCTGAAGTCAATAACAATATATTTAAAAAGAGAGAGAGAGGAGGAGGCCCAGCCTCTGAGGTGCGGTGTGCGGACGCCGCCCGCTAAGGGATCCCTTCCCTGAATGCTAAGTGGGTCCGTGTGTTGTCCAGCCTCCAAATGCAAAGGCATTGCTCGCCCGAATGAATGAATAACTAAGCAAATGAATCAAGTCAGTAATGTACACTGCCAGGGCTTCAGTATTCCATTCAGTGTTCCATTTGTCAAATTTAAAATGAGAACAAAACAGCAGAAATGAGACAATCTCCCTATTCTAATCACAAATGCGCATTCCTCTGCATCGCCTCATATCACAATGTAGAACATGTTATTATGTCGAGAAATCAGATAACGCCATTCAGGTTATAAGGCTCAGAATTAAGCACCGAGGAGGGGAAAGAAACCCGGAATAGTAAAAGGTGTGTGTGAGCGGCCCTGGGCACTGGGAGAAGGCGCAGTCTCTGGTTTTGAGGCCGAGAAAGCTACTCCCTGCCTCAGCTTCTCCTCCGGAAGGCTCCCGGCTTCCCGTCGGGATCCCATTCGCAGGGGCCGATGAGACTCCGAGGCAGCTGGTTCGGAAGCTCAGGAGGGACTTGGCGCTCGGTGAGAACCCGCTCCCTACGAGGAGGAGCGAGGAGAAGAGGACAGGACGAGTGTGGAGAGCGCAGGTGGGCCTGGGACCCGCGGATTCACTGCGGATTCAGCCCTGACAGGCTGGGCACGTTTGCGAGCTGACGGCGCCTGTGACTCACCTGTTTCTCCCTTTAGCTCAGTTTTTGCTTCAAAAGTCTGAAGCTCCGTTAGGAGGCACGGACACTTCGGTGAGGCCTTTCTGATCTCTGGACCCTTTTATCGTGAAACGTTATCTGGCCTTTGGTAGTACTTCTCGTCCTAGGATCTGGTTTGCGTGTTGTTAATGATGTAGCCACTCCTGTTTTCTCATGATTAGTGTTTGCCTATATGCCTACTTACAATTTACACAGATACAATTTTATACACCCATGTATACTTTTTATTATTGTAAAATATATATATATATATATATATATATATATATAATGTAATTTTCCATTTTAAGCATACCGTTTCACAGTACAATTTCAGTCACGTGTTTTATGGCCACAACTATCTAGTTAAAACATTGTTTATCACCCCAAACAGAAACTCTGCACCCACTGAGCAGTAATTGCCTATCCAAGGTCTTTCTCCAGGTCCTTCAAAGAGTCCTTTAAAAAAATACATTTTTAGTCCAGATTTTGTGATTGTTATCTGTGACACAGCTCAGCTCAGCCACTCTGTCATTAACCTCTAAAAGATTTTTGCTCAAGATCTGGTTAAATGACACTGATTTTGGATTCTTAGAATGTTTTAAAAGCCATATTTTAGGCCAAGGCGAAAGCTAGAAATTCAACCTGATGGTGACAATAGCCTAAATCATTTACCCCCATTTGTCGATTTAAAAAAACACAACACAAAGCCACCTCTGTGACTGTGTATGAGGGCCCAGAACCAGAGTGTCATCACTGCACCCACAAAAGGCTGTTGCTGAGGTTCCCTCCTGTTCCTGGGGTTTCGATCACATGGTGTCTGAGCCCACGGAACCCCTAATGCTGGCTCTTGCCTTCTCGGAGGGACGTTGCCTCGCGAGCTAAGCTAGCCGATTGCTTTGGGTCCCGATGCTCCTTCGTGGGTCACGGGGTGGTCTCAACTATGAGCCCTGGGGCTTCTTCCGGGAGGGCCCCCTCCAGTCATGGGACACCAGGTGGATCCATGGCACAGGGTAGCCGGGCAGGCACCTGACTTCTGAGCCTGGCCCCACGCGAAGCAGCAGGTCCTGGCTGGGAGGTGGCATTTCATCCCCACAGCAGCGAGGAGCCTGCCCCGCTGCAGCGCCGGGAGTGCATGGTGGGAGATGTGGGTTTTGCCAGCGTGTCTGTTACTTTCTGTGTGGAGATACCCGTTGGCACTCCTCCCGCCCTCTGGGAAAGGCTTTCTGGCTGACAAACCTGGGAGTCAATGCTCAGCTCCCGGAAATGCAATGCCAGGTGTGGAAGGGGGCGGCTGGGACCTCCTGTCCATTGCTGGTGTGGGTATTCATTAGTCTAATCACTCTGAAAACAATTGGACATTTTCTCCTAAAACCCACCTGCTCTGCTCCACAGCCTTCTCTCCTCGGTAAGCACCCGCAGGGAACTCTGGCCTGGGAACACCTGGAGACACGCATTAGCTAAACGCGCATCGGCCGGGGAACGGATGGAGAAACGGGTGCAGGCTGCTAGTTAGGCGTTCCAATCAAAGTGTCTGAAGAAATGCCGACACCACCCAGTATGGCTTAATCTGAGCAACCTAACGGTAAGTGGACAATGAAGTCCCCAAAAATCACACACAGGAAAAATACCATTCATATCGCGTTAAAACAGTGACATTAAAACATGTGGTGTTTGGGAAGGTAGACGACGGATGGTGGGTGTGGGATTGAAGGTGTTCACTTTGGATGGAAGGAGGTGAGGGAGGAGATGGAGGCTCTAGTGCAGATATTTTTGGTCAAGATGCTAATCTTTTATGTGGAGGTAAAGTGGATTTGCAGGTGTGTATACTATTACAACATGTAGGTAGATAAAATGTAAAGGAAAAGGCTTGTGTTCTAACAAAAGCTTACTCTCGTGGAGCCATACTAAGTGCAAGGCAGTATTTTGCAAAATTGACATCACAACGTTCTCATCAGGAAAATACTCCAAATGTCAACGGAGGAAACAAGGTACTTTCTGAGCCCAGGCCCCCCTGTGTGCCCGAGGGGCGCCATCCCAGGCCAGCAAGAGGGAGGCAGAAGGGGAGTGAGCCAGGCTCCGTTTCATGCTGGTCTCGGGTGGACAGGAGAACCCAGCGAGGTCTGCTGTTTGGTTCACTCAGGTGAGTCCACCCACACGGGGGGCGGAGTGACTCAGGGGAGACGCCTGCATTGGGTTGAATGCAGAAGGAGGCTAATGCACATTCCCGAAGTCTCACCGCTGGCACCTGGCAGAGCTGGGATTGAACCCACACAGTCTGGCTCAAACGAAGATGAGCCTCACCCACTACACTATGTCTCTGGGGTCAGACAGAGAGCTTCCCTCCCCGTGAGGTCAATGGTGCCATCGGGGGAAGCTCACAGGGGGGCCCGGGCAGATGGTAGAGGAGCCCCCTCACCGCCCCCATCCCCAAGGAAGAGCTATCCTGGACAGGAAGACAGGGTGGAGATTTTGTTGTCAGTGTCATTTTCCCCTTCGCTCTGTTTTGCCGAGTTTTCTAGCACCTGTCTACCCCGTTCTGGCCATCACAGACTGCCACTCAGTAATCAGCTTTTGTCTGATTTCTCCACTGAAACACGACTGGTCTCCACGGCTGCATTTTGTGAGCGCACGCGGGTGAAAGGGAGATGCGCGCGTCGGTTTCTGGACGAGGTCCGGGATGCCATCTGCAGCAGCAGATAGCGGCGACAGGGATGTTTCCAGGATGTGGCCGCCACTGCCCGGGAGGCTCGCCGTCCAGCTGTGAGATGAGGCTTCCAGGGCCTGTGCCGGCCAGATTAAACACGGACAGCCGCCTGGTGCGTCTCTCTCTGCCAGATCGCGGACCCGCGAAGCTCAGCAGTCATCCCCCTTCAAGACAGCTAAACGCGTCGCCTAAAACAAACACATCTCCCCGTGCACGTCTCTGAGCTGGCAGAGCAGCAAAGAAAACCCTCAGAGGCAAACCTGGGAAGCAGGAAGTCAGAGAAATAAGTCAACTCGGAGGCCACAGCTGCCCTGGTGACCGTGAGAGGAAATAGACAAAACCCAAGGCCCCGCCCACAGGGCAAGTGTGGCAGGAGTCTGTGGCAGAAAGCCAGGTACTGGAAGAATCGACTAGAACAAAATAGCCCACTCCCCTTGTAAGGAGGAATATGAGAAAACTTACCTGGGTGATGGGGTGGGAGGATCTCTGAGAACCTGTAGTCGCTGTAGTCGCCACATGACCCGTGCTTAAGTTATGGGTCTGAATTTATATTACACAATTGGTCCAAAAATAAAATCTCAAGAATTTACTTAAAAGTAGGTGCAGGTGGATGGTGTTCTCAAATGCCTGGGAGTAGCAGAAACACATTATCTCAGGAAATTCGCCTTCCATCCCGGCCCCTGGGAGCTCTCACGGTTACGGCTCCATCAAATGTGAGCCTAAAATAGAAAGTAAAATTTAATAAGTAAAAATTCCAAACCACGTGAAGAAACAAGACACCAGGAATAGGAGCAGCAAATGTGAGGCGAGAGCCGGATGTGCAAAGCTTGCAGTGCTGGAGTCAGCAAAACACCGTAAAACGCAACATGCTTTCTGTGCTTGGAATAGTGAAAAGGGCGGGCGAGGGACAGGCACACCTTGCTTTACTGTGCTCCGCAGATACTGCGTTTTTTACAAATGGAAAGTGAGACCCTCCACCAGGAAAAAGGTGAGCATTTTTTTTTTAAGCAATATAGTTCTTTCTAGTGAAGCTATGTACATTCTTACACCTAGAGCTAGTGCACACCTAATGGACTATGTATAGTGTAAACATAACTTCTCTCTGCCCGTGGGAACCAAAACATTGTATGACTCACTTTATTGTGACAGTCGCTCTATTGCAGTGGCTTGGAACTAAACCCATCCCTCCAAGCTTCGTGTGTATTTAATATGAGAGTAAGAAAATGTTCAAAATTACAAAAGACTAGTCAAATATAAAAGCTAACTAAATAGAACTTCATGCGGTTTTAAAAAAATACTAAATAATGAAAACTTGGCAAAAGAATGAAATAATAAAATGGAAACAACTGAAGATAAATTTAGTGAACTAGAAGACTGAGCTAAGAAATTATAGAACAGAGGAGAGAAAGAAATGGGAAGTGTGGAAAGAAGTGAGGAAAGAGGGTAGGGTGAGAATTTCTAACATGTATATAGTCAGAGATGCAGAAGGAATGAGAAAGCAGCAATATTTATAGAGATATAGCTAACATTTTTCTCAGTTTATTAAGAAATCATGGGAATTAGAAGGGTTTTAAAAGAAGGGTAACTAAACAGATATAATGGATCAATAAGCCAGATCGGGGAAACCACAGCACACTACCTTCAGAGAAAGCAGTGGAAAGAAACACAATGAAGCAACAGCCGTTAGATTGACAGCAGGTTTCACAAGAGTAAAAATGGAGTCTAGAAGACGATGGAAAACATCTCCAAAAGGTTGTTTTGTTCCTTACCATTTAAAATTGCGGACACAGCAAATCCATTGCACTGTAGAACCACACTGAAATGTAAAAAAAAAAAATGTTCCAGAAGAATCAACTAGGCAAGTTCCCGACTCTCCCACCCACTGCAGGGAATTCTTGGGACATTCTCCAAGAACTCTCACTCTCAGAGCCAAGATCCATGCAGTAAGAAGCAGTGTTGTGCACCAACATTGATGCAGGTGGTGATACCCAAAGGGAAATGGACTGTGTAGAAATCACATAAGTGCCTGATTCCTGGGGGTGAAAAAGAGCTAGAATGGTGAACAGCCACAGAAAGTTAATGGGGGGAGGGGGTCATGATCAGAGTTTAAAGAACCTGTGTTACCTTTTGTCTCTGTTTGGTCTGCAAGTTAAAATTCCGGTATCCCCCTGCAAGGGCAGCATGTCAGCGTGCTTCCTGCCCTGGGATGTGAGGTGGCGACACACCCCTCGGGACCCTGCGGAACAAAGCTGTGGGTGGTCTGGGAGACCCCAGAGAAGACGGGTGTCTGTCTTCCAAGCTGTGGAATGAGCAGGGCTTCAGCCTGTGAGTGGCCAGAAACAAGGATGACCCTCAGAAGGGTCTGTGATCAGGCCTCCGGGAGGGACCCAGGGCGGGCAGTGTGCCACCCGAAGGGGACCTAGCCCTGCGCACTGACGCTTCCGGCGCTGGGAGCACACCCCACTCCACCCAGACATCTTTTAGCATCTCTAACAGGGACGTTTCGCTCACCCTAAGAGTGAGCTCAGGCGGGGTTTCCTTCCTGACGTGCTGGTAATGGTTACGAGTTATTCCGCAGCAAGTCAGTCCCTGGGCCATTAGGCCAAAGAGCTCAGAAATCAGAGCTCAGCTCTCACACCGAAACGTGTCCAACCTCAGTCCTCCTTTTCAATTTATTAACATTACGGGAATGGAGTGCGTTTTATAGTCCCAGAGTCTGTGAGCTTCAAGGACAAAGCCTTCTTTCCTTCCCTCTACAATTGTCAGCTGTGAATAAGGAAGAAGCCTTGAAATCATCATCTCCCTCAGGCCGTCAGCAGGGCTCTGAACAGAATTGTTTTGTTTGTTTGTTTGTTTGTACCTGTGATTGGAATGGGTCCCCTCCGGCCTCCTGGCCCCTGAGGGGGCATGTTGGACCCTCAGGATGGCATTTGGGGGAAAGTAAACCTCTTTTGTATTCAACCAGGAGCTAATCATCTTTAATTAGCTTCAAAATTAATTTTCTCCCTAGAAATATCACTTATTTCTTCCTCTGTCAAGATGTCAATACAAGTGATTTGGAAACGGGAGGATTCCAGGCGTCTTAGCTTGGGGTGGGGGCGGGAGAGAAATGGCATCATGTGCATACAGAGTGGTTTTGTGGTTGAGCCGTAAGCTGCACTGAGACTGCAGATAAAACACAGATGAATTTCTGTGATGTTGCTTCTGGTCAGAAATGGTGTTTTATCTTTGACCGGTAAGATACCATCTATAAAAGTGCATATATTTGAGGACTTTTCAGTAAAAATAGGGTAACACTAGTAACATCTTAGAAGGCTGTTACCGAGGTCCAGCAAGCGTGTGGGTGTGAGAGTGTAAAATGTGATTCTAAGTATCTGGTTTAGTTTGTTTTGAAAAGTTTGAGCGTGGTCAGTGCCCACCAGAGCAGGCCTGAGAAGAGTGACCATGACCTGCAGAGCCATGGCAGGAGGGGTGAGGGGGTGTCCACTTACCTTCTCCAGGACCCAGAGACCAGGCAGGAGGCCAGCTTACCACACCCCCCAAGGCTTGGCGTCTGGGGGGCACAGCCTGGCCACAGGATGGCACGAGCCATCCCGACTCACCTCTGCTACCTGGGCACCAGCGAGCGGGAGCTTGCAAACACCTGCATGGCCACTTCTGTCTGTGAACTTCGTGCACTCCTCCACTCCCTGCGGCAGGATGGGTGTGAGGAGGTCGGGCTGGCCTTGGCCCTGGAGGGAGCTGTTAGGGAAGAATGAAAAGGCAGGAGATCAGGAAACTCCATGGGAAGGCCTGGCCCCCACCTGCAGGTCTGTCTACACAGCCCGTCCCGAAGCTGGACACTCCACCTTGCTTAGCCAGTCCCCAATCTGTCAGCCTCATTCCACGAGCAAATCTGTAGGACAATTACAGACAAAGGCATTCAATCCCCAAACTCCCCAGGGTGAATATTTTTCGGCATCACACCCACGTCTTCTGATTCCTGTCACCTCATGAGGCAGCTCACTTCACACACATTGTTTCTCCGGTGAGAGGGGTGCAGACGGACTTCAGAAACACAGCCGGTGGGCCGTGGTCCGTGACCCTGAGCTGCTGCCTCCACCTCCCACCCTGAACGAGGTGAGGCAGAGGCCTGGCCAGCAGCTTCAGGTCCAGCGTGAAGGTTGCATGAAGGTCACAGCCCAGAGCCCTGCTTCCTGGCTTACTGTTGGTTCTTGTTTCAGTTTTTAATAATAAAAAAAAAAAGTTTTTTTATGCCTGGCCTGTTTGGCTCAGTGGTTGGAACGTCAGCCTACAGACTGAAGGGTCATGGGTTCAATTCCGATCAAGGGCATGCGCCTGGGTTGCAGGCTCCATCCCTGGCCCTGGTCGGGGTGCATGCAGGACACAACCAGTCGATGTGTCTCTCTCACCTCGATGTTTCCCTCTCTCCATCTCTCCCCCTCCCTTTCCACTCTCTCTAAAAATTCTGGTTTAGTTTGTTTTGAAAATTGTTACCATGGTCAGTGCCCACCAGAGCAGGCCTGAGAACGTAGGAAAAACATCCCCGGGTGAGGATTAACAACAACAAATGTGTTTTGACCGCTGGGTGGTGAATTAGGGTTCATCTGTAAGAAGTTCCAGTCAATTGAGCAAAGGCGAGTTCCACCCCCTCCCGCGGTGGAGAGTTGGTGTCCCAGGGCCACTGCCCCGGTCTTTCTCAACTGCGACCACGTGCTCCCTGCTACGAGGGGCTAAGGCTACAGGGCGTGTGCCCAGCCTGGTGCCCGCCACGGTCCCCGAGCCTCAGGAGCCTCAGCAATGCCGGTGGAAGGCCTTCTGGGCAGAGCCATCCTGCCCGCCCCGCCCCGTGCGCTGCACCGATGGCGACAGGCCAGCTTCCCGCACTCCATTCTCTCCCCCGACGGTTCCGCCCCGCGCCCGCTGCACTCGGTAAAAGGGCCCAAATGGTTGCCTTGCCATTTTTCAAGCGGCAGCAGCTTCATATTTATCACACTAATGCATTCTCACCATTATCTCCCCGCGTGTCACCGAGCCTGGGAATCGGCCTCAGGAGGGAACTTTCATTTTCATTTAAAGTGACACTTGGAGCCGCAACCTCGCCCGCACTTGCCGTGGGCGTCCCTCAGGGGGAGGCCTGCACACGCTCCCAGGAGCCGCCCCGGGAAGCCCAGGCCCTTGTGGAATCATCTCCCCCGCCCAGCGAGTCACTGCGACCCCCCCCACCCCCCCGGGGCCCCACAAAGACACCCAAATCCCAGCGGCTCCTGCAGCCTGGGGCAGGGACGCTTGAAGGAAGACGGACTGAGGCCAGCGCCCAGACGTGGGTTAACGCAGGGAATCAGAGCGGTGGCCCCGCGGACCCGGAGAGGCCCAGGGGCCCAGGGGTCTCTGCCTTGCCTTCTGGGCCGTCCAGAGGGTGGGACACATGTCCTGAGCGGGTCCCTGGGTGGAAAGGGTCTCCCTGTCATGCCCCTGGCTTTGCCTGCCGCTGTCCAGGCCACCCTGTGGGGTCCGGGAGTGACCTTGCTTTGCTCTCACACAGCCCTAGCTCCGGTCATGGAGCCCATGTGCCCGAGGACCTTACGTTCTCTCTCTCCTCTGGGTCCCAGAGCCCTTTGTCGTCACCACCCTCAGGAGCCTCTTCAGATGTGTCCCTGGCGTTGCTGCCCAGGAGCCATCGCCGTCACAGGCACGTGTGTGTCTGCTTATGTGCCACGCGTGTAGCTGAGCCATCCGTGTGAAAAGAGGAGGTTGCCTGTCCTCCCCCTAAGACCCAGTCCTTGTGGAACACAGGCGTGGGAGTGAGGCCACGACCAGCCAGGCCCTGTGCCCGGCACTCAGGTCTGTCAGCACCCGGCGGGTGGAGGCAGGCATCAGGGTGCTGTTGGGGGGGTGGGGCAGTGGTCTGGAGCTGGTCAGATTGGACGGAACCCACTTCCTACCCTCTTTTTAGGGCCAGTGTGGGCTCCACACCCTGAACCTGGGGAGCCTGCGCAGGACAGTCTGAGGGGACCCCCTTACCCCTGGGCTGCCCTATCAGCCACAGCTGCCCCTCCACCACCCTGTGCTAGAGACACAACAGGGCCACGATGGGAGCATCCATCTTCCCCGAATTTCCCCCACCCTGCAGATACCCAGCCACGCTGTGGAGCCCAGGAATCCCACGGGTGCCTTGTACCCACGGCCACAGGCAGGAAGCACAGTCTCCCTCAGGCACAGGACCAGCTCAGGGAAGGAGGGGACACTCAGAACCCTAGTACGGCCACCGGCTCCATGGTCAACCGGAGATGGACCCGCAGCTCTTATGAGGCCAAAGGGAAGCCGTGACGCCCAGACCAGCCTGTGCCTTTCACACTGTGGCCCCGGCAGGAAGGACCCACCCAGGGGCGCAGCCTGGTCCCCGAGGAGCCGAGTGACTGAGGCAGTGCCTTCCAGAACAGAACAGGCAGGGCGGGAGGGAGAGGCTCTGATCCCCAGGACGAGGCCGAGAAGGCAAGTGTCTCAGGGAGATTAAAGGGTGCACGCAGGTTTAGGGGGGTGGGGAACAGCGAGCTCCCTGTGGGTGGCCTCCGGGGCAGGGCTCTCGAAGGGCACCTGCAGCGGGCGGCTGCGCTCAGGGCTCCAGCTGCTCTCAGCCCCGAGCTGGTGGGCGTCGTGCCGCTCTGGGTGGGCAGGGACTGAGGACCTGTTCCCCAGAGGCAGCTCCACAGCGGGGAGCCTGCAGCACCAAGAGGTCAAGCTGGGGACGGAGCCGCAGAGGGGGCCGGAGTGGAGAAGCAGGGTGCACACGCCTCTCCCCACGTCCAGGTCCTCCCCAGGTCCTGGGCCCTGAGGATGTGGTGCCCCCACAGGACAGCCCCATGGGGTGCCCGCTGGCTCTTTAAGCTTCACGCCTGGCTGCCCTGGGATCAGGATTACGTACACAGAAACTGTCGTATCAACAGTTCACTATGAGACCTCATGGGGTGACACTAATCCCCAAAAGACCATTTCCTTACACTTGGCACCACACCCTGTCAAACTCACCGCCTGCATCTACTGCCCCCGCTGCCTCTCACTTCAGGCCGGCAGCCAGGGTCGCCGTCACCTGGCACCGGTGTGCCCTTCAAACACAAGCCTTCATGGCACACGAGGGGCTTCATCCGCCCGCGGCAATAAAAGCAACTGCAGACAGAGCTGGGACCCGGACAGGAGGACCGGCCCCGGCTCAGTTCTGAGGCTGATTCCTGGCTCAAGGTGTTGAAACAAAAATCAAGGTGATTCAGGGGAGACCCAAGGCCAGAGGAGCCGGCACAGAGGAGACCTGGCTTTGCACAGACGCGTGCTCCTGGCCCCCCCGACACGGGACGCAGGGGATTTCTCCAGCGCAGCACAGAACCCTCCCTGGGACGGGGCGCTCTGCACCGGGGGCCGGGGGAGGCTGGCGGGCTGCCCCGCGCTGCTCCACCGAGGCCCTGGGCGAGGCCGTGCTTGGCCTGCTGCCGGCCTCGATGGTTTGCACAGAAAATCCGTCACCATTTGAACATTTTCCTCCTGGAGACACATCGGAGAGTCAGTGCTCAGAGCGGGAGTCTGCGTAGGTAAGTGAGTAAATTGGAGCTATCAATAGATTTCTCCTTTCAAATTGTGAGGGCAATAAACTGTGAAGAAGTGATTTTGATGGTAGTGTTTCAGAGCAGCAGTCCTGGCAGGGCTCCCAGGCTGTCGCGGCCCACCCCGCAGCCCGCCCCGCGGCCTCACCCGCGCTGGGTGGGACACGGGTTTCAGGGACCACAGCATAAAGGCAAGTCTGAGGACTGTCCACAGCCCCGTGTGACGTTCCATGCAGGCTGACCGCTGGGAAGTGGACAGGCCTGCGCTGGAGGCGGCTGTGTGGACCTGGGCACCATCGCCATAGTCCGTGGCCCTGGCCCAGGCCCGTGGGTGGTTGGACGCAGGCTGGCTCTGGGGACGGTCCGGGGACCCACCTTTACGCTTTATATCCGGGTACTGTGACCTCTCGCTGCGACCTGCCTTGTGTCCAGTGAGCCTGTAAGACCCTGATTGCAGGAACCGCACATCTGTCACGACGCCCCCAACCCCCAACCACAGGCAGGGCCAGGGCTGTGGCTTTATAACCGGCCGCCCCACGTCCTGTCCTGCAGGGACAGTGCCTTCATGCCCATGGTGCCCCTGGGATAATGCCTCCTGATCGGGTCCCAGCCCCCTTCTCTCTCCAAAGTGCCCTGGTCTGATGTGAAGCAGGAGGCACTCTGTGATGACAGACAGCCCTGTCCGTGGTCCTGACCGGCCAGCACTGGGCAGCCCGCACCTGGAGGGGAGACCCTGCCCAGCGCGTCCCCCTTCAGAACCGGACGCAGAGACCACTGTGCTCCTCACTGGTCCTCCCACGGGGACCCACCCTCAGGGCCCGGGGGTGGGGAGAAGCAGCAGCCAGGCCTACCATGGTTCACCCCTGCATTTTCTTGTTCACAGAAACCCCGTCATTCACAGTTTACATCACAACACACATCCCAATCCGAGTTCCCATGTGCCCGGGTGGGAGTTCCTTTCTAAAGGGTATTTGCTCAGAAATGCACTTTTGAGGGCATTTTCAGCTTCTCAAGTTTGGGCTAAGCTGCTCGAGCACGTGGTCACTCCATTTCCTGTCCTCCGTCCGCCCCTGGCTCCCGGCACGTTTCCCCGTCAGACTGTCCCCCCGACCGGCTGGGTGGCTTCCTGCCTCAACATGCATCTTCCCATCACCCGCGAGGCCCCACATGCAGGGTGTTTGTGGTGGCTCAGGGCTCCTCGTCCGTAGTCATCTGCTTGTCTATCAGGTTTTGCTTTTTGTGTGAATCGCTTTGTGACACTTATGGATCTCAGTGCTGACGGCAAGCATTTTAAACTCCTTCCCTGCCCGGGCCCGTGTGTCCACTCTGCTTACAGAATCGTCTGTTGTCGGAAATGTAACATGAGCTGCCCTTTCTTCCATGACCTTTGCTCTGGATGTCGTATTCAAGAAACCTTTCCTGACCCCAGAGTCAAGGATACTCTCCCAAAAGTTCTTCTAAAACCTTTAAAAGCCCGTCTTTTATTTCTGACACTCGGAAATGTGATAAAATGACCTGGAGCCGAGCTGTGTTTCTCTGGCTTCCCTTTCCCGCCCGGGAAGCCGATGGTGCGGCTGGGATCGAGCCCGCAGGCCCTCCTGCTCAGAAGTCAGCTCCCACCCTCGGGGACCACAGCCGCTGTGTAGCCGGTGCGGGAGGAGGGGAGAGGGGGAGGACTGCTTGACCTCATCGCTTAAATCGGCCGTGAAGCTCCCTTGCCCGACCTCTGTTTCATCCCTAAGATCAACAGAAGCATTTTGGCATCTGCCCAAGCGGCTCCGTCCTTCCGCGTGCTCAATGGGTATTGAGCGTTTATCGGTCTGGCTTGCTTAAGGCAACACCCTTGACCTTGACCTTGCTCTTGCTGGGGAACTGGGCTTCTGTCAGGATGTAGACTCCCGGCGCCGATTTCCCCATCAGCTCTCAGCAGCCCCTCTTTAACATAAAGCTCCCAGGACACCAGGCGGGCTGGAGGGTCCCCAGTCTGTCTCCACGCACCCTTTCTGGTCCGCAGGCATGCTCAGTCCCAACTCACAGGTGGGCGCTACTTACCACAGACCCGGCGCATGCACCAGCGACACGGCAATGCTGGGAGCCCAGGGGTGGCACACAGGCGATGGCCTGCCCTCTAGCTCTGTGCTTGTCCCCGGGGTGGCCCCGGGCACTGTGTGTCACAGACGATGCTGGTGTGCAGGCGCTGTGTCCTCCTAGGCATGCCATAGTCTCTAAACTCCTCCCCCCCAAAATGCAGCTGTACAGTGAGTCCCCAAACACCCCTCCCCGTTGCCCCCAGTGTGGCGTCTTACGTCATCATGGTGCGCTGTCAAAAGCAGGAAACGGGCATTGGTGCCATATAATAGACTCAAATACAGTCTTTTGGGGGGTTTCGTCCGTTCTCATAAGGGCTCGCTCTGTTTTTGAATGTTTGGTGCGTCATACTATGAAAACTTACCGTAGATGCAGATTCACGTTCCCGTCGCACAACCAAGATGGTGACCTGTCCAGCGCCACGTGGACACGCCCTCACGCCAATCCCTGGCCGTCGTCTGCTCTCCACGGCTATAGCTCTGCCACAGCTAGAAAATTATAGCAGTGAAATTACACACATGTAGCCACTTGACACTGGCTGTCGTCACGCAGCATGACACCCCTGAGGTCTACCCTTGGGCAGCACGTTGTGTGGACCCACAGCGCGCTCCTTTTCATGGCCGAGCAGCACCCATCCTGCGGGTCCACCGCGGGTTGGCCACTCACTTCTTGAAGAACATGTGGTTGCTTCTGATGTGAAGTAACAGAAATACAACTGCTGCCCCTCTGGGATGGCTCAGCTGGTGGGAGCATCGTCCTGTGCACTGAACCGTGGCAGGTTCCATCCCCTGGTCGGGGCACATATGGAAGGCAACCAATCAATGTCTCTCTCTCTCTCCCTTCCTCTCTCAAAGTATGTTTCCATGTGAGAATTTAAAAAAAAAAAATACCATTGCTAGGAACATGTGTGAACGGGTTTTTGTATGAATGTAGTTTTCATCTCTCCAGGATAAATACCCCTGATACTGCTGATCATAAAGCCACGCCTGCCTACCAATTCTCGGCATCTTGCCAATTATTTGGAAACTGCCAAAGAATTCTCGGAACGGACGTGCCAGTCTGCACTCCCGCCCACAGTGCAGGAGAATGCTGGCTGTTCCGTGCGCTCGTCAGCACTTGCTACTGTCCGTAGTTTCTATGTCATCCATCCTGATAGGCGTGTGAATTTCTTTCATCCTGGATCTGCTTTGCATGCTACTCATGGTTAATGACGTTAAACATCTTTTTGGTCCTTTGCCATCACACCAAAGGAGTGGCCCTCTGCTTTTCCCTCCCGCCTTCGCACTGTGCATGCTCCCTCCCACCTCCACAGCCTAGCTGCTTCCATCCTCCTGCCTGGACTGCTGTCCTTCTTTCCCCGAGGGCTCGGCTCAGCCATGTCTACATCCTCCCCTCCCGAAAGGGTTTCTGCATCTGCTGCCATTCAAGTCAGTGGCATCAGAGGGAATCAATCCACCATGAACTTGGTTCCACCCAACATTCCTAAACAGAAATAGAAATTCACCGAGGAACGGGTATGCACCACAGTGGACACGGAGTCCCCTCTAAACGATAGGCTAGGGACACGGGACAGTCCCCGGGCAGCTGAATCCATCTGTGCCCAGCTGGGCTCTCGAGTCAAGAATTTCAGGCCTGGCTCCCGCACCAGCCATTCTTGGGACCAGGACTGTGGACAAGCCTGGGTCACTCTGGTGTCCTACCAGCTAGAAACCCCATGAAACCACGTAAACTTTCCAGAAAAGGCCTCTGCGAGAACCCCACCCACACCCTTCAGGAGGATAACGGACTTGAAAAGGCTCCGACCTGAGTGCTGCCTTCGCACACCAGGCTGCGGTGCCAGAGACGCGGACCAGGTCACGGCACGGTTAATTGTGGCTCCCAGGAAGGAGGTGGACATGAGCCAGTATTTTGCAAATAGCAAGGCTGCCCGGGGCTTGTGCCCTGGGGACCTCAGCTCCGCATGGCCGGCTTCCAAAGACTCGGCCCTGCGTTCACAGGGCAATTCAGATTACTTTGCACAATGGATGGGAATACATTTTGAATATTAATGCTAATGGTGTCAAAGGCTCATAATTGGACTCCACGGCCCTAATCTTAGAGCCCGCAGTGCATCCGTGTGAGCGCACAGGTCGGGTGCCCATGGCCATTGTCCCCGAGGGGTCGAGGGGGACCCATGGCTCAGCCAGTCACCTGTGGGCGGCAGGAGAGCTCTGTGTGAGCACTGACACGTGAGAAACCCAAATGCTTTAGTGCATTTCAAACTGGGATGCGCTATGACCTCAATACGTGGAAAACAAAACCACCTGGGAGAATTGGGAGGAAATGGGTGATGCTTTCACCTGTTACAGCGTCCAGGTCCCAGAGGGTGCGTGGCCGGCGCCGAGCCTTCCCTGACTCAGACCTGAAGCCCAGGGGCAGGAAGGTCGGCAGGTGTTAGACTTGGGGGGAGGCGGGGGGAGGAAGGGGCAGCCAGGTCTGTGACTCCGGAATCGGGGAGCCCAGAAGCCACAGTCTGCCCATCAGGGGATCCAGGAAGTGGAGTGAGTCTCACAGGAAAAAGATGGGGGACCTTTGAACCCCCGAGTTTGAGAGATTGTGGGTGAGACTAGCTGGTAGGGCGCTAGAAATGAGGCTCAAGAGCAGCGAAGCAGCAGCCAGAACCGAGAGTTGGGATCGTGAGGAGAAGGCGGGACACCACGAGCTGACATTCTCCGCTGATTGGACACGAACGGCTCCCGTCGATGAGGATAACATGAAACCCCCACCACACGAGCCCCCAGGGGTAGCCGGGTGAACAAGTCACCGGTATGGAGAGCAGTGGCCGCTTACGACGTCAGAAAGGCCCGGAAATCTTACAGTTCGCATGTGAAAGAAACCTAACGAGAGTTCCCCAAACTAGACCACAGTCCTGCATGTGTACATGACACCCCCAAACTGGGGAAACGTGCCGGGAGCCGGTCCATGCTTGCTGTTTCAAGGGACCTGGCATATATGGCATACTGTTCTTAATATGTTTGCTCACCTTCTTGGCACTATGTGTTTTAACCAAGGTCTCTGAGAAAGGTTGTTTCCCCAGGTAGGGATTTTCCCCTGAAGTTAGGGAGGGAATAAAACCTCTTAACTAAGTGCCAGGTGGGTAATTAATCACTTTAACTACGAACAACCATGCTTAAGCTACATAATCTTTACTCCCTGGAATGGAGATAAGAAACGCCCTAACCTTTGGAATAGAGATTGATAGGATTGGAATCAACTGGTATAAATACAGATGTAACAAGACAGCAAGAGACAGAAAGAGAGACAGAACCTAGGCACAGAACCTACACAGAACGTTCTCTAGAGACAGAAGAACTTCGCTGGAGAGAACATGGCAAAAGATCCTGGACTGAACCTGACTACAGAAATTGGCAAGAGAACCTGACTAGAACCTGGTGACTGAACCTGGCTGGAGAACCTGGACAGAACCTGGCTGGAGAACCTAGCGAGGGAACATGGCCACAGAACCTGGCTGGAGATCCTAACCAGAACTTCGCTGGAGATCCAGAGCAGAACCTCTCTGGAGATCCAGACCAGAACCTGGCTGGAGAACCTAGCAAGAGAACATGGACACAGAACTTCGCTGGAGATCCTGGCTAGAGATCCTGGCTAGGCTGCTGATCAACTGAACGCTGCCTCCTTGTCATTCCTTCTTCGCCGACTCCGTCCACACCTTTGGGGACCCCCTGGACCCACTGGGGCTGGACCCCAGCAGAAGCGGAGGAAGTTTCCTACACTGGCCATTGAAAACAACACCAGCGTTGATCTGCCCTGGCTCATGTTTCTCTCCTGCTTACGAGACGTTTTTGCAAAACCACGTGAAACAAACAGTCGTGTGAGCGCGCAGCCAGAAAAGCAGCAAAAATAAGGCTGCCTGGACGTCGGCGCTGACAGACGTGTGATGGATTCGGGGGCTTGTGGTGTCGGGCATTTGTCTACAGTTTTAAATTGGTCATTTGTTGTGATTTCTGTCGTCATTATACACAGGCACTTCAGTACCTCACTTCCGTTTGTAATGGTATTGTCTCTCCCAAAGGTGGTTTATTTCTGGAGTTTTCCATTTTATATTTTTGGTCCACAGTTGACTGAAAGCGTGGAAAGAGAAACCGCAGATAAGGGGGACGGCGGTGGGAGGAAGGCTCCCGGCCTACCTTAGGCCAGTACCTTCCACCTCACGGAAAAGCAGGACCCCCTACCCGGCCGGCGTGGCTCAGTGGTTGAGCGTCGACCTATGAACCAGGAGGTCATGGTTTGGTTCTAGGTCAGGGCACATGCCCGGGTTTCAGGCTCAATCCCCAGTAGGGGGTGTGTGGGAAGTGGCCGATCGATACGTCTCTCTCATCATCCATGTTTCTCTCTCCCTCTCCCTCTTCCTCTCCCTTCCTCTCTGAAATCAATAACAAAATATTTAAAAGAAAAAGGAAAGCAGGACCTCTTAGGTGGAGGGAGGTCTCTTCTCTGAGGGTGTGTGCCTGCTCCAGGGGAAGACAGCCTGTCTGCTCCCTGAAGAGGGATTCCTGCGCCCTAACCCGAGCCCCGCCCCCACAGGGTTCATCTGCAGAGCCTTTGGGGTAGGGGGGCGGGGGGATAGGGCACACTCCCCTGGGCCCAGGAGGACGTGGGGAGAGGATGACTGGGGCCCAGGACAGGGCTTTTCCATTCCCCCTCCTGCCTTTGCAGGGACCCCTATGGGTGCTGCCCTTCTTGACCAGGGGCTGGGCCTCCCCTCCCAGACCTTCCCCCTGGGTCTTCAAAGAGGCACTTGACTAAACAACAGAAACACAACACAACTGTCACCGCCATGGGGTGCGGCAGGCCACACAGGTCATCTAGTAAAGGTGTTTCTGGCAGCCGTGCTTCTTGAAAAGAAAAATGTTAGGAATATATGACTGACCCAATCTATCTAAGGTATCGTCGCGGCAACATGCCATCGAACATGAATTGTTAATGAAGCGCTTTGCATGCTCTTCCCGCCAGGCAGGCATTTGTGCTCCAGCACTCCTGTCCTTTCACGGGTCTCAGGGGCGCCCCGCCCCATCTCTGGTGCTCGGCCACCTCACAGGTCACGGCGCCACTCATCACAGTCACTCATCACAGTCACTCATCACAGTCACTCATCGCAATCCGGCTCCGAGCCTCCCTCACTGCTGCTTCCTCACGGCTCAGAGGGAGGGCTGGGTGGGCAGGCCACCTGGGTAGGTTCTGCCCCACCTCCTCCTCCGAGGTGACCTGGGAAGACTGTTCACATCTCCAAGGCTTGCTTTCCTCACCCACACAAGTACTACAAGACCGTGGACATCTCCGCGGTGCGACTCCAGGACAGAGCCCCATCTGTCCCCTGTCCCCTAACACCATCACCACCCCCCACTACTACCTGCTGCTCTCATCCTCCACCCACACTGCCCTGCTCCCACCCGCCAGCCTTACCCTCGCCAGGTTCAATTCCTACAGTTTCTCTTACTATTATCTCATTAAGGAATTCATGTGACACCGAGTCAAACGGATCCTTCTCTTTCCTGAATTGCTCTGACGCTTGATAAAATCCCCTCCTCTCAGATTTGTCTCTGCCTCATCCTCCGAGTTTGAAACATGGGCATCTATTTCCCAGATGAGTGAAAGGCTTGTAAAGGATTGCTCCCTCCCCTCCACCCCAAGGACGCCAGTGATGCCGTGTGATCCATCACCGAGTCGTCGAATGAGTGATGTGCCCAGGGCCTGGCGTAATGGTGCCTATGAATATGTAGCGTTTAGGAGAAATCTTCTGGACCCAGCAGCTAGTCATCATTGAGCACGTGACTCCAAGCGGCTGCATCATTGGAGACGAACATCGTAGTTAGTGCAATGCTACAGTGTGGCTCTGGTGTGACATGGACAGTCAGAGCAGACCCCAGGGGTTGAGGGCACAGTCCCCAACAGGACTGCCCTCATTCAGGTGCCAACTGCAAATTCAGGGGCCCCAAGGGCACCCACACTTCCAACCCACTGGCTCCAAATGTGAGGGTTTCTTGACCCTCCCCGTTTTGATAATTCACTGGAACGACTCAGAGAACTCAGTGAGGGGCTCTCCTTAGGATTCGTTCCAGGACAAAGGATACAATTCCGTGCCAGCCCCGTGAAGAGACACAGGGGATGAGGTCTGAGATGGTCCCAGACATGGAGCTCCTGTGTCCTCACCGCAGGGAATCAGGACATGTCAACTTCCCAGCCGGCTGATGAGACTGCCAACTGGGAAACTCACCTGAGCCTGGTAGCTGGAGTTTTGATGGGGTTTCATTATGTCGACATGACTGATTGGACGGTCGGCCACGTGACTGAACTCGGTCTCCAGCCCCTCTTCTTCCCTACAAGTCAGACTCCAGCGTGGCTCACAGCCCCAGCCCTTACGTTACATACTAGTAGCTGGTGGTTCCGGCATGGCCGGCCCCCACCCCAAGGCTGTCAAGGGTCCCATCATGAGTTACCTAGTAACCATGAGCTCAGATGTGGTCCTGGGCCCACCATGAATAACACAGATGCTCACTCCCATCCCTGAGGAAACCCAGAGGATTGAGAAGCTGCTCTCAGAGCCCAGGGTGAAGATTCGGCCCCTGACTTATTCAGCAACAGCTCGATATTCAAAATGCATTGGGAATTGAGTTGTTCCATGTTATTTCTAGTAAATCAAAAATTATGAAGTTCTAAATTCTCTCTAGAATTGTGAAATGAAGCTTATATACAAGCACACCATTTTATACCAGGTCACTGGGAGCTCACAGTTCCCATAGTTAATACAAACAGAGAATTTTGCACCTTTACGCAGATGAAAGTAAGGAAAGTGTTGGATTGCGCGCGCGCGCGCACACACACACACACACACGCACGCACACACACACGCGCACACACACACACGTTTAAAACACAAAAATACGACGCATCGGACACTGAACATCCGGTCAGTGGAAATATATTTTGAGCCTAAAGAGGACCATGTTCCCAGGCTGTCTATATCAGCACCTAGTGAGGGCGCGTCCCAGGCACAGAAAGTGAGCTTGCACCTCCGCGAACCGATGGGCGGGGGGGGGGGGGGGGGGGCGGGGGGACGGCCTGTGTCCCTGCTGCTGTCGGGGTTCCCTGTGACGTGGAGGAGGAAAGAGCGTGTTCCCCAGGTCTGCATTTCCCCCAGACTCACTGCAGGTTAGAATCTTATTTTCCTGTTTGGATGGAAAGTCGAATTTTTAAATTTTCCTTAAACCCCCCTATTGCCTGACAGCTTCCAGCCAGGTAGAGCGTGTCACGCTCCATGAGCCCGACGGCTGCCATGAACACGTGTGAAAGGTCCAGGTGCCCTGGACCTCCTTTAAAATCTCCACCCGGAGGCTTTGGGCAAGCCCCCTCCAGGACAAAACACTGGCTTTTCAGCTTCTGGAACGGGTCCCTCTCAAGGTCTGACTGTTACTTGGGAGAGAAAATAAATAAGTCATCTTCCTGAGGCTCCAGCTGCCTGAGCTCAGTTTTAAAGGAAGCTTTTCCTGGTGCTGAGTCCCATTCAAAAGAGGAACAGGGGGGCCCTCCCCTGCGGGCTGCTGGGATTTTTGCAAATCGCAGTGTCAAAGAACCTCATTAGCATATGGTTTCCCTTGGAGCAGGGGCTGCTGCGGCACAGAACCCAGTGAAACAGCTGTCATTACCGCCGCCTCACGGCCTCTCATCATCTTTATGGCCGGCGGGAGGAATTCAGACAACGCCTTTGCCGTTATTGATGCTTTTATTTGACATTTCTTTCGGCATCATCCAGGTAGCAGAGACGGGAGGGCCCCACTGAGGGCAGCTGCGCATCCGTTCGCTCTGGTCCCTGAGTGGAAGGGGAGGAAAGGCCAGGGCCTTCGGTGGAGGCTGCTGACAGTTGACATGTTAGCCGTAATTTAGGCCGGCATATCTGCATAGCGACGCTGGAGGGTTGCTCCTTCTGCAAAGACTGTAATTTAAACAAAACTCAAATTGGCTCCAAGGCAAAAGCTGTTCATCGAAGGCCAAGCAGAAGAAGCCACATCAAAGTGAGAAAAGGCCCGGCCTGTGTGGTTCAATGGTTAGGTATCGACCCAGGAACCAAGAGGTCAAGGTTTGGTTCCCTAGAGGTCAAGGGCACATGATCAGGTTGCAGGCTTGATCCCCCCAGTAGGGGGCGCGCAGGAGGCAGCTGATCCATGATGTTTCTCTCTCATTGATGTTTGTATCTCTTTCTCCCTTTCCCTTCCTCTCTTTCTAGAAATCAATAAAAAACATTTCTTAAAAAGTAAGAAATGCTGGCACAGCCCCAGGTCCTGGGAGGAAGCTGTGGGGGTGTGGCTTGGTGTGGGGGTCGGGAGGGGAGACTTCCTCGCCCAGAGGGGTGGCCCTTTCCAGAATCCCTGCCGTTTCCTGGGACCCACCGCGCAGGTTCCCCCGCACTGCGCACCCAGGTGACTCCACCGGCGTCTACTCACGTGGCCCGCACCCGCCTCCATCCTGCCCACTGCGCGGTCACCGAATCCTGTGCCTCCTGCCCGTGCGTGCCTTCCTTCTCCGCCTCTTTTCTAAAGCTTGAAGGGGTGTGTACCTCGGAAACTGTGGAAAGCGCTTTTCCAAGAGCTGCTCTGGCTCTGGGAGTCTTAGTATTCCGTGCACAGGCCATGCTGCCCGCGCCCGGCAGCCCGGGGCGTCGGTGCTTCCGCGTAAAGAGGAGCCGTCATGTTCTCTTGTCCCCGAGATCAGATTGCTCTCAACCACCATCAATAACTGGAAGAGGGCTCCGCCACTACCATGGAATTTATCAAATTCCTAAGACGGGCCTGGAATGGCTGCCTTTCAAGAGGTTTTGTTAAGAAATGGAAGTAGGGTATATGATTTTTCTCCGCAGAAATCCTTTTGATTTGCAGGAAAATCTGTTCTTCGGGGCTGGCCTGAACCTCATGCAAACAGGCCGCTTTGGGGGAGGAAGAGAAGAGCTGCTCTGGGAACAGCCTGCGGGGAGAGGCGAGGCGGGTGGGGCTCCTGGGTGGATTTCGCTGACACATGGACGAGGGCAGACATGATTCAGGGCCATCGCCATGCTGAGAGCCACAGAAAGTGTTCCCTGGGAGAGGGGTGCGACCTGCATCCGAAAACCTCAGCCTGCCCCTCCCATAGTCCTGCAGGCAAGAGCCCAGGGGAACATGGTGAAAAGCTCGCACGCGTTGCTCTTTATAGAAGAATCTGGGGCTCCTTCCAGCAAGGAGGGGTCGCTGAACTGCTCCCTGCGGCCCTGGGAAGTCCAGCTGACACGGGCAGTAGGTGTTTACAAAGACAAGAAGGCTGTGCAGTGAGGGGTGCAGATCTTACCAATGGTGACCTCACTGGCCCGGGAGCACACAGAGCAATTTGACCCACACTGAGCTCAGAGAATGCTGGCTCCTGGACAAAACTGTGCTCTCACCTGGTAAATTAAATTCTAGAAGCTCTAAGTCTGTTGCAAATGGATTTTTTTGAAAATCAGCGTTTTCACTCTTTCTGCCATGAAGATGAAAATCAACATGAAATGTCCAAGATGACAAATGGCCATGTCCAAGGCCACCTCACTTTTCCTTTCCTTCCCTTCCCTTCCCTTCCCTTCCCTTCCCTTCCCTTCCCTTCCCTTCCCTTTCCTTTCCTTTCCTTTCCGTTTGTTAATCCTCACCCAAGGATATTTTCCCATTAATTGTTAGAAAGAGTGGAAGGGAGGGGAGAGACGGAGAGCGAGAAACATCAATGTGACAGATTGGTTGCCTCCCACATATGCCTCAACCAGGGCCAGGGATCGAGCCTGCAACCTAGCTCTGTGCCCTTGATGGGAATTGAATCCAGGACCCTTCAGTCCCGCAGGCTGACGCTCTAAACTGAGCTAAACCAGAGAGGGCAAGCCACCTCACTTTCAACTCGTTAAGCCCGGCTGAAGCAGCCTTCTCATAGACTCTTCCTGTTATGCAGTATTAAAATTAACTTTTTTGTTTTATTGGCTCAACTAAGATTTGTGTGAATTATTTTACATAAACTAGAAATCGATTTTTACACCAGCAAATTAAAGCTTAAAGATATTTTCTTCAAAATACATTTACTTTTATTAAAAATATTCATTTTCAATTAAAGCATAATTGTATGCAAAATACTATGAGCCTGAGTCAGGAGATTATAACTTTCATCATAATTTTAGAGTCCATGGTTAAAAAAAAAAAAAGTTAAGAACCACTGACCTTCTGGACTTTTATAACTTATACTAGAGGCCCAGTGCATGAAATTCATGCATGGGGGGAGAGGGGATGTCCCTCAGCCCAGCCTGCAGCCTCTCGCAATCCGGGACCCCTCGGGGGATGTCCGACTGGATCAGGCCTAAACCAGCAGTCAGACATCCCTCTCACAGTCTGGGACCATTGGCTCCTAACACTCACCTTCCTGCCTGCCTGATGGCCCCTAGCCACTCTGCCTGCCTGCCTGCCTGCCTGATCATTCCTAACCACTCTGCCTGCCTGCCTGATGCCCCTAACTGCCTCTGTCTGCCTGATTGATCGCCCCTAACACTCTGCCTGCCTGCCTGATTGCCCCTAAACACTCACCTCCCTAATAGCCCCTAACCACTCTGCCTGCCTGCCTGATCTCCCCTAACTGCTCACTTGCCTGCCTGATTGCCCCTAACTGCCTCGGCCTCAGCCCCTGCTACCACGGCTTCATCAAGAAGGATGCCCATGCCGAAACCGGTTTGGCTCAGTGGATAGAGCATCGGCCTGCGGACTGAAGGGTCCCGGGTTCGATTCCGGTCAGGGGCATGTACCTGGGTTGTGGGCACATCCCCAGTGGGAGATGTGCAGGAGGCAGCTGATCGATGTTTCTCACTCTCTATCTCTCTCCCTTCCTCTCTGTAAAAAATCAATAAAAAAAATATATATATATATAAAAAGAAGGATGTCTGGAATGACATCCAGAAGGCCGTTCGGCTGTCCGGTCTAATTAGCATATTATGCTTTTATTATTATAGACCAGGGGTCCTCAAACTATGGCCCATGGGCCACATGCAAATACAAATATTGTATTTGTTCCCATTTTGTTTTTTTACTTCAAAATAAGATATGTGCAGTATGCATAGGAATTTGTTCATAGTTTCTTTTTAAACTATAGTCTGGCCCTCCAACCGTCTGAGGGACAGTGAACTGACCCCCTGTTTAAAAAGTTTGAGGACCCCTGGTATAGATGATCAAATTTCCCAAGAGGAATTATTTGCAGTGCTCCTTTTAGATCGTTTAAATAACATGCATTAAAGAAAAGAACAATGACCAAGCACTGCAGC
Organism: Myotis nattereri; assembly: GCF_964212035.1. NCBI lineage: Eukaryota > Metazoa > Chordata > Mammalia > Chiroptera > Vespertilionidae > Myotis > Myotis nattereri. The sequence continues at coordinate 57,153,662 of NC_138088.1, read as the reverse complement.
CCTCACAAAACAAAGGTGCCTGTGGGGGGTCGGAGCAAACTCACACACCCAGCCCAGGCTGCTAAGGCCGCAGTGTCACCCAGCCCTGCTGCCCGCATCCCCTCACGGTCCCTCGCCCGCGAGCTCAGGTCTCCAGGACACTGGCATTGGTCACTGTTTAAAAATATCCCAACTACCAAGACGGGAAAGCTTTTATTCTGGGTGATGCCCTCCCGGAGTGTGTGAGGAAGGGCCTTGGTCTCCTCAGCTGTGAAATGAGGGGCGGAAGGAATGACCCCTAAGGTCTCCCCGGGGCTAATGAGCAGAGATGGCCGCTACCGAATAGCGAATAGCGAGAAGCCTCCTCTCGCGCATTAAGCAATAGCACAGCTTGGCTCCCTGAGTGTTTGGATTGCGGGGGGAGGGGTTAGGAGTGAGCGGAGCTCAGTTCAGAAAATGCCTCTACACCATTTCCTTGGCGTCTGGGCCTTAAAACAAGAAGGGCTTGGCCTAGAAACACCACGTTCCAGCTCCCAAGTCAGCACCTCCACTTGCCCGTCCACTAGAGGGCATGCACGGGTCATGTTCTTGCAGGGACCAGGCTAGATGCCCACTGCTCATCACAAGGATGCTTTCCTGGGAGCCCCAGCCACACACACACCCCCAGGCTGTGCCCATCCTGGACAGCCCACCTCTGGCCCGCCCAAAGAGAGAGCTTCAGGGGCTTGGGGACACCTCCAGCAGGGAGGGCAGGGCAGGAGCTGGGGGGCAGGGAGACGCCGGCAGGAAGTGCACGGCTTCCAGATGGAGCAAAGGGCTGGTGCTTGGTCTGCCCCGCGGCCCTCCTCCCACCCGATCCCAGCCCACAGAGCCCCCCTTCTCGGCCTCAGGGGCCTCTTTCTGAGGTCTGGGCTCCCATACTCGGCCCCCGCTCTTCCTCTGCCGGGACGCTCTGGCCCACTCCCGTCCACCTGAGAAACCCCCACGGAACCTCAAGACCCGGCGCAAACACAGTCCCACTTACAAAGCTCTTCCCGGTTTCCCGTCGCCTGCCTGTCCTCCTCGCTGTTTCCAGGGACTCGGCTCACACCCTCGCGACCCCAGAGAGCGTCCCTGAAGGCCAAGGCCTGCCTCTCACTGTGGATTCACCGGGCTCCCGGGCGAGGATCTAAACGAGGGCCTGCGGCTGAGGGCCTCCCCGTGAGGCCTGGCTGCTGCACAGGAAGGCTTGGGGCAGTGGCTCTCAGCCTGGGCTGCACAGTAGGATCACCTGGGAATCTTTGTAAAATCCCGATTTCTGGGCCTCATCCTCCGGAAATTCTGTTTCTTTGTTTTGGGGTTCATTAGTAACAAAGAAACAGAATTTCCGGAGGAGGATGAGGCCCAGAAATCGGGATTTTAAAAAGATTCCCAGGTGACTCTACTGTGCAGCCAAGGTTGAGAACCGCTGTCTTGGGGTATTCGAGGGAGGGAGGGAGGGAGGAAGGGGACCACAGACTGACCCCGACAAGCTCAGGGGAGGCCTGCGCGGCAGCCTTACAAACTCAGAGACCGGAAGTAACCACCTAGGACGGTCTGAAGTTAAAACCGTTTAGCTTAAAGCAGTTCGTGGCGGGAGTCTTGTCCGAGGGTGGTATTTTTCCCAACAAAAGCCCACCTTCTCCTTCATTGAGACGCCCCTTGTCTTTTTGCACCCGGGACCACGTACCTGGAAACACGCCTTGGCCACAGCGAAGGGCTTTCCTCTTCTCTGGGCCCCTCAAAGCACAGGCACCAGGGCAGAGACCACCACCCCTCCCTGTTGTCGTGTTAACTGCGGACATTAACGACCCTGTTCCCCCCGTCTGTGTCAAAGAAGCACGTGTCCATCATTTTACCTTCCATCCAATCCCAGAGGTTTCCCTGCTTGGCTTTCTCCCGCCTCCCTAATCTATCGCAATGGAGTTCACGTGGCCCACTTACATCTTCTCTTCTGGTTGTCGTGTGTGAAATAAGGTACAAAACTGCCGTTTGCCGGAGCATTTTCTTGGTCTGTTGAGATTCCGCTTCCCGGCAATTGTCGTCAGTTGGGCTCAAATAAACTTATACAAGTTCCCTGCAGGTTTGGATATTCCTTACGTTGAGAGGAGGAAGGAAGTGCAGCTGGAGGATGCTGTCCCGACCACAGGCCCAAACACAGCGCGTCCGTGCCAGCCGCGACAGAGGCGCCCGGGCTGCGGACGGTGACGAATGCCCAGCCGCTGGAGGCGCCGTGGTAGGGAAGGCCCATTGGCCCAACCAGGCCAGGACGCCCTGCTCCCGGGCCACGGTGGGCCTCTCCGCCTTTTCCTGACCATCGGCTCTTCTGCTAAAACAGACCAGGGGCCAAGGGGCTTCCAAGCATCAGGACAGGAGAAGGGTGCGCAGGGAGGGCCAGCCGACGGGGTTCAGAAGCAGGGCTAGGCCCTGGGGAGTTAGTTTCTGACCTTCCTGAGCGGTAGCTGGCCGGGTCCCCCTCGTGGCCGCCCCCCCCCCCTGCCCAGGCCTTCGAAGGGCCTGCTGCAGAGTCCAGCCGGCCTGAGGACAAGCAGTAGCCCTTGCAGAGGCCACCGTCCAGGGCCTTTTACTGAGAGACGTCTCTCTCCAGGTTTCCTGCCGGGGTTTCCCGGCCCGGAGACCCAGTGTCCGGCGTGGGGCGGGCAGAGCTGGGGCCCTCTCTCCCTCGGGCACATGTGTTGTTTTCCAGGACAAACCACAGAGTAGCCTCATTCTGTTCTGCACTGGAATCACAGGCCATCATCTGGTACCCCGGCAACAGCATCTTTCATTATTATTATTATTATTATTATTATTATTATTCTCACTCAAGGACATGCTTAGAGAGGGAGAAAGAGACGTTGATGCGAGAGAGAAACACCATCGGTTGCCTTCCATATGCTCCCCGAGTGAGGATCAAACCTGCCATGCAGCCATGTGCCCTGACCGGGAACCGAACCCGCAGCCTTTCAGGGCCCAGGATGATGCTCAACCAACGGAGCCAGTCTGGCCGGCCGGCAGCATCACATCAGAGGTTACAAAACACTGTCACGGCCCTGGGCTCTCTGGAAAGGACAGCGATGCCCAGCAGAGGACCAGGGTGGAAGCCCCTAGTGGGACAGGAGCGAGGCCCCCTCCCTCTGGAACTGCCCTTAGCAAGACTCCATGAGCCACACCTAACCCTCGGCAGATAACACTTAACTTCTAAGGGGGAAATAAAGAAACCAAAACTGTATTTCAATCATACACATAAAACAAACCGAATAACAATAAACCAAGAGGAGAGGAAAACAGACTGGAAAATGAAGATCTATAAATGTGTAATGATGTGTGATGAGGTGCTCCGTTAGTCAATAGAGAGCAGAATAGAAATATCTGATTTTCCAGGAGGCTCAGGAAGGCTGCGGCTCTGGAGGAGGAGGCTAGGCAATCCGGGCTCGGAAACCACCCCCCAGCTCAGCCTGGGGGACCCCAGGGCCCCTCTTTATGGAGAGGCCGCCTGTTGCTTTTCTGTCATTATTATTATTTTTGGAAAGTAATACATGCTCATAAGAAATGCAAAGAAGAAACACATTGTAAAGACCTGCCCACTGTAACCCGGGGTGAGCGCTGGGAGAGGCATTTGCATTCTCTGCGAGTGTTATGCACACATATTTACATAATTGAGCTTATACTGCACATGCAATTTTATATCCTGATTTTTTTTACTGAATATTGTGTAGTCAATTTTTTTTGCCAGTTGTTGACAATTTTCAAGAAGTTGAATGGTTCTGTAATTTATCTGTTGTACGATCCAGCACCATTTAATTATTCCCCGATCGTTGGACGTGAGATTTTTGCATTTTTCCACTATTATGGCTAATATTGTGATGAGCACCTTTTCGGGGGAGTCTTTGATGGTCATTATGACTGTTTCCTGGGAATAGTTACTAAGAAAAGGAATCACTGAATCAAATTATATAAGTGGGAAAAGTCTGCAATAGCTAATCCTTAAGTAGCAGAAGCAGGCTCACTGCTCTCTTCCTTAATGGGCAATGACTACTGTCCTTATTTTTAAACTTTTCTAGTCAGTAAGTAATGAATGTCTCACCATTGCGGTGAATTGGTTCTCCCTAATCACCACAGATTTGGATCATGTTTGTGTTTATCAATACTTTCCTTGTAAATAACCTACTATTCCTTCAGCAGCTTTGCCAGAAAACAGAAGACAAAATCTTAAAGACCCCGATTGAAACAGCAAACATGCTCAATTAAGTAGGAATTGAGGGACATATCCTTGACATGATAAATATTCCTTAGTACCAAAGCCAAGCCCATACCTCATCAAAAAACATCTCCATACCTGTGGGCCATTGTAGAGGAGACATTAGCCAATGCAATCAGACAGGAAAAAATAATAGCAGGGCAGGAAGAAAACCCTTTCTGTTTCCTGTGATATGTGAGTATCCCCAAAACCCCCCAAAAATCGGAATTAAAACAAAGTTATTAAACTAAAACTAAAACCTACAAAGCAAAACAAATTAAAGAATTCAGTGAAGTATCATGGTATAAAAAACATAGTAATAAATAGCCTTTGCACAATAATAACCTATCAGAAAAGACAGTGGACAAGAACAGAACATTTAACTAGCGATAAGAAACACATAAAATAAACTTGGATAAACTATGAACTTATATGAGAAAAATGCCAAAATACCCCTTTTAAAACTAAAATTAGACTTGCCTGAATGGAGAGGCATCTCCTGCTCGTGGGTAGTAATATTCAAATTGATAGAGGCCAGTTTCCTCAGGTTAATGTATACATTTCCTATGATACCAATACAAAGCCTAATGAATCTACCTTTTTCTGAAACCAAACAAGTAGATTCTACACCTCATATGGAAACTACTGCAAAACAGCTTAACAGATATTTTGAGCACTTAAGGGAGTCTTACTAGTTATTAAAAATATGATAAACAGATGAATAGAAGAAGCCACGGATCAATAGAAGAAAATAGAAATCCATAAATAAACCCAATTACATGTGGGAACTGAACACATATTAAAGAGAGCATCTCTCAAATTCGCGGGGAAAATATAAACGCATTTTTTGGTGGTGTTGGAAACATGGCAGTCATTTGGAAAAGTGGACTCCCCCCGCTCACAGCATTCACCCCAACACATTTCAACTGGATCTGGAGGCAAAAATAGAAATGTGCAAATATCAGAGGAAGCAGGAGTGGCTGTAACCTGGAAATGAGAAACGCTTTTCTATTTGGAACTCAAATTTGGAAGCAATAACATGAAAGATTGATAAGCAGAATGGCATACTTTTAAAATTAGAGGGCACAAATCACTATAAATGAATTCAAGATAAACAGCATACTGTGAGAAACTATTTACAACTGTATTCACCATGGAGAATAACATGTTAAAATTGCATGTTGATCCCATTTATCCCCTTTCAGATTAACACAGTTTATAAGCTTGACAAGATGGGGGGGATGGGCACCCTGACAATGCTGGTGGGTGTAGAGAGAGTCACTGTCCCACGGAGACACCTCAGGAAACAGCATGAGCACACACCATGGCCTAGTGCCACCTGCCTAGGAGTTTCCCTCAAAGACCAATGCCCCGAAATATGAACCAACATTGGCAAACATTTAATGATTCCATCACCTTACATAGGAAATATGGGAAGCCCGCAGGGCGGAGGGCCCCATGGCCAGGAGGCTGGAGAGATGATGGGGGCTCTGTGCTGACATGAGGGATGGCCTGTTTGATTTTCTAAGTGAAAAATAAAAAAGTGCAAAAGAGTGAACATAGAACACGATCCCTTACGTCCAAATAGAAGCAGACAAAGCGTGACCGGTAACTTTCTATTCAACCACGTCCGTAGCTTACATTTGCATAAAACAAAAGCAAAGGAACAAAACGACAAGCCTTTGAGTCGAATCCAAACCGAACTCCATGGACCCAAGCGTACAGCATATTTATAATGAAAATCACACAATTCAGATATCGTGTAAATAGCATACGTTCAGTGTCCACCCTTCCTGGGATATACATACTCAGAACAGCAGGAGAACCGGGGCTCTAACTGGGTTTGTTGGAAGGGCTGATGGCGCAGCGAGACTGAAATCGGGGTGGCGCAGGAGTGAGCAGATGAGCATGTCATCGTGGACGACATTGGGAGGTGGCGCTCCCTGGGGGAGGGGGAGGGGGAATGCGGAAAGGCAGGCGGTGTGGCGACACCTGTGATGCTGGCTTTGAGTTCCTGCCATCACCACAGACCCATGATTGCAAAGATGAAGTATTTAATTAAGATGTAGCAATCCTTCTTTTCTAGTCCAGTGGTTGGCAAACTGCGGCTCGCGAGCCACATGCAGCTCTTTGGCCCCTTGAGTGTGGCTCTTCCACAAAATACCGACTTCTGTGCATGGGTCACGAAGTTTTAATCGCACTGTACGTGCGCGCCCGCACGTGGTATTTTGTGGAAGAGCCACACTCAAGGGGCCAAAGAGCCGCATGTGGCTTGCGATCCACAGTTTGCTGACCACTGCTCTAGTGTAATGAAAGTATGTATGTATATGTTTGTGTATATGACCTCCTCTATCTGTCCATTGAAAGGAATCAGGTTTCCTTGGAGAAATGGGTGACTCTGAGGCTGGAGAGGGAGAGCGCCCGTGAACCTGGGCACCCTGCCCCCTCCCCCCCACCAGGACCCCTGCCTGGGCAAGCCCTTCCGCCCCTGGCTGTGTGCTCCTTCTTCAGTGCCCGATCAGAGTTTCTCAGGGGACATGCCCCTTCCCTAAGCCACACTCCCTAAAATATGCTTGTAATATTGTTGGGCACGAATCCACTCACTCAGCTTGCGTTGTACACCAGCTCCATGACACACGATGTTTATGTGCTCATTACAAAAATGTTTATAGCAAAATAAAATGAATATTTCAAAAGGAGATTATGCATTTAATAATTTCTGTGCCCAAATTGTCTAGCACTGGCATTTTCCAGCAACTGTAGAAACGGGACACACGGGCCTCCTGCTGGGTGGACCTCTCAGGGGTCCTGCAGTGCCACGGCCTGCAACCCACTCCTGAGTCCCCTGTGGACAGATCGCCCGCCGCGAGCCACGCTTCTTCTTCCTTTTCATGCACACGCATGCACACGCATACACACATGCACCCTTACTCCCAAGTGTTTCTCACTGTAAGGGGCACAGTTAACCCACACGGCTCAGACCACCCAGCATCCCTGCTCTCCGTGAGAGCTCAAAGCATGTCCCACGTCCGTGGTTCCATTGGGGCTGTGGTCTTGGGTCCTGATGGCCCACACTGGGCCCCTGCTGCCTCCACCTCTGATCCATCCTTCCCCTCCCCCCAGCCTGGCCCGGCCTCTGCTGCCGACCTGCCAGATCCCACTCCTCACTGAGTGCCGTCCAGGTAATGGAGAACAGCAGAATCAAATCGCTGGGTTGGTGACCTAGGGCAGTGGTCGGCAAACTGCGACTCGCAAGCCACATGCGGCTCTTTGGCCCCTTGAGTGTGGCCACGAAGTTTCAATTGCACTGTACGTGCGTGCCCGCACGTGGTATTTTGTGGAAGAGCCACACTCAAGGGGCCGCAGTTTGCCGACCACTGACCTAGGGCAACAAGGCCCCAGAGTGACAGGTGACCGCGGAGAGAACGGCTCTGACCCTGTAGGAGAGACCCGTGTGGACGCTCCTCGGGAAGCTGACTTAAGTCCCTGCTGAGCAGGTGCTCTGGCCGCGGTCTCAGCCCCCAGGGTGCTGGTGGAGGGAAGGGTGGCATGTGTCCTGCGAAGCCAAAGGGACCTCCGTGGCCCCGGAGGGCTGGCACCTGAGCCGTCTAGAAAGGGAAGGAAGAGCCCAAGGACACGTTCCCACGGTGGCCGGCCCCTTGGCGTGCTGTGCATGGGGTCAGGCAGCTTCAAGGGGCAGGGCCTGCATGGCCATGTGACCCTGACCTTCAGACCATGCCCTCCAGCTTCCTGCCAATGCCCAGCTCTTTTCTCCAGAATCCCACAGCCCGCCCTGTCCTGCGGAGATGCCTCCCCAGCACTTCTTCCTACGGACCTGTCACAGGCAGAGCAGGTCCTCCATCCACCACCAGCCGGGTGGCTCCCGGAGGCCGGAGCCGGACACCCATCACCAACCCTCTCCCTCCACCCCCAGCAACAGGCAAACACAACCCTGACCTCGGGCTGTGACCCCCATCCCCCAGGAGCAGGTGGGAGGCCTGTGTCCCCCTGAAGGTCATGAAGGGGGAGCTCAGCGAGGCCTGACTGCCGAACAGTTCACCCTCACCGTCCACCGGAAACCCGAGCTCCGGTCCAGGCTGTGGGGCTGCAGCCTTCGCCCGCACCCTAACTTCAGGCTGACCGGGGGTTCTCACTGTGTTCCTCTTGCAGAAAAATAGTCTTTCCATGAATCAAAATTTTACACATCTCTGCTGAGACTATCAACAAGCGTTTCTAAAGTTGCAAACTCTTTTGTCCTCCTCTCGTGACTGGGCCTTCATCACAACTTTATGTTTCAAGGTCCTGAGCCCAGAACAGGACCGGAGGCCGCTGGCCCGGAGCAGCGGGGCCGGGCCCCGGACGACCCCGGACGCAGCTGCACCCGCGAAGGCAGCGAGTGCCCTGGTCGCAGTGCTGAACCTTGTCTTCCCGGTGAACCCAGCTGTGGGCCCACACCCAGGTTTTGTCTCCATGGAAACAGGTCTACCCCTCACCGTGGCAACCTAAACAACCAGTGAGGATTAAATCAGAAACAATCAGAAACGTGGAACCAGCTGCAGGTGCGTGGGGTCTGAGCTGCCTGCAGGAGGCAGCCCGGGCTGGGTATCACCTGGCATCTCTTCCCAGAAAGCTCATCAGCGACTCGACCTAAAGACGCAGTCTGGGCTCTCGCCCTCGGCACCCAGCCGGCTCCCAGAGGAGCTCCTCGGGCCCATGGCGGCCTGGGCCGGGGGGGGGGGGGGGGGGTTAGGTGCCCCCAGGGGGGGGGGCGGTTGGGTGCCCCCAGCCAGACCTTTCTCTCTCTCTCTTACTTCTAGTGTTGATTTTTTAAAAAAGAATAGTTTATTGATTTATAGAGAGAGATGGAGGGAGAGGGAAAGGGAGAGGGGGAGGGAGGGAGAGAAAAATGGATGGGAGAGCACAACATCAATCGTCGGCCTCCTGCACGGCCCCCACCAGGGATCAAGCCCGCAACCTGGGCGTGTGCCCTGACTGGAATCCAACCCGCAACCTTTCGGGATCCGGGACGAACCCAACCGGCAGAGCCAGGGCCAGACCTTTCTCTCCTTACGTCATAGCCACTGGGACAGGGGCACCCGCTCTGACACCCCTGGCAGGAGCGAGAGTCCAGGTGCCCGAGACGCAGGGGATGCCCAGGTGTGAGCCGACCTGCCGGGGGTTGCGGTGGGGTGGGGAAGGGAGGGCTGGGCCTCCTCTGCCAGCATCAGCCCAGGTGCCCACTCCTGCGGGGTCTGACGTCGGGGGCTGGAGCGGGGAGGACACCCAAGGGACGCAGCGCTAGGGCCTGGTTCCTGCTGTGCCACGAGGGTGCCTGGGGCCATTATTCTCTCCCCACGTCTATGCTTTTGGAAAATTCCATCATCAAACCTCTTAAAGGCCTAGTTCCTCCCAGATCTTCATCTCGTTTGAGCACAGGGCAGCCTCCTTCTCAAACAAGGAGGGACAAAGGCTCAGAACGTGTGGCGTCTCAGCCACCTTGCCTGCCCGCCAGGGTGACACCTGCTTCCCCGGTGCCGCATCAGCTGCACCCCGTCCTGGGAGCTCGCACCCTATGGTCCCGGTCTCTCCATGTTGGGTCTGAATCGCGGATCTCCACCAGGTCGGCCCACGGCCAGGCAGGGGCCATTACTCACCGACCCGTCACGGGCTGGCTCCTTCTCCGAGCTCATGGGTTCCCCGTTAAGAGCTCCTCCGAGTCTGTTGGCAAAGCAACCTCCCAAGTCACCAGGCTGATCCGGGCCCCTCGCCTCTCTGTCTGCGCTTTCCAACACCACTGTCTGCCTGGTGCCAGGGCTGCTGAGAAGGAGATGAATGTATGAAATATGCATGAAGCTCTCAGCAAGGCCGCCCGGGACCTTGTTCCCTCCCAGGAGCAGCCGCCACCACACAGACCCCACATGGCCACCAGGGGCCAGGCCACTGATGGAGCGATGCCCCTACACCCTTTCCAAAGCCCTCCAATGAGGAGCTCCAGGTGGGGAGGAGCCACAGCAGTGGGGGCCCTGCTGCACCCCGACTCTGTCCTGACCGTCACCCCTCTCTGGGCTTCCTCTCCAGAGCCAGGGTGAGGACTCAGGCAAAAACCCGTGAGGGAGGGTGCCTCCTAATGGGAGCGGGGGTGGGGGGGGTGCGGCGGCCTGGGTGAGGCCTCAGGGGCTGAGACAGATCCAGGGCTCCTTCCGAGCTGTAGGGACCCGGCTTTAGGGACCTGGTGGCAGACAGGTGGGTCCGGCCTCTGCGCCACCCCATCCTGGAGAAGCAGTAAGGGATAGCCCGGCTGCCTACAGGGCTGGGGAGCAACACAGGGTGACCCTGTAAATGACCGGTCACGGTGGCCTGGGCTCGGAGCTTTCTGAGCAGAAGAAACCAGCTCTGTCCCACTGCTGTCCCCTCTGACACAGGGGATGGCTAACACCTGGGACAGGTGTGAGTCAGGGCTCAACCCAGCCGCAGGCCCTGAGGCTGACAGGGCACAGGGGCTGGGCCTGCAGGGGGATGGGACCAGCAGGACCTGGGGGATGGCCGTCTCTCCACCTCCAGGCTTCCAACCTGGACCACACAGGTGTGCTGTGCACCCACAGGTACCTGGCCCAGGGGCAGAGAAGCTGAAGGAAGGAGCCCAAGCAGCTGCCAGCACCCCCGGGGGAGCCAGTGGGTCTGTGACAAGGACACCCTCCCCGTTAGGGGTAGGAACCCCTCATGGAGCTCACCCTATACCTGTCCTGTGTTCTCAGCCCGTGGCCGAAAGGGACTTCTAAATCCTAAACATTTTCATGGAAATCTGTCTTATGCTAAACTCGTGAAAGTGAACACAGCTAAGAGGCTGACCCCCCACCCCTCCCCGAGATATTTTCATTATTTGATAAGGATTTAAATGGATTTTAACTACCTCCCCAGATAGTTCTTCTTAAATGTTTTAATTTTAAGACCTTCCTGGCTTAATACATTATATGGTGCATAATCAGGCTGTATATTCACTCCCCTATCTCAGCCTGAGTCATAAGAAGATGGGATAATAATACCTCCCTCCTTCGGGTGATTAAGCACAGCAATTGGGGCAAGGCCGGCCTCCTCCCAGCTCCAGCTGCCTGGGGGCCTCTCCCTCCCCTACCTGCCATCTCCTGACCTCCCCGCCCCCCCTTTGGCCCCACAGGCCCAGGCACCGGTCACTCCTGGGGCAGCCCGGCCGGACCAAGACGCTCTCTCTGGCATAAGGGTATGGCGCACGTGGCATCGATCAAGCCTGCTCAGTGGCTCACCTGGCCCTGCTCACCCTCAGCCCCCGCAGGATGGGGAGGGCTATTTGGAAAGAGCGGAATCCGATCTTTAGTCTAAAGACCAGCCCCAGGCTCAGCCGCGGGTGCCGAAATCTCTGACCCCCACGTCTCTGTTTTAAACAGCGTTGCCCAGCAGAGCGTTGCCCAGCCCTGGAGAGAAACGGGGACAGGTGTGCTAGCTCTGTGGTCCTGGGCAGGTGACTTCTGCTGCCTGGAAGGCATAGGACCGGGACTCCTGAGGGCCCACGTGCCCTGGAGGAGATAAGGGGGTACAGGGAGCTCTGAGCTCAGAGCCGGTCCTGGCTTAACCTCCCAGCGTGACTGTGTGGGGTCTTGCTGAGCAGTGGTGAGACACCAGGGCCCCGAGGCCAATTGCCTGCACTCCAGCCGGATAGCTCACTGCCTCTCTGACTCAGTCTGTCCGTCTGTAAAATGGGGCAATCTTGACTGCCCTGTGGGTTCCTGCGAGGATCACAGGAGTTAGCAGCCCGTGGAAGCAGGAAGCAGGGAAATGTCTGGCAGAGGTCCAAGTTGAGGACATCTGAGTGTCATTGTCGCCTTAGGGCCATTGCACCCCAGGCCAGCACGGTCCACTTCGCCACTCTGCCTTCTCCGCACTCGCTCCCGAAGGGCAGGGCTGACTCTCCATTTCTGCCCCTGGAACAAACCGGGCTGTGGCCTTGCTGGGGCTCAGTGGCTGCTGTGGCCAATCGCCACATGTGGCCCTGTTTTTCTGCCCCCCTCCGCTCCCCGCTCAGCTAGAGACGAGGGGCATTGGCAGGGGACTCAGCAGCAGTGACCCCGCTGGACAAAGGACGCCCCGCATCAGTAACCCAGGCTTTGCTGTCCAGGCCTCGTGGCCACCAAGGTCAGGCCGACCTCGGAAATCAGCTCCGGGAACAGCTCCCTGCCAGCCACCCCACCGAGGCCACCAGCAGGCGGAGCGGACGCGGACGGCGTGGACGCGGTCGGGTCATTGGGCCTTTATGGGCCATTCCATCTCTAAAATATGGCGTCAGTTGCAAAGTGATGATGCCTGTGGCAAGAAATATTTATCGTGTGTAGGACCGTAATAAATATTGCTTTTATATCCTAAATAAAACCGAAAAATCCTGAATGTTTTGTGGGCCCCTTTTATGTCTTCCCATTACGGCCCCGGTCCAGTGGTTTAGCCAAAATTTAGTGGCGGTGAATATGAGCTACAGTGACACGCTCCCTGTCAGCGCGCTCCACCACCGCTGTCCTGAGGGACCCCGCTCTGACCGGGACCGTCGGACGTGCAAAGAACAGCTCCCCAAAGCCGGGAAATGGCCGCTTCATGCACACGCTGATTCTGTATTCGGAGGCCCGATTGGATCAGGATTCCTCATTCCACATCCCTGCGGGCAGGGCGCTGTGGGAAGATAAGGTGAGGGTGCAAACACGTGTGGCTCCAGAGAGCCCCTCACCTGGGCCAGTCCGAACCACACATTCAGGCCTTGTGTTAACTGCGTGTGTTGCCGAGGTGAGGAAGTTGGGAGGAGGGTGAAAACCATTCATTCCTCCGCACGCTTTGCCGGAAGGTGCCTTATGGTAAGGAGCACGTGGGACGCCCCCATCCCGAGACCTCACAGGCAGATCAGGGGCCTACAGTGGACACACCATCGCGGGTGGACGGGGAGATCAGCAGCAGCACCGCCCACTGAGGCCGGCGCCCCGCCCGTGCTGCAAGGGCAGAGGGGTTCTGTCCTCTCCTGTGAGCTGCGGCCTGTTCCTCTTCATGGCCCTGACTTCTGTCTCCTAGAGCTGCAGGTCGCCCCCCAAAAGACAGTCCCCATAGGGCCGAGACGGGGCTCAGAGAACAGACGCGACCAGCACCAGCGAGGGGCACGGGGAAATGCAGGCATTCGGACGCTCCCCGGGAGGGACTGTGAGCAGGGGGTGGTGACAGAAGGTGTAGAGAGGGGACTATTGGGAGCCACACTTGAGCACCAGGTTCCACCATGGGCTGTTTCATGCACGTGTGCACACACCACACACACGTGTGCACAACACACACACGGCGGCTGGCTCATCGCCATTTTGCTCTGCCCCCATTCGGTTCTGGGAACTCCACGCCTGGGCATCCCGAGGGGATGTTTTTCTTGATAATCCAACATATCCGCCCCCCTTCCCCAAAACGAAAACGTTTCGAATGTCTGCTCACTGCCACCGGCCAGCTTGACCTCACCTTGATCCCTGGACACCCGGTCCTGCTGCCGTGGCAGGGGATGGGGTCGGACTCCTGTTACGGGACAGAAGACAGAACATGGAAGAAAATGTCTGGTTGGCCAGGGCCTGTCCCCAGTGAGCCCCGTTCTGTGGATGACTACGTCACGGGGGTCACTGCAGCTCCCCTGGACCCCTCCTCTGAGGCCTGGGTGGCCAGCAGCTGAGGACACAGGGGGGCTCTCTGGGCCCAGAGGGGGTTCCAGCACAGGAGCAGCAGTGACATCCCTGCCACTTGCTGGGCAGATGTGCCTTCTCCAGCGAGGGCGGAACCTCTGCCTTTTTTCTAATATACTGATTTCAGAGAGGAAGGGAGAGAGAAACATCAATGAAGAGAGAGAATCATTGATCGGATGCCTCCTGCACGCCCCCGACTGGGGATGGAGCCTCAACCGGGCATGTGCCCTGACCAGGAATTGAACCCTGACCTCCTGGTTCATAGGTCAACGCTCAACCAGTGAGCCACACCTGCCGGGCAGGGAGGCACTTTCTGTAGAGGCTTCTCCGAGCCCTGGGGGTAATGGCTGCTTCTTAGGTCAGCTATCCCTCTGTCCGCCACCGTCTCTGTCCTTGCTGGCCTTAACACGAATCTGTCACCGTTAGTCTTCTTCTCCTGAAACGGCCCTGCTCAGATCACACGGTGGTTTCTGGTTCCCGATGAGACCCTGGCTGATGGGAGTGGGATTGGTTTCCCCAGGAGCAGCCGCATATAAACCAGGAGGTCAAGGTTCAATTCCCAGTGATGCCCTAGAAGACACCCCTCTGGGCCACGGCCTTCCCCCGAGCCACGGCCCGGCACCGCACAGAGTGGCCTGTGAACAGCACCGGCATGAAGACCAGGGCACAGCCCACGAGAGAGAACCCACGTGCCCAGGTGTGTCCTCATATGTGTGGGACTGACTGCGAGGCAGGCGGGGAGGTGGTGCCACTGTGGGCCAGGGGCAGGGGCAGCGTCTCTGAACAGACACTCCCTGCACCTGGGAGTGAGTAGATGGGCACTCCATCACTTAAAGAACGCGATTCATTCTCCGGGGTTTTATCCCACGTCACTCTACATTGAAAAGGAGGAGTTTTGTTTGAGTAGGATGTAGAGAGCCCATCTGGGCCATCATCAATGTTTTTGTGAATGTTTCAAAGTAGAGTATCTTCAGTTATCACACAGCTTTGCTGCTTACGGTTGTGTTGGACGACTTCGCCACAAAAACACATTGGTTTAAAATATTTATTAATTTAAAAATTTTAAATTTTTTTCTATACAAAGATGATGAGAAAAGTCCCATGCACACTCTGGGCATACAATAAAAATAACTCAAATGTCATTGGATGGTTTTGTACAAAATAATTCTTTTTCGGTGGGACCTCCGACAGGCAGTGCAGCCCCCTCTCCGGGCCGGGGTGTCCCGGGGGTATGAGGTGATTACCTTACGACACCTGGGGGTGCCCCCCCCCCCGTCCCTGTGCCCTGGTGTTCACAGATGTCACTATGACGAATGATAAAGTACCCTATTGCTACGACGCAGAAAACGAGACGGAGACGTGAGGACACTTGAGTGAGGAGCGCCCCGGCTCCGGGAACTCCTGGGGGCCCGCAGGGACTCACAGAGGTTGGCAGGGAAGCTGCAGGGAGTCGGCTCAACTCGGGAAAACGCCTCGAGATGGTTTCAGATGGTGCCCGCTTCTGCCGAGTTACCAACCTGCAGTGGGTTTAGCATCTGTATATATTACAAGTCATTTGCAGAATTAAAACAACCAAGGGATCCACATGGCATGGCAATTAGAAATGCATCGAACTCTGCACGTTGTACAAAAAGCTTCAATATGAAACAGTAATCCTCTGAGAACTGAGCCGGCCCGGGAGGCACCCCCGCTGCGCAGCCTGGGCCGCCCCCACCGCCCGCCCCTTTCCCGCGAAGCTCAGTCTTATTGCATTTTCCACACACTCATCTCATTTTCCGCAGCCTGAGTCTGTTTTCCTTGTCCCGTTTCTTAAGCGTAAGGATGAATTGGTTGAAAAAGTGCTCTTGGTCCTTCCTTTTTTGAACAAGTCGAAATCTCTGGTCCCGGCCATACTTCTCGGCAAACTCCTTGAATGTGGTCCTGAAAAGCAAGAGGATCCTGCTAAGCCCTCCCCTGAGCCGAGTCCTGGTGTTCCGGAACCGTGCCCGCCGGCCGTGCCCGAGAGGGAGGGCGCCCCTTCCCCAGGGCCAGGGGAGCAGGGAGTTTGGGGGAATCGACGGGCTATAGGGAGTAGCTCTGGGCCTCCAACAGCTGACCCACCTGCTCCCCACACTGGGCTACTCCCACTGGGGC
Organism: Myotis nattereri; assembly: GCF_964212035.1. Classification (NCBI taxonomy): domain Eukaryota; kingdom Metazoa; phylum Chordata; class Mammalia; order Chiroptera; family Vespertilionidae; genus Myotis; species Myotis nattereri. Next base: position 57,137,570 of record NC_138088.1, on the reverse strand, counting down.
TGGCAGCGTCCTGACCCACTGTCACTTGCAGACCCCCCATCAGCACATCCGATAGCCTCTAGAAATGAGTCAGGCCTCCCTGCCTCTCCGGCCTCCTCGCTCTGAGCCCGCTGCTGCCCAGCTGCCCCCCATCGTTGTTTTGGCCACACAAGTCTTCTACCATCTCTTGCTCTTTCCAATCACCAACCTGCCACGGGTCTTGGCATATGTTGTTCCCTTGCCTGGCACACCCTGCCCTTATTTCTTCACTCATCATTTAAAGCCCACTCATCATTAGGCGTCAGGCCGACCATACTTTCCTCGAGAACATGCACCCTATCTGGAGGGCCAGAGACCTGTGCATGGCTCAGGCATGACCTTCATCAAGGATACGACCTCCATAAGCCTCCATAGTGCAGCTTTACTGGATCCTCCCTCATGGGTGTGGGAACGCCAGTATCGGCTTTGTTCCCATTGGACATCCTGAAGGTCTGGCCCTGCGGCTGGGTGTAGTGAGCACCCAGATATTGGCAGACTGAATCCGTAACTGCCAGATATTGGCGGACTGGATCCGTAACTGCCAGGCCAGGGAGTCCCTGTGAGGTCACTGGAGAGGGGTCCTGGGACCTTCGCCAGCGCGGGGTCCTCAGGGCTTTCGCTCCTTCCAGGTCTGGACCTGAAGCTCAGGAGCTGTGACAGCTACAGAGCGGCCGAGGCCAGGGGCCGCGTGCAGGCGTTCAGACCTGCCACCCTCGGAGCCTGGCGGGGGCTGGGGGGTGGGGGGTGGGGCTGGGCCTGAGCAGCTAGGGCACCTGAGGAGCAGGGGAAAGCTCAGCCTTGGTCCAGGGGGCACCTGTACCCCCCATCCCCATTCCTGGTGTATCTCTCTCCATACCTGGGCGACACCTTCGACTCCTCCAGAAGTTTTCTGAATTCTTCTTTGGCTAGCAGCAATTTGCTTTTCTTTTCCTTGTATTCCTCTTTTATCCTCGTCTTGACAAACTGTTCAAATATCTGAAAACACACACAAGAGAAAAGTATTAGGGGCTGCGTGTCAGACATGCAACCTTGTGTTTCAGACACTACAGGGGACAGCGGGAGCAGAGGCGAGCCTTTCTCCTCCAGGGGCTGCAGCTGCAAGCCACGGCCCTTGGAGGGGTCACTGCCCAGGACTCTGCCTGGGTTCCCCCCGGGAGGCCAGCGTGCAGCCCCTGCAGGCACCATCCCTCCGACACCAAATCGCCGGGGAGTGGCTGGCTGTGAAGGGCTGGCAGTGCGGACGCCCAGCCCTGAGGCCCCCGTGAGTCTCCTCTTGGGTCTGAGAGAGCAGCCTGCAGTCCCGCCCCGCCAACTCTCACATCACAGCCAGCAACACACAGAGGACGTACTCTGTTCTAGTCCATGCTTATGGCAACATAATTGGCTTTGAGTCAGTGCGGCACCTGATTCCGCACACTCTGGCCTCCAGAAAGAGCCCCCTTGAGTGTGGGCTCAGGGACACCCTCTCCCGGGGGTGTCACGGAGCCTCCAGGTCACCGGGTGGGTCATCAAAGCGGAAAGGACCAAGAGGAGACCTGGCCTGGACACTGGCTGCCGGAGGTTGACAAGCCGTGTGTCTGCAGGGAGCCCTGCCCCGCACTGGGAAGGGCGTGGACACCCAGAAGGCAAATCCCTCAGGACCAGGACGGTTTTTCTGGGGCCCTGGGGTGGCCTTCCCTCTGGTAGGTTAAGGTGGTTCATTGTTCTAACGTCAGGAAAAGGGTCGTTCCAGGTGCTAAAGCCACGGCGGGCAGAGCAGGGCTGTTGGCTGCCCGTGCCCTTCAAGCCTCAGGAACATGAAGGAGAACATCAGCTGCAGACCCGTGGAAGGTGTGCGCGAACACAAATAAAAAGATGAGTGAAAACCCCACACAGGATCCTATCAGGCCAATAACGAGCAATTCTGGGCCATTCCGGCCAGTGGCCCTGGCGGAGGGCGGACTTCGACGTGGGTGCCCGGGAAGCCTCGCCTTTCTGCCGAGGGGACCGGGACAGGACAGGGTGGAGGGGACAGGATGGGCTGGCGGACGCTGCGGCTTGTCTCTGGCTCTGGATTCCATCCGTCACAAGCCTCTGGGACTAGACTCACGGAATGCTGGGCGCCCCCTGAAGACGCAGCAGCAGAGACATCCACGCAGGGACTTAGAGGGACAACGCGCGCACAGGTACTAAGTCGGGATGTGACCGGCTGATTCCCCCTTCACGGCAGGCGGTGATGTCAGCTCCCCGGTTGCCTGGTATTTTAACTCATCGGGAAGGTGGACGCCGGGTTATTACCCAAAGAGGAGCGTGCGGCTCTGCTGTTGGTGGGAGTCCTGCTCTATTCATTTTAAATCTGGAGAGCGAGCCCGGCCCTCTCTCTGCCCAGAGCCGTTTATCTGCCTGATCAGATGCCCCTCTTTCCTCCCGCTTTGCGCTCTCCGCCGCGTTATTTACGCAGCATCCCTTCATGCCGCAGGGCTCGTCCCTCTTTAGCAAACTGGACCCGTTTTATTCAGAGTGGGGTCTGGCTTTCCCACAGAGACCCTGCTGGCTCTCGTCCCAGGATGGCATGTTCTAGTGTAACGAGATGAAACACCACGCGTTACCATAGAAACGGGTCTGATTGCAGGCCCTGGACCCCCGCTCCCTGTCTAGGCTCACCTGTTTCCCCTCCGCCGCCCCAGGAGCCTCAGGGTTCACCATGACCACGCTGCTGACGGGAGGCCCTCACAGGCTCCGAGTGGGATGGATGCTTCCATTCGTAAACAGGGATGTGTGTTTTGAATGGGGCCCAGCTGTTATCCCCCCATCAGGTCAGCCTCGGTTCCACGCCTCCTAGACTGCCGCCTCTCCCCGGGGTGGGGCAGATTCTCCTGAACGCTGGCGTCCACCCTCTGAGGACGCTCGTGCCCAGTGCATCAGCCACCGGCTCCTTCCCTTCCTCCTCGGCCTCGGGACCAAGCGCCCATCGGCCAGACCTCCCTTTGAAACATGCTCCAGGCAGGCTACCCGCGATCCAGCCCTGTTCTTTGTGGGGACGTCCACCCTTTACTTAGAGACACAGTTCCCTGGGGCCTCTCCCATCTCCCCATTCCTACAACAGACCTTCATCTCCCTAACATGGTCATCCAGGGCGAGCTCATCAAGCAGGTGACAGGACACCCTTCCTCCAGACCCGCCACGCGCCAGCCACCAACTCCCGGGGCCGGAGCACCCGTCCACACCTCCCCCGGACGGCGGCCTCTGTCCGCCAGCCGTGCTCCCAGGTGGGTCATCCCGATGCCGCGTCCCCAGGCCTTGCCACCCGTACCTGTTTCCGTTCCTCAGAGTTCAGCAGGAGGTAGCGGGGATCAAACACGACCTTATGCAATTCTTTCTCCCACGTAGAAAACGCTGACACCTGCAGGGAGGGAGGAACAGAGTTGTTTTTAGCACCTGTGCTGAGCCTGCAGCCGCTGACAAGGTCACAGGCCGAGGACAGCCTTCAGGCCGCCGGGGATGCAGGGCTGCCGAAAAGTGTTCGACACGTCATGCTTCTAAGACGTCCCTGCTGAGAGGGCTAGGAAGTTTCACGTCTACTCTCGTGACCCTATTTCTTCCTGGGACGTCTTTCGGGGCCATGCGTCTCTGACCCGAAGCCCCGTACATCCTGGGAGTTGTGACACACTGGGCTGTCACAGCTTGAAGGAAGAAAGGACACCTGTAAAACTTCAGGGCGCAGCCCAGGGAGATGCCACGCCCTGCAAATAATCTGAGTGGAGCATCATTTTAGTTGATTTTTAATTTCTTTTTCCTTTATTGATTTTTAGAGAGAGAGGAAGGCAGAGGGATAGAGAGATAGAAACATCAACAAGAGAGAAACATCAATAGGCTGCCTCCTGCACATCCCCTGCTGGAGATCGAGCCTGCAACCCGGGCATGTGCCCTGACTGGGAACCAAACTAGTGACCTCTTGGTTCCTGGGTTGATGCTCAACCGCTGAGCCATACCGGCTGGGCTTAGTTGATTTTGAATCCACACTTAACCCTTTTTGAGGTGGGATTTATTTTTTAAAACTATTTTATTTGGCAATAGTTTAAGGTTTACGGAGAAGTCACAAGCATATTGCAAAGTTGGCATGTACCCCACACCTAGATTTCCATATTGTCAACATCTCCACATTCTCTCGATTCTTCCACACGACCATCTCACAAAGCCCACCCTGCACTCAGAGGTCTTTAGTGTCCACCTAGTTCTCCCTTCCTGCCCAGGCTCCTACCTATGAACCACGTGACACTTAGTCTCATGTCTCCTGTGGGCCCTGCCAGGGACTCAGTGTCACATAACTCACTCCACCAGTTTGCTGACACTCTTCAGAGGTGTAGATGCATAATAAAATACATTTTTAAAAAATTAACAGTATATCATCCTTGCCTTTGACCGAATCTACAATCTGTGAATACTTGAGATGAGCCACGTCGACAGAGACTGTAATTTATGGCGATAAAACAGGCGTCGTTGTATCTCCAGGCAGCCATGCTAACCTCCTGCAGGGCCTGAGCAGTCGAGAGAGGGTGGCCGGGGCGTGGGGCCCAGGACGGAGGCGGGAGCCAGACAGCATGAGCATGACACAGGGCCCTCGCTGCCTGAGGGGGGCACAGCTGTTCCGGAACAGGGACTCTCGATGACTCGTTACGATCAGCCCTGTGATTGCCTCTGATAAATGACCAGTCCCCCAGGCCTGTGCCCCCACAGGTTGGATGGAAAGTCCCCCCTATGGGGCAGGCTGAGCATCCCCTGGAGCCGTTTTCAGCCCTGAGGAGCCCCGGGGTTTCCCCCCACAGTAAGGCACCCTCTTCTCCACAGTACCCTTCACAGTGTGACGTTGTCCTGGTGACCCACCCTGTCCACAGGCCCCGCCCACACTGTTCTGGATTGTGCACCCAGGGTAGTGGTCTTGGGGCCTCTAGAACTCTGCCCACACACAGGTCCCCCAGACCAGTGCCGTTCTCTCCCGAACTTCCCTTCATCTCCAACACTGATCTCTACCCATCGCACCTCGCGCTCCCTGGATTCTGCGGCATTTGGTCCTTGAACAACGGGACCCTTCAGGCAGTTCACAATCTCCCTGTGACGTCCAGCCGCCCACGGCAGCCTGACTGTGAGGCTGACTCCATGTCCTTCCAGAACCATGTTCCCCACTCGTCGTGTCAGCTCTGGACAACCAGCAGCTGTCCTTCCAGAAACATCTGGGCATCCAGCATTTGCCCACCGGTGGCCGGCGCTGTCCGTGGAGGGGGAGACGTCTGTCTTGGCAGGAGCGCGTCTGTTGTCACCGTGGTGGACAGAGCCGCTGGCCTCTCGCATTTACGCACGGTCTTCATTCACCCGGGATTGGAGCCGTCCTCTGCCTGGGCAGTCGTGGGATGTGGCCTCCCCACTGGGGGCTGCGCTGGCCGGCGTGTCCTTGCCCCTGCAGCAGCCAGACTCTCGGCAAAGGTCCTCTGACGTCACTATGTCGAGTGGCTGTCTGTCCCCTGCCGTTTCTCCAGCAGAGACACCAGAGCTGGCGTCTACAGCGCGGGCACAGGAGGAGCGGCAGGGCCCACTTCCCACCCGACAGATGCCACCGCCAGAAAGTGGCCAGATTGAGCAGGGTCAGAGGTCACCGTGGTGGCTGGCTGGCACGGCGTCCCTGTGCGGCACCATCTGCACCTGCAGATGCCAAGGCTGGAGGGAGGGCAGGGGGAGGGAGGCTGCAGCTCAAGGTCAAAGCTGGTGCCCTGTCTGCAGCCCCTGGGACCGGCCCTTCCTTCTACAGCTGTTTCAATGCCTCTTCGTGAAAATATCTCATTTGGAAACCCCAACGACGTGTTTTATCAGAACAAACAGCTCCATTGTCTGCCTCTTGACCAGCTGAGCACTGAGCTGTCCCCACCCAGAGGACAGAGTTCGAGGGTGGCCCTCACCAAAGCCCCCCGGGGGTCAGCAGGCCACGGGGGGCAGGGTGGGGGTGCAGAGTCTTGAGCACAAAGGATGAGACGGCTCCGCCTCAGTCCCAGCATCACCAGAGCCCGTCCGAGCACCGAGCAAAGGGCCGCTGTAGCCGCTGGGGAGATTGCGTTTTGGAGGAAAATGGATCCTGTTTAAGTAAAGTGTCTGAGAGTTCAGCTAGGGCTAAAAGGTGAGATCACGTAAGTCCCTTAGCGCCCGATGCCGGCGACAGTCCCTCCGTCTCTAGACCAGACCTCGGCAGGCAGGGCGCCTGCGGGCAGCAGACGCTGCTTTGATCTTCAAAGCCAAAGGCTATTTTGAGTCTCTGTCAATCCCTGGATCCCAGAAGAGGCCGGGACTTAAAGGCCGGAGGACGGGCAGGAAGATGGCCAAGGACGGCTCTGCCAAGTTCTGAATCGCAGGATCAATTGTCTGCCTCGGAGGGGGGAAGGTGGGGGTCAGTGCCGTCTGGCTCACTCAGTTACAGCTGAGGCAGGGGCTCCCCTCTGAGCAGCTGGGAACCCCATCCTGGCTCCGTGTGCATCTGGGTGACTGTCCGCACCGCCCTCCTCATCCTCGTTGCCTCCTGCCTGACTGTATTGGGGCCCAGCGGAGCTGCTGCTGCCTCAGCTCCGGACCACAGCACTGGGGTGCCCAGGGCTCCGTAAGGGGCCAATCTCCATCTCAAACAAAAATCCAGTTACTTCGGACGCTAATGTTTTTTAGCAAATTTTACGATCACACACACACACTGTGTTGGTAGGGTGACCCACGGGCCACGGGCTCTCTCCCTCCTGCCTACTCCGGTCTCCCCTGCTCTCGGGGGGATGGACCACAGGCCTCGGGCAGGAGGGGCAGGGCCTGTCTCACCTGGTGGAGGGAGGTGGGGAAGCTGGTGCTGCGACCTGAGGGGCACCAAGGCCACTGGGGGCAGGCGGACGTGACAGTCGCTTAACCACACAGGAGACCCAGTGGCCCCTGAAGAAGGTGCATAAACGTCCCTTTGGCCTGAGCACCCCACGGCCGCCCCCCATGAGCCCAATGCTGCCAATGCCGTTCTTGAGGAGCCGCCTGTCCACCCTCGGCCCTCCCTTCCAGCCCTCCCTCCTGTCTGCTGCTCAGGCTGACAACAAACACTGTTCTTTGCAATTAGCACTCACACCATTACCCTCTTTAGCCAATTTCCTGCTACGCTGGCCCGCGTCTTCTGTCTCTGGCGCGGGAGCTCCTGACCGTTACAGGCAGCGGGAGATGGACACCACCCAGAGGAAGTGGACAGGCTGGAGGGGGAGGTTGTGCCCTTGGTGTGTCCTTGACAGTGAGACAGTGTGTGTCATCCTTTGAATTTCTGGGAAGCAGCCCTGAGACAGGGGCTGGGGTGCAGCCAGTGTACCTGGGAGGTGATTCCGGGCTCACAGATTTCTGGGAGGTGATCAGGAAACCGGGCAAACAGATGTCCCTTCAGTCCGGGGCAGGTGTTCCCCTTACGGGGAAGGAGAAGCCACGGGCGGTACAGGAGGCCTGGCAGGGTCCTGGAGAACATGCCGGAACCTGCCTGAGATTGGTCTCCCAGGGACAGGGAAGTGGGGGGTTGCACCCCAGTCCCCACCCCTGCTGGGTTGAGCAGGTGTTTAATCCTGAATTTAGAGGTGGGAGTGGTCGGCCCGTGGAAAGTTCCATGAGCCCAGGTGAGCCAGGTTCCTGCAGGTGAAGCAGAGGGAAGCAAGGGGCCTGGGACACCCCGACTCCCGCCCCTCACCTCCCAGCGCTCACAGTATTTTACTAATTCAGGGTTGTTGTTGTTTCCATTTTGATGGATAAATACAATTGTACACTCTTATTCCACCATATGCTTGGATGACTTAATTGACTTTGAGAGCGATTCTCCCACTCGGGGTCGTCTTCGCGGGCGGAGCCTGTCTAGTGCTGACGGAGAGGTGACTGTCTGAAGAGCTGCGTCCCCAAGGCCCCGACGGCCCATCCAGGAAAGAGGACCCACAGCCGAGAAGCCGGGAGGAAGCCTCGACCAGAGGGAAAGAACAAGGAGATTCCCGAACGATCAACAGCAAATGCCAAGCTCCTCGTTGCCCGGCGCTGGCGGAGCGAGCTGGCCGCGCGGTCTCACGACCTTGAGCATCGCTGCCGGGAGGACCTGGGGCAAGGAGCCTGCTTCGCAACGAGCGGGGATGCTGGGCATGGGCTCACAGGGCGCAGGGAACACGCCCTCACAATGACCAAGATCGGCCCTGGGCGGGGAGGGGGGAGGTGCTCCATCAGAGCATCATTGAAAACAGCCAAATGCGAGATGCACTAAATAAAGGAAATGCAGGATTTTTGAACCAACAATTTCTGCCTCATCAAGAAACATTTTCCAAAAATGTATATTAATATTTTTAAATGATTAAAAGGAGGAAATAGTATACAAGTGTATAAACTAGGTAAAATATTAATGTTTAATATATATTTAAAAATTAATGTTCAGCCACATTTAACTATAGCACAGTTCAATATTCATTATACTGTAAGATCAAATGTTCATTCTTAATACTTTTAAAAACTGTGTTATTAAAAAAAAAACACTGGGAGAAAATGCACCCAATGAATGCACTGACTGTCTCTTAGGGTGGCATTTCGGGGGAATTCTTATTTATACGCTTAATATCGTGCACATTTTCTATAATAAGCATGCATTCTTTTATAGCATAACTTTATTAGCGGTATTATGTGTCTTGTGAGATATTGAAGCGTTGCCATAGGAACCCGAGGCAGATAAGCTTCCCAAGGAGCCAAGAGGCACCCTGTGGAGTAGACGTCACGGCGCCCAGGACTCGAGTCACACATCATTCCTCTCCCTCACGCCCAGGGCCACCTCCCCGCCACCTGTGACCTGCACATGAGGACGAGCGAGCCCTTACAGCACGTGTGCTGGCCCAAGTGCCATGACAGTCCCGGAGAGCGACGCCGTTTACCCATCACTCACAGGCAGGGCCCTACTGCTGCCTGGGAGAAGGCGCCAGCTGCCCCGGCAGCCCCAGGCCCCCCATAACGAGCCTCTGCTTCATTTGTACCAACTTCACCCCAACAACCTCAGGTCGGTGGCTGTCTTAGTGTGGGTGGAGACCGGGCGACCGGGCTGGGGTGAGTGTGCCGTCTGCGGCGTCCCCATTCTAACACTCGGAGCCAAACCCCAGGAGCCGGCCTGTGTTGGTGCCGGGAAGCGGGCCCAGGGTCACCCACAGAGGGCCCCTGTGAGGACCCCACGCACCTGCAGCCCTGAGTCCCCGAATGAAGAGCCAGGGCTCCCGAGAGTCCTTCCCCCTCCCGGCTCCTGGGAAAGCCATGCTTACTTCCGAGGGAGGCCTTGCAGAAGGAAGAAGGTCCCCGTAAATCATTCTGAACTCATTTACCTACATAGGCGGGATTAGATGAATAACCTGAGGTTCAATTACACCGGCCCCTTTAGACGCTGAAGTTTACCAGGAGGCTGCATTGTGGTTTGTGTAGGGAAACAAAATAAAAACAAAAGCTTCCACGGAGCCATCAATTACCTGCTACCAAACCACAAAGCCGAAGGCCCTGCCCCCACCCCAAGCCCGGGAATACCTCAAACGTGCCCCCTCGTAAACTGGAAACCCACAGGCCCTCGCCTCATCGCTCCATAAGCACATGCATTTCTGGACAAAGGCAATGAAACATCGTATTAATCACGCAGCTCATGAAAACGTGACCTTTCTGTGCCTCATTGTTAAGCGACTAGAAATCTGATGGGCTCAGCTACAGCATCCTCATGGGCACGAGGAACTTATGAAGTCTGCCTGCATGTTTTATAAAGTCAAAGCCATAAACAGTGGCCTTGCTCTCTGCCATCAGCAGTCATTCAGTCGGTCTTTGCCGCCCGGGGGCTGCGTGTGGGCTTCCTGGGAACTGCTCAGGAGGCCTGCAGTCTGGGCTCGGATCCCCTGCAGCCTCTCTCCCTGGGAGCCCAGCACCGGCTGGGGGTCTCCTTCCCCGTGGCCGATGCTCAGGGGTGAGGATCTAAGGCCGAATGGAGCCTCCCACCTCCGTGAGGCAGGAATGCTCTGGAAATCTCATTAGGAAAACCGCTCAACCAAGGCCACTGGGATCAATTCACGAGGCCATATAAACACAGCCAGCCAGCATCCCCGGGAAGGGAAGGGAAGGGAAAGGGGGTGCCTCGGGCAGCCCTGAGCTCACGCAGGTCAGTGTGGTGCAGTGACGGTGAATTGGGGCTGGTGGGTTTCCAAAGCAAAGAGATGAAAATGTAGATCTGAATAAGATGAAGCCTCAAGAAATGTCGGGAGGCCCCGACGCTCCAGGAGCTGTGGCTGGCTCGGTAGCTGGGCAACGTGATGGGAGGCAGAGCATCATACGGCAGCCGGGGCAGGGGCAGCAGGCAGGGCCAGGAAGGGGACCCCGTGCCAAGAGTGGAAGGAGGGGCGGGCAGGGAGGCCACCAGAGCTGGTGACCCGCGGTGACACTGGGTACTAGCCCCCAGGACCACGATGCCAGTCCGATGGCCCCAGAACGAGCAACTCCACTGGGTGGCAGGGAGGGCGTCTCCGTCTCCATGGGCCTCGCACGGCTGACATCCCCCGGGGACACCCAGAGAAAGGGCGGGCAGATGGCTGAGCAGGAAGGGGCAGGACGCCAGGTGCACCCTGAGCCCCGCCCTCACCCCGGTTCTTTTCATCCTGGTCCGAGGGACTAGGACCCTTTCTAAAATGATTTGCAGCTTAATAGATACATCTAGTTTTAAAATCACGTCCTGAAAAAACAAAGAGCGACCTCCTCCCGCTGTCCCTGGCATTCCCTGCCTTGCGCCTGTGTGTGCCTCGGTGATGTGCTAATTCAGGGAAACCCCTTGTACTGTGGTTTCCAGTTCACACGTCCGCTTTCCTTTCCAGCCCCCTGTGGTCCAGGCTGCGTTTTATTTGGGGGTGAACGGTCGGTAGAGGAAGCAAGGGGGGCATTAAAAGTCCCGGTGCAAAGGAGGGGGGGTCTCCGGGGAGAGTGGCTGCGAGAACCCCCTTCTGATCCTTGAGAGCGGGGACCTTCTGTTCCTGGTGCCCGCGCTCTAGCCTGGCTCTGCGGGGCCCTGCTCAGACCGCTGTTCTGGGGGAGCTCTCTTCCCCATGGCCCCGCACCCCAGTTCCCACGGCACCTGCCCCGGGGTGCTGACGGTGCGGAACTTGCTTTGGAATCCCCAAGGTCACCGACGCGCTCACTGCGATTCCCTCGCACACAGGGCCCCGTGGCTGCCTCTGCGCTCAGTCTCATTTCTGAAGAAGTCCGACTGGGCTCACCTCGTGTTTCAGCGCGTTTCCTCCCCAAAGGCCAGAGCAGGACATAACAGGCACCGGGAGGAGATTCGATTATAACGTGTTTCCCCCCATTAAGTCCAACATGGGATGCGTAGCCAACTGCAATGGAGACATCTTGGAAACGAAAAACAGTCAGACGAACCCAGAGCCGTGAAGACCCTGCCTGAGTCAGGAAGCCCGGGGGGGTCCCTCTGGGAGGGGTGGACCCTGAAAGCTGCCCGGGCGCCAGCTGGACTCTTAACACAGACAGGAGCTTCCTGGAAGTGACCTCCGTGACTGGGGGACAGCGGCGCGGTTCCTCGCTCCGAGAGCCGGCCCTGGGTCCGGGTGCTTACCCCTCTCTCCAGGAGCATGTCTCGGAAGTGGGTCACCCGCTCCTCCGGCGGCAGGAGGATCTGGGGCGGCGGCGTCCTGGTGCCCTTGTCGTCTCTCTCCGCCTCCTCTGGGCCAGGGCTCACGAGGCCTTCGGTCCTTTGGGGCACAAGACACAGAGAGTTAAACGCACCCCATCGCAGCCTCCAAAGCCCTCGGAGGAGCTCTTTATCAACAAAGACTCTTATTCTCGGGAAACTCGTTTTAAATCCTGGTGCAGTCACCCCAGCGGAGGTGGAGGCATCGGCTCTCGCCGTGCAAACTGCTTTGTTGCATTTCGGGCGGAAAGCTGAGACCGAAACCCTAACTGATGGGCAGCTGGCGAGGAGCTGGTGGAGGGGGCACCGGAGGGCTGGGCAGCCACGGGCCCACAGGGAAGGAAGCCGTCTCACAAATCATCGGAGTTCACACCCGGCCCCGTTTTTTCCGGGAGAGGCCTTGGTTCTGTACAAACGCCTGGAGGACGGTGATGGGGAAACTGCTCTGTCACCCCTCAGGGTATGGCAGGTGTGGTCCTGAGTTCCAACCCAAAACAAGACTTCAGTGACAATAGGGAGACCGGACCCTGGGGCTCAGGGGGTTCAGTGGGTAAAGTCCCTCACATGGTCACATCCGGGCTTTCTTTTTTTTTTTTTTTAGAGAGAGTAGAATGGAGGGGGAAAGACAGAGAGAGACACATCCATTGGTTGCCTCCCACATTTGCCCTACCAGGGCCAGGGATTGAGGCTGCAACCAAGGTACGTGCTCTTGACTGGGATTGACCCTGGGACCCTTCAATCCGTGGGCCGATGCTCTATGCACTGAGCCAAACCGGCTAGGGCACATCCGGACTTTCTGACGTGCGTCTAGCACAGTGCTCTCCCAGGGTGACTTGCTCCCGGGACACTGGGCAGTGTCCAGGGACATCTGTGGTGGTCACGCTGGGGAGGTGCTCCCAGCTCCCAGGAGTGGAGGTCAGGGGTGCTGCTAGCCCGGCGATGCTCAGGACAGCCCTCCTCGGGAACGGTGCGCCTATCTGGGGACTCTCAGGGCACCGGGCAGTCTGCACAACTGCAGACGGGACCGTTCAAGGTCATATAGTCACTTAGGGGCCAGGACCAGGCGGGTCCCCACCTCCTGACACCCTCCAAGCACGTGGCCTTCCTGCCCTGTCTGTCCAGGGTATTGTGAGCATCCATCCAACCAAGCTGGGGAGGGAGGCGGGGGGGAACCTGCTAAGCATATTCTGTATCTCACAAGGGTTTTCACCCACGAGGGTTGCAATAGGGATGAATCCTACTAATGCAAAATGTGCAAAGAAAAGAAATGATTGCTCAGCCCATCAGGAAATCTTATTTATACACCAACTATTTCGGGAGAACTTACAAGCTTTGCTTCATAGGTGATGGTGTGGAATTTTGAAAAAAGAAAATTACCAGTGGATTTGCAATTGTATAATCTGAAGAGTATAATTAGGATTTCTCCGTAATAGATTTCCATTGGTTAAAAATAGAAGCGTGGAAACCAGACTCGTATTGTTGTAACTTGAAATGAGACGAATAAGAGAGCCGGGAGCTTGGCGCCGATCTCACACTCAAGCTCATTCAGCAAAATGCGTGGTTCAGGAGCTCGGGGCGCCTTGCAGCCCGAGCGCTCCGTTCAATCAGAATTGGCCAAAGGCACATGCAAACTTGCTAAATAGATTTTTAATATTCTCATGGCTGAATGACTTTGGTGCCGTCAACTAAAGTAAATTCGGATACTTTCATAAAGCTCACTCCGGCCATCATTGTCCCAAGGAAGAGGGTGGTGTCCCCCAGCCACACTGTCTGGGTACCCGCTCCATCCTGACTGAGTGGGTGGGAAAGGTCTCCCCTGGGGAAACGGTTTCACTGAGCCACCCTTCCCCGAGGGTGACAGGAAGCCACATGGGGTCAGCTCACGCAGGCGCCACCTCAAGCGTCTGCCGTCGCCTTTGACAAATGAAAACCCTGAGATGGAGGTGGAATTGCTTTGCCTCAAATCCCAAAGCCAGCGGGACAGAGCTTGAATGCCCACCCGGAGCTGCCAGACCCCAAACCCACCCCTCACCCAGCACAGGGCACCACCCAGCCCCTGGTCACCCCTGTCCACTCCTACAGGCTCCAGAGGCCAGAGCCACCGAGATGCCTGCCCACCACGTGTCGTCGCTGAGATGAGCCTCAGACCTCCCGCCTCCGTTCAGCGCTAAATCCCTGCTTTGCTCGGTCAACAGAGCCCAACAGTCCTTTTCTTTCTCGCCACCTAATCCCCTGCCGAGGAAAGAGCCAGAGGAAGGACAGGACACCTACCGGTTCCTCTTGGTTTTCACGTTCGGGTCTTCCAGGCCGTCTTCGGAGCCCGACCCGTCGCTGTGCTCGGCTGGAAGAAAGTGGGATTAGGACAGAGGAGCGTCAGCACTCTGCTTGGCAAACCACCAGGCGGCTTCCCTGCAGACTCATCGGGAAACCGGGCAAACAGATGTCCCTTCATGACCGACCTCCAACCCTGCGGCAGCGTTCTCTGGGAGCGCGTCCTTTCATGGCCGCCAAAGAGAAGCCTCACTCCCTCAGTGTGGACAAGTGTCCCCGTCCTGCCACTGGGCAGACAGGCCCTCCGAGTGGCCAGAGGATGGGAGATGAAGGTGGGCGTCCACCCCTCGCCCCTGCCCTTCCATTCCACGTCTGCCTGGCGTCCCTGTGCGTGAACCCCCAAAGCGGGCCCCTCCTCTCGTCCTCCGCGATGGATGATCAGATTTCTCCCGCAGGCCGCCTGCCCTTCAGTGCTGGCTCCGCGGCTGCTTCAAAAAGCCAAACTGATTTTGAAGACAGTTCCCTCCTCCCATCCCGAGAAGGTCGGCTCCGTCAATGTTTGATGAGCTTTGGGAATGAAAAAGTGAAACGGTGCCTGGATGTTTCATATTTGTCTCCAGAAGGAAGAGGAAAAATGAACATTATGACTCCCGTCCTGGCCGGCAGAGCGGTTTGCCAACGCTCCCCGGCATCGCCACGGCCTGGCACCCTGGTCCTCATTCTCTACGTGAGTTTCCCCAGGAAGCCACCTCTCACCGCCGTGTCCCCGCGTGGGCACGGGTGCAGGGGTCGCCTTACAGAGCCTGGCCAGGGTGGGCGCTGACCCGGAACTATGGGAACAAGTGGCCTGATTCTCTCATTGTGCAAAGAGGAGGCGTAGGCCAGGCCACCGGTGGGGTCGGAGGTGGGACGGGGTCCATGGGAAAGGTCAGGGTTCCTCCCGAAGAGCGGGGTGGGGGAGTTCTGGGGGGCAGGGTCCCCGTTTCCATTGACCCTGGTCTCGGATCGTGCTGAGCGTGGCCCCTGGCGCCCTGTGGCTGGAGACCGTGTACACTGTCCCTGGGCACACGCAGCTCGGGAAAGCACCCTTTAGTGTCACAGCTGTGTGTGCCCATGGGGACAGTGTATGTACGTTTGTCTTGAATGTAAAAGACTAAAACCTTTACAGAGCGAGTGCAGCCGGTGGCGGCTGGGACCCATCAGTGTGGAAGCCCGCGGCTGCTGTCCCCGGCTGCCCCTGCCGCAGGCACAGGGCCCAGGCTCCCAGAGCTCGTGTTAATCACAGCCTCAGAGCAACATGCTGTTGTGGAGTCAGACCCACAGGGGTGCAGGTCCCAGCCCCCACTTCACAGCAGAGTAACCTTGGCCAAGTGATTAACCTCCTCTCTCTCATTCCCTCTCCTGTAAAGTGGGGATCACGACGGTGGGTTGCAGAATAAGGCCCCCAAAGACGTGCACGCCCTAACCCTCGGAGCCTGGGGATGGATTAGTTATGAGGCCGAGGGAGATGAAGGTTGCCAAACAGCGGCCCTTGAGACGAGAGGCAACCCTGGATCCTCCAGGCAGGCCCCCGGGCATCACGAGGACCCTAAGTGGGAGGGGGACTCCGAGGAGTGGGCCAGAGCGCTGCAAAGGTGCCGCCCTGCAGCCACGGGACCTGGGAGAGGCGGGAGCACGTTCCTCTGGGAGCTGCCAGGAAGAACACAGCTCCGCCCCGGCCACAGAGGCTTCTGCTGGGCTCCGACCTCCAGGGCTGTAAGATAACACATCTGCGTTGTTTTAAGCTGCTCGGTTTGGGATGACTTGTTCCAGCAGCCACAGAGGCTCACACAGAGGCACCCACCGCGAGGAGCTGCGTGGAGCCATCCGTGTACCCCGCTGTCCCTCCCGAGGTCCCTCCACCTCGGCAGGCCTTACCGGGGTCTCCTGTCCTCCTCAGCCACTGGGAGGCGCCAGCAGGGACAGAAAAGCAGGAGCTGCAGTGCTCATCGCCTGTCTCACCCTCCCCTCCTCCTGCCCACTCGCAGGATGAGCCCCCCTCGTTGTCACTGTCCCCAATCTGCCCCCCAGGCTGCACCAACCCCTCCCGGAGGAAGGGCCTGGATTTCCCATTTGCACGGGGCAGGCAAAGCGGCGGAGGCCACAAGGCAGGGGTGTGGGGGCCGGGCTGCAGGAGGGTTCTGCCATCACCTGGAGCAGGTGACTGTGGCTGCAGGTAAGTACAGGGGCAGCTTCTCCACAGGTTGGAGGAAAGCTGACCCTGGGAAAACAAAAGTGAGTGCACTGGTCCCCAACTGACGGTGATTCCGCTTAGGATTTGTCGACTTTACGGTGAGCGAAAGTGACACGCATTCAGCGGAAACCGCACTTCACATTCGAATTTTGATCTCTCCTGGGCTAGTGACATGCCGTGGGGCGGGATACTCTCTTGTGATGCCGGGTGGCGGGGTGATGAGGGTGACCCTCTGATGCTCAGCGTGGCCAGTGTGTTCTCAGTGTTGTGTTTTGAGTTATCACACCCCGTCATGTCTACAAAACACCCACCCGTGTCCCCTGCTTCTGGGGAGAAAAAGAGGAGGCAATGGCTCGAGATGGAATGCAAGAGAATCGCCCACCTGTGGGCTAGCGGGATGCTCTGAGCACCGTTAAGGTGGGCGAGGCTGAGCTAGGGCCTTCGGCAGGTTCAAGGCATTAGATGCACCTGTGGTTTATGATCGTTTGGACTTACGGTGGGTTATGGGGACGGAACCCCGTCATAGGCCGAGGAGCATCTGCCCCCTCTACGCTGAAAAGCTCGTAATAGCCGGAGCACCCCGCAACGTGTCAGGGATGCGTGCGAGGGCTGGCACTTTCCATTTCACTTTCGTTCCTGAGCATTTATTCTCAGCTAACAGCACGGCTGCTAGGGCCATAAAAAATCTGGATGCTCTGCAAGATAATTAGAAAATAATTCAGGCCTTCGCCTTAATCTCTCAGTCCTGCCAGCACAGAGAAAAAGGGGCCCTTTTCTGACCTGCTGAGAGATGGGCGGCTCAGTACTGCGGGCAGCTCTGCCTGCTGCCCCCCGAGCTGCCACACACTCTCAGCTCCCACTTCTGTGCCTGCCGTTTCCAGGAAATACCAAGGTGTGCGCACGCACACATACATGTATGTGCACGCACACGCATGCACGTGTGCGTATGCACACGTATGTGCGCACATACGTGCATGCACACACACGTGGATACATGTGCGTGCACACAGACCTCTAAACCTAATAGCAGCTAAATGTGGCAGTTGTTTTATAGAATTCATTTATTTTGCTTCCTTTTGAAAAATAGTGGCTATCAACTGGAATGTTTGATTGTTCCATCTCAGACTAGAAACAGGCATTACTACATTCAAATCCATAATAGTTAACAAAGTCTCCACCAATCACTATCGCTCCTGGAGCTGCTTCTTATCCTCATTAGGGTCAAATGGTTTAATGAGTCCTAGTGGAGACCAGCCAGGAAAAAATGCCACGGCTGACGGCTGAAGGTCACAACTCTGCCGGGAAATCCCTCCTTATCCTCCAGAGCACCTCCTGTCCGAAACCTGCCACAAGCAAAACCATGTGGGTGGGTCTCCGGAAATTAGAAGCTGTGCATTCAAATAGCAGGCAGTTCTACCCAGCAACAGGAAGTTGAGAATTGAGGTCACCGGCATAGCTTTAAGATTCGGGTTTTAAAAATTACTGGCTTTAGAACATCGCGTTGAAAAGAGAAAGCAAGGTTAAAACTCTCGTAACGACATGTAACTGTACCATCACACATCTATCTAGGTAGAGGAGTTAGGGCCACTGGTTGCTCCTGGTTGTGTTTGTGGGGTCTGAGGCTCCATTCTCCCCCCTTTTCAATATACAATGAGACGCGTGGTCTAGAGTGAAATGGAGCACTGACCTATGACCCCGTAATTCAGGTCCCTGTCATGAAGCTCATTAAACAAGGAGGCTCAATGTGAGGGCACCCCCACAAAGAAACAGAAATCTCAGCCAGGGCCTGCCTGGTGGTTATGGAATCAATCAAAACACGAAGAACAACCACTCCCAAGGAGCCAGCTGGGCTTTGAACCACAGCCAGCCAATAACTTCCCTTCTTCGCGTCTGCCTCTGGACCACATGAGTCCTTCCCTGTGGGAGGGGCGCTCCTAACCACTTCTGGTTTGGTGCTCCCTGATTAGAATCAGTTTTGCTCAAATAAACTGTGGAAGTGTGTAACGTGCCTCAGTTTATCTTTTACCACTGTCCCTCCCCCTCCTGCAGTCCTCCTGAGTGTTGAACTGGCAGGTGCCTCGGGGGGAGTCTGTGAATGTGGTTCAGTTTCAGTTGGCCCTGGCCTGGTTTGTTCCAAATGAGAGAAACGGGAGAGCAACTATGCGTGGACTGCTAATGAGCTAGCTGCCTTCTCGTGGCGACCAAGGCTGGGGAAAATAAGTAAATAAGTAAAAACAGCACCCAATTATCTACAAGAATGCAGGCTGAACCAGGAGCCAGGAGCCTGCCTGCGTGATCCGCCTTCCACCAAGCAAACAGAACCATCGCCACGACGCACCTATGGTTTCTCACGGGCTGCGTGGTCTCCTGATATTCCCCAGCGTGCCGAGTTCTCGATCCCAGGGGATGGACCTCAAGAGGTGGCTTTCTATCAGGGGCTCTTGCTCCAGCCCTCGTTCAGCATGTTAAATATCACTCTTAAAAACGGATGCCATGCCCTCGCTGGTTTGGCTCCGTGGATAGAGCGTCAGCCTGCGGACTGAAGGGTCCCAGGTCCAATTCCAGTCAAGGGCACATGCCTGGGTTGCAGGCTCAATCCCCAGGGCGGGGGCGTGCAGGAGGTAGCCAATCAATGATTCTCTCTCATCATTGTTGTTTCTCTCTCTCCCTCTCCCTTCCTCTCTGAAATCAATAAATATATATATATTTTTTTTAAAAAAAAAATATGGATGCCAGCCCAGATGGTGTGGCTCAGTGGTTGAGCATCAACCTATGAACCAGGAGATCACGGTTCAATTCCTGGTCAGGGCACATGCCCTGATTTGGGGCTCAATCCCCAAGAAGGAGCATGCAGGAGGCAGCCAATCAATGATTCTCTCTCATCATTGATTTTTCTATCTCTCTCCCTCTCATCACTGACCTATTTATCCCTCTCCCTTTCTTTCTGAAATCAATAAAAATGTACATTTTTTTAAAACGGATACCTGCTTATCAAAGGAGAAAACCATCCCAGACCCAATTTCTATTGTGCCTGCCATCAGCTGAGGGGGAGCAGAGTTCATCACCCCAACGCGTGCCTCTTTAGGACATGGAATATTTTAACCTGGTTATTTTTAAGGAACAGAAGATGCAGAAAGAACTCCTGACCTTCCCCCTAATATTTACATCAAGGCCCTGTCCAGGGAGGCAGCTACATCACAGTAACCACAGTTACTAAGAACTAAGGGTCATAGACAGAGGAACCTGGCGAGGCCCTGTGGTTACTGAGGGCCCAGCAAACACTCAGTTACCAAACACTGGCTTTCCCAGGCCCAGGTGAGTGGCCCTCCTGCCCTTTGAAGTCTCAAACCACAACCTTCCCCCTTCCTCTCCAGCTACGAATGGCGTATATACCTCCTCGGCCTGCTTGTCCTTGCGCCCCTCATTCTTATGGGCCCCCATATGTACATCCACAAGAAATTTGGGACATTCTCTCCTGTTCATCCGTCTCATGCTAATTTGATTGTTAGCCCAGCCAAAGCTTAGAAAGGCAGGAGGAAAATTATTGTCTCCTCCCCACACGGCTAAGACTTTACAGATTCGGTTCAAGAGGCACCCAGAACACGCCTCTCTTTCCAGCATCCGTGGGCTCCAGCTCTCTGGAGAACGTCCTTATGATATTAACAGAAACAAACATATTAAACTTGTCATCTCTCCATCCCGAGAGACAAACACTGGCTTCCCAGGAGCAGTGGCTTCTACTCAGAGCTGTGAAAATGTCAAGGAAGCTTGTAGAACCCCCTCTTCTGAAGTCCAGGCAGATGCCTCCGGGTTTGACTAAAAGAGGGGGCCGCTGTCATCTGTTAGCCCTAGATCAGTAGAGATAAAAACGTCACTGCAAACCCAACAAACACCCACAAAATAAAACCAAACCCCTCTTTCAAGGGGTCAAGCGCCTGTGTGTCAGGTCAGCCCAAAGCTGACCTCAAGTGCCCCCCACAATGTGGCCCACGAACTGAGGTGGGGGCTCACCCAACACAGAGCTAATGAAAAATGTGGGCGGTCTAATCGGAAAGACCCGGACCGAAGATGCGCAATGTTCTCCTCCGGCTCTGGGACAGCTGGCCCGCTGCCCGGCACCGTCCCCTCGCCAAGCACATGGCTCCACGGGTTCCAGGAGCCTCCAAGGAAACAATGGTGGTTTCGCGCCCCCGGGGAGGAAACGCGTTATCTGTGTACACCTGGTCGCTCCAGTGGGGTCCACGAGCCATTGAGAAAATTACACGCTGGCTACCGACGAGGCGGGAGGGACACGTGGAGCGGCCGAGGGAGGAAAGGCCTTCCTTCTCTGAGTTAAAGACTAACATGGAAGGAAAGCCCGAGCCGACCCTCCCGGAGGATCGATGTTTCGGCAGAAAGCGCCATAAGAACGTAACTACTAAATTCTGAAGCACTGAGCCGCTTCCTTAAAAGTCAATGTCCCCCACAACCAGGGACAGCACACGTCCCGCCCGCTCCCCGGGAACGCTCCGCCTGGACACACACGGGGCCCGCGTGCGGCCCGCGCTCACCGGCCGCGGCCTCCAGCTTGCGCTTGTGTGGCGGGTCCTCGAGGATCCGGTTGAGGTCCCCGCGGTGCTCCAGGTCCACGGGCTTCTCCCACACGGACAGCTGCATCGTGGGGTTGAAGAAGAAAACCCGGTCGTCGCCCGTCCAGACCACGCACCTGTTCCGATGGAAAAATCCACCTGAGTTACAGACATTCACGGAGGACACGGTGGGTCGGTGGGTCCCACCCCACGTGCTCCCAGGGGTCTGGCTTCCAAAGAAAAGAGACCACCTCACCTCCGGCCAGAGCACATCCAGGGAGCCTGGCTGTCCCATGGGCCTCCGCTGAGGCCACCAGCCCGACCTCCAGGGTCCTCCCTGCCGCCTGCCCTCCCCCTGAAGAACTGGAGGTGCTAAGACACCAGGAAGCATGGCTTCCAGAAAGCCCCTCCCCCACAACCGTGAGGCCCTGGCATTCCTTACCAGGGGGACACACGCATTTTCCCACTGAGCTCCTGGGGGGTTTTCCCCGTTGATGCCAGTCAACTTAGGAAAAGTCCATTTCACTAAGAAAGGGGCTTGGGCCCTGGCTCGCATGTTCAGTGGTCAGAGAGCGGCCCGCACACCGAGGGATCTCAGGTTCGCTTTCCGGTCAAGGACACGAACCTGCGTTGTGGGTGTGCTCCCTGCCTCCTGGTCAGGGTGCATACGGGAGGCAACCAGCCGATGTGTCACTCACATGGATGTTTCTCTCCCCCTTTCTCCCTCCCTCCACTCTCTCTGAAAAGCAGTGGGGAAAAAAATGTCCTCTGATGAGGATTAAGAAAAAGATAATAAAAAGTTTTTTTAAAAGGAAGAAGCGTTACAGTTGGGGATTTATCTGGCCCCACTCTCTCCCGATACTAGACTGTCTCTTGTACGTTTGCTGCATCGGGGATGCACCACCTCTGAGCCCAGAGACGCTGGGTCCAGAGACGCTCCCTGGACACCCTGGCTGGGGGGGACTCCAAAAAGGGGGATTCCCGACCTTCCACCACCGAGCTTCTAAGCAAGGGAAACACGCAGTGAATCAGGGCCTTACTAGGGGATTGTTCCCCGGGGAGCGGAGTGACAGTTAGCTCGGTACATTTCTATCCGGGCACAGAGAGCCCGGCTCCGGGCCAGCGGGACGCGGTGCGACTGGGCCAGATTGCTGGTGGCAATGACAGCAGCAGCTTCCCTTGAAGACACAGACCATCGACTCGTCACAGCTGGTTCCCACTAGACCGAGCCCGCTGTACCATGCGAAGTTAATTTTATGTATCGTTTTAAGTAATACGCGCATGTTCCCCTCCCTTAATCACAGCGTAATTCCTGGATGGCGGCCAGGCTCCCTCTTCACTGTTCCCACCCCCAGAGGCTCTGGGCCCTGCACCAAGTTTAAGTCCGGTACGGAGCACCCACACGTAGCAGCCCTAACACGTAAAATCCGGATGTCGCCATCGAACACGGAGCTGCTGCTTCGTGGGGAGCAGGATTCGCACGGTCACCTTCAGGTAGCAAAGCCCAGCATGCGCAGGCTCCACGGGGTGGGGGACATGTGGGCTTCTCTCCCAGCTCCCACCTCAGCCCCGGAGGGAGGGGCGGCATGCCTGGTCCCTGCCCACCTGCACAAAGACGCGCTGGGTCCCTCTCACCCTCCGTGTTTCGCCCTGTGCGTCCCGTCCCAGGAGAAGTGTCCTTCGCAGGCCAGAGCCTGGTGTTCACGGGGTCACATCCCAGGGCTGAGTCTCGGAATTGAGAGGCAGTGTCCGTATGCCCTTTGCTGTCTTTTCTCCTCTCCTCATTCTACCCTCTACCCCTTTGTCTCAGGGAGGGGCTGACCTGGCAGCATGGTTGAACAGTCCTGGCTGATCCCCAGGGCAGGTGGGTGAGGGGGCCATGGGATCTGCAGACACAAAGATTCAGGGAGGGCAGAGTAGAACCTCCATCCCACCTTCCTTCCTGTGATGTCCTGGTTTATAATGAAACTAGAGGCCCAGTGCATGAAATTCATGCACGGGTAGGGTCCCTAGCAGCTGCCAGCTGCCGGCCGGGGGTGGGTGTGGGGCTCCCTTCCCCCAGCTGCCTGCCGCCGCTGCTGCCCTCTGGTCGAACTCATGGTCAAACTTCGGGTTGAACTCCCAGTCATGGGGACAATTTGCATATTAGGCTTTTATTATATTATAGGATGGATGTACTTGATCTTTGTCCTGTTTCCGGCACAGAGCTCCCCAGACCCTCGGGATTTCCTCGGGAAGAGAGCAGGCGTGGCGAAGGTGAAATGGTGTGTGGATATTCTCACCACAGGCGGCGTGGGACGGTGCCTGGGGATGGGCTGGGTGGCGACCAGGGAACCACCCCTGTGACAAGAGGGTTGGAACCACAGACCTCTGGGGAGGGGAAAGGATGGAGATCAGGTCCCATCACCCCTGGCCGATGATGTCATCCATCACACCCGTGTAATGAACCTCCATAGAAGCCCAAAAGACAGGGTTCAGAGAGCGTCTGGGTTGGGGAGCATACGGGTTTGGGGGAGTGGCTCTCTCGGGGAGC
The DNA here is from genome assembly GCF_964212035.1 of Myotis nattereri. NCBI lineage: Eukaryota > Metazoa > Chordata > Mammalia > Chiroptera > Vespertilionidae > Myotis > Myotis nattereri. Next base: position 57,114,240 of record NC_138088.1, on the reverse strand, counting down.
CCGGGAGCTCTGTGCCCCTTCCCAGACCTCGCCCTGCACCCCTCTCCATCTGCTGGTCCTGAGTTACATCCTTTCATAATGAACTATGAGTAAACCGTCTCTGAGTTCGTGAAACATATGTCCCCATATGTTCATATCTAAATAACAAACAAATTAATTCCAGCAAATTAATCAAACCCAAGGAGGGGGCTGTTGGATCCACCGCCTATGGGTCAGAAGCCCAGGTGACAACCTGGACTTGTCTCCAGGGAGACAGTGTCCGACCGGGTTAAACTGGCCACCCAGCCGGCGTGGAAGAACCGCTCTGCGTGTAAACCCGCTCATCCCGTGTCAGGAGTGACGTGTTGCAGGGGAGTCTCGAGTGCGGAGGAGACACGCAGGGGTGTCTTTCTCCCTTCCCCAGCCCGTCCTCCAACCCCACCATCCCCAGCTCCAGCGCCCGCCCCCGACAGCGTTTCCTTAGTGGAGCACAGCCGAGGCCCAGAGGTTCTGCTGGCCCCTCGGGAACAGGGCGAGGCGGGCACAGTGAGGGGTGCCAGGCAGCTCTGAGTCGGGAAGCGCAGCCTCCGTGTGCTCACCACTCAGCTCCAGGGCGGGCGGCTCGCATCTCTCCCAAAGGCTGGCCAGGCTGGTGCCACATGAGCATCCAGGACAGCTGAGAGCAATGCCTGGGCACCTTTCAACTTGCTGTTTTCCCCCAGGGGGACCTCCTCCAGCCCCTCCTTCTGCGGGGAGGTGTGCCACACTGAGGGGCAGATGGAGACACGGGTGGCAGCCTGACCCGATGCCGCCCAGACAGTCCTCACGTCCCCACCCGCAAGGCAGTGCAGCTGATGGCACAGAGACTCAACCAGACCTGGGCCGTGTCTGCGCGCCCGACCACCATCACTTCAACTCTGCTGCCTCTTGCAAGACTGTATCTACCCATCTCTGTGGCTGCACAGAAACATATGTCCCGTATTTAAATAACGAGCAGCGGAAAACGCCAGGCCCCGCAGCTGCTGGCGGCTCCGCTCTGTGGAGAAATGTGAAACCCTCAGGCGGCGTGGGCTCAACACCAGAACGACGCCCAGGACCCAGCCTGCCCCCACAGCACAGCTTTCCGGGGCTCCATCTGACGGTGGCGAGGGCTTCCAGAAGAGTCCGCCCTCAGAGAGATTCAAAGTGCACCTCCTTCGCCGTGGCATCCATCAGAGCCCCGGCTCATCGCACCCCAGGGGCGGCCAATCTCGGGGGGATCCCCACTGCAGGCTTCCCCGCCCACCTGCCCACACAGGTGCGGCCCATGGCTGTCTCTGGGTTCGAGCGAGGCTGCCTGGAGACTAACAAGAATAAGCCAAGAGCAGGACTGGAAGGTCACAGCCCACAGGGTTCCCCGGGACACCCCGCTGATGGCGCAGACGGCACCTAGCACCCGCCGTGGCTGTGATGTCCGCCCTCTCAGTGCGCCACCCCCCCCTCCTAACCCCCCCCCAAACACACACACACACACACACAGCCCCCACAACCACATCCTGCTCTCTAAGCTCCAGTTCTAAAACTGTTTTTTCCTGGAATAACCTTTTCATTCTGCCTCCAAATCACTCCATGCTGAAAGGGCATTTAAGAACCCAACGCTGCTCGCTCCCAAAGGTATTTGCAGTGTGACTCCTTGGAGGAGTCCTCACCTTTTTCTGTGTGTTTGGCAATTTTACTTTCACTGGTGTCGTTATGAACCGCCACCCGCTACTCTTCCTGGGCACAGGGAACCCTCTGGAGCTGGAGGCACGCACGCACCTTTTCTGCAGACGCCGGGCTCGCTGACACACACGCACCGGCATTCTCATTTTAACACATGTTCGCAGATGCCCTGCCGCGGAACCACATCACGTAAACGCCGCTTTCCCCCCTGCAGGATGTGAGCGCGTGCAGAACTGTACCTGCCATGAGCTGCCAATTAACGTTTAAGCCCTGTCTCACCTGAGGAGCACGCATCCCTCTCTGGGGACAAGGCAAGGCTCTAGTTCAGGGCCTCTTACCAGGGGGAGCCGGGCACCGGAGTGGAGGCCACAGGTCTGCTGCCTTTGGCCGCGCTGTCCTCTCCTGTCACGAGGATCGGTGGAGGCTCCTTTCAGCAGAAAGAGAAGGAAAGCGCCTTTTATGCTTTTATGTAAACACTTGTTTTCAATGACAGGCAACCAAGTAAAGAATAACAAGTCTCCTGCAGACAGACCTGCCTACAGTGCCCGTGAGATAATGACCTGCTCTGAACAGCACAGCCAAAGGGACCAGGCAATTAGGCTGAGAAGATGGAATTCGCGGCACAGCAGAGCGTGGGGAGTAACTCAGACACAGGCACCCTTAATTATCCCGAAGGAGCCACACCGTCTGCTTTCACAGGCATGAGACGGGCAGAGCAGCCAGAGGTGGCTCCCGGGTGCCGTAAGTCCTTGGCGGTAGACGAGCCTGCTGGATTCATCTCCGGAAACAGGGTGACCCAGCGGCTGGAGTCACTGTGACACCAAAACACTACAGTCGGGGGCAGAGAAACCGAAAGCTGCGAGAGGCCCTGGTGCAGCTGGGGCTGGCCCATCCCGTCCCTTGACAGCAGGAGGGAGCGATGAGCCACGACCTTGCAGAGGCTGGTTGCGCCCTTGACCGTCCCCTCCTGGAGCTCCCAGCTGGGGCCAGAGTTCAAGAGGCAGTGCTATGTGCGGGCGGTTTGTATACAGCTGGGTTTGAAAAGCACCGTGTTTCTGTGTCTCTATGTATAAAATAAAGAAGAGGCCGTGAACACCTAGAAGAACATGGAGATTTATTTTCCCTAAACTTAAAAAGAAAAAGAAGCCAGCTGGCGTGGCTTAGTGGTTGAGTGTCGACCTAGGAACCAGGAGGTCACGGTGAGAGTCCTGGTCAGGGCACATGCCCGGTCGAGGGCTGGACCCCCAGTGGGGGGCGTGCAGGAGAAGCAACTAATGATTCTCTCTCATCATTGATGTTTCTCTCCCTCTCCCTTCCTCTCTGAAACCAATAAAAATATATTTTAAAAAGAAAAAGGAAACCCCACGTGTCTCTAAGGTGAGCTAAATCTCCAACACATACAGCAACCGTGCTCTGTCCAACGTGGACGACAGAGGGAGGCTGCGGCCTGTGGACACCGTCCACCCGTGAGTTGAGGACCGGGAGGGCTCATGTCATCGGGACCAAATGTCTGAGAGGAAGGACGAGCAGCCCTGGGGCGGAAACGTTCACCCGGGAGCGTCCCTGCGTGGTCTCCGGACGGGCACACCGGGCGGGGCGTCTGCTAACGGACAGACAAGTCAACCCAGGAAGGAGGGGTCATCCATTCGCACGCACTCGCGCCTCGGTGTTGTCTGGGTCTCCCCACGCCCCTCCGTTCTTTGCGACAAGTAACTACCCTACGGAAATGACTTGTAAGTATATGGTTGCCCCTCGGTTTGTAAGCTTCAGAGCGATCTCTCTTGGAACTTAGGGGTAGAAGAAACTGCCTTTGCTTCCTGTGATCGAATGAGGCCGAGAAGAATAATTCACAGGACAGGGAATATTCTGAAAGGGTTGCATTGAAAAATACATTAAGACCGGAGTTTATATTACTAATCCAATTAGAAAAACGAGGGGAAAGTTTCATTATGGGGCTAATTGAACAGGCGCAACCCAAGGAGGGGCTGCGGAGTAGGAGACGATCCTGCTAATTACTCGGGGAAGGACGGTGGGCTGTGATTTGTGAGGGGCGGACACTTAAATTCGGCGGCGCTGGGACTGGGAGCCGCTAATTGCCGAGGCCCTCGCTCGTCCCGAGGCCCGCGCAGGTGATAGCTTCCTGTTGGTGATAAAAAATGGCTAATCAAGGCATAACGCTCCCCTTCCACGCTGAGGTAATAAAAGTGAATTAGACACGCAGAGCAAAGTGATAAAGAAAGTAGTTAGGGCCCTAGAAAGACTGATTAATAAATGTCACCCTGGTACAGCTCGGCTCTCTCAGAGCGAAACCCTCCACCGAGGAACAAAACGTTCATTTGCACTAACATCCGGGATCCGTTCACACCAGTTGCTGGGCACTGAGATGGGCAGGAGGCCGTGGACACCGCGGTGGTGCCTGGACTGCCGCGCTGGCAGGAAAACCAGGGAACGGGGCCGTCACAGGCCCGAGGCAGAGACCGCCGAGCAAAGCCGAGTGAGAGGGAGTGTGACCATCTGACAGATCCGGACAAAATAAGCCCCAACTGTGATTTTCCAATGCAGCCACGACAGCGGGTCTCTGGGGTTCTTCACGTGACAGCAACGTGCCCCATGCATTCATGGTTGGTCCTTAAAATGCCTTTGGCAATTGGGCAAAGAGAAGGTCTAAGACCAGAACGTGTTAAAAAACAAATGTGTGTTGGGTTTTCTTGAAAAGTCACTGCCAAGCACCGACACGCCTTGCCCGAGGGGTGCCTGCCGCAGCCTGGCTGCTCCGCGTGCACAAGCTTCCCCGTGAAATGTGGGGACAAGGACACGGGAGTGAGGGTCACACCCAGCGAGCTCTGCTCTCCCCAGCCTCTCCCACGCCGTATCCTTCCCGGGGCGTCCGCTGCAATTTCTGGGTGTGACCGTCCTGCACAGGGACTGGCCAAGCATCCGTGCGCATCCCCACGTGGGAAAGCCGGTGGGAAGGGTGTACAGCCCAGACCGCCCCTCCCCCACCCCCCGCCAGGATTTCACGTCCCGAGACCGACCTTGTGTCCTTCGTCCCTGGCCGGGCTCTTCCTCTCCGCGCGCAGCATCAGGGCAGGAGGGCGGGGCGTGCGGACCCGGTCCCTGCTTTTCTCTGCTGGACCAAAACAGTCGTCATTAGCATCCCCTTGGCCACGTCCGTTTGGAGAAAACTAAAGAAGGGCAACATGTGGCCTGGACGGTGGTCTCGTGGCAAGTCCCTCCAATGAGGACCAGCTCCTCTGGTGACCCCATCTGTGCCTGCTCGCAGCCCCACCCCCAACGCTGTCGGCCACACCTCACAACCAGGCCACGTGGGCTACGGGTGGAGGGGACACGGGCTCCCTGACAAGGACAGGAGGATGATGGGGGACCAGGTTTCTTAGGCTTCCACGGCTCGTGGCCACCAATCCTGTCTGCTCATCGCTAACGTGGCCGCTGGCTTCGCCATGGACCAGACAACCCTGCACTTCCAAGAGTAGTTGTTTGGGAAACAGAAGGAGAAATGTCAAAAAACCTGGATTCTGAACATAAAACAATTTAGGTTTCACCTTGTTCTAAAACGTCTACAGAGACCTTAAACTTTTGTGAGTGGGAGAGAGGTGCCATGAGCAACGCCGGGATTAACCACTGTTCATACGAAGAATTAGGAGAGGAGCCCAAACCATCAACCTCCCACCCACCTCACAGCCACAGCCACCGAGGAGCCCTGAGGCGCCTCATGGCCCTGCAGGCCAGGACCCTGTGGAAGCCTCTGTCCAGCCCAGGAAGGTCCAGGGAGGGCCCGGCGGGAGGGATGACATGAAGACAGTGGTATCCCTTTACACACATGTGTTCCTCTGCAAATGCACATGCACACACGGAAGTGGTGGGAAGTGGCCTTGAGGTCCCCTCCAACTCAGGCATCTGCACTTGGAGGACAGAGGTGGGGGGAAGGGCCAAAGAGCCCATCCCACCTGCACCCCATTTTCCTCAAGACACGGCCACTCTAGCCTCCTCTGACCCCCATTCTGGGGAGGAGGTTGCAGGAAGGGACCACGTAGGCTGGACCCCACATGGGGCCCGAGCCTCACGCCTCTGGAGGTGTCTGTACCGGGAACCCTCGTGGCTGCAGGCAGCGCAGGGGGGACAGCCCCGGACCTGGACCGATGTCCGGTCCCCACGGGGCTGCTGCCTCTGGAAAGGCTGAAGCACACAGAGCCGACGGGCCCCCGCGTCTGACACGTGATAGATGGGTGGACAGCAACGTTACGACCACAGCGAGGCTTGCTGCCCACTAGCTGTCACTCTGAAGACCCAGCGGGCTCTCCCCAGCAGCCAGCTGGCGGCTCAGGCTGTTAAGGGGCCCGGAGCTCAGGCTGGTGGCAAACAGACCATGTCCTCACACAGAGACGGCACCGGCCCCAGAATCCTGAGCAGCTGTGGCCACAACCAAGAGGCACGCCTCGGGGCCCGGCCATGCCAAATACCGGTCTGATCACGACTGGCCTTGGGGAAGGCGGACAGGGAAGGCCGCCTGGAAGTCTGGGAGGGGCTGGGGGGAGGGGGAACAGGGTCCACACGGGAAATCTCTACGGAGATCACCTGTCGAGTATGTATTGCCTGCTCACAGGGAGCCAGAACAGCCTGGGGTGTTTGTGGGGAGCAATCAGCTTCTTCCCTCAAAACGCATCAGGACCTGGCAAGGTTGACCCAAGGGCAGGAAAGGAGCCCTTGGGGGCGGGGGTGACAGTGGCAGGACCTTATCCCCTTGAAAAGTGGGGACAGAAAAGCCGGGCTCCTTCTCTGGGGCAAGACGTAGCTTGGCGCTCTCTCGTGGCTCAGCAATTCATCGACCTCGTTCCCGTAAGAGAAGAACGCGGCGGGCTTGCCCGCGTCCAGACTCCACGGCCAGCTCTCCAGCCGTCGCCTCTTGGTCAGGAGTCCAGGTCGAAGGCACCTGCTCTCTGAGAGTCTCAGAAATGAAGACGCAAAGGCACTGGCCATCCCCTGGGGTCAGGCCCCAGATCAAGGGCAGCGTGGACGCGACAGGAGGGGACGGGCCAGGAGTGGTTGTGTGCCCTGGCCACGGCGAAGGAGACCCACGTCGAATAAAGCACTAGGATGTGTTTAAACATTCAAAAAATGGCTTTTTAAAAATGACTGAAATAAAGAACTATGGCAGACAAGTCGAAACGGTCTAACTTGTCAAAAAGATGCCCGGCCGGGGTGGCGCACAGGCTGTCAGTTCGATTCCCAGTCAGAGCACGTGACCAGGTTGCCGCTCCATCCCCAGGGTGGGGTGTGCAGGAGGCAGCCGGTCAGTGATGTTTCTCTCTCATCGCTGATGTTCCTATCTCTCCCTCTCTGAAATCAATCAATATATATATGGCTTTTTTTATTTTTTTAAAAATATATTTTATTGATTTTTTACAGAGAGGAAGGGAGAGGGATAGAGAGTTAGAAACATCGATGAGAGAGAGAGACATCGATCAGCTGCCTCCTGCACACCTCCTACTGGGGAGATGCCCGCAACCAAGGTACATGCCCTTGACCGGAATCGAACCTGGGACCTTTCAGTCCACAGGCTGACGCTCTATCCACTGAGCCAAACCGGTTAGGGCTATATGTTGTTGTTGTTTTTTTTAAAAAAAAAAAGAAAGAAAAGAAAAGAAAAGAAAACAAGACTGAGAAATATATCAGCATCTCCTCATTCGAAGAGTGATTCTGAAATTCAACCTGATTTTAATTCAATAACATTGCCATCTCCGGTCTCAGTTTCCTCATCTATGAAATAGTCTCCTATGTCCCTTCCCGTTCTGGGATTCCAGAAGTCCACGGGACACCGGGAACTGCCTGGCGTACACCCCAAAGCCACACAAGACGAACACGGCGGCCTCGGAGGGCCGTCGAGAACCCGCTTCCTCTAGATCCTGCTGGGGAAGGGGGCTCATTCCCAACTCAAGGACACGGAGTAGCCCAAGGAGTAGGCAGGAGAGAGGATTCACTGTTCCTGTTCTGAAAAGCTAAGCGACCTCTGACGGACTGTCCCATTGGAACCAACCTTCTCCGAAGAATTTGTGGGAAGCCTCCCCTTAGACCAAGAGGATCCCCGGCCCACACATGCCCTGGAGGTGCCGTAGCTCGGAGGGGGCAGTGGGATGAGGAGTTCCTGGTTGTCGCAGACCACTGGCCCTTCCGGGAAGGGTTTACGAAGAAAATCCACGACGACATCTGTGCACCTGGCCTCAGCCCGCAGCCAATGGAAGGCCCCCTGGGACGAGCTCGGCAAACAGGTCATTGTCGGGGACCCGTGCTGGGGGCAGATGACTCTCGGTGACCTCCATCCTTGGAGAGCCCGGGTGGGATGTAGGGGAGGCAGGGGACAAGCCTGGAGCCACTGGGGCCCATTTCCTGTCGGCCACAATCCAGGGGCTCCATTTCTGTGTGTAGATGTTCTCACCTCCAAGAACACATAACAAACCACCCACCTACAGAGACGCCGTAAGGCAGTGGTTCTCAGCCTTCTGGCCCTTTAAATACAGTTCCTCATGTTGTGACCCAACCATAAAATTATTTTCGTTGCTACTTCATCACTGTCATGTTGCTACTGTTATGAATCGTCATGTAAATATCTGATCTGCAGGATGGTCTTAGGCGACCCCTGAGAAAGGGTCGTTCGACCGCCAAAGGGGTTGGGACCCACAGGTTGAGAACCCCTGCCGTAAGGAGAAGAATGGGCGGCATTTTAGTCCGGCGTCTGCCCGTAAGCGCCACCTGAAAATCATTTCTGCAGCCAGCAGGGCAACCTCCTCGCTCACACAAAAGGAAAATAGACGAGGTGCGCTGTGTTCCAGGTGACAAGCGAGCCTCCAGGGAGGGCTACGATTATTTGTCCATTTAAGCAGCACTGGGCTCCTTTGAGAATCATGATAATAAGGGAAAAATGCAATTTATGTTGGAGATAATAGAGATGACACACTCAGGCCCACTGTCTGCGGCTCTCAATGAGGCTTGAAGAATGCATTGATTTTCAGAGCCTGCCTGCTCCGCAAGAGCGGAAACACGGAGGGGACGGGGTCCTGGGGAAAGCGGCCGGAGCCCGGCCTTCACGCTGCCCAAGGGGGAAATCGCACAAGCTGCTGGCCCAGGTGCCAACGGAGGCGGAGAGACACAGCCAGCCCCAGAGAAGCCTGGGGGGGCCCGAGGGCTGGGATTGACGGGGTGCTGGGGGGGCCTGGCTGCAGCTCAGTGAGGGGAGCCCAGCAGAGAGCCCAGGCCCCCTGTCCTTGGACATGGTCACTGTCCAGTCCAGCTGGGAGCCCGGCTAGGGGGCTGAGAGGAGGGGTCCTGGGGTTCCGGGGGCACACACCGGGCCCTGCAGCCGGCTGTGATGGAAGCAGGCACCAGGGGCTCAGGGACCCTCCATCTGCACCCGCCTCCCGCACACGCGCACAAAGACAAGACCATTATTATGATGATGGGTTTGTAGCGATTACAGGCGATAGATAGATAAATGGGTTCCTCTAAATCCACTGTTTAGTTAGAACGGAAAAGAAGCTGACGCATGTATGCAAAACACAAACAAGCAAAATGTCAGCATTGCGACTTTTCTAAAGGTGACATAAAAAATAAGTCGTCTGTTATAGTAAACACCTCTGCATACCAGGCTGCCTCGAGACGGGGACGGAAACTGCCCCAAAGTGTATGGTTCCCTGATCGGGCGTCCGCCTCCCTCCTCTGCCACCAACGGCACGTTCTCGTCTCCTGCTCTGCGGGCACGAACCCCTCCCGGGCGTGCAGGGGGCGGGCGAGTGCTGTGCCTGGTCTGCTGAGGCCACAGAGGTGGCAGCCCCGCAGCAGGGACAGAGTTCCGGGGGACGCCAGCCTGCACGCGCCCTGTCCCCGCGGGAGTCTGACCGTGCTCTCCCACTGCCGCTTCGCTGGATCTTGAACGAGGTCTGTCTCCACTATTTTTCCTTCTAGCAATCGACCTGGTCGCTGCCTGTTACCTCCCAGCCTCTTCAGTGAGACAGTTATGAAGTCTCACCCCAGGCTTTTCATCTCCCCGAGCTCTCCTCGGAGCTTTAACAAACCGCTGCCTCCACAGGGGCCTAGAGCTGTTGGAGTGGAAACAGCAAAGCTCAAGGCCCCAAGGCCCCTGCCCCAGCGGGTGCAGACCCCGGCGGGTGCAGACCCTGGCGGGCGCAGACCCCGGCGGGCGCAGACCCCAGTGGGTGCAGACCCCAGCAGGTGCAGACCCGGAGGGTGCAGACCCTGGTGGGCGCACGGACACGAATCTGCCTTGGGCCCCGAGAACTCTGCCTCAGAGCCCAGGGGTCTCCGGGGGGCGCGGCCACCTGTCTTACTTGAGCAGGATTATGGATGCAAAGCAAGACCGCGGCATGAATGACCTCTCAGCAGCTCTGAGGAATGAGCGAGCCGATGGCGAGAGGCCTCGGAGTGCTGCTGGGGAAGGCTGACGCAGGCCTGTCGCTGAGCGGCCCTTGTCCCCACCACCTGGGCGTGGACAGTGTGATCGCGAGCATCACAGCTGGTCCCCGGGCTGGAGAGAGCCGTCATGGCTGCGCGTGCGCCCCGGCCTTCCTCCAGAGGCGGCTCCTCAGCCTCTCGGCCCAGGACCCCTGCTCTCGGGGTGCGAGCCTGCACTTGGAGACTGGCCTGGAGACCTTCACCCTCAGGAGCCTGCAGTCTCCACAGCCCCTGTCACCTGGTCACACTGTGGGGCCCTGGGAGGCCTCCCGCCCCGCCTCGGTTCCCCAGGTCCTCGGACCCACCCTGAGCCCGGCCTCCTCGGTGTCTGTGCTCCGGGTCGACCACCGCGTCCACCCGGCTGGCTGTCCCTCGGGCTGAACAGAACCAGCCCCCAGGAACTGTTTCCTGAGGAGCAGGCGCCTCCCCAGAGCCCGCTAACCTCTCCCTGACTCAAGTGCTCAGCGACTCAGGTACGGGGACATGCTCTGCTATGTCATCACCAAGGGGCTCCTGGCTCCCTCTTGTGCAGATGTCAGCCCAGCTGTGCAGCCTCCGCTGACCAGAGTCAATGTCACAGCGTGGGGGTTCTGGGGGACACCTGTGAACACCCCCCGCCCTCCACTCAGGGGGAAGAAGCGAGTCTGTGCTGAAGGGCAGGGGCGAGCAGACCACTGTCAGAGCCAGGCGGCTGCGGCACTGGCCACCTGGGCAGGAGCTGCGGCTGCAGTGACCGTGGTAGAGAACCTGCCTGGTCCCTTTTCCGGGGTCACGGTGAGAAGCCAAGCCATGCTCAGAGGTGGGGCTGGCCTGCGTTTTAAATACCAAAACGTCAAAAGTTGTAACATTTAAGTAGGTGTTCAAACCTTTCTTTCCATTTGAAAGTGCACTAAACAGAGGTCCAAAGAATGTGCCCCGCAGAGCACCCTCCCCCGCGGCCCCTGCGGTCACCTGGGCCCCTCCAGCCTCTATGGCAGCCGGTGTGGCCGAGCCGGCCCAGCCTTGTGACCCTGGGAAGTTCAGGCGGAGTCCCACCCTCCAACAAAACCACCTTCAAACCCAAGTTGTTAAGCAAGGATCACAGATTTTTTATTTTGATTTTGCGGTTTAATGAAGATTTTGCTAATCTATACTTTATACTCTATAATCATCTATAATCTATAATCTATAACAAGTGAGTAGAGCCTTGAACAACACTTCACCATGTTATGCTAGGAACAGCCGCGGGCAGCCTACAGCTCTTTCACGGCACTAATTGTGGAGGCCCCCTGTGTGGTCGGGGCGCAGACACCCTGAGTTCCCCGGCAGCCACTCTGGTCCTACCGCAGAGAGGTGTCGCCTCTTGCCTGGCAACATCAGTCCTTCTCAAAGACAAGGGGTTATAACTGTCACTTCATCTTTTGGCCAAAAATATGTGCCCTGCTCTCAGCTCGGCCTGTGAGCTGTGTCCGGCCAGGGGCACCCAGGTGAGGCCCTCTGCAGCTGGGCAGGTGACTCATACCCATGATGACAGAGACTCTGATACAGTGACATTAAAGGGAGACCCCAAAGATGGGAAGGGATTGGGACCAGCGGGTAGGGGTGTCATATGGCGATGAGGAGTTGTAAGTGCCAAGTTCCAGAGCGGAGTCATCTGTGACCCAACTCTGACCCCCAGGTGCCTGGGCCAGTGAGGGAAGATGGGACCAGCAGGGGAGCCCAGGTCAGGTCGGGCCCAGTTAGAACCGTCACCCCTCTTCCCTACCCCACCTCCCCACCCCCCATTTGTACATTGCAAGGAGAAGTGGAAGCTGAAAAATTGTAAGGACAACGAAATATGAAATTTAGCTGTAAATAATGTCATCCATAATATATGTAGCATATTATGCAGTGTCTTTACATACAGTCAAAACGACTGCATCTTATTTTCACACTGAAGACGGTTTTCAAGGCCGCTTTCTGCTGTTACTATTCTTTCAGGGAAGAAAGGGACTCAGGGGGGCTGTGCTATTCTTAGGCACACACATTGTGATGACGCTAAAATTAAGTGCTGTGGCCTCAGATATCGCACTTAATACCTTAGCTACCTCAGCGTGAGTAGTCACAGCTTCAGATTTCAACCCTTCTCCAAGTACCTTTTTATATAACCTTCACTGATACATGGACGAGAAACGCACGATTACATATATTCTGTTCTAAATGACATTATCCAATTTTATCAGAAGAGGAACATTTCTGTAAAAGAAAAAAGGGGGATTCAATATTAAAGCCACTGTCGTGTAAAAGTGAGGTTTGTGAGGGCTGAATTCTGGAAGAGGGGTCGCGACCATGGAGGGTGGCCTGTTATGAGCGATGCCTTGAAGGGGAGCCTCACCGCTCGGCCTCTGGGTCCGGCGCATTCCCAGGACAGGGAACGTCAGGGCTCCGGCGCCCGCTTGCTCACACATACGCTGCCCGCCGTGGAACTGGGCCAGCACCCCGCAGTCTGGAGGCTCTACGCTGTCCCTGGTCCGAGTGCTGGAGACCGACTCTCCAGTTCTCTGGACGGGCTGGGACCTCCCTCACCGTGGAGGCACGGCCTGGGAGAAGGGAGCTGTTGTGGGGTTCGGTCAGAGACCTGGCCTGGGAGGGCCAGGCATCAGGGAGGGGGAGACAGTCCCCACCTCTCCCTCAGGAACCAGATGAGTGCCGAGCTCAGCACAGAGGCGAGGTTGGGAGTCAGGCCTGGGAATCCACCCAGCTCTGCCGCACACTACCTGGAAGCAAGGGAGCAATCGCTTACCCTCTGAGTTTCCATTTTCCCAACAGAATGAGAGAAATATGGCACCTTGGGCTGCCATCACAAAATGCCATGGAACAGGCGGCTTAAACAACGGGTATCTAGCCCTCACAGCTCAAGGTGTTGGCACTGTGGGATTCTGTGAGAGCTCCATTTCTGGGGTGCAGACACCAGCTTCTCCCTGTGCCTTCACATGGCAGAGGGGGAGAGCTCTCAGATGTCTCCTCTTAGGACACTAATCCCATCACAGGGGCCCCACCCTCATGACCTCATCTAACCCTAATCACCTCCCAAAGGCCCCACCTCCAAGGATCACCCCACTGGGAACTCGAGGGGTAGGGAACAAACATTCAGTCCACTGCCACAGGGGAGATTCGGCTGCGGACAGACAGTGCCGCACACAGTGTCTGCCGTGGGGGTGCTCATGGGACAGGATTCCAGCAGTTACTGGGGCACAAACATCCTCAACCAGCCTCACCCACTACGCAGGGTGAGCCTGTGGTTGAGCAAGCGGAGAGGCCCAGCCCAGAAGGAGACCCTCCTCCCCGAGTGTGCAAACGCAGCCCCCCAGGGCCAACTCTCTTTCTGTCCAGCACGGCCCGCTCATCCAGCTGGGTCTTCTGAAGAGCTGCGGTTGCATTTATTCTTTCCTGACAATTTCATGGGGAACACTGGGCAGTTTCCTTCAAATACTTTGGGAAAGACCATCCATTGCTCCCACGGCTTCGTTGCTCATCAATCCTTCGGACGCAGCAGTGCATCGAATCGCATCTGTACACGCGTGTGTGTCTGTTTCCTGTTTTACATCAAACCGCCCTACTGAATATTCTAGACCAGCGGTTCTCAACCTGTGGGTGGCGACCCCTTTGGCGGTCGAATGACCCTTCCACAGGGGTCGCCTAAGACCATCCTGCATATCAGATATTTACATGACGATTCATAACAGCAGCAACATTACAGTTATGCAGTAGCAACGAAAATAATTTTATGGTTGGGTCACAACATGAGGAACTGTATTTAAAGGGCCAGAAGCTTGAGAACCACTGGTCTAGACCCTTCACAGGTCCCCGAGTCTCCCGTGTGAGTGCACACGCCTCTTACAAAATGCGCCTGCATTGTCACTGCACGGAAGAGAGGAAAGCACCCATTAAGGGTATGTCGGCGTCAAGTCTGAGGGCCGCTGGGAGCCTCGCTCAGTGTCTTTGGGCCTGGCACCAGGAGGGCCTCAGGGGGTGTCTCATTCAAGAGGAATAAACATTTATTTTAAAATAGATATGAATCACGATTAGTGATCAATGGGTCCTAACCTAACCCATTCGCATGACTGACGCGTCTGCCCGACGCACAGAGGTGCACGCTGGCCCACAGTGCCTTTGAGGCCTCCCCACCGCCCAACACAGGCGGCCGCTGTTCCCCAAGGGCCCGGGCAGAGCGGCCCTGCCTCCGCAGGCTGATCCGCATAGGAATGCAGACCTCACCTGGCTGGCTTACTTCCACATTTCCTGCCACGGAACTGATGGTGCAGGGCTCGTCTCTCGGACTTTTTCTTCTTTTTTTTAAGCAGCTTCTTTCAGTTATTTTTTTTTATCTCCAAAAGGGAAGTTATTCCAGTCATTTGATACAAATGGCTTTAATTAGCTCAAGGCAAACATAACCTTGAACAAACACAGGCTTGGGATGGCGGCTCTGCGTGCTGGGAGGAAGAGCGGTGTGTGCGCTCCCAGGGCCTGGATGTGTCGCATGGCATCGAGGAAGCCACCCCTCACCTAGCAGAGCAACCCCTCTGTGAGGCGAGGAGACGCTGGCCCGTTGTGCACACAAATGCGGATTTTCATGGCAAGGGCAGGTGCCTCTTGTTGAAGGCTGGGGAGGAGGAGACCCGATGCACCTGAGTTCTATTTGCTCTGCTCACTCTACCCAGGGTGGGGGCGTGTGCAGGCTGAAAGCACACTAGGAATTTTCCAAGGAACCTGCATTTTTCATGACTACTTCCTTTAAAGGGCATTAAAAATTTAAAAGCCAAGCCTACACTCATCAAAAAGCATCTGGTAAAAAGAGACCCTTTACTTCGGAAATAACTCAAATGAAGGTTCTTGTCTGAGATTGTCCTTCCCCCAGTTCCATCAGGCCGGTGACCACGTGGGTCAACTAGAGTCTGAACTTCCGGTGCCTAAGCCAGCACTTCCACTGTGCACCGACCTTGGACCCCCGTGCCCTTCAGTGGCACCTCACCCTCTGCAGGTCAGAGTCTCACCCCTTCCTTCCCCGTCGATATCTAGTGCCCAGGATTCTCCACTGCCGGGACCCCCTCCCCAGAGCAAGCCCGGGGTGCAGCTTTAGCACTTGCTCCGTCTGGAGCAATGGTTCTCAACCTGTGGGTCACGAACAATGAAAATACATCCTGCATATCAGATATTTACATGACGATTCATAACAGTAGCAAAATTAGTTATGAAGTAGCAACGAAAATAATTTTATGGTTGGGGGTCACCACCACATGAGGAACTGTATTAAAGGGTCGCGGCATTAGGAAGGTTGAGAACCACTGGCTGGAGTAACTTTCCCACTGCTCTCCCAAACTGAGCTGGGACCCCTGCTCTCTGGGGCGCTGTCCATGGCTCTCCACGCTGTCCTTGTTCTGCCCTCCACTCTGTCTGCTCCTCCTTGCTGCAAGGATTGCCCTACATTCCTGGCTGACACATCTCTCCTCCTTGGAAGATAAACTCCTGAAAGGCAGGAACCGAGTCTTCAGCATTTTGTCTGCCGTGCGCCTACCCGGCCATGGTGCTCAGTGGGGACCACTGACCCCTTGGGCTGTAGTCACTTCCCCACCTGGATGACAGTCCTCTCTGCACCTGGCTGGGCTGAGCTGTGGGCTTTTCCAACCCCCCACCTCCACACTGGACATTTCTAGTTCCCAGTATCTGCCTCTCTGACTGCCCACAGTCCCTCCCGCCTGGAAGCAGGCCAGCGCCCCGCCCTCTGCAAGCCCGCCCCCAGCACTACGGAATGCGGACCTCACTGTCGGCCTGTGCTCCACAACGCGTTATGCATATTTCCACTCCAGCACGACACATCTAATGACTCATTATGTGTCTGCGAGCTCCCTCAGAGCAGACACCACGCTTCTCATCTTTAAATCTGCTCTAAACCAACTGTGTGATTGACACAAAATAGATGCTTAATAAATGTTGGATGACTGGCTAAATGTGCACATCAATGAATGATCAGCCGCCCCCTGGAAGACATCGCAGGCCTGTCAATCGGCCCCTCCCACGTGCAGAGCCATCAAACCACAGAGAACCAAATGGCAAATAAACAAGACACAGGACACACGCTCGGCAAGAGCTGCGGCCTCGGTGGGGTTCCCATTCCAGAGCCAGGCCCTCCTTGGCTGGGAGCCAGCCCACCTCAGTACAATCTGTCGCCAGAGGCTCTGCAGGGATGTCGATCTAGAAAGTTCCAGGAAGAAAAAGAAAATCCGATCTTCCTACGGAAGGATGAGGACAGCTGAGCACTGAACGTGGTCGCTTGTCCTTGAAGACACTCGTCTTTGGGCATCTGGTTGGGCATCTGGTTGGACAGGTGGAAGGGCTGCGGCATGAAAGGTTCTAGATCCCACCTGGGACTCTGCCCTGGGCACTGCACTCACCTGGGCACTGCACGCACCTCACCTTCTGTTCTGCTCCTTGGTTGGTTTTCGCTTTTCTCAGCAGCCTCCCAGGGATAAAGCGAGGTGTCTGCTTACCCCACAGACGGCTGTTGGACTAATGAGGTACTGAGACTAACACAGGGTGGGGGAGCTTTGCCGAGTTGGAAGCTGGGGATGAGACCTCATCCGAGGGTGCACCCACTTACCATCTGACCCCTACCACACACTGCCACCCCGTGGCCAGCTGCCCTTTACCCCCGAGGGTCCTCCCTTTCCTGCCCACAGGAAGGATAAGAGAGGCACAGGCCAAAAGCCAAATAGAGAACAGAGGCTCAAGATACCAAAGACAGTGGCCTCAGTGATGGCAAGGGTCATAGGTCAAGTTCACTATCACTCCACCCCCACCAAGCTCCTGGTGCAGGAGGGTCTGATGAAGAAAAGAGTGATGAGTGAGGAGCAGCTACTTGCTAGGCCTACATGACCTCGGGCTACGTCCAAACGAATCCTGCCCTGTGCTGGACTCTCCCTTGTCCAGGGCTCCACGAGGCAGACCCAAGAGGCCTCCGAGAGCACTCCCCCTGGCACTCGCTCTGCCGGCGTTCGACCCCATGGCCTCACGCAGGACGGAGCCGCTCTGCCCTGAACTGATGGGAACCGAAGGCTGAGAGCATCTGCCTTGGTGAGCAGTGCTGTCTGCTGTGCCCGCTTAGGTCTTGAGCTTCCCAGCTTCCGGTCAGCTCCCTGCTCTGTCCCTCAAACACAAAACTGCCCTACGTGGCGAGGTTTGGGCCACTGGTCCTCAGGCGGAGCTGTCTGGCAGGCCCTACAGCTGCCCCTGCAGAGCACTGTGCCCGGGGGACTCGGGGGGACAGGGGAGAAGAGGAAGAATGCCACCAGGTGCTCCACGCGGCCTCCCTCCAGGTCCCCGCCGTCACCGCACCTGCCCCGGTCACCGCCCGCCTGATGGCAGGCCCCTGTGGAAGGGAGTTACACGATGCTCCGCACCTCGGATGCTCTCGCTGTCCTGAAAGGCGGCCTCTCCTCCCCTCTGACCCCAGCACACACCCAGCAGGAGCCAGGCAGACACCGACATCGCCAGCCTCGGGCGGGGACAGTGCCGGGAGCACAGGACTTCTGACAAGAAGATGCAGGGCGTGGCCGTCCGGAAGGCTCATCGGTGGCCTTAGGTAAGAGCTCTGAACGCTTGTGGAGTTCCCCGGCTGTTTCCGATGCAAGCCGTGGTATCGGTGGGCACGTTTCTGAGTTGAAATAGTGGGACTCCAAGCCCCTCTGACAGGAGGGGACATCGTGGAAACGAGGGGGCCTGGCCCACTTCACGCAGAGCAACTGGGAAACGGGTTCCGAAGTTTCACAAGGAAACAGGTTTCCTGCCGCCTGCACAGCCGCTTCGCCCACTCGGAAACACAGGCCGCGGCGGAGACAAATGAGCTTGCGAACCAAACAGCAAAGACAGGCACAGACAGTTTCCCTCCACGCAGCCGGCATCTAATTAGCACCGCGGAAACAAAGCCCCATCTCTCTGTTCCGGTGACTTCTGCGCTCCATAATGCGCACGGAATTTACATCGATTCAGGACAATCATCGCAGAAAACTCCAGAGATGCTTCACACACGTCCCAATGGTTTTGGCTCTGGATGTTCTGCATGTGCGAGTGACACACACACGGGGCGTGGCTCTGTGCGTGTCCTTTCCAATCAATGTAAATTTCAGCAGGTGATGCATCCACGGTTAATTATTCAAATTTCAAAAAAAATGTAAACGCGCGAACCGTCTGCCTGCACTCCTCAATCCAGACACGCATCTCTCCTTAGAATGAATGAATGTTCCCACGCTCCCAGGTGAGCTGCCTTCGATAATCATGCATTCGCAGACAAAGGTGAGTACACATGCTTTCTATTTTTTTCTGTACACAAACATAGCTTCATAAATACTTGCTTTGTACCTTTTTTTTTTTTAATTCTCACTCGGGGATATTTTTCCATTGATTTTTAGGGAGAGTGGGAGAGAGAGGGAAAGACAGAAAGAAATATCGATGTGAGAGAAACACATTGATTGGTTGCCTCCTGCACGAGCCCCGACCAGGGCCTAGGCCATGGAGGAGTCTGCAGCTAAGGTACATGCTCTGGAGCGGAACTGAACCCAGGACCTTTCCGTCTACGAGCCGACGCTCTATCCACTGAGCCAAACCAGCTAGGGCGCACCTTTTTCCGAAATCTAGTGATATATCTTTGGGAGCCAGGTTAGTAAAGCATGCTTCATCCTTTTTAACAATATCCATCGCAGGGCGGCCAGCATCTGCACCGACCCCATGGGTGGACACAGAGATCGTTTTAGCCATTTCCTGTTATAGTTCTTGTGGCCATGAGCAGCCTGGGGGTCCACGTGAGGGTGAATCCCACCGGGGAGCGGCGGGGTTGGAGGCTGCACAGCTGGGTGCCTCCATTCAGCAAATGTTTATTAGAACCTACTATGTGCCAGGCACTATTCCTGGCCGGGGGTGGCGCTGGTGTGGGGAGGATGAGGAAACCAAGGAGGTGACATCGGGCCCCGTGGAACTTCCGATGGCGACAGGCATCAGTATGACGGCCTCCGACCTCCTCCCCCGTGTTGAAGAGACCTCTTTGCTGTCTCCCCTCCTCCGGGACTTTCATTCCTGGCTCCGCCCGCGTCCCTCCCGGGGGGCTGTCTCCGCCTGGCAGGTGCGCAGGCTCTCTGGGCTGGGACAGACCGGCAAAGCGCTGCTGTCCTTCTGACCTGCGTGGTGATCATGGCTTCGTGGCCAGGCTTTTATTTGTAAGGGGCAAACTGACTGCTCCGTTCTTTGGGGGCTTCTGGGTTTGTGTTGTGTCAGATAAAAGCCGCCTCGCTGCAAAGCACCTCACAATCCTGCCTCGATTGGCTCTAGAAGTTCCAGGGTGTAGTTTCCGCATGTCCATCCGGACCCTGTCCCGGCGAAGGTGCGTGGTACGGATACACCTTCACGTTGCTCCGCCCGGCGGCTTCCCTGCTTCCTCCACTCTGTTGCCCCACGAACCCCTTCACCCAATGTGAAGGGCCTGCCTCATCGCCAGGGGTGCCCGTGGGTCTGAGTCTGTTCCTGGACCTGACACGCACAGTCACATACTCTCACGAAGACTAAACAGCAGCCTGAGCCTGTGGCTCAGTAGTTAGATCGTCGGCCTGTGGACTAAAGGGTCACAGGTTGGATCCCCGGCCCTGGGCGGGACTCACGCAGGAGTCAACCAGTCGATGTGTCTCTGTCAATGTTTCCCTCTGTCTCTCCCCTCCTTTCCACTCTCTCTAAAAATCAATGGGGAAATATCCTCACGTGAGGATTCACAACTAAACAGAAAACAGTCATAGACGGAAACACTGAAATATTTGAATGTAAGACCGTTACTTGGTCTTTTATACCAAGAAGAAGTTGGGGTCAGTCTCCCCCACTCCTTGCTCACTGTATCGGTGGGAGGAGAAGAGATCCCCAGCCCAGGTTGGAAACATCGTGGCCTCTAAGCCCAGGGTCACATCCATGGGCTGAGGGCTCAGCCAGTCTTTGTCGGGATCCGGTTCGGGACCTGGGCCTCTGCCCCTTCGCTCTTCCTGGGGCCCCTCTGAGAGCCCCACTGAGTCACGTCAAATGGCTCCTTCCCTAACCGGGCCCATCCTCTCGGTCCAATCTCATCACACCTGGTTTTATTGCCTTTTGTGCCTGATAAGTGGCTCCCATAAAAAGAGAACGAAAATGTACATCTTAGCACTTTCGCCTCCGTCCCAGCAGACCCCTTCGGTGGAAGGCTGCAGAATTAAGAAGGGAGGTCGCGCGGCATAAATTAGACGCATCCCGGCTCCTGGCTGCAGCACCGACTTCTGAAATGTGAAGCCATGAAACCTAAACAGGGTTTCAATTTCTTCTGATGTCAAAAAACGGCAATAAAATCAAAAAGTGAGAGGGAAGGGGGGAGGAGCGGGACTCTGAGGCGGCCTCCCCCGGGAACCGCGGTAGGTGTGAATTCGTCCCCCGCGACTTCCCGCAGAGCCGCCTCCTGCAGCCTGTCCCTCACCCTGACACTCGCCCAGGCTGAGCTGTTATTTGGGGGGAAATGACAACTTCCTACAAAACAGCTCCAGCTGCAGGGCCCGCTTTCTGAGGCCTCGCTCTGCAGACCACGCCCGGATGGGAGCCCAGGAGGCCCCCCCCCCCCCCGGAGGAGTGCTGCTCCCCCAGGGCCACCTCACTGAGGGCATCATCCTGTGGGCCCAGCATGGCGGAGACCTGACTGTTTCTGTCCTGCACGAGTCGGCCAGAGGCAGCGGGAGCCCCGGACAGAGTCCAGGACACGGTTGATGACCAGGGCTGAGGCGACCTCCCGCCCCACCCGCCCCTCCTGCCCAGCCATCCTCCTTCCACGGCGACCACAGAAGAGCACTCCATGATCACTACATGTTATCACTGTTTAAACGCCCATTAAAATAAATTATAACATAACCATTCATAACTGGTTAAATGTAAGCATTTAAATCAGTTGAAGCTGGGAGAAGACTTTATGTTCTAACATTAATTGTCAAAGATAAATGCTTTCTAAATATTATTGTCTCACACACCAGGATCTTAACGGTGAGATAACCAAAATCGCCAGATTACAGATACATTTCACACCTACAGCTGCAGCATTCACGGGTCAGACTGGGCCTGGAGCCACCGGGACCTCACTGGGCTGGTCAGACCAACAAAGGTGAGGATTTAAAATCTAGAGGATACTTTTCTGAGTTTTCAAAATGTATGCTTGGCTAAGCAAGGAACGACAGTGAGATAAGGGCCACCTGGAGGAACTAGAAGGCCCACCCCGAAATTCAGGGTAGCTCTGTAGATCTCCAAACATCTCCATAGTCATTCATATCCTTCCTTCCCCTCTCTCTCTCTCTCTCTCTCTCTCTCTCTCTCTCTCTCTCTCTCTCTCTCCCTCCCTCTCTCTTCCCGAAGAAATAGGAGTTGTCACTGTGCCCATCCTGCAGATGAGGAGACTGTGGCCGAGGTCTCTCTCGAGGTCCCCAGCTTTGCAGGGAGTGTCAGCTCAGCCTCCAGGGTGCCCGAGCAGAGCCCAGAACCCGCCCCCCTTCTTGCTTTAGTCGCTGCTGTGACCAGAGCCACCTCTGACACAGGCTCCCTGCACAGCCCCCTCCATGGAGAGACAGCCAAACGGCCGTGCTGGTGGGCAAACAGGAGAAAGGGCCACCTGGGCAGCAATGGACACTGTGGCCTCCAGGCTGCTCAGCGATGCTCTGCCAAGTCACTGAAATCTCCGGAAGGTAAACTAAGGACCCTGAAGAACGCACTTCAGCTCTCAGAGTGTCACAGGGTCACATTACGTCACAGGACTACGTTACATGTCACCAGGAGCCTGTCAGGTCTGTCCTGGGGTGCCCTGGGCTTCTACCCCTCCTAGGGGCCCCTCCCCCTTATCATTCCTCTTCCCTGCTTTGCTAACTACCCATCAGGCCCAGGTTACAAACATATTCTGTTATTAGTAATAAATTATAACTGCAGTCAATAACTCATTTTCCAAAAATTAATTTGGCAGCGATGGCACGCAGTTTCCCATGTAAAATCAAGGAGGCATTGCAAGCCATTATTTCACGTCGGTCCTGGTTTCTCATTTTCCTCCAGTAAAGATTTACAATTTCCATGAGAGCTGCCGTGCACTTTAATGTTTTAATCAAAATAAAATGTCCAGAGACATTCCGTTCAATCTCTCTCTCTGACGCAGACTCACTTCGGGGCCTTCTGAGTGCTTGGTTTTGGGCAGTGCCCACGGCATATGCATCTGAGCTCTGGGGACGGCGGCACAGGGTCGTGGGAGGCGGGGAAGAGGCAGGGATGCTGTGTGGGCGGAGGGTGGGGGGTGAACTCCACAGTCCCGCCCAGCATGGCCAGGCCCTTCCTGCTGGAGGCCCCACAGCCCTCACCTGCAAACGCAAGAACCAGGCTGGCCTGGAGGGGCCAGGAGCCATGCTAAGCTCCCAGCAGGTAGGGCTAGAATTAGACCGGATCCCCCAGATCCGACAGTGTCTGGTGACCCTGGGGAAAGACTGGGCACCTCAACATGCAGGCAACCACAGCTCTGTCTTACCCACCAACGTGCCTGGAGGGGGCAGAGGAGAGCTTCCTACTATTCTGGTCCCATGCTGTGCTGGGGGCCCTGCTCTTAACCACAACATTTCTACCACCACTGCTACATATCACCAATTACTACCACCATCATCACCACCTCCACCACCATCACTACCATCACCATCATCACCAACTCCACCACCATTACTACCACCTCCACCATCATCACCAACCATCATCACCACCACCACCACCATCACCATCACCACCATCACCACCATCACAACCACCTCCACCATCACTATCACCATCATTACCACCTCCACCACCATCACAACCACCTCCAACACCATCACCATCACCATCACTGCCTCCACCACCATCACTACCGTCACAACCACCTCCACTACCACCACCATCACTATCACCACCACCACCACCACCACCACCACCTTCACTATCACCATCACCACCACCACCATCACCACCATTGTGGCCACCATCACCATCCTCATGACAACTATTAATACTTTTGCGTCTTACTCTGCACAAGGCCTGGAACTCAGCATCCTTACATCCAGCATTCCATGTAATTCTTCCATCTACCCTCTGCACTATAAATAGCCACATTCTTAATACAGTAGGTCCTTGGGTTACGTCGGAGATCCGTTCCTATGGCGCGACATAACACAATTTTCGCCGTAAGTCGGAACCCACCTACATAAGCTCCTATGTCACTCACACGGAGCACACACACAGCAGTAATGAAGGGAAACAGTAACAAAAAATTTAAAAGAAAGATGACAATTCCTGACCTTTACTTGTGGTAAATAAATAATAAAAAACAAAGCACATGTGTATGTACGTCAAAATGGCGGAGCTTTTTTTTTATATATAAATAAATGGGAGATGGCAATGTAACCACGAAACGACGTACGTCGAGTCCGACACAACCCGAGGACTGTCTATATATATTTTATAGTGAAGAAACAGGCACAGAGAAGTTGAGTGACTGTCCTAAGGTCAGACAGCTTTTATGGGATAAAGCTTAATTCTGAGCCTGGCTCTTGGACCATGGTTTCTAGGCCCTCCACCACCTGCCAGGCCCTAACACTGCCTAGTGCCCACTGTTCCATTCCTCTTGCCTCTGGGCCAATGCCTTGCCTCTAGTACCAGCCCGGACTGTGGGAAGTGAGGCTGGCGCCCTGACTCCCCTCTGTGAGCCCTGAACCCACGCTACAGTGTCCTGGTCCTCTGGGTAGTGGCTGGCATTCCCAGAGCCGGAGAGAGATCCACCCAGCCGGTTCTGACTGCCCGCCGACCTGGGCTGGCTTTTCCCAGCCCCCTGGTCTCCCCGAGCTCCAGCCTCCACCTGTGACTGTCACGCTCAGCGAGGTTCTCAGGGGCAGCACATGGCCCTGGACTGAATACAGAGCCACAGGGTCGGGGAGGATACAAGGGCTGAAGAAGAAAACGCGACTGGAAACAGACACAGGCAGGCCCTCAGCCTAGGGGTCAGGGCGGCTGAGGTCGGGGTGCCGAGGGAGAAAGCGCCCACCCTCCGCCAAGACCCAGCAAGGATGCTGTGAGGTGGGGAGCACGAAAGCCAGGTTCCCATGGTCCCTGTGCCCAGCCGAGCCTCTCTCTCCGTTTCTCTGCATTTCTGTCCCTCCCCCTGCCCCCTCCCCACACTCTCTCTCTGACTCTGTTCTTTGTCTTTCTGTCTGCCTCTCTCTCTGCCCCATCAGCTCACACATGGACACAAATACATCAGAGAAGAACAGAAGGCTGGGAGGCAGGGACCTCCACCACAGCCTCGCACGCCAGGAGCAAGGAGACAGCTTTAGAATAAAATCAGCTGGCACGCAAAGTGCTACCGAGACCCCAGCAATCACCTGCATTTGGACGAGTTGCAAACCCCTGCTGGAGGAACGCCAGCTGCTAATGATGCAGCCGGGCCCGTCGATTCAGCATCACCAGCTCAGAGAAGCTAAAGAGCAGGGCTCCTCGCGGAGGGACCAGAGCGCCCACGGCCACGGGGGCACAGAGGGTCTCACGGGCCGTCTCCCATGTCCCGGAGCCTGGCCCTCCCCCACGTGGAGCCCCGGTGCAGGGACAGCAACGCTGCGGCTCGATTCAGACCAGGAAACGTTAAAGAAGGAACTAGACTCGGCTACAGTTTCTTTTGCAAGAGCCGGGGTGTGGGCGGTGCCGCCCAACGGGAGACCCTGGTGATGACAAGCTCCAGCGCCCGGAACTCAGGAGCCAGCTTCCGACCCCTGGCGAACACCATGGCAAGCACGCCCTGCCATGTGGGAACCGTAAGACACCAAAGTCACCGAATGGACCGAAATTCCCTCTGCGTTTAACCTACACCGTCTTTTTGCTGTTGCTGAGAACATTCGTAGCTCTTCCAAGATGGGTGAGCATTTGGGTCCCGGCCTGCCCCCAGGATTGCTCTGATGACTGTTATTATTCTTGGGTGGGGTCATTCCAAACATTCGCAAACGAAACCTAGATCCATGGAAGAAAGCCGCCGAGCGGAGCGGCCCGAGTTAGCTTAGAGAGCGACACTCCCGGCCGGAAGCAGGCAGCCGCACCCACGGCTGAAATCTCCCAGCCAAACCTACTGTTGGTTTCTTCCTCAGTCTAGCAAAGCTCACAGACAAACAGAACCATGACCGGGTGGCTCAAGGGTGCAGTGTGGCCAGGACACCCTAATCTCTCCGGTGGATGAGAGACCGTCCGTCTCATCCTCCGAGTGATGCACAGAAGGGTGGGCAGGCTCAGCTAAGCTTGTGTCTGCCTCGTCCCCTGCTTCGCCGCTGACTCACAGACTGGCCAAGGTGCAGTTTATTCTGCAAGGTCTGAGTGCAAAGGCCTCGCAAAGTCCTTCTCAGTGTCCACGTCCATGCCGTAAAGAGTATCCCAAAGGATGATGGAAAACGTCAATCACCCAGCTAAAGGCATGATGGGAAACTTCATTCATCCAGCCATAGGCACAATGGGAAATGTCAATCATCCAGCTAAAGGCATGATGAAAACTTCCTACGTATTGCTAATTGCATGATGAAAAGCTTCATGCATCCAGCCAAATGCATGATGGGAAACTTCATGCATCGAGCTACATGCATGATGGAAACTTTCATTAATTTAGATTTGGCATCTGTAAGATCAGAATTATTAGACTTCACCTAATGAGTCCATAATTACATTTAGACTCCAAAGTGGAACAGTAAATAAAAGCGAGGAGGTTCGGGTGGTTTGACAAATGCATGTAGATGATGCTTTGAGGTTTCTCAGGAATTGCAAGGTCTGCTATTGCAAGATTCTTAATTACACCTGAAGCTAACAAATTAGGCCTATTTACCACTGGCTAATAACACAACTAATTAACTTAGGAAATGTTTGTGAGCAAACACAGATGCAAATAAAATATCATTTTGCAATGAGAGTTTGAAGAGAGCTAAGGCGAGCGAGAGTAGTTAGGATGGTTTAAGCCAGGCCGTTGGTCCAGGCCTGAGATGACACGTGCTCTAACAGGTGATGGAGGTGCTCTAACAGGTGATGGAGGTGCTCTAACAGGTGATGGGGGTGCCCCGCCTGGGCCACATGACTGACACCCTATTTACAGAAAGGCTCCAAACACACTGTCCTCTCGCTGGAGAGTGTGACCTACAGCCGCACGCTGGAGCTGAAGACTTTAATCACTAATCAGCCTGAAAATGCCCTTCTCTTGTCTTGCAAGGCAGACACCCCAGAAAACTGTTTCCTAATCAGCCTCAATCAGAGGCTGCATCAGCAATAAGAGAGTGTGCCATCCAGCCAAATGCATGATGGGAAACTTCCTGTGGCTGGTCCTCAGCCCCCTAGAGGCCACGTGGGCTCCTGTCATGGCCAGTGCAGCCCCAGCACCTGGGAAGATGGCACGTTTCAAGGCGGACAGAAGAAACACCCAGACTCAGCAAAATCAACACCTGCAATGACCTTCCCACAACCTTGGAGGGCTTGAAATCCAGGCGGCCCACCTGTTGGACATTTGTACAGAAGCTCAAAGAGAGAAAACAGACACACTCGGAGCGGGAGTTCGCGTTATAAAATTACTTGTCACTGGAGTCGGATGGTTGTGAACTCCCATACGGTGCTGAAATGTAATTCTGTTCTTCAGATCCTTAGGAAAATAGCAGAGAGCAGCGACGAGCTCGAGAGCCTGCAGCCTCAGTTCCGACTCCAGCTCAGCTGGGCCACCCCGTGCCGGCCTGGCCGGGCTGTCCCTCCGGCCCCTACCCAGGGCCTGGAGACAATAACCGGGGCTGCCCCCGCCCCCGCCCCCCGCACTGCTGGGACAGTCCCAGGAGCGCACTTATGCAGAGCACTGGGAGCAGCACCTGGCCCCAGGGAAGCCCTGAACACACGGGATTCTGTGTCTCTTGCTCTGCTGTTTGCCGAGGCAAAGCCTAATGGAGAGAGCAATTCACACATCGACACCTGATGAGCTTAGCTCTGCTCCTGCGCTGGACAAATCAGGCAGAAAGGCAGACCCCTGCCCCACAGGACCTCCGCCCCACAGGACCCCCGCCCCACAGGACGCCCGCCCCACAGGACCCCGGATGGTGGGGACCTGAGGTTACCCAGGTCCCAAGAAGCTCTCACAGGCACCGGTGAGGACAGTGGGAAGGGAATCAACTTAACCTGGTAGAGGCCCCTGTGTGTCGGGATGAGGGCAAGTTTTTAATACAAAACCAAACCAAACAGGAGCTGCCAACGGCAGAGCCAGGCACACTGTGTGCATTCACAGCTCCTTGTAGAAGCCTGGCTTCCCGGGACCTGTGCCCGGGGCTGGGGCCCAAGGGGCTGGAGCTCGCCCAGGGCTCAAGTCCAAGGCCAGCTGGGCAGGGGCTGCGCTTCCCTTGTGAAGTCGACTAATCCCTAATCCAGCCCCAGGGTCCCTCCCATCGTCACCACACACCCTCCTCACACCCAGGACTGGGGTCCAGCCCAGCCAGCCTGCCTCGATGGGACGGCCACACCTCACAGGGGGTGCTGGGGGCTGCCACCACTCACCTCTCTCCTCCCCACCGAATCCGCTTTCACCTGGAGGCTCATCTCACCTCTGTCTCCGACACCTTCACCCCGTGGGACCGGCCTCTTGGTTTGGGAGCACCCCCTCCTCCTGAGTTGGGCCCTGCTTTTAGGAAACTGGAGTCTTTGTATTATTTAATAAGGGGCCTGCGGTCCCAGTCACCACCTTCTAGATCCCCCAACAGTGAGCGTCAGGAGCGAAAGGCATCGTGTCTGTCATTTCAATGTTTCCCACAAAGTTTATCACTGCTTTTGGGTCTCAGAAGTGCCACATACTTATGGGGGGGTGGGGGGTGGGGGGAGAAGCAGGCTTCAGGTCAGCTTAAAGAAGGATTTCGAACACGTGAGGTGGTGGGCCGAGCAGTGGGACCCAGCCAGGCCCGGTCCGTTCAGCATCCTCCCCTGGAACCAACATCCTCGTTTGTGTCCTTTCTGAGTGGGAGACGCCAACAGAGGTGCTACTTCCTTTAAAGCCAATGCCGGTCCCGACCCACCCACGACTTCTGATCCTTCGGAAACCTCTGGGCCAGAGTCTTCCCTGGCTCCCACGTTGCGGCCGCCCACTTCGCCCTCGGGAGCCAGGAAGGAACGGCTGATCAGAGCAGATGATACCGAAGCCCATCCTAGCGTTTCAAATGGGGGACGCACCACTAGATAAGCATATGAGCTGCTGAGAGGAAATTACCTTAAAATGTCTATTTAAATATAAATGGAAATTTTAACTCCAATTTAGAAAGGAAGAGGCGTAATTGGGGAAAGCACAGCCTTCCGCGCCTGGAGGCTCTCTGTTTGTTGGGGAGATAAGGGGGTCACCAGCGGGGATGCTGGAGCCCCAACTGTGCAGGCCCCGCCCGAGGGGGCAGGTGCTTGTGAGGACACCCACGGAGGCGCAGGCTGGGAGGGCGCCTGGCACACGGCCCACGGGGAGTGCAGCCCGCAGGGGAGTGCTGGCTGTGGTCAGAGGGGCCATGGAGGGGGAAGGGGAAGGACGTGAGGCCTGGGCTGTCGAGAACGTCGCTGAGGCTGGGAAGAGCGTGGTCAGGGGCCAAGCATGTCCTCTGACCTCTCGTGGGTCAGGAACCACACCGAGATGGAGAAACCGGGGTTGCAGGGAAACACAGAAACCTTCCCACAGCAAAGTTACCCGCCCAAGAGACACAGGGACCAGCCTACAGTGCGAAGAGCAGCACCAGATGGCTGCTGCCGTGAACCTGACCTGACCCGGCCACGGCCCAGCCCCTGCTGCCTGGCCCCATACAGACACAGACCCGCACAGGCCGCAGGGAAGGGCAGGACATGCGGGCAGGTGGCTCTGTCCCTGCCGTGGCCTTGCAGGTGGAGGCGCACAGGAGGACATCAGTTCTGTAAGGTAAAGCAGTTGACTTTGGCAAAATCCAGCCAGGAGTCACCAGCAAGTCAGTTCCTGTTCAGCCTCCCCTTGGTTAAGAAGAAGAAATGGACAAAAACAGTCCCAACCGTATGAACAAAGCCCAAGGAGACACATAAAGTCAGAAGTGGGTTGGGTGTGAGACATCAGGGCGGGGTGGGGTCTGAGGCCAAGTGGAGCTGGCAGAGCCTTGGGCCTCTTCCTAAGCACTCCGTCTCCAGGCCTGCAGCTGCCGGCGCGCCCACGACAGTAAGGCCTTCACTTTGACAATGTTTTTCCTCTTCCATGGGTTGTTGTGAGAATCTTGGATGAAATGGACATCTACCTGCTTTGGAAACTCTAAAGCAGGTTTTATCGTGCCGTTCTCATATCACAGAGGAGGACACTGAGTCTTCCCAGCCACAGACGGGGCAAGCACCCATTTATCTGACCTTTCACGTTCTCTTCCGCTTCACGGGGGCTCCAACGGGGCAGCAGGACGATGAACGGGACACAGCCTGCCCGTCACCCAGGGCGCTGGGTTTCACCGCCGCTGACCACGGCAGATAAGTAGATCCTGATGGCTTTTATAAAAGGACGAATTCCCTGCCCCGGGAGCTAAGGCTCATCAACCAGAATTGTCCATTTATTCCTCGAAAAGCAATTTACACCGGGGTTGCTAAGAGAAAACAGTGCATGTGATGGATGGGGAGGTAAAATCAGATCCATTGTTACAATAACTGCTGCCATTGAAACGCTGCCCCGCTGCCCGCCTCGGCCCCTCTCTGGAGGGACATGAGTGGCACTCTGGCTCGTGGAGCCCCGATAGCCTGGCCCAGCCCAGAGCGTAGAACAGAAGAGTTCCTTCGGACTGTCTGCTCCCTGGGGGGTGAATGGAAGAAGAATAAGGGGCCTCCGACGCTCCACATGGTTCCCATGGGGATGTAACAGGCTCCCGGCTGTGGACGCAGGACAGAGCCCAGGACGGGCTCCCCCACTCGCCCTGTGGCTCCTGCAGCCTCAGAGCCGGTGCGCGGTGATATGCCCTGTGACTGACCGTGCAGTGCCGAGGCCGGGACCTCGCTGCCAGGGAGCCCGCTGCTCCCAGAACCTGGGCAGCGAGAGAGCAGCAGCCAGCCAAGTAGGGTCACAAGTAGCCTGACACGGGCCAGCATTGTCCCGGGGCCCTCGGCTTGGGGACTGGAGGGGACACAGCCCGGGTCTCCAGATGGGCTGTGTGCAGGGGGCAGGGCTGCCCATTCAGAAAACACCACGGCGTTTCCCTCCCCCGCACACTGGCTCGTCCATGATTAAGGGCGTGACACACCGCCTGCCTCGCGGAGTCCTGCTCATGTGCTGCCTGGTTTGCTCTGGATGAGAACACGGGGTGCACTCAGCTTTGTGATCCCCAGTGTCTGTGGGTCCAGGACAGGGTTCCAGAGAGAGGGGGGTCTTCCCTCTGCCCGCTGGCCCCGGGCAAACGAGCCCTCTCTGACCTGCCAGCCCACGCATGGACCACAGAGCCATCACGGGAAGGAGCCCTGCACTGGGCACAGGGCACAGCGATGGCAACAGGCCTGTGACGCACGGCGTCCTGATGTCACATGGTGGGTGATTCCAGCTGTGCACACAGACAGTCGCGCGCCGGGAAGGGGTCAGTGCCCAAAGAGAAAGGACGTGGCCAAGGGGCCCCAGAGACGCCCAGCAGCACAGCTTCTAAACTCAGTCCTCACTTTACCCAGTTCCCCCATCCCTCCCGCTCCGACCCCCCACACTCCCCCACCATACGTGCCCATAACTGCCACCCTCACGGAGAGCACAGGACTGTGCAGGTGGCCCGGGAGACCCCGAGGGGTGGGCGGGGCCTTCAGTAAAGGGGCGATGAGGCCTGCGGGCGGGGTTGGGCATAGTCTAACTCATTTACAAGCACAAAAGGCTGCTTTTGGGGTTCCTTGGGCTGCAGCTGTGACATCCAGGCAAGGAATGGGAGAGTCCTGTTGGCCCTTCTGAGGGACACTAGTCTAGTTTATACACAAAGCTCCTTTTTTTTTAAAGTATATTTTTATTGATTTCAGAGAGGAAGGGAGAGGAGGAGAGAGAGAGAAACATCAATGATGAGAGAGAATCACTGATTGGCTGCCTCCTACCTCCCCCCACTGGGGGTCGAGCCTGCGACCCGGGCATGTGTCCTGACCAGGAATCCAACCGCGACCTCCCGGTTCATAGGTCGGTGCTCAATCGCTGAGCCACGCCGGCCAGGCCAAAGCTCCTCTTAGCCTATGAAATGCGCTGCGGTTCGTCGGGGAGTGGAAGCGTGTGAAGGGACTCCGTGCAGGGAGGAGGCACACTGATAGAGCGAGGACGTCTCAAAGCCATCTTCTCCTGAAACCGCCAGGAGGTGCCTGAGGAAGGCCCGCAGACCCTTCCCGCGTCAGCGCACGATCCCGGGAAACCTACCTCCTCCCGAAAGGGGAGGGCAGCCCGCAAGAGACGGGGGGTCTCCTCACCGTGGCCCGCGTCTCCAAAGGGGAAATTTCCGAAAGCTTAAAACAGAGCTGTAGCACTGGAAAGTAATACATTTTAAAACTATGCCACGCATCGGTTAAAATTACATCTGTTATTATGACTCATTAAAAACACATTAGAGTTCTTCGCAAAATTAACTGGTTTGGGAGCATTTTTCAGAGCCGGCCCAGGCCCCGCAAGGCTGTGCGACCCCTAAACACAAGAACACGTCGGAACCCGTCCTGCCCGCACAGGGGGCGGTCTGGATGCGCGGTCCTGCCGCCTTCAAACCCTCCGGGAAGCAGAGGCCGAGTTTCTGCAGACAACACGCCTCTGTGACATTTGCAGGGTCCGGCGGACCAGGCCCCGTGTGGTCACCCAACTCCTGTCCCCGCCACCTGCGGCTGAGGGGAGAGGCCGTGTGGCCACGCGTGTCCTCGAGCCCGCCTGTTTCCGGGAGCTGGTTGCACGCGCCCTCAAGCCCTGTTCCTCTGAGAGCGTGGAAACACACAAAACCCTCCCGATCCTCGGAAGGAGTCATATTCATCAATAACCCAAATCCGTGCGAGAATCGCCTCATTCAGTCTGGAGCGCCACCGTGTAACATATGACGCAATAAATATGACACAGCCTACAGGTTCCGGGCCATTAAGGTGGCCGTTACTCTGCGCGTGCGGTGCGAGCGCGGCGGCGACAGTCCATCAAAACAATGAGTTACCGACGCGGCGTCGGGGCCCTGAGCGTCTGCCCCCCGACGCGCGCCTCCACATCAGCCGCCAACGGCACTTGAGTTTGGACATCGACGGCTACGTGTTGAACGGCGCTGGGTCCTTCTGTGAATTAGTGCCATTCTAATGGGCCCGGGGCCTGAAAAATGTGTTGGCTTCTTTGCACGAAATTCGGTGTTCGGAGAAGGCCCTGCCTCCATCGGAGGAGCGGCTCCCTGACATGCCCTCAGCCCGCTCTGACATGCCAGCCCACGCATGGACCACAGCTGCCATCACGGGAAGGCCCCCGCCTCCATCAGAGGAAGGGCTCCCTGACATGCCTTCAGCCCGCTCTGACATGCCAGCCCACGCATGGACCACAGCTGCCATCACGGGAAGGCCCCCGCCTCCATCGGAGGAGGGGCGGCCTGTCAGCCCTGCACCTCAGCCCTGAGAACTGAAGACTTCTGGCCGGAGAGCCGACGCTGGTCTCCTGGGGCCAACAAGCCGAGGAGGCGACACGTCGTCGCTGGGACAGCTGTTGGCCCAGAAACGCAGCCAGAGACTCACGCTCGCGGCATTCCACATAAATGAGCCACCTGCTAAATACGTGTAATCGAAACTAATGATGGTTTATAAGTGTAAACGCCAGGCAGCAAAAACCCGTTTCATTCAGGAAAAAAAATAAAAAAGACTCCTGACCTTGCCGGGGGAAGAGGGACAGTGAAACGCTGTCTTCTAACACCTGTGTGAGACGCAGAGAGACGGAGGCTTTCCTGCTTCAAGGAAAAGCACAGAAGCAAAACGAAGACCTGCGTGCAGGAGGCTCTCCCACCCGGGGCTCTCACGCCCCGCCTGGGCCACGCCTCTGCAGCACCGGCCAGTGGGCTCCGGGCTCCGGGCTCCGGGCTCCGGGCTCCGGGCAGGAGGAATGCGCCCTCCCCTCTCCCAGGAGCTGGCCGCCCTCTCAGGCGTGTTCCTTGCCACCGGCCTCCTCACAACAGCAACGCTCCAAACTGGCCTGGCCCTTTGCCCTCAAGGTTCCAGAAGAAAGCAACACCCCATTCAGAGGCCTGCCTTCCAGAACCTCCTGTGAGTGTGGCCACTGGCCATGGGAAGGGAGCTTTCCTGGAGTCACCACCAGGGCCGGACATGCCATGGCTGGTGGCAGCCCAACCCAGCGCCTGGCCCAGTGGGGACTCCATTTCTATGCCTGTGCATGTGGCCTTGGGAAAGGTACCCCCTCCCTCCTCCCCCAGGGCTGGGCTTGCAGCTGCAAACTGGAATTTCAGGGTGCACTTAGGGGGCGAGAGGTGTGGGCAGAGGTAGACGGAGTCAGCCCACACAGTGGCCTCGGGCTTTGCTTGGTCCCAGGCCGACCTCGGCGGCTTCCCTCCTGTCTGGGCGCGCGGGCAGGGGGGTAACCCCCACAGCACACATACAGCCTCATGCAGCCTCGGGCAAGCACCTCCTGGGGTCCTCCGGCTCAGCTCAGAGGGGACTCAGGGAAACCTCTGCGTCACACACACCTGTGGTCTTCACCGAACGGACCTCCAGCGCAGCCAGTCCTGCTGCCCAGCGGCAGGTTAGCCGCCAGCCAAGCTGGCTGTCCAGCTACCCCGGTCACGGAGGCCGACTGGATGAATGGGTGACAGACCGGAGCACAAAGTCCAAGCTACGCACTGTAATTAGTACAGAGATTACGGTCATTCATTCAGATATCGATCACTGATGGAGAACGTTCCTCGTTCTCATTTTTTCACAGAACAGGGGGCCTCTTATGGTATCTGCGTAACATTTTCATTTTCATTGAGCACCATTATCCTTAACGCCAGTGCTCAGCTGCAGATCGAGCGCTGGCTGGAGACCCTTCTTCCGGCTCATTAGTATCTCAGGCTCCGGGTCCTGTCACTCCCGTCGCCATCCCGTTTCTGTCTGTCTGTCTCTGAGACCTGACTCTGACTCTCTCCTCCCGGCTCAGGCCACCACCTCTCCTGCCCGCCCCCGAGCATGGCTGTAGCAGCCCAGCTCTACGCACCTGGACCCTTCCCTAAGGACCAGCGTCCAGAAGAGGTGCTGTTCCGTGACCTGCCAGTCCCTTCTCCTTGTGTAACTCCTGGGTCCCGGGTGTTACCAGACTGGACCTGGGGCCACACTTCCCCAGCCCGACACACACTCAGGGACAGAGCCCGGGGAGCTCATTCTTCCCTCGGAATTCCACCCCGACTTTTTATTTCTTTCCAAGTAGATGGATCGGGGAGGAAGCTAAATGCCTTCACGGAGAATATCAAGATCTTTGAGAAAAGTCTTGGCCGCCCATGGCACACCCATGTGCTATGCGTCCCACCCTCACCTGCCAACTGCCAACATGCCCCGGGAGCATTCATTCCTGGCTCTCCCACGTCACGTGGAGCGACGGTCACGTGGGGCGACGGCTTGTTGGGGGATGTGGTGCAGCTCGCTGCCTAAGCCCGGGCACAGTGGGCTGGCTACCGCTCACGGCTCTGCCAGCCCTTGAATGTGGCTGGTGGGCTGGGCAAAGGGTGAGGGGTGTCCACCCAGACGCCCCCCCGTCTCCCAGAGAAGAAGGTGGGAGCAAGGCCTGTCTCAAGAACGCCTCACCCTCCTCGTCTCTCTCTCTCTGCCTCTGAAACACGAGTGTGGTCAGCAGTTCCCGGTAAACTGTGGTCTTTGCAAATAGCGTTTGCAAAAGGCTACAGGCTAAGGAGAAGAGTCACTTCACAGAACAACTTACCTACAGTATCGCAGGAGAGGCAAGTCGCTGCTAATGTTTTAAGTGTCACAAATAGCTCTCCCTGGAGTAAACTGCATGCATCCTAAGACTAAACTCCCCTAGAGGGGATGGTAGGTCGGAGGACATCAATGTGGGAGGAGAAGGATGCACACTCGTCTTCAGAAAGATGCTCTATCCTGCTGACAGCAGCGCCTGAGTCTGTCTCTATAACGCAGGGTAACGATGTAACATAATGTGTGTGTGTGGGGGGGGGAGGCGGGGAGGGGGGTCACACAGTACCATTGAGGTCTCATTGTTACAATTGGCATTCTTTGTTAGTAACAAACTTACACGCATTCTGTACCTTTATTAGCTCATGTATTTCTACTTTCTGGATCCCTTTCTTCATGGCATTGCATTTTTTAAATAAGAGCTAGTGTTCATATATGTGGGTGTATGACCTATGTGCCTATACATGCATATATGCAAGCACACATATAAGATTTAGAGTATTCATTCCAATGGCCCAGTCTTTTCCGTGACTTTTTTCTCTCCTGTCTACAGTTTACTGGGTTTTTCTGTCCAGATTATTTCCCCTTGTTAGCGCTGTTTTTATATGTAATTTTATAACCCACTTAGAGCCGCATTAAAACATCAATGTTGAAGCAATGGGATATACAGTGCACTAAAAAGAGAATCTGTCATTTTAGTTTCCATTAAACTTTTAAGAAATCACTTCATTCCTTGAAGATTATTGGAAGCGTATCGCCAGTGTCTTTGTTGTGATTATTTCCGGCTCATTCCCCTCCCCGCCCCCCCACACCTGACAGACCGTGTACCTGTCACGCACACTGTTGGAAATCCACGTGGTAGTAAAATACGCTAACTTTCCTCATACCGCCTGGCGAATGACGGCGATAGTTCTGCAATTTATCACTGGCCGTAAGTGCACCGAGTTGTTAAAATCGCGGAAACAAACACAAAACCCGTGGAGCACAAGGAGACCATTTTCCGGGCAAGTTTCGAGACCGCGGCGGTTCCCAGCATGAGGACAGGATGACCCAGGGGAGCTGGGGTCAGAGCTGACCCCCCAGGAGTGCGGACCCTGAGAGAGGCCACTGTGTCCAGAAGGAGGCGCCGCCAGGAGCCTGTACTCTGAGCAGGAAAAGTCTGAGGCGGAGAAGTGAGGACATCTGCGTGTCCCCAGGGGCTGCTGCAAATAGCGTTCGCCTGATCCATTCTCTCGACGTTCTTAAAATCCCCTCACACACGACACCTGCTTCATCGTTTGCCCCAAAGGCTTGTTCTTAGCAGCCAGCGGCCCTTTCGAACCAGAAGACATCTTTGGCGCATTTTCGCTCCAAACCCTGCAAAAGTCCCAGTTCACTTGCTGTGAAGACATTCCTGTGATCCCTCGTGGCCCCGCTGCCCATCCTCTGCCCAACCCCCTCCCACCACGCCCGCCTGCAGCCTCCCGATGGCTCATACTCATGTCAAGCTCACCCCAACGCAGGCTGTTCCCTCTGCTGGAATGTCCCGTCCCCAGACAGACCCCCAGTGGGATCCCTCACCTGCTCCCAGCTTTGCCCAAAAGGTCTCTTCCCAGTGAGCCTGCCCCCTCACGCTACGCACAGTGTGACGGGCCCCTTTGCCTCCGAGCGCCTTTGCTGTCGGCCAGGCCTGTTTTCCACCACTGATCACTGTCTACCGCCCACATCACTCACGCACAGGCCCCACCTTTTGTTAGGGTTTGCTTCTCCCGTAGTGTACACCCTCAAGGACAGAGATCTTTATTTTGTTCCTCAAGGTTTGCCAGGTGCCAAAAACAGTACCTTGCACACAGTAGGTGCTTAGGGAATGTTTATTGAAATGAGACAATGAATAAATAAAGGAAGATAAATTAGTGCATCTGCTAATTTAATATGTAGGTGCATGGTACCTGGTGAAGATGGGTAATTTGAGGGGCTGGCATAAAACTTCACCATTTCACACAGCACTTTAACACGGTGCGAATGTTTCCCACATTAAAGATGTATGTCTCAGGCATCGCTGAAGCAGACCCTCCTGGTGGTGATGGATGTGGGGGGGGGGGGGGGGTGAGGGAGGTTGACATTATTTGCAGAACCATGTGCTTGGCAATGCCAGGGACCGGAATGCCCTCTGTGCAATGCCAGGCCACCGGGCAGTAAATCTCTGTTGGATGAAGGGAGCGTTAAAAGTGCTCACATGGTGCTTGGCTGAGCCACATTCTGAGCGGAAACCTGTGTCTGCCGCGTCTCTATACGGAGTATCCGCAGACGTGAGGCCACGGAGGGCCGAGACCCGCGCAGCCGTACAGCGTACAGCATGGCGGGGGTGGGTGCGAGCAGTGCCATGGAGGTCCTGGGCCACACTAACAAGATGGGAAAGCCGCCCACCTACGCAGGCCTGGGGAAGGGTGTGGCCACGGTGGGAGCTCACCACCTCCCCTGGCACGGGAAGCCTCTGCCCCTCTTGGCTGGAGTAACTGCTAGGAACACGCCCACGCTGGGGCTCAGCCACGCAAAGCGCTTCTCCCAGAGGTTCCCGCAGGCAGAGGGCCCACCCCAGCCCCAGGGCGAGGGCTCACGCCCTTCTATCCTGAGCCCGGGCTGCTGCTGCCTGGGCTCCTCCTTTCGGAATCTGATTGATTCGGGAGCGAGAGTGTTTTGTGTGGCCCTCTCACCCCAAAAGCCCTAATTCTGGCTTTCCTAACTCAAGCAGGGTACAGGAAATGGCTTTATTCTCGTCAAAATACTCTCATGTTTTGAAAGTCAAAGCACCATTAATGACGTCAGGGTTTTCTGATTTCCTTCCACCGTCCCCCACCCCCCCACCCAGCCTCGACCTCTCCCTCACCACCGCCACCCCAACCGCGGTCAGCCTTGCCCTGCAAGTCTGCCACCGCACAACCTCAGGAAGCGGCCCTGGCAGCTGCCCCCAGAGGGGCCAACCCTCTGGCCACCAGGACGGCTGGGCTGAACAGGGGGAGGCCTGGCTGCAGCTTTGGCTCAGCACGTGGTGCCCGGAGCCTCTGCCCCGCAGTCCTGGGAGCCATCCTTCCTGGTCAGGAGGGTGTCCTGGCACAAACCACACTCCAGGCACACCCCGCTCTCCTGGCCTGCCGCAGTCTTGACTCTGGGAACCTAAAAGCAAATGCCCCTTGCCCGGCCGGCGTGGCTCAGTGGCTGAGCATCAACCTATGAGCCAGGAGCTCACAGTTCCATTCCTGGTCAGGACACATGCCCAGGTTGCAGGCTCCATGCCCTGTGGGGGGCGTGCAGGAGGCAGCCGATCAATGACTCTCTCTCTCTCATCACTGATGTTGCCATCCTTCTCTCCCTCTCCCTTCCTCTCTGAAATCAATTTAAAAATATATAAAAAAGCAACACCCCTCCGGTACTTATTCATCTGCTGTGACCAAAGAACAGCCCCTTCCAGTCCAAGTGCGCTCACCAAGGACAGTCCACTATGGCTGCGGATCCCGGGAAGCCGGGACGGAGCGGGGCCCGGGGCGTGGACACAGCCTGTCACTCTCACCGACGTCATATCTGCAGCTGCCTGAGGAAATGGAATTTCACGCCTTCGCTTGAATGCAGCCTTTATTGGACACAGAAAAGTAAATAACAGCCCATAAACTGTTTGCTGATACAGGAACCGAAGATCTGCCGATAGCACACCCGCTGAGGAGGCATTCATGCGACGCCCAGAATGAAAATGAGAATTAAATGTCAACATTCATCTTATCTCCTAAGAATAAAGGCATATGGGACAATGAGCACGTCCCTCTGTTATCTGTTTATTTATTTGTTATCTCGAAAGAAAGCTGTTTGCAGATTGGGACAAGTGGTCGAACAGCGCAAACAAGTTGGGTGATAATCAGACCCGGTCAGCAAACACTCTGCGGCTTCCCTCCGCAGGGATGTGGCCAAAGCGCCAGCGCTGCCCAGCGAGGCCCGGAGACAGAGGGGAGGGCAGGGCAGCAGGCAGCACCTGCCGGGGCTTGGGGGATGACCTGGACGACCGTGACATCACACACCAGGGAGAGACGGCGCTCAGAAATCCTGCCACATGACTGAACGCCCAGCTTCTGCACGACAAGGCTGAGTCCCTTCTCTCCTGCAGATGCCACACCAGACTCAGGTCAGAGTCAAGACCCTCCCAGGGTGCCCGGCCGGTATGGCTCAGTGGTTGAACATCGGCCTATGAACCAGGAGATCAGGGTTTGATTCTCGGTCAGAGCACAATGCCGGTTGCAGGCTCCATCCCCAGTAGGGGGCATGCAGGAGGCAGCCGATCTATGATTCTCTCTCCCCACTGATGTTTCTATATATTTCTCCTTCTCCCTTCCTCTCTGAAATTAAAAAATATATATATTTTTAAAGACGCTGGGCTCCTGATTGCCCTCAGAAGGGGCGGGGCCTTCAAGAACCTTCCCAGAACATGGAGGATGACATCCCGGCCAGACGGGCAACAGAGAACAGACTACGATGATCCCCGGGAGCCCCAGGATGGGGGCAGGTGAGTCAGACAGAGAAGCGAAAAGGAAAAGGACAAATGCTGCATCCACAGATGAGCAGATGCCCCAGGTGCCACAGGCAGAGCAGATGGCGACCGAGGGCAGACAGGCTTGCTCAGGGGCAAAGGGCCCCTTCCAACTCAATACACTTTGAAAACACAGGTCCACAGGCCTCCCAGGATGTGGGGGAAAGTCAGAGACACAAAAGATGAGAGCAAATAACAACACACGAGGGGGGACGATCCACGATGGCTGCCAGCCTCCTGCTGCCACCCCAGAAACACAGCATCCCCAGGCGGGAGGAGATGACATACAATATGTTTGTAATCGATGTAAAGGTCATGTGAATACATCATACTCTCTTACATGTAATTTCTCTCACACTACATGTATTCACATTATACTCTATATGGTACATGTTGTAATACATAGTATAACGTGTAGCACAATATAAAATGCAATCTATAATCTATATTCACAGCACATGTGTGTGTATGTCTGAGTGTGTGTGTGAATAAGAGAATTTCCCAGCAGTAGAGAACAATGAATCATTGTACTGAAAAGGCCCACAGACTTTTCCCCAGAATTAATATTTTTAAATGTGTAGCTACCATCAGAACATCCCTGTGAATCAAAGATAAACCTGGTGCCCTCGCCAGTGTCTTTCCAGAAAGAAAACACACCTGTGATCTCACACGGGCTGGAGTGCGCCCTTCCCTCCGCGAGTCCCGATTTTAGAAGACGGTGAGAGCAATTCCTTAAGAGAAAAACAACTCACGCCCATATTGTGTAAACTTGACAACCTATCCGTCAAGTTTGCAGGCAAATGAGAATTTTAAACATCAAAGAGACTGGAATTTCCTTTTATTGGGACATTACGGTAGCAGATGCTCCAGGCAAGTGTGGCTGGGATGGGAGTGGAGACGCCGAACCCCGAGACGTGGCTGTCAGCCAGCAGACGCCGCCCGCATGGCAGCTGCCGGGATGCAGGAGGGATGATTCGGGAAGATGGATGCTTTGAGGACCGAAGGCCCTCGGGGGCTGGGGTGGGGGGAGAGAAGAGGAACTGAACGGAAAGGTGCCGAGAGGAATCTGAAGAACATCCTGGTGACACACAAGAGCACAGAGTCGGGAACAACCGAAAGGAGGCGGGAGGAAGCCCTGGCCTCAGCTGCTGGGGGCTAACAATGAGGCGAGTGAAGGTGTCCGCTGGATTCTGGTGCCAAGTGTGGTCCTGAGGTTGGGACTCTCATGGGACAGTACTTATCAATATTAACGAAATCTAATTAATACTAATGACATCTAAATTCATGTCACAATCTCGCCGGTCGGTGTGGCTCAGCGGTTGAGCGTTGACCCATGAACCAAGAGGTCACCGGTTCAATTCCCAGTCAGGGCACATGCCAGGTTCAACCCCCAGTAGGGGGCGTGCAGGAGGCAGCCTGTCAATGATGTTTCTCTCTCATCATTGATGTTTCTATCTCCCTTCCTCTCTCTCTAAATATCAATAAAAACATATTAAAAAAAAAAAAAACATGTCTCAATCTGAACATGCTTTCCCTCCGTGACTTCATAGACTAAGGGACTAAGGGGCTCAGGTGGCCCCCGCCCCGCCCGCTCGGCTGCTGAACTGGTCTCCACGCCGGCCCCGGGGTGAGGCTGGGAATCACGAAACCTGGCACATCTCCCTTCTCCTGAGCACAGGAGGGTCACTGTCTTCCTGCCCAAGGACACTCCGGCCTTGGGGCGACAGCGTGGCGGAGCTGGGGTGACCACAGGCCGAGGCGGGTTCTGCAGGGACCAGGATGGGTTCCGCTGGTGGGCATGGGGTGGAGAGAAACCCCGCCAGGGGCCGGTTCTCGGGCAACTGGAACCAGCAAGCTCCGCCCTAGAGGCGGGGCCACCCTGTGGTGGCATCGCTGTCAATCACGCCGGGCCCAGGCCTGGCACTGAGCCTGACTTCAGTCCCATCCTCCCCGCGGAAGAACCCGAACTTCTCAGAACACATCTGCGCTGAGGAAGGGCTGGCCGGCCTCCCACACTCTCTTAGGGGCGTCGGCTGCATCACCGCCACCAGCGTGGGGAGCAGGGACCGCGACCCCACCGCGTCCGGGAGAGAGTGTCGGAGAAACGTAATTAAAGGGTCGCGAGGACGGAGGCTGAGGGAGCCGTGCTAATTGCAGTGTGTAATCCGCCAGGCGGTCCTGCCAAGCCTAACCTCCTCGGAATTCTTTGGACTCGTCTCCGATTAATTATTTTTGGAAATAACAGCCAACATCATAGCTTGCTAATAGGCTTAAAATAATAAATTGGGGAAACACCGAGAGGTTTACACCGGCTTCGGCTAAGCGCCCACTGAGACCTCACTGTGCAGGGGGTGCCTCCTCCTTGATGTGCGTGCTCGCTCCACGGAATCACGGCTCTCCGAGTCGGCAGCCATTCCGCCCAGAGGACACGCGCCTCCAAGGGCAACGGCCCGACCAGAGGTGGGGCTTCTGAGGCGGCCGTGGGGAGTCATTCTGGCGAATAGTCAAACCTGGTGCCCTAGTGAAGAGCCGGTCTGAGGTCGGCCTTGACAGAAGGGATGCAGTGTGTGTGCGTGCGTGTGTGTGTGTGTGTGTGCATGTGTATGCGTGTGTGCACGTGCATGTGTGCACGCACATGCATGCGTACATGTTGTGAAATTGGTGAGACATTCCCGGGCCTTCCCAGTGTGAGAAGGGGGCTGTGCTCCTTGGGCTGCGAGAGGTGTCAGGACGGCTGCCCAGGACCCAGCGGGAGGCCTGGGGGTGGAGTCCTCATGGCGGGCGGTGTGCAGACTGAGGGTGCCGCCTGTCAGCATCACCCCGTGCTTTGGTTGGTCTGCGCCCCATGGGCACAGTGTTACTTCAAGCCCCTGGTTGCACGTTTCTGAAGCTCGGCTGTCAGGCCAGTGAGCATGGCTTGCGTGTGAGCTCACGTCTGTCCACTACTCGCGTGTGAGGGCTAGGGAGCAAGGCCTGTGCATGTGGAAAGAACATCGGCACGTTCTTGCCCACGATTATCACATTTTGAAACGTGTGTGTAGAAGCAGCAGCACCCACTCAGCCTGGCCTGTGTTTATCCGCTTCTCGCCCCTCAAGGACCTTAACCACCAACAGGACACCCGCCCGGGTGAGCCCCTCGGTATAGAAACAAGGCCAGGTGTATGTGACACAGGCGATCACAACCGGAAATGACACCAGATCCGGCGACAGGGATGCACACGAGTGGAGACGAGGCCTCGAGCCCCAGCAGACGCCACAGCGGGTTTCAGCGCTGATTCTCCGATGCCGCCCGCCGTCCATCCTGATCCACCGCGGGGCTGGGCCCTCATGCTTCTCCCGATGGTTCTCCAATCCGCCTCCCTCTGACCCCCCACGGCACAGCACCTGTCACCAGCGCCCGCGTGGCCCAAGTCACCTGACAACACACCCAGCCCACGCACTGACCCTCACACTCGGGAGCGCGCGCGTGTGCGGATGTGCATGCTCCCATGGGCACACGGGTTTAGTTGGGGTGACAGATTCTCTTTCTGCAGGTCCCCTTAGTCCAGTGATGGCGAACCTTTTGAGCTCGGCGTGTCAGCATTTTGAAAAACACTAACTTAACTCTGGTGCCGTGTCACATATAGAAATCTTTTGATATTTGCAACCACAGTAAAACAAAGACTTATATTTTTGACATTTATTTTATCTATTTAAATGCTATTTAACAAAGAAAAATCAACCCAAAAAATGAGTTCGCGTGTCACCTCTGACATACGTGTCATAGGTTCGCCACCACTGCTTAGTCACATCCTGGGTTCACCTGTCACAGGGAATGAACCGTTCTCAGGAGGGCCAGGTCCTGGGCGGAGGCACAGGTATAAACAAATGCGACACCAACGTGAAGGGGACGGCCTTACAGCCGGAAGCACGCGCGGGAATGGCTTTGCGAAGACACCTCGTTTTGAGCAGAAAAACGGCCATCACAGAAGAACGCATGAACTCTGATTACACTGACGCAAAAGGCAGAAAAGCCGCAGCTCCGCAGCGATTGCTAGAGCCGCACACACCTGGGCGCACGAGGTCATGGCACCCGCAGGGAGCGACTGTCCCTGGCCCGCAGGAGCCGGTGCTCCCCGCATCAGGGCAGGGAAATGCCCCTTCCTTAGGCTCAGCAGGACATCTCGGGCCTGTTGTCTAGCATTCTGTCCACGTGGCACACACACATGCGTGCTGTTAACGTGCGTGATGCGTTTCCAAGTTCCTTTCCAACAGCGGATAAAAGCTAACAGGGGAGATGGCTAATGCCGAGCCCGGAGTTCCCTCCGCGGAATGGAGCCCAGTGGGCAGATACCACGGAATGGAGCCCGGTGGGCAGATACCATGGAATGGAGCCCGGTGGGCAGATACCACAGAATGGAGCCCGGTGGGCAGATACCACAGAATGGAGCCCGGTGGGCAGATAAGAGCAGAGGAGGTGGGTGAGCAAGAGCAATCTCCCCTCCTGCCAAACCCTTTGGATTCCAACCAGGGGCTCCCCGTTTAGGGAACTCTGCACCTTACACGCCTACGGTGCACGCGTCTCTCTCTCCCTCCCTTCCTCTCTCTCTCTCTCTGAAATCAACAAAAACACCTCCTCAGTGAGGAGCGAAGAAGTGTGGCAGTGCCCGCGCGGCCACGTGGAGCTCGCATCCTTAACAGGAGTTCATTTGTGGAAACAAACTAGACGAAGTCTTTTTTCCCCAGGTTGTTTAAATCCAATATTTTTCCTCCCGAGAGCTGCGCAATCCCTGTATTAGACACACAGCTGTCTCTCCCACAGAAGCCAGCTGAGTCTCCGACACTCTGGCGTGTAAGTAATTGTGCTGCGGTGCTATTTTTGTCGCTGAGCCTCTCTGAAATGTTAATATGTATTATGACATTCTTCATTGCAGTGGAGGAGGGAAACAATTCCTGGATTTTTTTAAAAAAGGGAAGAGGCTGCATCCGCCAGCCCCGGTGCCTGCTGCCCACCCACGGGTTTCTCCAACGAGGCGGCGACAGCCACGGATCGGCTGCGCCCACGGGTCCTGGCACGGGGCCTTCCTGACGCGGTGGCTCAGTGGGTGAGTTCCTGAGAGGGGGAAGCACAGTCACGCCCAGCTGCTCGGTGGCGGGACAGGAAGTTACAGCCACCCACTCACTCGCCCTGGAGCTGAGGACAGGTGGCGAGCGGCTCCCCGGGCAGATGGCTCTGCCTCCTCGCTGTGCTGTGCTGCCTGGTA
Organism: Myotis nattereri; assembly: GCF_964212035.1. Lineage (NCBI taxonomy): Eukaryota > Metazoa > Chordata > Mammalia > Chiroptera > Vespertilionidae > Myotis > Myotis nattereri. Next base: position 57,069,336 of record NC_138088.1, on the reverse strand, counting down.
ATGACTCCACCGTGGCCTCCACTCCCCCCACCTCCTCCCTTTCTCTCCTGGACGCTGACGGAATGGTGGGCAGAGAGTTAAAAATAATTACCATCACTCTTACCCCGAGGCTCACCTCGGCGACGTCATCGCCTCCCGCAGGCGGCACCCACCTGGCACCTGGGCCAGGACGCCTGTGGACACTCAAGACGCGGGTCTGGCCCTAGCGGATCAAGGGGTAGAGCGTCAGCCTGCAGACTGAAGGGTCTTGGGTTCCATTACGGTCAAGGGCACCTGCCTCAGCTGCAGGCTCAATCCCAGCCCTGGTTGGGGTGTGTACAAGAGGCAACCAATCGACGTGTCTCTCTCACATCGATGTTTCTGCCTGTCTCTCCCCCTCCCTTCCACTCTCCCTAAAAATCAATGGGAAAATATTCTCTTCCCTTTTTTTTTAACAACAACAACAAAAACGTGACGAGTCTGAGGACCCACCCAGAGAGGGGGACAGCGGGCCCTGCTCTGCGACAAACCCTCCTGCAGGACTGTCTTTCTCCCCTCGGTAAACTTCACCTCCTCCTCACACACCAGGAAATGCACAGGGTGCCAGATACGTTTCACCCCGAAAGTGTCTGTGCTTGCACCGAAGTGCTAAGGCTTAAGGGAACGGTCAGAAATGGGGAAGGCTGTGTCGCTGAGACCTGCTTGAGGAGAAGGGAGGGGAGGTGCCCGCTGCCACCATCCCCCATCGGCCAGCTCCCCCGTCACTGCCCACACCTGCAGGTAACCCTGCTGTGCCCGCCTCTTGCTACTGCCCCTCAGACAGGAGCAGACCTGTGAGAGGGAGCATTCGAAATTCTGTGGCCCTGGCCAGTGTGCTCAGTGGGTTGAGCACTGTCCCGTGTACTGGAAGGTCATGGGGTCAGTCCCTGTCAAGGCACACACCAGGGTGCAGGTTCTATCCCCGGTCTGGGTGCGTACAGGAGCTGGCTGATCGATGTGTCTCTCTCACATTGATGTTTCTCTCTCTCTCTTTGCCTCTCTCAGCCAATAAAAACATATGCTCGGGTGAGGAATTAAAAAAAAAGGGAAATTCTGTGAAGTCGAATAGGTTACACAACCTGCTGATGTACAAAGTGGAGAGTGGTCATGGGAGCTGGGGAAGCTGCCGTGGAGTCACGCGTGGAGCCACCGTGTGAGCGCGACCCGGTGCCCGGGGCAGCCCGCCAGCAGATGGCTGACAGCCTAGGGCAGGGACAGGTGTGAACAGGCTGAGGTGAGCAGGAGGCCAGGAAAGCACGGTCCCTGAGAAGAGCAACCGCAGGGGTGAACTTGGCTGCAGGTGCCGGCCACTCGGGCAGAGGAAGCACCGCTGATGGGAGACTGGAACGGGCCATGGGTTCTTTCAACATGTACCCTCTTTGGACTCTAAGTCACGCTACAGGCATGTAATGTTAGCGTAACATGGCTGGCCTTCCCAGCTCCCCGCCTACTTCCTTCCAAGCCCTTCACTTACTGGGTCACTGACGCTCCCGATGAGGGCAGACCGTCCACACCCCAATACGGGTTTCCACCATCTACGTGGAGTTCTAGAATACACATCGCCGTTTCCCAACAGGCACTGCTAACATTTGGGGCCAGATAGCTCTTCACCACAAGGGGCTGTCCTGGGGGTTGTAGAATGTGGGGCGGAACCACTGGTCTCTATCCACTAGAATTACATGCCAATAGCAACCCCCCCCCCAAATGTCCCCAGCCATTGCCAAATGTGCCCCGGGGGGAACACCCCCACCCCGGCTGAGAACCATAAAGCTGTGCCGTGGGGACTCCCGAGGTTACCCAGCTCATTGGATAAAATGGGAGTGATCGTCTAAGTGTGAAAGGATTACTCATTGCAGCAACATTAAAGTTCACCTGCTTTTATAAGATCAGCTTGAATGCGGAGCAAACCCCACAGAGAGCTGCACGGCCGTGGTCTATGAGCTCTGCTGTGCTAGCAATGCCGCCCTCGCTTCCTCCCCCCACCCCCACCCCCCCCCACCACCACAGGCACCTACATTCAGGGCGGCAGGGATTGCCCAGCAGGCGGCTGGACCCCACGGAGAATGTTCACCAGGAAAGTCAGCTCTTCAGTCTCACAGAACCTCGTTTGTGGGGCAGCTGACGGCTCGAAGCAGCCCTGACAGACACCCCTCGGTCCCTCTGTGGCCCTCAAGCCCTGGCTCTCAAGGGATGTTGTGTAAAGGTGGTCACCGGGACCCTGGCCAGTCTCACTGGCACACCTCCCGCTGAGGCCAGGAGGAGAGAGCCAGGAAAACACTATTCGGAAGTCACATAGCCCAAAGACCCCCCACTGGGGGCACCTGACACCCCTGATGCTGGGGATGGGCCCCAGAGCCCCGGGATCAACCCCTGGCTGGGGTCCTTGGTCCAGACCCAGCCTCCAGCCTGCATTTCAGCTTCACCCAGGTGCCTCCTCAGTAAAGCCAAGTTTCCAGGAACTAGACCAAGGCCAATACTGTGAAGGCCATTCTAGAAGCCGCCTGAGCCCGCCTCTCACCCCCCCCCCCCCCCCCACATCTCTTTGGCAGCGTCTGGGCGGTTATCTACGAGACAAAGCCGAGGCCTGTCTGGTTTCTTCCCGAAGGCACATTATGGCAAATGTGATTACAGAGCCTTACAAAATGCAGCGCGGAGAGATGCCTGATGAGCTCTGCTTTATAAATCCCATGAGAGGCCCAGGAATGAAGCGACTCCTGGTGCCATGGTGTTCGGTTCTAAGAGTAACTTCCTTGAAACACAGTAAGTCGTCCTTAATAAGCGCCAATGGATTGATGGATCTGAACCAAAATCTTGACACGGCTGTAAATTATGTTCCACTCAAGAGATTATCTCTGTGGTTTACTCATTTCCCCGTCACACCCCAAATGCATGCTCAGTAACATGCCGAAATAGACGTAAGATTTTGTTCTGGAGAGTATGATGTTCTGTTGACCAGCTAACTTATCAGCCCGGCAGAGAAAGATGGAAGCCGGAGCCCGTGTTGAGAAGGCCATGTTAGAGTTACCAGCAACCAGGTGAGCAAAGCAGCACTCCCCACACTGGAGACAGCCAGGCTATCTCCCTTTCTACCTAGAACTCATACAGGTAACAATCTAAGTGATATTTGTTATTGCTGATAACCAAGCAACTAATGATACTAGTACTAGAATTCTAGCCCAGCCGGTGTGGCTCAGTGGGTGAGCATCGACCTATGAACCAGGTGGTCATGATTCGATTCCCAGTCACGGCACAGGCCTGGGTTGTGGGCTCGATCCCCAGTAGGAGGTGTGCAGAAGGCAGCCGATCCATGATTGTCTCTCATCATTGATGTTTCTATCTCTCTCTCCTTCTCCCTTCCTCTCTGAAATCAATAAAAATATATATTTTTAAAAAGAATTCTAGCATTATCTCCAGGGCACAATTAATATTAGAACTCTGCAGGCCCTAGCCGGTCTGGCTCAGTGGGTAGAGCGTCGGCCTGCGGACTGAAGGGTCCCAGGTTCGATTCCGGTCAAGGGCATGTACCTTGGTTGCGGGCACATCCCCAGTAGGGAGTGTGCAGGAGGCAGCTGGTCGATGTTTCTCTCTCATCGATGTTTCTAACTCTCTATCCCTCTCCCTTCCTCTCTGTAAAAAATCAATAAAATATATTTTAAAAAAATATTAGAACTCTGTAGAATTTCCGTTTGTCTTATCGAATCACACAGAAAGCTAAAATCAAAGAGCACTCGCCCAGGAGACGTGGCTTTTGCTACGTGTAAGGAAGGGACCTCACCGTGCGTTCACTGGACGGCTTGGTCACATGACGTCGTGGTCACAGTCCACAGACGCCCATGTACACTGTGAACACGTGTGGACAACGGAGTCGCCACCCATCAGGACTGGGTCTCCCACTTCCCTCCTGAACCCCCCGCAGGCATCGGGCATCGGGCACCGTGCAGGACACCAGGATGCCTGCCCCCTGAGCCACCTGAAGACTTTTCAGAAGAGGTTCCGGCCCTTCCCCCCCTCCCCCCCACGGCGCCCGGACTCAACACCTTTGTGGCCACCCTGGCCGTCAGGCATGCCCACAGGCTCCGGCGGGCTTCCACAGAGCTCCTGCCGCAGTGGTCAGACCCCAACCCTGTGCTCGGAACAGGCCCAGCTGCAGGCCAGCTGGGCTCCCAGGCGCCGAGAGTCCATACTAGACCCACGGAGTACGTTTCGTGTTGTGTTGACTGAGATGCTTGGCTGCCTTCTGGCACGCTGCCTCTGCTTCCCTTCGTGTTCTGGTAAGAAAATCTCAAACTTCTCGGTGCCGTGCCCTGTTCCCTACGTGTCCCCTCCCCTAATGAGTTAGCAAGGGCCGTGGCGTTTCTCAAACAGAAACCGGGAGCTTTGCCCTGTGGCAGAAAATGCCCGGGTTGAGTTAACACAGCCTTGTTGAGTGGACCCGAGTCCCTTTGTGTAGACGGGTGATGAGCAAACCTGTATACCGCCTGCCCCGCCCCACCCCTGGCCAGCCTGGCTGCCCCACGGCTCATGGACCCAGGGAGCCAGGCGCCTGCGGGTGGCTGGTCCCACCTCATGCTCCTTACCATGGATTCTGGAACCGACTCAAAGCTCTGAAGGCCGTGCTCTCGCTTACCAGGGAAGGGGACAGTCCGCAGGGGTATCTTGATGGGTGCCAGCGTCAGGAAGTGGCAGGGCTGCGCGCTGGAGGGGGACGGGCCCCCAAGTCCCTCAGCGTCCACGGAGACCATGGCTGCGGCAGCGGCGGCGATGGCGATGGCGGGGCTGCTGCCCACGGGCTTAAGGCTGTTGTGGCAACCACCTGCGGGAGAGGGACAGGAGGTCAGCAGGGGACACCAGGGCCACGGGAGACAGATGCCATTTCATGATGCAACACACGAGCACAGAACACAAGAGTGAGCCAGCCCCCTTTCTTGGGAGTGGACACTGTGCCACTGCCCCAGAGCTAACGTGATGCGTTCTCAGATGTCCAGGTGACAGAGCACACAGCTCTGCGATGGTCGCAAGCCGCCACGCGGACCGTCACCAGCTCCTCGGAGAAGGGGCCAGGATGCAGGGCCGTGCAAAGTCAGAGGTGATGCTGGGAGCAGGAGCTGAGGGGGCCCAGGGACCAGCACAAGCAGCATGGGGGGTGGGGAGTGGAGAGGGGAGCTGTGCTGGGGGCAGAGAGGGCCCTGGGCACGTGGCCGCCACCCAACTGGCCACCACCGTGGGGAGGCCCCACCCCTCTAGGCCTGGCAGCTACTTGTGAGGGGTCGGGCTGCAAATACAGATCCAGCTTGGATTATTCGGCATCATAGGAGAATGCGAAAGCCGACTTCTTCTCTGCTTTCTCTGTAAAGCTTAAAAAAAAATAAAAAAGGGACCCTCAGTGCCTGGAATAACTGGTTTCTGAAAAACACTTTGTAGGCACCAGCTTATATTGATGGTGGAAGCCTCGTTTGCTCAGCTCTGGAAAGCAATCTGGAAATGTGTTTCCAACCACAGGACTTGTATGCATGCATATTAACATAATCAACGGACACAGACATTGGGGCAGTGGGGGCTTGCCCGGGGTGGGAATGGCTGGCGGGGTGGGGCAGGGGGGTTCAAGCAGGGAAAAAGGAGATATATGTAAAACTTTAGACAATAAAAATAAAATTTAAAAAAAGAAAAGAAAGCATGACCTAAACTATAAATAAATAAATAAAAATTCCATAATACCTGTTAGCAATAAATTGAGCTATCATTCTCCAAGGACAATAAAATTAATTGTGCAATGGAAAAAAAAAATCTTAACACAGTTCACAACTTTTAACCTGGCATTTCCCTTCCTGTAATTCATCCACGTGCCTGATGCCTTAAGACAGAGGTTTTTAGCGAGAAACTAGAAATATCAGCGAAAGGCACACCGCTGCATGTGCGTCCACTCAGTGAGACGGCAGCAGCCGGCACGGTGTGGGGAGGACACTCGGTGAGCAGGGACGGCTGCGATGTGCTCAGTGAGCAAAGCAGATCACAAAACCACCTCTGCCCACACAGCCTGCCCTTCGGCCAACGGTGCCTCATGGGCTGGCTTGATGCCACGCACGTTTAGCTCCCGGGGACAGAGCGCAGCCCACAAAAGCCCGCCTTCAGGAGCACACCTGCCCGGAGGGGAGCGCACACAGGCTATGCTCTGCTTGTTGGTTTGCTTTATATGAAGGCCGCTGGCACCGCGGAGAAACTGGGGCAGGGAGAGGACGGAGAATCGGAAGGTGGGTTTCAGCTTTCAGTGGGTTGTCGGGAAGCCCTTACCGTGAGGTGATACAAAATACACTTCCCTTCTCATCCAAGGGCCTCCCCGGGTCCAGCTATGAGTCAGAGCCCCGTCTCCCGAGCCAGGGACCCGCCACACAAACTGGCCGCGTCCACCTAACCAGCCCACCACACTAGGTGCCGTCCATTATCAGCAACCGTGACCTGCACAGCCACGCCAGCATTGAGACACGCGTGCGTCAGCCGATGCCGTGATGTTGTGAAAGCCCCACTCAAACGCGTCTGCTCCCACCTGCCTCGCCCTCCGGCTCCCGCAGGGGTGCTCTTCCTCTGCAGGTGTTTTCCCGGGGATTCACCCACATGCCTGCCCGGCTCAGGGACAGGTCCGCTGCTGTGGCCCAACGGGAACCACCAAACCCGATGACTCCGGGCTGCTGCCCAGGGATTCCGGGCATGACGTCACTTCCTGTTCACACAGAGGTTTACCCGGGAAGGATACACTCGCCGTGCTCTGAAGGAACGGATGCTAAGGCAAAAGCTGCTTTGTAAATGGAAGTGTGGGGACATTTCTATTCCCAGGTGACGATTTTGCTGTCAGAAATGATGTGTCCACTGAAAAGGAAAATTAGGAAGCAAACTGATCTGCCTGTTTAAAAACAAACACGTGGAAAGATAGTTTGGGGCTTGTTTTGAATTCATTTGGTTACCAACTCACTCCAGTGAGTTCCCCAAATCGACTCTTATCAGTGGAGACAGAAAGTCAATAACCAATAGCGACAACATTCTTTTCTGAATGGGGGGGGGGGGCGGGGAGGAGGCCCCAGGCCTCGGCCAGGGGCGAGGAGTGCTGACATTAGCACAGGTCCCCGTGGGGAGCAGAGCCTCGCTCCCACCGCCAGCACAGGAGCGCCCTGCGCTCAGACACGGGCACCTGGTGGGGGGCAGAGTGTGCGCTGGGAGGAGGGAGCCAAAGAACTTCCGCTGCTGGGTGTGCAAGATGAAACAGGGGGCCTGGTGTTTTCCTGCGCCCCGCCACGGTCAGGCATCTCGCTAGCACCTCTGCTCACCCGTCTGCACAGGCTCGGCCGGAAAGACGATGATGCCGCAGGAAGGGCGATGCAAACAGATAAACGCTGCAGGTACGAGCTGTCCACGGAGCCACCCAGGCGCAAGGGCACCCTGGGATGCCAGCCGTCCCCACCCCCACCCCCCAGAGCCTCTTGAGCTGACTCTTGGAAGAGGAGCAGGCACTCAATAAATTGTGCCGAAGGATAAATAATTAGCATAACTCGCTTTCCCCAGAGGACGGCAGAGAATCCCTGAGTTGGGTAAATAACAGTGAGATAAGAGAGGTCCAGCCAGAGAGAAAATAAGAAAACTGCTAAGCCAGCTAAGAGATACGCCAGAGATGCTATCCCATAAGGATTACTTATAAAAAATCAATGTTTTAAGCAAAACAGTGATTAACCGTGTGCTTCCCTTGGCGGCGGCCTGGGGAGGCGAGCTCCGCGCTGGGCCTGCGCTGCCCTTTTGTTTATCGTCACCATCTACCTCCTCCAGGGCCAAACTTGCAAAGAGCTGTGTCGGCACATTTTGTCCCGAGGAACCTCCTGACAGCCACGCGTACCTGTCTGCTGCCAAAGACAACAATCCGGGGAGGGTTAAGGAACTTCAGGCAGGCCCGGGGACCATGCCAGCACCAGGCAGGCCCTGGGACCATGCCAGCACCAGGACGCTGTGTCTGACCCCAGGCCCTGCAGGCCCCCCCGCCGCCACCCCCGCCCAGACACCTGGCCACCCAGGCATCTGGAGGACTCGCCTTGGCACCCACCTGGGCCCTATGCATGGAGCCTCTGCCAGCGGCTGGCACGCTCACTTACTGAAACCTCCACTGGCCTCAGCAACACGGAGGGGGCGGGGATGGGGGCAGGGCAGGCGGGCTCTTATAAGACCTTGGCCAGAGAGAGGTCACATTTGAATTCAATGTGCTCACAGAATGGGCACTGAGTACATTTCTTTGAAATGCTTATTTAAACTCCTGGTTGAGCGGTTTCTCTAAAATACACTCACAGAGAGATTGTTGAGAGCCCCACAGATAAACTTAGCTTCTCGTGCTACCCTGTCCCACCCGGGAGAGATTGGCCACATGTGGCTACTGAGCCCTGACCTGTGGCTCATGGCACTGGGATGTGTTCTGGGTGTAACACACACTGGGTTTCAAGAGCAAAACCAAAGAAAGGGTAAATGTCTCATTAATAATTTTATATTGATGACATGGTGAAGTGATAATGGTCTGGATATTGGGCTAAATAAATGACTAAAAATGAATTTCACCTGTTTTGTTATGTCTTTTTAAAAAATATTTTTTATTGATTTCAGAGAGGGAGATAGAGAGATAGAGAGATAGAGAGAGATAGAGAGAGAGAGAGAGAGAGAGAGAGAGAGAGAGAGAGAGAGGGAGAGAAACATCAACGATGAAAGAGAATCATTGATCGGCTGCCTCCTGCACGCCCCACACTGGGATTCAAGCCCACAACCTGGGCATGTGCCCTGGCTGGGAATCGAACCATGACCTCCTGGTTTATAGGTCAATGCTCAACCACTGAGCCACGGCAGCCTGGCTTGTTATACCTTTTGAAATATGAGTACCAGAACATTTTAAATTCTACATGTGGTTCACGTCGTGTCTCCTCTAGAGACTGCTGCTTTCCAACATCTGGAAACTTCCAATGAGATGAAAGTGAGGCGATAGCCCTAATTTCCTAAGTCCGCTTTTATGGAATTCCAACATCTTCTTTGTCATTTCCTGGCCCCATCTCGGCACTAGTATAAAGAATCGGTATCACATCTGTGACTTAGAACTGCCACCTTGCGTGGAATTGATTCATTACGTTGTGGAACGTCACCCATAAATTCAAGGGGGGGAAAAAGATCACCAGCCATAAATTCCTCATTTTTTAAAATGATATAAGTTGTGTTGGTAAACACAGCCCTCATTTAAGTTTTTCATTATCTAGGCAGTCTCTCAATTTTAGTTGATGCCTGAATAATTTACCACTGGGTCTGGAGACACAACCAATTTTCATACAAATGGCGCCTTGAGGTACGTGTGATACAGACAAAATATAAGGCATCACCGGGGAGCTCCTCACCCGGTTCTTTTGGGGGGGGTTAGCCGCCTCCCTCCTGTCAGGAGCAGCGTCTTGTGGGGATTATCTGTGAGAGCAGGTGGGTACCGCCAGCATGGAAGATGCCACTGATGTGATGCACTCAAGTGCCCACAGCTAGCACACAGCTGGCGAGTGGCAGGACCATTTTGAACCAGGGCACACTGGCATCAAAATCCTTCTCTCAAAGCAGAATTTTAAGCCACTTGCTGGGGGAGGCTGAGTAAGCGTTTTCCATGTGCGGCATTTTCTGACTTCTCCCAGATGGCCCGATTTCCGGCGCCTCTGGGATCCCCCCGTAGTTTTCTCTGGAACCGGAATTAAGCGCCGACATATCACAGACCACAGGGCCGAGCCCAGGCTGACCCCCACCAGCCTGAAAGGCCCCGAGGGCCTCCGGGCAGCTCTGAGACTCAAACACAGCTGCATCTTCTGCTAAGATGTCTGCTTTTCCATCACAGACAAGCAGCGTGTCTCCCCCAACGCGCTAAGCAATGTTGGGGGTTCCCAAAGACTTCTCTGTGCAGCCTATGACTCCAGATCTCCGGGTACCAGGCGCCCCGTTTGAGGGCGACGTCACAGGATGGGTTCCGGGGAGCCGACTGGTTCCAGACCAGGGCTGACTGGCTTCGGTGACACTTGACTTCTGGCTCTCTCCGCATCACCAGCACCCGGACACACAGTCTTCGGTGGGGACAGACCGCTGCACTCGGGATGGGCGCTCTGTGGGGACACTCGCTGTCTGGGAGGCTGCGTGCTGCCACCTCTGCTGGAACCCATGGATCCACAGGGCATGTTTGCAAGGAGCAGTGAGAGACCTCTTCCCCAGGCTCTTCTGGACACTGATCCTTCAAGGACGCTGCCCTTGACCTGACGCGTGGTTAAAGATACACCCGCATCACCCGCACAGGGCGGGGCCCTTGTGGGACAGGTGGGCCGGCTCCATTATCTCCTCTGTGGGTGTCTCAGGCGGATGAGCCCCAGCAGCAGGTAACACCCTCATTTTCAATGGCATGAGGAAGAGAGAAGCACTTCCATGTATCCTATGGCTTTCGTCTGACTATAAAAGTAATACCTGCACGTTAAATATGGGAAAAAAGCCCTTGCCGGTTTGGCTCAGTGGATAGAGTGCCGGCCCGCAGACTGAAGGGTCCCAGGTTCCATTCTGGTCAAGGGCATGTACCCCGGTTGCAGGCTGGATCCCTGGCCCTGGCTGGGGCGCATCAGGAGGCAGCCGATCCATGTGTCTCTCTCACATCGATGTTTCTCTCTCTGTGTGTCTCTCCCCCTGCCTTCCACTCTGTCTGAAAGTCAATGGGAAAATATCCTCTGTGTGAGGATTAACAACAACAACAGCAGCAAAGGAAATAAAAGATGTTATAGAGTTGGAAATAAAAGAACCCCTCACCCCGGCACACAGAAACCAGAAATAGCCACGGTTAACATCTTGATGGGTCTCCTCTGTGTGTTGTCCGTGTGCGCGTGCATGAGTGTGAGCGTGTGTCTGGTGCTCCAAGAATTCGGATCATCCGGTTCAAACGGTTTGTCCCCTGCTTTTAAACATTTACTAAAATAAAATAAAAGCATTTGCTTTTGTCTAAATTATCTTCCAAATGCGATTTTATTAAAAGTTGGAGGTATTTTAAATCGCCATGTTTCACAATTCGCTTGGCAATTACCTAGTCAAGGACACTGAAGATTTAATGTTCTTCTTGGGATTATAAGTTGTCACGTGCTCTTTCTGTAACCGGCCATATACATAGATTCACGAAGTGAAATGATGTTAACATCTTAAAGGATCTGAAAGTCCAATCGCATGACTCAAAACACACCACTGCTAATCGTTGTGGAAGGATGAACACTGTTCTCCACTGCAAACACGGAGGAGAGCCACTGTTTTTGAAAACCTGCGCCAATTTAATAGGAAAATGTTGTATTTGCTGGTTTAAATTTGCATTTCCTGAATTACCTGTGAGTAAACCACATCTTGCATGATAATCAGAATTACAAATAATAGTTTATAATAATGCTGTGAGTCATCTCTTTGTGTCTATTTTTTTATTATGGTATTAGAACATTGTCCTCCATAACAATTCTTTTAAAACTTATTACATTAATCTATATGTAGATTAGTACATCAGTACCACATTTTAAAAACTGATGTAACTTTAGAATAAGTTAAATCCCTCTTACAGATTTTTAAAAATATATATATACAGGGTGTCCCCCCAAAAAATGTATACACTTTAACAGCTGACAGCTCAATTTTGAAAATTAAATGTGTTTTAATAAATATTTCCTTTCTAATTATTCAGAGTGTGTGTATACATTTTGGGAGGCACCCTACATTTGTTCATCTCAGGTGTATATTCCATGATCAGGATTTTTAATTTTTTTCAAAAAGTAACATAATTAGCATTGTGCTACATCCATAACGTAATTTTAAAATCATTGATATCTAACAATGTTCCACTTTTCTACCCAAGTCCATCTAGTTGAAAATAATTCCACAAATTCTTAGTTTCTCTGTTTAAGGTTCATACATAAGTGAAGGTTATGAGCCATTTATCTACATGCCCTGACAGTTGTGCCCAGGTACTTTATGATTGTCCGTCCCAAATGAAGACGGTATCCTCCCCATTGCAACATCTAAGTAACTGTTATCATGCAGAAAATCTGCTGTCTTTTGTACGTTTGTATTTTATCATCCATTTTGCCAAACTGTTCTGTAAGTTCTGAGAGTTATAAAGTTGAATATCGTGAGTTTTCAAAATATAAAAGTTTATAAACTTCAAGTGGCATTTCCTACTTGTCTTTCATTTGCTATTGCATGGGCCCAAAATGATCAAAGTAAAAGGTAAATAGTGAGTGATTATCATGGAAACACCAATGGTGTTTGCCATGTAATGTAGCAGATTTTGGATACATTTTATGTATCATGTTGAGGGATTACACTTTGGTCTTTAGTTTTCTGATTTTCCTAAATGGCTATTGCATTTTATCAAGTCATATATCTTCCTATCCTATATAATAAAAGGCTAATATGCAAACTGACCGAACGGCAGAACGAGGGTTGCTGTGATGCGCACTGACCACCAAGGAGCAGACATTCAATGCAGGAGCTGCCCCCTGGTGGTCAATGTGCTCCCACGGGGGGAGCGCCGCTCAGCCAGAAGCTGGGCTCACATCTGGCGAGCAAAGCGGTGGTGGTGGGAGCCTCTCCCGGCTCCGTGACAGCGCTAAGGATGTCCAACTGACGGAAGGTGTCTGACTAACAGGAGCAGGCCTAAGCCGTCAGTCAGACAACCTGCAAGGGCTCCTGGACTGTGAGAGGGCACAGGCTGGGTTGAGGGACCCGCCCCCCACCCCCCCACACACACACAGTGCATGAATTTTGTGCACTGGGCCTCTAGTAGCCTAATGAAAGAATGTATTTTTTCTTATTAAACCCACATATATGATGTCATTGCCATGCTTTTCTTATTTTTATACAATTTCTGCAACGCTCCACCGAGTCCTGGCAGGTGTTACCGTTACCAGACTGTTACATTTTCAATAATACTTTTAGGATTCTTACAGCTCCCCTTACAACTGAAATCTGACCATATAATTTACTAGTTTCTGTTTGTTTTCTATTTTCTAAAAAACATTGGTAAAATGGGTCAATGATTTCTATAATCTATATTAGCATGTCACCATTTTCTATGTTCTGAACAAACTATTGTTATTAGAGGGTTCTCCTTGGAGTTTGGGAGACTTTACTGGGGAAGCTTGAGAAGTGTCAGGCTCAGAGGGGACTCGGGCTAAGGGGCAGGGGAGAAGGAGGTGTCCGAGCAGAAGTCGGGTCAGAGGAGGCAGGAGTCCTGTGGGCATTTATGCAGGTGTCCATCTTGAACCAAGTTGAGCACCTCCCAGGAAATAGCTAACCTAATCATTTAAAAATGACTAATACTGAGAAAAGATGTCTCCAGTTCATGTATTTCTGTTTTTATAACCATCAGTGCGGACAGCATTTTTCATCAATTGAATTTATTTTTGTGTTTAAAACTATAAATGGTTGCCTTTATTCTTATCTTTTGCTTCCTCGGGTTTTCCTTAATTTTCTCTAACCTTCTATTGCCTTGATTTGAAAGTGAATTTACGCTGGTCCCCACACGTCCATAGTTCACATCATCATCATCATCACCATTTCGAGCTTTGGATTCGCTCGGTAGAACCACTGCCCACAACTCATCACTCCTAACAGGCACACATCATGTTTGCTTCTGACATAAAAGGTCTCGTTTTCTCATCTTGACTGGTTTTGTTCCTTTATTTCCGGTAGTCTTGTAACTTCAAGGCTGCCGGGTGTCTCTTTAGGGTTCATCTTTAATTTTCACTTTCCCTGCACTGTGGCAGGCAGGTGAGAGCCCCACTATCACGCTGTCATTTTTTTGAAGTGTGCTTCATGGCGTTATTTTTTTTCTCTTCGCTATTATGGAAACTTCCAGCAATAATGCAGTGGAGAATAGCACCATGAGCCCCACGATTGGTCACCAGCTGGCGGTGGGCATGTTTCCTCATTACACGCATGTCCCCCCAGCCACACGCCTGGATTCAAGCACACGCGGCGTGGATTGAGCTTATCCTCACGTTGCAGTAGTCGACTCTGAAGTATAAGAGTTCTTTTAAAAAGCGTAAGCACAGAACACCTGTCACACCTACAGATTGATAGGATTAACATAATTCCTTAATATTATTCACGACATAGTCAGTGTCTGGATTTCCCCAGCTGTCTTCCCATCTTTCTCTTTCAAACCAGGGTCAGATAAACTGCACACATAGCACTGGGTATGTCTCTGAAGTCTCTTTAAAAAAGCAAGTGTTGGGTGCACTGGTGTAAAATTTGCATTCAGCTAGTTACGCTTTTCAGGTGCACAGTTCTCCGAATTTCAATAAACACAAGCAGTCATGTAACCACCACCACAGTCAGATACCTGTCCACAACCCCTAACCCTCTCCCCGCGAGCCCCCCATCGTCAATACCTTCCTCCAAACCCTAACCCTGGAAACCACCCATCTGCGTCTGGTCTTAAGTCATGAAAAGGGCATCAAGTATGACACGGATGTTTGCTTCTGGATCGGTTCACCTAGCATCACGGCTTCGGGGTCCAACCGCCGGCTGCTTGTACCAGAAGCCGTGCCTCGGTATCTGTCATCGTCCATCCCTCACCAAGTGACGGACATTTACATTGTTCCCGGGTCTTATTGCTTACAGACAAAGCCTCTGTAAGCCGCTGGGCACAGGTGTCTGGGTGGGCATATCTGTTTTTCTTGGGTGACTGTGTAGGCATGAGATTACTGGTTATCGGATGTGGGTATGCCTGTGAGAGATGCCCACACTCACCCCAAAGTGACTGCATTCCCACCAGCAGGTTCTGAAAGGGCCGGCCGCTCCCTGCGTGTTGAAGTTACAGCCCCTCTGAGAGGTGTGTGGGCCCTCACGGCGGACTCAGTGTGCCTGGCCCTGACGACGGCAGCGAGCATCTTTGCGCTCATTTGCTGTCCACACGTCTTTGTTGGCGACGCGTCTGGTAACACATTTTGCCCATTTTGTTGGGTTGTTCGTTTTCTTGTTCTTGACTTGTGAGAGTTCTTTGTGTATTCTGGATATCAATTATTTATTAGGTATACGCTTTGCAAGTATTTTCTCTTAGTATTTGGCTTTTCTTTCCATTTGATTCGAGTACTTCAAAGCGCGGCAGCACTTCATATGGATGAAATCTAGTCCATCCATGCGTTTTCTTTTATGGCTCATGCTTTTGGTGTCATATCTCAGAAACCTTTGCCTAATTCAAGATCACAAATTTCTCTTTTATGTGTGTGGGCTGTTTGTTTTTTTTCCCAGAAGTTCTAGGGCTTGGGGTTTTATAATCACACCTATCATCTACTGCGAGTTAATTTTTGTATATGATACAAGGTATTGGTCAAGGTTTGTTTTTTGTTTTAAAGACCAGTCCCCAAACCATTTATGGAAAGTCAAGCTTTTCTCTATTGAATCGCCCTTATGCCTTTGTCAAAAATCAATTGACCACGTATGTGTGTGCCTATTTCTGGAAGGTCTATTACTATTCCTATTGATCTTTGGTCTTATCCTTTTGCCAATTCCACAAGGCCCGCATTCTTATAGCTCTATCACAAGCATTCAAATCACTTATTTATGCTTCCTCCACATTTAGTTTTCTTTCTCAAAACTGTTGTGGCTACTCTACTTCCTGTGGCTTCCTATACCAATTATAGAATTAGCTTGCCAGCCACTAAGAAACTGGGGTTTTATTTAGGATTACATGGAACGTATAGGTCAACCTGGAAGGAAGTGACATCTTAACGTTATTGAGTCCTCCAGCCCATTAACACAAAATATCCCTCCATGTATTAATGTCTGATTTCTCTAATCAATGTTTTCTAGTTTTCTGGGTACCTATTTTGTTAGCTTTATCTGTAAACATTTCATGTTTTGGGTGCTTTAATGTACTGCTATTTTATTTTCATTTCTAATTGTTCACCAGCAGCAATACAGGGCTGCAATTGAATAGTCGCATTGACCTTGTATCCTGCAACCTTGATAAACAACCTGTTGGCACTAGCCGCTCTCCGTAGACTCTTAGGGGTGGTCTACATGCCTCGTTTTGTCTGCACATAGAGACAGTTCCGTTTCTTCCTCCCCAATCTGTATGCAGGCTCCTCATTCTACTTTTTTTTTTCTTGTTCCTTATTGCACTGGGCAGGCCTTCCAGGACAGGCTTGCAGAGGAGTGCTGAGAGTACAAATCCTCGTCCTGTTCTCCATCTCAGAAAACATCAGGCATTCGGTATGAAATACGACTGCAGCTATGGGTCTTTCATAGATGTTCTTTGTCAGTCTGATGACATCCCCTTTAATACTGAGTTGAATTAGAGGTTTGTTTTGTTTGTTTTTTTAATATCTGAATAGATTTTGAGTTTGACAAATGTATTTTCCGCATCTGTTGAAACGATCCTGCTGTTTTTCTTCTTCATTGTTTCTGTAAAGTAAATGGCATTGATTTTCTAGTGCTGGGCCAGCATCGCATTCCTCGAAAAAGCCCCACTGGCTCACGGTGCGCTGTGAGGTGTGTACATTACTAATATTATGTTGAGGATTTTTTTTGCACTTATGTTGATGAAGCATTTTGGCCTGTAATTGTCTTTTTGGTAATATCTATTTGGTTTTCATATCAGAGGGATGCTGACCTAAAAAATAATAATAACTTGCGAAATGTTATTCCTGCTTTTATTTTCTGAAGCCGTTTATTTAAACTTGGTCTTCTTTCCTCCTTAAACACTGGGTAGGGCTGCAGTGGGGCTGTCAGGGCCTGGTGTTCGCTGTTGGAAGGACAGAACTGGCTCAGTGCTTTTGTGCTAGCCATGCTTTCTGTTTCTTCTTGAGTAAGCACAGGTAGGGGTGACTTAAAGAGAATTCGCCTGTTTCTTCCAGGCTGTTAAATTCATTGTTATGGAGTACTCTATATGGTTTTCCTATTCAATTTCTAGTACTAAATCTATAGTGATGCCTTTTGCTCATCATGACTTCAGCAATCTGTGTTGTCTCTCTTTTTTCTTATACTCTGTAGCCAGGGGGGGTTGACTGTATTGATCATTCTTTAAAAAAAAAAATAGAACTTTTGGTGTCATTGATTTTCTTTCTATTTTTCTAGTTTTAGGCTCTTTGATTCCTGCTCTTATCTTCACTATTTCCTCCCTTCGGCTTCTCACAGGTTAGCTCTTCCTTTTCTAGTTTCTTAAGATGAAAGCTTAGCTAGTTGATTTGAGAATTGTCTTGTTTTTTGGAGGTGTTTGGGGTTTTGTGTTTTTGTGAGAGCGTTTGAGGTCCAGTCTCTGGGCAGCTTTGTTGTAGGTGATTCCGTCTTGTTGACTATAATCACGGGCTGTGCGTTAGTGCTCCAGAACGTATCCGTCTTCCAACAGCAAGTTTGTACCTTTGACCAACATCTACCCACATCTGCTTCTCCCAGCCCTGGCAACCACCAGTCTGGTCTCTGCTTTTTTAGATTTGGCTTTTTTAGATTCCACATATAAGTGAGATCTCCCAGTATTAGTCTTTCTGTGCCTGGCTTTTCTCATTTAGTATTATGCCCTCAAGGTCCATCCATGTTGTCCCAAAGGGTAGGATTTCTTCCTATCTCCTGGCTGAATAATATCCAATTGTATTACATATACTATGTCTTCTTTATCCATTCATTTATAGATGGATACTTATGTTGTCTCCCACATCTTGGCTACTGTGAACAATGCTGTAATGAACATGGAAATGCAGGTACCTCTTCAATATCCTGCTTTCATTTCCTTTCTATACATGCCCAGAAGTGGTATCACTGAATCATATGGTGGTTCTATTGTTAATTTTTTAGACTTCTATGCTGTTTTCCATAATGACTGAACCAATGTACCTCCCAGCCATCATGCCCAGGGGTTCCCTTTTCTCCACATCCTCACCAACTTCTTGTTATCACTTATCTTTTTTATAATAGTTATCCAAGCAGGTGTGAGGTGATATCTCATTGTGGCTTTGATTTGCATTGCCTTGATGACTAGTGATAATGGAGAATCTTTTCTTGTACCTGTTGGCCACCTGTATGTCTTCTTTGGGCAAGTATCTGTTTTGTTTTTCTGCCCAATTTCTAATCAGATTGTTTGTTTTGTTTGTTTGAGGGGGTTGTTATTGAGTTGTAGGAGTCCTTTATATTTTTGAACTAGAGGCCTGGTGCACAAAAATTCATGCACTTGGGGGAAGGGGATCCCTCAGACCAGCCTGCGCCCTCTCGCAGACCAGGAGGCCTCGGGGGAGGTCCGACTGACAGCTTAGGCCCGCACCTCTGTGGGAGGTGACCTGCGGGATGATCCAGGGACAACCCCTTTGATCACCCCTCCACTACCACCGGTGGCCACCACCCCCCGATCACTGTCTTCTCCCTCTGCCCACTGGCACCCACCTTGGCTGGCCTGGCACCACCCACTCGCCAGCTCCAGCCCCCACCACTTGGTCGTTCTGCTGTTCGGTCGATTTGCATATTAGGCTTTTATTATATAGGATAATAGCCCCTTATCAAATATATGATTTAAAAATATTTTCTCCAATTTCCTAGGTTGCTTTTCATTTTCTTGATTGTTTCCTTTGCTGTGCAGAAGATTTTTAATTTGATGCAGTCCCACGTGTTCATTTTTGCTATTATTGCCTATGTTTTTGGTGCCGTATCCAGGAATTGTTGCCAAGACCAGTGTCAAGGAGATTTTCTTTATGTTTTCTTCTAGCAGTTTGATGATTTCAGGTCTTATGATTAAGTCTTTCATTCATTTCAAGTTAATTTTTATAAGCGGTGTAAGATAGGGGTCTAATTTCATTTTTCTGCATGTGGTTATTCAGTTTTCCCAACATCATTATTAAAGAAACTATCCTTTCCTCATTAAGTGCTTTTGGCTCCCTTGTCAAATATTAGTTGACTGTGTATACAGGAATTTACTTCTGGGCTCTCTATATTCTTTTCCATTGGTCTATGTGTCTATTTTTATTCCAGTACCATGCTGTTTTGATTACTATAGCTTTGCATTATAGTTTGAATAAGGAAGTGTGATGCCTCTGGCTTAGTTACTTCTCAGAATTGCTTTGGCTCCTCAGGGTCATTTATGGTTCCATAAATATCTTAGGATTCTTGTTTCTATTTCTGTGAAAAATGCCACTGGAATTTTTACAGGAATTGCATTGAATCTATAGATGGCTTTGGGTAGAATGGACGTTTTAATATTAATTCTTCTGACTCATGAGCACAGGATATTTTTCCATTTGTTTGTGTTTTCTTCCATTTCTTTTGTCAAAATCTTGTAGTTTTCATTGCTTGGATCTTTTCCTTCCTTGGTTAAATGTATTCCTGAGTATTTTCTTGTTCTTGATGCTATTGTGAATGGGTGTGGTTTCTTTATTTCTTTTTCAGGTATTTCATTGTTACTGTACAGAAACTCAACTGATTTCTGAACACTGATTCTGTATCCTGCAACTTTATTGAATTTGTTGACTAGTTCCAACTGTGTTTTGGTGTCGTCTCTAGGATTTTCTGTATATAAGATCATGTCATCTGCAAATAAAGACAACTCCACTTCTTCCTTTCTGATTGGATGTCTTTCATTTTTGCCTGACTGCGTTACCTAGGACTTCCAATACTATGCTGACTAGGAGTATTGAGCGTGGGCATTGTGTCTTGTCCTGATTTTAGGGGAAACGCTTTCAACCCTTCACCACTGAGTATGATGTCATCTGTGGGTTTGTCATCTATGGCCTTCATTATGTTGAGGTGTGTATGTTTCTTTCAGACCCAATTTGTTTTTTTAAATCATGAAAGGATGTTCCCCTTGAAAGAGAGTTCCAGCTTGGAAAACATCATGGTTCTGGTGGAGTCCAGGAAGCTCTCCCTCACCCTGGGTATTCCTGGTATCTGAGAATCTCTGTTGCCTTCTGGGGGGTGAGGCAATCCTACAGGGATACCCACCACATCTGGCTCATGTGGAGACATGCACATAAAGGCTGGTTTCCCTAGAAGTCTGTTCAGACTCTATGGATCTCAAAAAAAAACAAAAAAAAAAAACCCCCACACACTAAAATTAACATGGGAAATCATGCCTTCAAGGCCAACAAGCCCCATGACAGTCAACCTTCCATCAATTCTAAAGTGACTTCTAGATTAATCTTTTTGTACGCACCATAAAAAACTATAAAATTAGGAAAACATATTTAATTGGTCTCTCGAAGCGTTAAAAGAAAGATTTAGATGAATAGATCAACCAATGATGTTGTTAGGTGTCAACCCAATTCTTTGAGGTATTAAAAATGGCTGTCCTTATGTTAAAAGGGGATGATCATTTGGAACTTGACTTGTCAAGGAAAGATATAAGTTGTAAATGCCTCCGATACAAAAAGTGGATCCAACTGTTCTTTCATAAACTAATGTTAGTTTTTCTCATGGATAAAAGATATGTTTCTGTTTGTTTGTCTGTATGTGCCTACGTATGCATGTTGTAAATGTAAGGTAATTTTCAACTTCTGCTGCTATTGTTAAAATTAACGGGAAGGCCAGCACTGGTAAGAATTGGGTATTCTAAAATTCTCAGAAATATAGAAACTAACTCAAATGCTTTTCAAGTTCACAACTTTAGACTGATTTTTTACTAAATAAAAGCTATTTTAAATTTGTTGGTTCAAGAACAGACATGTCTTTTGAATCGTTAATTAAATATTTATATTTTACCCGAGTTTATAAAAATAAGTCCATGTCAGTAACTGACTCTGATGTCAATGGAATATGCTTCTAGAGGTTATAAAATATCTTCACAAATTTGCCAAGCTAAAGAATGCTAGTTGTGTACTTCTTAGTTTTCATTGGACATTGAGATTTTAAGGGTTAAAATCTCAATATATGTAGGAATAACTTTGCAGCTAGAAGAGCCCCTGGAATACCTCCAAGTTTTGTTTTTTTATGTTAAATTACATGGAAATCATAGTACAATAAGGGATAGAAAACTACCAGGGTATGTTGTATGGGTGAATAATGGCTGTCAATTAAATGAATAGTCAGGGTTACTGGAAACCCAAAACAGCTGCTTGGTCCTTCCCAGGCTCGCTGGCAAACCCCATTTCCTTTTAAGATGGACTTGGGTGAAGTAACTTATGAGCTGGCATTATTCAAAGGAGCCATCTTAACTATTATCAAGGTGTGATAACGTCACTTCAAGAAAATGTCAAATGGGTAGCCACTTCCTTTCACAGGGAACTCCCAGGAGACACAGACTTAGAGTTCACTGATTGCTACCTGGAGATTTTGTTTATTGGAAAGGACAAATATGAAAGACACTCTGCACCTTCATTGGAAGGGACTTGTCAGGTGCCTAACCGTGAATGAACATCCAGCCTGTCTCTGCTGCGTGCCTCCGCCTACAACAGTCACCCGAGACTCCTTGAGGACCAGAAGCTGCCAACATCAGAGTTAGGCAGCTGTCCCGAGACATCGACAAGGCCTGTGTACCTACAGACTGATGATTAGCACAGAAAACAATTGCTTGTCTTTACCAGTTTGCTAAGAACATTAGTCCTAATAATAGTTATACTTGTTTTGGAGGTTTTTCATGATAGTTCGACTGCTCCTGATGACTGAACATGTATAAAATAACTTAATACTCTCTTTCATGGCTTATATAAATGTCATACGAGGTACCAAATACAGAAGAAAAAAAAAAATGAGACAGAAGACAAAACTCAAACCATGACAGTTCACAAGACAGAAATGATCCAATGCTCTTCAGAGTGAAAGCCACAGGACCCAAAAGCCTTCGGTTTACCTGCCCTTCCCTTTTGGGGAAAAGTTCAGGCTCACATCTCATGGTAAGAGCATTGCCCCATCCCCAATGGTCCACCATTTCAACAAGACAACATTAATACGGAGCCTTCCTAGAACTGAGCCTTCCTAGCCCTGTGAGACCACCTTGTCCAACTTAAGGTTGGTCATCAATGCATCCTTCAGATTGATTTATAATCGAAAGGGGGAATTGTGAGAGGTAAAGGGGTTCTACAGAAAGTCTCCTCACACAGTGATCTGACCATACATTCCTAACGGGGCAGGTCTTGGTGGGTAGTAACACTGTAGGCCTCTAACTTCTTTTTTCTTTTTTATTAAATGTCTTGGGGTGACAGTGGTTAATAAAACCCTACAGGTTTCAGTATACAACTCAATAACACATCATCTGCCCACTGCACTGTGCACTCATCACCCAAAGTCAAATCTCTTTCCGCCATCATGGATCCCCTCGCTGCCCTCTTCTTCAGTGAACGGTTTTAAGCCAGCCCTGTTCATTGTTCTTGTGCACCTACCTTAGCACACCTTCGAAATAACAAAAGTAATTACCACCCTCAAAAGAGTACATAATCTTATTAACTATTCTGTAATCCGATCCCCGCCTTGCTTTCTCTAATCTTCCCTGGGTTCCCTCCTTAATTTCAAATGCATAAAAGAAGCTGCAAAACGATTATCTCAGGAGTGTTTGAGATCTTGCTTCCCGGCAGCTGCCATCAGTTTCGCTCAAATAAACTCTTATTAAAAATTCTCTACAGGTTTGGACGTTTCTTACATCGACAGCTTCTTCAACTAAAGAGATATTTAGTGTGTTCATAGTATGAGTGTTCTAGGAAGAGGATTAAGGTACACTGCAAAAATGTCTATGATACTCAAGGATGAGCTGAGAGATGGATAGTTTCCGCAAAGATTTTGCCTAACTTACCTATTTTTAAACTTAATTTCTAATTATTTGGGTGACAGCTATTGCTGATGCGTTAGGAAACGAAAATATTTTTCTTACTTATACCAAAAGAGCCACCTGCAGCCACGAATCCTTGTGTTAACACATGCAACCTAACCACCTTTCATCATCATTATATGAAATAGGAAACATAATCATCTCAGTGAAAAATGTTTATAAATGCACGTATGGATGTTGCTCATGCGGATTTTAATAACGTGGTAATGCCTACTTACAAGGCAAGGAGAGAAGGCAAGTTTCAGTCAAGAATCATTAAGACCCATGAAAAAAACAACAAGTAATGGAATTGTTCTTTGTGACTTATTACTAAACAAGATCCATAGCAAATTAGAATACGTAAGGTAGGCAAACAGAGAAGCACACAGATCTATCTCCTCGACCATCACATTAGCCACAGGGCATGTCCTTATTACTAAATTTTAGAGACACCCGTTGAGACAAGCGTGGTAGGTAGGAAATTACAGGAAGCTAATGTAATTCTGAAGTCATAAAATATTCCATAATGGAAGGTGTTGCAAGGTAATTTTGGCACGGGCAACATTTGCTTTTATAATATGATCGTATGTTAAGGTGATTTTAAAAATCAATTTAAAAATTCATAGGACGATTTTACTCTCCTGTTACTATATGGGTTTATTATACAATCTTTCATGCGGGGATTATTTCAAGGGAGTTTATTCCAAGACAAGTGTTCTTTCAGGTCACTAAGACTGCAAAGACAGAACAAAACCCATCTTCCAAATATGCCCAACATCACCCCCAAGGGGAGGCCACAGAAACCTCGCATGTCCTGCAGACCAGGCACCTCACCCCACCCAAGAAACATTTTGTAATGAGTGTCCTGATCATTTGGTGCCCCTGTGAAGAGCGACCAGCAGAAGCTGTGGTCCAATTCTAAAAATAAAGCACCAAAAATATGGTCCTGGAAAATCCCTTCTGCCATCTTTTCATCTTAAATCAAATTCCATGCCCCCCAAACACAGTGAAGTTACCCCAAACTCCATTTCGTTATCAAAAGGAATCTTGCCAATGGAAAGAAATGATATGTTATTGAAAGAATTTAAGAGCATTGTTTCATTAAAATGACAAATGCAGTGTTCAGACCTAGAACTCACTCACTTGCGGCTAGAACAAAAAGGGGGGGGGGGAAGCACACTGGCGCGGCTATTTGGACACCAACCTGGTATAGGCTGAGGTGCTAACACCACTGTGGGAAGGGGCCTGGAGGCAGGCGCTGGCCTGGACAGAGACACAGCTACTTGATTTGCCAACAAATGAGGCTTTTCATACCCATGGAACAATCTTGATTCCTCGGGATATATCCACGTTGAGTCCAGAGCAAAGGAATTATTTAAAAAGATCTGTCCAAAAAAGAAAGCAAGTGTAGCATTTCAGACCATGCACATGAGAAAGACTAAAGGCTACTGTAAAATATTTGTCTTGTCTTACATTGATCAAATATTGGAGAGTCTATCAGTGAGGACTCTATAAAAGCATTCTTCTCCAACCTAAAGATCCACGGGGCTCCAGTAACGATCACCATGAAGTTACCATGGTCTGCGCTGGTCTTCAACTATTGACTTGATTAATTCAGCACAGCAGCCCGTTTACAGACTAAAGAACCGTCACAAGGAGGTCCGCTGTGTGGCATAGACAAGCCACCGCATAATTTTTCTTTCCTTTTTTTAGTTTTCAAACAAAGTGTAATTAGTACATTTGAATTCAAACGCCAAAATAGACCACCAGAAGGAGGAATACTTAAAGCAATCATTGCAAGAAAAGCTCACTTTTAAAATTTATACTTGAATGATATCATGTTTGAGGCCGTCTGTTGACCCATTGTTACAGATTTGAAAACTGAACCTTGTCAAGAGTAGATTCTGATTCCCAATGGAAAATTCTGTATTGTGCTAGGGAATCCAAATATATCAAGCTAAAACAAAATACCATTCCCCTTCCGACCCACCACCCCCCAATCTGCTGGTGTTTAACAGACTGATCTTATTCTGAAAAGATTCCTCTTTAGACCTAGAAGGTCAGTCTAGTGCAATTAGCAAAGAGAAAACACACTTAGACCTAGAAGGTCAGTCTAGTGCAATTAGCAAAGAGAAAACACACAAAACCCATCTTCCAAATAGACCTTTCTGTTGTTATGGAAATACCCAACGACTCCATAACTGAATCCCACTTATCCAATGAAACTATTTGCATTTTTACCTTACAATTGGGTATCCGTTTGTCTATCCAACCTTTCCCAACAGGAGTGGGGAGAGCAGGTGGGCAGACATGTGGGAAGATGGGCACCAGCTCCACAGTGGAAGAGGGGGACAGTCCTATTGACGGAGAAGGGCCACCGAGTAGCCACTGAAACCCAAGAAGAGAGAAGGGAATACGTGTTAGCCCGTAGCAATCAGCTCTAGTTTGTCCCATAAGCTACTGGGGCAGCTGCTTTTTAATTTTTTTAAAGAGAATTTTAAAATCTATGTATTTAATTATGAGAAAAACCTCCTCTTTCCTGTTTTAAAAAAAACACCCACACATTTTTAAAATGCATAAGGTTTCCCATCAGAACCATCACAAAGCATTACCCACACTGCACTCTTCAATACTGAGAAAGAACTTCTAAGCACAAAACCACGAGAACCCGGTAAGAAGTGGGTTTCTGCCTGAGATAGAAGGAACCACAATGGAAAGGGGAGATGCTGGGTATTCCCTGTATGACTCGTGAATTCTTTTCATAAGCAAGCAGAGAGCTGTATGTCAGGAGAGTCCTTTCAGTATAGCATTTTGTATGAATTAGACTTACCTTTTTAAAAGACAAACACAAATGATATTTTCAAAATAAAACTCATTTAGGGGTTAAGACTGAAAGTTGCCCACGGCTCACAAGTGCAAACAGATTCCAAGGCAAAGGAGACATAAGGGTAGCTCATCAATAACCGGAGATCCCAAAGCACAGAGTCAACGAGCAAACACCGAAAGGGGCAGGCCGTCCGGGAGACAGTCTCCCTCGTTAAAATAACTGACTCTCCACGGGCAGAGAACTGATAGAATCGTGGCTCAGTGATATGGAATGCTTCCACATCGACTTCTTTTAAGATCAGAGAAGCATTTTTTAATTTTCCTGTTATGTGAAAATGTCCTTCTGGTTCTAAATATTGTCACTGAACAGAAAACATGGAGCACAAAAATATTTAAAAGAAGAAGAAGACGATTTTTTAAAATATATTTTTAAATTTACACCCCCCAAAAATGCAGTGTTCTATATAGAGGGGAGAAAAAAAATGTAGTTCCTGGGCATTATATACCTCTAGTGGTAGCACTCTGATATAGCAATCCCCTGAAAATGCCCCAAAAAGCTACCAACCGTTTATTCAATAAAACCCAATATGAACTGCATCGCACATGAAAATAGATATCTAGGACTGCATATGTGATGTATCATTAGGTCTAAAGATCAGTGTGGGCGGAGTTTAACAACATCTTTAAGGAAAGCTCACAAGATACCATAGGAATAAAATTAATTAAATGGTGGATTCTAACATACCGCTTATTTGAATATGCTAAGGAAGACTATCCTTGGAATAAAATGCGTTTTCCCCTGATTTAAACGCATCTGCATAGTTAGATAGCAAACAATGGATCTTGCCAAAACCAGCCTGCCTTGCTCGGTTGCACCATTAATCAAAGGTACAGTCACTTTTCCTTTTTAATTCCAGGCTTTAAATGCCAAAGTATTCCGAAGTGCAGTATGGCACTAGCTAGCTAATGAGGCGGGCTCGGGTGGACCTAGTTTGGGGGTGGGGGGCGGCGGTTTATCACCGGTAACATTTCTCGGTATTAAAGGCAGGGTTTCCCTGCAGCTTCCATTGGTTTGAATTCTCTTCAGCATTGTCCTGAGTCTATTTTCACATAGAAAAAAAAAAAACCCAACCAGATCAGCATCAGAAATAGCTATTGATTCCCAGCCTGCTTTTCAAGTCTGGCAGAGACTGTAAAAGTATTAACTTCTCTGCGATAAGCCGGCCACGCTGCGCAGCTGCCACGCCGGCTCCCGCGGCGGCGACTTCAGCACCGCTCTCTGGACAGCGACCCCGGCCCCGCGAAAGTTGTGGCCACCTCGGTCCCAGCTCAGGCCTTGGGGTGCTGGTCCCTAAAATGCTTGGCTGGGAGACCGCGGGAAAGACTGAAAGACTGCCGGGGGGGCAGAGCGGGGCGGCAAGGCATGAACTTTGTGGCCGATGCACGGCTGCCAGGCTGGTGCTGTTGGTTGGGGAGCCTGGACCACCAGGCGGAAGAGCACGAGCCCCAGGCCGGGGCCGCCCGGGCCAGCGAGAGCCGCGCCCCGGGCAGGGGCGCTCCGAGACCAGAACCCGAGACCGGGGGCGGGGGCGCGTTACCTGCCCGTGGAGCAGCGGGTAGTAGTGCGCGGCGGCGGCGGCGGCGGCGTGGTCTGGCGCAGAGGGCAGCGGCACCAGCGGCAGCAGAGGCTCGCCGGGGGCTTGCCAGCCGGGCAGCCCCGGGAGCAGCGGAGCGGCGGGGGGCTGGGCCGCTGCGAGCAGCACGGGCGGGGGCGCGACCCCAGCGCCCAGCCGGAGCAGCCCGGTCGAGCCGGGGACCATCCAAACCCAGGGCGGCGGCGGCGGCGGGTCTGCATTCATCGGCCAAAGGAGAGGCTGCCGCCGCCGCCGCTGGAGCCTGGCGCCCACCAGCATCCTACATCCCCGCGCGGGCGGCGGCGGCGGGGGCGGCGGGCGGGCGCCGGAGGTGCGGCCGGCCACAGCACGGGCTCCGGAGCGAACTCACTTGGTTCCGCGGCGCCGCCGCTCGCTCCGCCCCTGCCCCGCGCGGAGAGCCCCTCCTCCCGCCCACCGTCCTCCCCTCCGAGCGCGGCCGCCACGCAGCCACCGCCCCCCGGACCTCAGCCCGGGCCCCGCCCGCCCGCGCCCCCAGACTCCCGGCCCCCGCCTGACCACCTGCACCCCTCCCGGGCTCGGCGCACCCGCGCCTCTGGACCCCTGGGCAGGCGGGGCGGGCGGGGGCGCTGGGAGCTGAGGGCGCGCCTGGCCGGGATCCCGCGGATGGCGCCCCCGGGCTCTCGGGCGGCCGCTGGAAGCCGCTGGACCTCGCAACAGTGCGCAAAGCGCTGGAGCCCGGAGCCGGAATCCACGCGCGGTGGCGAGCCGAGGCCCAGGTGGCCGCGCACAAGCCGGGCGCGTCCCGCCGCCGGGACCGCGCAAGGTCCGCTCTCTGCCTGGCTTTACTTGGGTCAAGGGCGCAGGGCCCGAGGGCGTGCTGCTTGCAGACCCCGACGCTAGGCGGCGCTGATTGCCGCTGGGGATGAGCAGATTTCTCTTGGGAAAATGTGCCAAACACTTTCCTAAGCCCCCAGCGGGTCCTCTTTCCACGCGGCCTCTACCCCACGCTCCACTAACTTCTGTGCAACGCACCAGGCAGGTCGCCTCCGGGCCTTTGCACAGGCCTTTGCCCTGGTTCCCGCGAGAAGCCCACGGTAAACTAGTCGTGGGTTCCCGCAGGCACAGAACTGTGCTCCTCCTCTACCCACCGCACGCGGCCCCTGCAGTGCACCGTGAGCTGCCTGGGGCCAAGGACAAACCCTTCCTCGGACCCTGGCTGGCCCACAGCCTGGCTCAGCGCTGCTCCAGAGCCGTCACCGCCAGGCGGCGAGCTTCCCAATAGCTCCCGCGACCTCCCTCCTGCCACAGACCCGGTCCCTGGGAGGCCCAATCACTTGCTTGTGATCCCCTGGCAGCAATAGCAGCTCTGGGAACCTTGCCCAGTCATGGACTTGTGCTGGGGCGGGATGGAGACTCCGCGTGCTAATTAGGTCCTCTGGTCGCTAAGTGGCGAAGCCCAACCAGTTACCTGCAGCTCAAGCCCGGTGCTTCTTGGGAGGCCTGGTGACGGGCTTCCAGCTGCTCCAAGCAGAAGGGGTGTTATGAGGCTTGCATTCAAGAGCATGTAGAAAAAACCCGCTCTGACCTGGGCGGGACAGCATGCATTCACCTGCCTGCCCCCACCGGCACACCTGGGACTCTCCAAACACGTGCTCCTAATCACCTCTGACCTGGTCCACACCGCCCTCCGAGGTACAAACTAAGCCGCCTGAGTCCGTTCCATTTTCTTCCAGGGATGTTTCCACATACCCCTAATTTGCTGAATTTCCTCCTGCTCTGGCAGGATTTCTTTTAGATCTGGGCATATGTTAATTTGCATAGCTGGCATCTCCATATTTTTCTCCATTTTTCAATTAGCAAATTTATCTCTTTCTCTGATGCAAAAGTACTGGCAAGATTTTGTTGTGTTTTTTTTTTCTCCCTCACCTAAAATCAGAAAGCTCAGCAGATTTGAAGCCTGTTACTATTCAACTTAAGCTTTTAATTCATGTGCCTATGTTTGTAAGTGCCCACAAAGGTGATGTGTCTTAGCCTTGATGGGCACAGCCAGACTAAGGTACTGAGGAGGCATCTTTAGGCAGGTCATGGGGACCCCTGTTTGAGTAACCGCTATTTACCCTTCTCCGTCGTTTGGAAGCTGGGCCTGGGGGCCAACCATGGCAAAGCCCGGCTTGCATGGTGCTCTCCGCACAGCGTGCTACACGCACTGACCCCACGCTCCCGGGAAGGCGGGGTTCAGCCATCTGTGGGAGCTTCCTCAGGCACTGGCGGGGGTGTCTCACCCCATCCCCACACAGCTCTGTCCTTGGAGTGGTTTTGCTAAAGTCCGCGTTTGTCAACCCGTGATCCACGTTCCCTCCCTGGCTGCCCTGGGTGTGCCCCAGGTGCAAGGCGCCCTGGGCAGCTGCTTGACTCGGCGCCGAGCCAGAGCTGGAAGTGACGAGTGACTGTTCGTTCACTCAGAGAACCTCAAAGCGGCCACACTCCTCTGCCACTTCCTGTCGCGAGCCTCACTGTATTCACTTGACACAGTGCTTTGGGCCCCTTGGCCATACCCTGCTGCCACTAATTCTAGGGACACATGCAGGGCGGTTTCCACGATGAAGTGAGACGATGGGGCACCCAGGGTAAGGGCTCTTCCCCTGCTTCTGGCTCTCGTTTCATCTCAGGGACCCTCCCCCCACCACCACACACCCAGGAACAGCCCTACACCCCCGTGGATGGGAGACACGCATCCCCACGGGGATTTTAGTGACTTGGAGCAAGAAGCACTGCTCCCTCCGAGGACCAGAGATGGGAGCCAGCCCATCTGTGAGCAGAGGTTCGGTGCCAGGCAGACCTGTGCTGCTGGCTGGCAGGTCTACTGACTTACAGCACCCCCACGGGTCAGACCTGGGCAGGGCCCGGGCTGGTGCCCCATACACTCGGATAATAAATCACAGTGAGAAGTTTTCTTTATAAAGAGCTTTCTACACAATCGAGTCTTAAGTTCTCCTAACCAATGAAAACAACCTAAAGTCTGTCCATATTATTCAGGCGACACCAGCAGAAATCCCAGCTGAGGTGAGAATAGCACCTAAGCAAGCATAGATCCATGCGTGAACAGCTACACATGCTAATTGTTGTTACCTTTGGGGAAGAAATAATGTTGGGTGTTAGGGAGAGATCAGCGAAATACGATTTTGCAGCCTGTAGGTTTTTCTTTCAAATTATTTTACTCTGTTGTTTTAAGTAAAATATAAGAATCAGAAGGAGAGAGAGATAAAAGTGCTGTTTTTTCAGGCCTTCGAAGTTAAAATAAACCCAGGGGAATGGTGGGGGGTGGGGGGTGGGGCAAGATGTCACCTCAGGAGTGCCCTGCTCTGCCCACACCGCCAGAACTACTTTCGGAGCAAATGCTGACCCTGCTGGGTTCTTCACTCCTGAAAAATCTCCAACTGTGGGACCAGGAGCCCTGGATGGAAGCCACGCAGGCAGGCGGGAGGCGTCTCCTCGGGAGGCGTCTCCGCGGGAGGAGGCAAGTTGGCAGTTGGATACCTGACTCATCAGAGTGAGGAGATGAGTGGGAGCGAATCCCACAGTTCTGCTCAACTTGGAGTAAGCGCAGCCAAGCACCCCTCCCCGCGTGAGGAGCCTTGGTGCGGGGGGGGGGGGGGCAGAAAAGAGAGGAAGGCTGGTTGTGGTGACTCTGAAGGCTCGGGGCCACCTGGGTCACAGTGGAAGCTTCAGTCTAGGGCTCAGGGCACAGTCTTGGATGGAGGTACAGAACTGGAATTAGCACAAGAATTGAGTGGGACAGCTGTCCCCTGTCACGGAAATCCAGGTGTGGACACATCACCTGGCCAGCACAGACTGGGAGGAGAGGCCATCCATGGGGCCCGGAAATGGGAGTACAGAAAGGTAAAGCGAGGCAGGCGGTGGCCACGACACCAGTGTGGACGGACAGGAGTGCGCTGGTCTGATGAAGGGCCGCGTTGTCACTTTACTGGCCGCGTGTTACGGCAGCGTGTCTGGAAGGCGCAGGAAGCGCGGTGAATCGAACTCGGGCAGGGAAACAGGTGTGGACCTTCGGGGGCCTCCCCTCCACAGTATTTTTTTCTATTAATCTCTCTCCATATGTAAGATGATAAATACGTTGTATAGATTAGACATTAGTTATTAGTTATCTAGTAGCATTGCCTTTATAATGAATAGTTTTAATTCCAGCTTGTCCTATGCTAACCTTTAGATCTTATTTTTCACTCAATATCATAGCAGGAGGGTACCTCCTCATTTTGAAAGTTTCTTGGAGGACCCCCCTTATCACAGCAGAATAATACCTCACTGGGGACATCCAGGAGCTCAGGCAAATGCGCTTCTACTGGAAATTCAGTGGCCCATTGTGGGACAGACAGACCACGGGGACACCCCACCCCACAGCCTGTCACACAGTTTACAGTGTCTGTCTGTCCATCACCTTTCTGTCTGTTTCTCTCAGACAGTCACAGAACGCCCTGCGTGCTGGAAGGCGTAGAGTAGCGCATTCCAACCTGTGGGTCACGACCCCTTTGGCGGTAGAACGACCCTTTCACAGGGGTCACCTAAGACCATCCTGCATATCAGATCTTTATGATTCATAACAGTAGCAACATTACAGTTATGAAGTAGCAACGAAAATAATTTTATGGTTGGGTCACAACATGAGGAGCTGTAGTTAAAGGGCCAGAAGGCTGAGAACCACTGGCGTAGAGGTTGTGTGGAGCAGAGTCAGGTCGCTGTCAAATCCGACCCCACGGGCAGTGGCTGGGCTCCCAGGGAAGGACGAGGCAGAGGCCCGTTGGTGGGAATTGCCATCATTCCTGTCCCTGTGGGGAGTCACGTTGGCCGTCACTCAGCCTAATTGCACGTGGCCGTGCCACATGCTGACATGTAAGAGAGGCCACGGCTGGACACGTGTTATGACAAATCCGCTAATTGGAAATAATTCAGGAGCAGCGGCTGGGGCTGGGGTGGAGGAGGGTGTGGGTGATGGATGCAGTTCCAACGCCATCTCGCTGGGATGATGTCACAGGAGATCGAGGGAAGCCCCGCGGAGCCGGCCGCAGAGCAGGCGAGACCCTGGCAATGAGCACTGGAGGCGCCCATTTCTCTCTGCAGCTCAGCACTGGCTGCACCTCCCCGATTCCAACCAGGTTCAAATTCGCACCAACTGCAAAGGTCAAGGTCTGATCTCATGATGTAGCTCCAGGCGCCTTGGTGAGTGGCACCAGGAGAGCAGATCTGCGGGAGACGCCAGCTGGGAAGCGGGGATCCTGGCGGTTCGCACCTGCCTGCCTGTGCCCAGCTGACCACAACTGAGACGGTCACCAAAGGCCGCCCCTGGTGGAGCATGTGAGCCGCCCGATGGAGGTCCCCACGCAGGCTCGCTGGGCAACGTAACCGTCGACATCTGAGTCCCGCCCGAGAGCAGGTGCGCCAAGCACAGGGCAGAAGTGGGTCCTTTGACAGACCCAGTGGCCAGGGAGGCTCAGGCCAGGTGGGCGCATCCAGCCTTGGCCTCCGTACAGGCTCCCCTTCTTTCCTCCTCCTCAGAGTCTGGGCCATGGGTCTTTGACTTTACCGACCAGCTCCACCTCCTGCGAGGCGACGACTCTGAATTCGGCTATCAGAATCCTTTTCATCCAAATGCCTTACTCCTGATTGTAAATTATTTCTTGACAGCAAAATAAATAAATAAATAAATAAATAAATAAATAAATAAGGCAACGACTAACGATACACCATTGATTGTCCTAATATTTTTCTCCTTGATAAAATATTCTTAGGGTGAGAGGAGAAAATAGAATGTGTTAGAAGATAGCCCGTGTTTTCTTCCCTGAACTGTTAGCTTAGATAATTCTGTGCGCTCAGCGATTCTGCCACTTAACCTTCTCTCTGACTCTCCACTCATTAATAAACATATGGAAATATACTGGCTCCGGGACCAATCTCGGGGGCACCCGACTTCTGCCCTTTATCCATGTTCAAAATTAGACAGGGCGAAAGTTGGGATTATTTAAGGAGCTAAGTGGTGAAATGTGCAGGCACACATGCAACCATGAAACCGGGGCCCTAAGAGTGGAGTTTTTCATGAGGACACTGGTGGAGGGACAGCCAGGCCAGCCCACTGCTGAAAAGCCTGCCCTGT
The DNA here is from genome assembly GCF_964212035.1 of Myotis nattereri. NCBI lineage: Eukaryota > Metazoa > Chordata > Mammalia > Chiroptera > Vespertilionidae > Myotis > Myotis nattereri. Next base: position 57,035,942 of record NC_138088.1, on the reverse strand, counting down.
GAGCGTCCGAGCTGCCCCAAGACCAGGCAGGTGGCGATGACTCAGCCAAGTGGCAGACCCTCCCTCCACGCAGCCATTTCCTAGGGCCCACAGGAGGTTGGGGGACAGATGCCCCACGGCCCCGCCTCCAAGCCCTATGGGGGGGTCATAGGGATGCTGTCCCTCCAGGTCCCTGATGTCACTGGACCTCAAGTGCCCATTCGTGAGAAAGGTTTGGCCCAACCAATGGCTGTCACACAGAAGGCGGCCCCTCAAGACCTCAGTCTGGGCCCTGCTCTGTCCTGGGGGGACCTGTGACCTTGGAGAAGTCCTGTCATCTCTGTGGGTGCAGTTTCCCCAAAAGGAAGCCAGAGGTAAGTCGCAGCCACTCAGCAGGCTCCTGCGGGAGCACAGGGAGGAAGCACAGGGCTGTGTGGGCACAGAGGTGGGATGTCCTGGAAGTGGGTGAACTATAGGTGTCCCGTGTTCACCTCTTTCTCTGTTCCTTGGTCACGGCAGTGTCCCCTCTGTCTGGGGCGGGGCCTGGGTCACGGTAGCTCAGTAAGAGAGTATCCTGAGTCTGAGCCCCCACTGCAGCTGCTCCAACGAGTACCACCGACGGGGACACACACCCCTTCACTTCTCACAGCTCTGAGGCGGTCAGTCCAAGGTCACGGTGCCGGCAGAAAAAGCCGGCTGAGGACCTGCTCTCTGGTTCCCTGTCAGCCGCTCTAGCTATGTCCTCACATGGCAGAGAGCAGAGAGAGTGAGCTCTCCAGGACCCTTAGAACAGCGGTTCTCAACCCGTGGGTCGCGACCCCTTTGGGGGTCGAACGACCCTTTCACAGGGGTCACCTAAGACCATTGGAAAACACATATATAATTACATATTGTTTCTGTGATGAATCACTATGCTTTAATTATGTTCAATTTGTCACAATGAAAATACATCCTGCATATCAGATATTTACATTACGATTCATCACAGTAGCAAAATTACAGTTATGAAGTAGCAACGAAAGTAATTTTATGGTTGGGGGGTCACCACAACATGAGGATCTATATTAAAGGGTCGCGGCATGAGGAAGGTTGAGAACCACTGCCTTAGAAGGACGCCAGGCCAGTCATGGGGGATCTGCCCTCACGACCTCATCCAGCCCTAGTCCCCTCCGAAAGGCCTCTCCTCCACACACCACACACTGGGGGCTGGGTTTCCACATATGGCTTTGGGGGGAGAGACGCGAACATCAGACCAGAACAGCGTGCATGCGCAAGGCATGCTGAGCGCCATCCTGAAATCACACAAAATGCACAGGGGCCCCAGGAGCGGCACTGCTGGAGGGGCCTCCTGTCCTGAGGTGTGAGGGCAGAGCACCAGCCAGCGACCAGCTCAGAGCTTCACCCACCCGGTCCGGGCACTCTGGAAGGCCCGCCCCCCGCAGGTACCCTGTCAGGTACCTGCAGGCCACCCTCCGCCACCCCTCTGGGGCCTCCCCTGCCTCAGAAGGGACAACTTCCTGGGCACATTCAGAGGAAAAGGCAAACAAGAAAATAATATAAATAAAATAGCCCCAGAAGAGGGCAGAGATGACGCGTCTCGGCTCCCACAGCCCTCTCTGCCCGCAGGGAGCTCTCTCCACATGCCCAGGTGAGATCCGTGCCTCCCAGAACCCAGGCCAGGCTGGGGCCCAGGGCCCTCTGGATGCTGCCTTGGCCTGGACTTTGCAGGAGAGGAGGCACTGCACCCATACGGCTCCCAAATCCACCCAGAGATGGTGGGGCGGGAGCCCAAGGACATACCTCCTTCCCAAGTCCCCACTGTGGCCCTGGGCACCGGATCCCAGGTGGCGGGAGAAGAAGGCCTCCTCTGTACATTACAGCTGCAGGCTGGCCTCCTGGGCACAGGCGTCAGAATTCACATTCCCTGTGGGACGTGAACAGTGGGTGAGGTTGTCCCGGAGGCAAGGAGGCCCCAGGCCCCTGGCAGTAAGAATAGGAACCCTCTGAAGGCGGACATGGGCGATCCAGGCCCCCGACATATGCCACAGAGGAAGACCAAAGGGACGGATCCAAGAGCCCGGAGGAAAGAGGCCATCCTGACAGAGGTTTGTAGGAAAAATTATAACAGAAAAACCAAACCCCCAAAGACGGAAAGTGTTAGGATCACAGCACATGGAATATAAAATATGTGTGCTTGATACAGTCAAATAAAATTTAAATATTTTAGTGCGCTCTTTTAAAATATTTTAAAATAATGTACTCAGGTTGCAGCTGAAGAGAGATTATAAAAAAACAACAGGTGAATTTTTAAAACCGATTTAATAAACCTTTTAGCTATGAAAGACGGTGTTTGGGGTTTAACACACAACACGTGCACTGAAAGGCAGATGAGACCCCGCTGAGGAGGTGCTTTGTGGACGGGGAGAGAGGGAGGAACTGCCCGGAACACACCACCGGAGGAGCCGCACCGGGTGGTGCGACGTGAGGCCAAGAAACATGGGGTTTAAGGGAAAAGGCGAATGTCCAGTGAGAGTTCCAGAAAGTGAAGAAAGAATGAAAAGAAGGCGGAGAGAGGCGATATTCGGGGTGACAACGGCCAAACATCTCCCGGAATTGGCGGAGATGGCAGGCCCGTTCCTGGAAGGAGGGCAGGTCCCACGGGCTCTGGAGGCCTCGCGAGGGGCCGTCAGCAGGAAGCCACGGCCGCCCTGGGGGCTGGCGGAAGGCAGTGCTGGGGCTGACGAGGCGCCTCTGGAGTGGTGATGCGGGCCCTCGGAGAGCGTAGTTTTTAGAGAGGCTATCTGTGTTCACGAGCTTTTTTGCCGTCGGTACATTCTGTTTGGTTAAATGCCTCTTCGTACCTTTGCCTTCTGTCCAATGGGATCATTTGTGTTTTTAATGCTGAGTTTCGAGTGCTGTTTGTATACATTTAGGCAACGATTCTTTGTGGAACAGGTGATTTGCAAACATTTTCTCTCGGCGTTTCCCTTGCCTTCTCATCCTCCTCACAGGTTTCTCATAGCGCGGAACACTTTCCTGTCGATGTGTCCATTGCATCGCTTCCCCCTCCTTTGGGCCACACTGTTGGGGTCAAGAGCGACTCTTTGCCAAGCCCTGGATACCAAGTAAGTTCTCCTGTGCTGTTTTTCATTCTCAAAGATTCGTGGTTCACATTTTACATTAAGTCCATGGTTCATTTTGACCTACTTTTGAGTAGCACACGAGGCCGGTCCAGGCCCACCTTCTGTGCTTGGTGTGACCCGGGCGGCTGGGCTCAGGCCTCCCGTCTGCCCTGGGAAGACCCTTCCCCGCTGGTGACTGTACCCAGCTCCGATGGAGGGCCCGGCCCCAGGGCTCCTGTCCTTCCTCTCCGGTGGCTCCTGCAGAATGACTCCTCCACTCAGGGAACCCCGGGCGGTGGCCCTGTCACAGCAGAAGGACCCTCTCCTGGACGTCGTCCAACAACAAGTCCCATTCAGAGTCCTTAAGGAAGAACAATCAGTAAACCTGCAACGAGCCCCCAAGGATGCCACTCCTGCTGTTCCGTTCAAACTTGACCTTCCACAGGAAAACGCATTAAAAAGCCATATTTACAGATTGATGAGTCGCTCTACAAGAATAATTCCACTTCTGCTATCAAGTGGCACGACGCTTTTAAACACCATCACTCATGCTGCCGCCGCGGCCCCGTGGGAGCCTGCCTCACGGAGATCCGATGAATAAAAGATGCCAAGCGCCATGGCTTCCCTGGGCTTGGCTGCGGCTGGAGGGGAGGAGGGCGGAGCCTGGCGCAGGTAGCCTGAGCACCTTCCACCCCGGAACGACGGGAACGACGTTTGCCAGCACAAGGACAGCCGCAGAGCTGTGCCTGCTGCCCTGAGCTCACTGTGGAAGGAGGGCGGCTCCTGGACCGAGTCACCCTGGCCCCGACCAGGTGGGGGCCGGGCAGCTCAGGGGCCTGAGCCCGCACCTCTCGGGGACATGCTCCTGAGGAAGAGAGAAGCCCGCAGGAAGGCCCCGAGAGGCCCACGCGGGTGCGAACCTGCCGGGGAGTCCAGGACAAGACGGGGTTTGAGCCCCCACTGTGCTTGCCCCTCCACTCCTCTCCTGGATGCTTCCGTGGGACAAGACCTCCTCCCCACGAGCTTTGTGAGTGCAGACAGGACCCACAGAAAAGGCGAGCAGAGGACGAGTCTCTTTAGAGAGTGGCCCAGCCTCATGGGTGAGAAGTCCGGGGAGGAGGGGGGGGAAGTGTTGCAGGAGAAACAGGTGACGCCTGGGCAGTCACAGGGGGACGTCCTAGAGGGCGAGTTCTTCGTCCCGCAGCCCTTGGTTCAGTCTGGGGCTTGGCGGTCCTGTCCTGGACGCGCTGCTTCATCCACATCAACCCTCCCTCTCTCCAAGGCCCACCTCATGTCGCTTTCGGGTGGGCCTGGCGCCTCCAGACAGCTGGTCGCCATCTCTTTCTCCTTCATAGAGCATGGGCGCAGGGGGCCACGGAACACCGTCAGCTCGGTCTTTCCACCCAAGTGGGAAGGCCTGCAATTTCCCCAGGACCCGGGAATGTTGCACATTCCATCACTGTGCACATTAATGAGTGACAAGAGAATGAATGAATTAATGCATGAGTGCGTGAATGAATGATTGCATGAGTGCGTGAATGAATGAATGAATAAAACCATTTTATTCTGTCAACGTAACTCCTGTGATGCATGGCTAGCTTGTAAATGCACACTCTTGCCCTTCCCAGAAATTATCGATAAACAAGATGCAAAAGCTCTTTTTACAAAAAGGTAAACACCTTCAGCAAAGTGTGGACGGCACTGTTCGTCCTTTAATCTGAGTCTACACCCCAGTTCCTTCCCAGCAAGCCAAAACCAGCTCTGTTGCAACAATAATACAGAGTGTTCATTAGGCCATTTCAAAACCAAAAAGGGTCTCCCAGCTGCTTGGGCATCAAGTGGGAGGGTTCAAGGGCCTTCCTGAGACCCACCCACCCACCCCCAGCCCCACAGCCGAGGCCGCAGCACCCACACTCCCTGCGTTGATGGGGAGGGAATCGTGTTTCATGCCAAGGACAGACTTTTCCGGAGGCATTAATTACCATTCGCCTCCACAGTTTCATTGCTCACAATGGCCAAGAAGGGGTTGCTGTGCAGAGGCCAGCACTGGGGAGTTGGTATGTGGACCCCTGGAAGTTACTTAGAATATTTATGGGGACGGTGGTGGGATCCAAAGACACTGAAAAATAGTATGTGTGCCAATTTTCCACACCATTTCTGTTTGCTCATCCTCACCGAGGACATTTTTTTCCATTGATCCTTCAACAAGAGTGGAAGGGAGGGAGCGAGGGAGAGAGGGAGAGAGAGAGGAAGAGGTGAAGTGAGGAAGAGGGGGAGAGAAGGAGAGGGAGAGAGAGAGAGAGAGAGGAGAAACATTCATGTGAGAGAGACACATAGTTTGGTTGCCTCCCCCACGTGCCCGGAACTGGGCCTGGGGTTGAACCTGCAACCCAGGTACGTGCCCTTAACCCAGTGGGGGCCGTGCAGAAAGCAGCCAATCCATGTTTCTCTCTCATCCATGTTTCTATCTCCCTCTAAAAATCAATAAAACATTTAACAGAAAACACCTCAATTACTTCATAGGAAAGAAACAGGCTTTTGGATGACAACCAGCAACCTCGACCACGGAGGCCCTCCCCTGAGAGTTCACACTTCGCATCCGCACAGCTTCCCAGGGTGTGGTGCCGATGGCCTCCGCGCGGACCTGTGAGCGTCTGTCTGACCACACAGGACGCAGACTGTCCCTCTGAGGAGACACCACGCTCTGCACTCGGTTGTGTGCCTGGCTTGCGTCCTGACTCGGATTCACCTTCACTCTGGGACCTGGAGCAGCATCCCTGCGCGCGGGGCCTGGCACGTGGCCAGCGTTCACACTCAGCTGCACGGCCACCTGCAGCTGGCGCTGTTTGTCTTCTGCCCTGAATGACACCGAGGCCTCCCCCAGGGCCGGAGGGGGAAGCTAGCTCAGTGAGGGTGGTGGGGGCCAGGAGAGAGAGGCCATTCTCCTGGGACAGATGCTCCTGAGGTTGTGACAGTCCCAGGTTAACTGACAGAGTCCAGGCGCAGACCATCCTTCCCAGCGCGCTCCTAGCTCGTGTGGAGTGCTCGGTCTCCAAGGGCCTCCTCAGTGAGGACGAGGCTCCCAAGAAGGGTCTTTGTTCTCCACTGAATCAGCTTGACTTTATATTTCATTTATTGGATCTATTCATCCATCCCGAAAACTGCAGTTTCTTAAGCAGCTTCATCATAAGTTTTAGAATCAGATGGCATGGTCGTACGAAATTCAAAATAACTAGAGGACCCACACTAATTTCAGAAAAGAAGAAAGCCTGAGAACTTTAAATGAATTTAGCTGGGTCAGCGAGTATGGGGTAGTCGTCCGCATCAGGCCCGCCAGTAGGCGAGGAGTCCCCTTCTAGTCTCGGATGTTGATTGACATTATGAAATGCATTTCTCACATAATATTGAGGTCAACTTTTTTAAAAAAAGAAAGTTTCTTTTAACATGCCAAATTAAATTGCATTCTGAGAATAATCACCACTCGATAATATGTTATTCTTTTATATATGGCTTGATTTGAATTGCTAATACGTAACTAAATTTTTACATCTATATTCATGAGGAATATTGGTCCTCGCTTTCTTGTGAACTTTCTTTTCATAAATGAGTTGGAAAGTGTTCCATCTTCTATTTTCTGAGGGAGCTTATGTAATGTTGGTATTATGTCTTTCCTAAACTTTTGATAAAATTCACCATTAACATCACTATGTCTGCAGTCTGCTTTGTGAGTGGGTTTTAAATATAAATCCAAAAGCATTAGTAGATAAGATATATTTATTTTGTATCATTTTTGGTATGTTACCATTTTCAAGGAATTTGCCAGTTTCATCTATATTTTTATGATTATTGGAATACTGTTGTCCCTACTAATGCCCTATTAATGTAAGAGCTATAGTGATGTCACCTCTTTTACTCCCAATATCTGTATTTTTCCTGTTCTTAAAAATAAGTCTAGGTAGAGGCTCATCAATGTTATTGGTTTTTTAAATATCACTTTTATTTCCTGTTTTTGTTCATTTTTTATTTCTTCTCATCTGCATTATTTCATTTCCTTTACATATTTTGTTTTTATATTGTTTCTTTTCTCATTTCTTAATGTAGAAGCTTTGATGATTAATTTTAAAACTTTCTTATTCCCTGATATAAGCATTTAAAACCCTAAATTCCTCTGTCAGCTTTATCTGCACCCCGCAAATTTTGATATGCTCTGAGTACAAAATGTTTTTAATTTCCAAGTATTTTGAGATTTTCTAGACATGTTTTTATTGATTTCTAATTTAATTTGAGTTTGTTCAGAGCTCATAACCTGTATGACTTCAATCCTTTTAAATTTATTTTTATTCATTTTGGCCCTATATACAGTATCTTTTGGCAAAGTTTTATGTGTACTTGGCAAGAATGTGTGTTTTGCTATTGTTGGGTGGAGTATTCAATGAGAACTAAGTCAGCTGGGCTGTTAGCACTGTTCAAGTCTCCTGTGTCCTCACGGATTTTATATCGACCTGTTCTTGGATAACTTAGAGAGAAGCTGAGAAATATGTAACTATACCTGTTGGTTTCTTTATTTCTCCATTAAATCCTGAGTATTTACTCTTTCAGTATTTGGAATTTGTTATTGGGTGCATATGCACTTAAAACTGCTGTGTCTTCTTAATGATTCTATCATTTATCCTTGTGAAAGTTTATCTCTTACGATATTTCCTCTTTCTGTAATCTTTATCTAGTAATTATATAGCCATTCCAGCTCTTGTATCAGTAAGAGTTCTATGACATAACTCATCATCTTTCTACTTTTTCTATTTAAAATATATAAAAGGGGACATATGTAATACTTTCAACAGTAAAAATTTAATTTTAAAAAATCCTATGTAATAAAAGGCTAATATGCAAATTGTCCCCTCGGAGTTCGACCAACTGGGAGTTCGACTGACCAGGAGTTCAACCGCTCACTATAACATGCGCTGACCACCAGGGGGCAGTGCAGAACAAAGGAAGGCCCCAGCCAGCAGCGGGCAGCTGGGGGAAGGAGGCCCTAATGGGCCCTGATTACTGGCCAGGCCTAGGGACTCTACCCATGCACAAATTTCATGCATTGGTATAAGCATAACCAATAAAGATAAGACACTGGGGGACAGGGGAGGCTAGGGGACTGTCAAGGACGGGGGGGGGGGGGAGGACACATATGTAATACCCTTTGTAATACTTTAAGCAATAAAAAATTTTAAAAAAAAGAATGAAAAAAAAAATTTCATGCATTGGGCCTCTAGTAATAAAAAATATATATATACACCATGAAGACAGCATAGAGTTATATTGCATTTTTCCAGTCTAATAATCTCTACCTTTTCGTTGCAATTTAGATAATTTACATTTAATGTACTCACTGATATGGTTAGGTTTAAGTCCACCATTTTATCATTTCTTTTTCTTCCCCATCTATTCTTTCTTACCTTATTTCTACTTTTCCTGTTTTTTACCATTACTTTGGGTTGATTGAGAAATTCTAGTGTTCATTTTCTCTCTCCCGCTGGCTTATTAGCAAAACCTTCTCTTTCGTTTGTTTTTTATGAGAGGCGACAGGGAATAGGCATAATTAAAATGTCTCAGTCAGCTTTCAAATAGTATACAGCTTTACACTTAATATAAGAAACAGACAACAGTTTACTTCAGTTTTCACTTCACTCCATTACATGTTATAAACTCTACAATTGTTCTTATTCTTCCTTATGACTTTGATGAATGGTCTGGAGTTAAATAAGGCCGCTTTGGCCACTCAGCATTCAAACATCTTCCAGCTGTGTGGGCAACAGGAATTGTTCATTTCACAGCCACTAGCTCTATGGAGTGCCCCATGGTGGATGTGCAGCTTCATCTTCAGCCAGATGCGCAATGAGGATCCTATGAAACTCTCCGGAGCCCTTTCTCTGCTTCGCTTCTTCCTCTAGGGCAGTGGTTCTCAACCTTCCTAACGCCGCTACCCTTTAACACAGTTCCTCATGTTGTGGGGACCCCCAATTTCATTGTGACAAATTGAACATAATTAAAGCATAGTGATTCATCACAAAAACAATATGTAATTATAGATGTGTTTTCCGATGGTCTTAGGCGGCCCCTGTGAAAGGGTTGCGACCCGCAGGTTGAGAACCGCTGCTAAGGTGAACTGCTCTGCAAATTCAGCCACGTCACCTTGCTCAACTCTGACCTGTGTCCTCAGCTCAGCAAGGCTGCCACGCACCCCTGGGACCCACTCCTTGCGCCACAGTCTGGTAATACCTCCAGGAGGAATGGGTGAGCTGGTCACGGGGCCACCTAATTTGTTTCCTGTCTCTCAGGGACTGCGGTCTTGGATTCCAGTTAATGAAAGACTCCAAAATTTTGTTTTATATATTTTATCCAGTTTTCTGCTTAATGGAGTAAAGATGGGTCTGTATCACCTGATCTGTCAGGGATGGAAGTGGAATATAAATTATATAAATTATTTTATGCTTTTCTGTACCATCTCCTACTTTCTGTACCATATCCTACTTTTATTCAAATGTTTTTATTTGAAGTTATCTACTATCCTTTCTAATTATATATTTCAATTTTGAAGCCATAGCCCTCCAGTGTTTTTTGCACACTGTCTCTCACAATGTTTTATTTATATATTCTTGCCTTTATTTTTAACTTTTCTCTAAAACCTGGTTTTCTGTATTTATGTTTTTTATTTTATTGCGGTTGGGTGAATAATTTTTTTCTTTTGCTCCTTGTTTATCTCACTTTAGCAATTGGTCATGGCATCTGTGCCTCACCCCACCTCCTGTTCATTCTGCCATTCTATGGAAATCATTAAAGAGAAAAAGTATTGTCCGAATTACTTAAGGTAGGTAACAAGGACACAGCTCATCTACATCCAGATGCGGAAACTTCCATTTTCAGTGACTCCAGACAGAGAACACAAATCTCACACTTACTCAAACTTCTTCATGCAAATGTTTGTTTCAAATTATCTTGTACTGGTTCGCAGACTTTAAAGTAAACACACATGATGGAAAATATGTGCAAGGATTCAGACACATAAAGAAGAAAATGAGAGGAGAGGGAAGATGGCGGCGATATAGGCAGACACGTCCCAGGTCGTGTCCCGGAGCAAATGGAGTCAGCAGCTGAAACTAGTAACACCCACACCGAATTGGCGAAATTGCTCAGCTGGTGAGACGGTTTGCAGCCGAGAAGAGCAGAACTCCCCAGGAAAGGTAAAAAAAAACCAGGGATTTGGGCAGGAAAGTTTGCCAGACCTCTGAACCCAGAGAGTCGGAGGGAGACCGCGCGGCAGCCGCGTCCCTTGGGACAGGCACAGCCCCTGACGGGGGAAAGGAGAACCGCGGGATTCCTGGCGCCGCCGGGGGAATTGAGAGCTCAGTGCTGTGATCACAGAGGACTGAGCCTAAAGGGGGCAGCCTGAAGAGCTGACCAGACCATGCAGTCTCGGTAAGAGAAGAAGCTTACAGAAACCAAGCCTTCCCCGTTTCCGCGGCCGGCGTTTGTTTGTTTTCACTGAATCCTGTTCATGGGACATTTCGGATACAGACACTCACCTGTGCTGAAGAGAGGGAGAGTGTGCGGAGGAGTGGAATCTGGGGAGAGACTGAGGAGAGAGGGGGAGCCGGGAGAGGTGGCAGCGAATTGAGTGCTGAGACACCCCTGAGCACAGGACTGGGGCAGCCATTCTCTCCGGAGAGTGAGACTCCTCCCCCCAGCCCCCAGGCAAGGAGCACAGCCACACCCAGATTCCACCCTGTACAAGATCAAGGATTAAAATAACCTGATCAGTCCCTGGGAGTTAACAGGGTCTGGCCTATAGAGGGATTTTCAATCCCAGCAACAACACAGCGCTGGTAACTAACTATTACGCAGCCAGCTCCGGGCAGTGAACTTCCACTGGACAGAAAGGCCCTATAGCCTCAGAGGCCAACCCCAAAACACTGCCACCCAGAGGCTGACCCACAAACTGACTCTTTGCTAAACACAAAATAAGGCAGTCTGGGAAACAAAAGCGGTCTGCTTTAAAATAAGGACTGTGGTTTACAACACAGAGGAACAGTGTATTGCAGGGAAACTCAACACTCTCCTGAATACCTGGCAGGTCTAAGGCGAGCCACACTGAAGAATAGAAGAACCAAGGGACCTTCACTACTGCAATTTTTTTTTTTTCCACCTTTTAACTAAGAAACCAATTTTTTTTCTTTTTTTTTTTTTTTCTTCTTTTTTTTTCTTTTTTTTTTTTCTTTTCTTCTTTTTCCATCACCTGATTTTACCCTTTTAATTACTACCTTCTTATTTTTAACCAGTATTACTACTGCTACCATTTTACCATTTTTTAAAGTGCCATTTTATTTTCTCTTTATTTTATTTTGGGATTAGTGTTCTCCATTCTATTTTCATCGTTATATTATTGGTTGTTTCTAGTTTGCATTCATCTCCAGGGAGCTGTTGCTGGAATTTGTTGGGATTAATGGCTGTTCTATAGGAGTATTCTCCTCATATAAAAAGTCTCTCCCCCTCTTCCACTTCATTCTCTCTTTTCGCTCTTTTTTTTTTTCTTTTCTTTTCTCGCTTTTATTTTCCCCCCTTCTTTTTCCAGATTTCATTTTTGCACTCCTTTTTTTTTGGTCCCTACTTTTCTTTTCTTTTTCTCTTTTATCTTTTTCTCTTTCTTCTTCCTTGTTCCCTAATTCTCTTAATTCGGTTGATCACCTTTATTTGGGGTTATTAATATCGTGAATATATTTGTGTATAGTGCCTGGTACGTGGTGCCTTGTTGTGTTGTATTTTGTGCCTTTAAATCAACGCAGCAGGTCCAAGCAACAGCAACCTCCTGAGCAACACACCCTCTGCCGAGGAACAGCAGCTGTACGTGAAACCTCGCCCCACCAGCCAGAAGAGCCACCACAGCTGTGAACAGAACCCACCAGAGGAGCTGCTGCCAACTGAAGAGCAGCTGCTACCGCAACCGCCCGAAGAGCAACCACAGATCAAGGAGTCACTGCCACCAAGGGAGCAACCACTGAACGACTCAACGTCTAGATATGTCAGTGAGATCAAACATGGGTAGACAAAGAAACCCCCAAAGGAAAGAGAAGGAGGACTCTCCAGAAAAGCAGCTAAGCAATACAGAGGCATGCAACATGACAGAAAAAGAATTCAGAATAAGGGTCCTAGAGTGCATAAACCGGATGGAGGAAAAAATCGACAACCTCTGCAAGAAGCAAGACGAAACAGATGAAAAAATCGATAACATATGGAAGAAGCTAGAAGAAACAGATGAAAAAATCAACAACTTAAGTAAGACCCAAGAAGAAATGAAGAGTGATATAGCTGCAATGAAAAACTCCATTGAAAGTATCAACAGTAGACTAGGAGAAGCGGAGGACCGAATTAGTGAATTAGAAGACAAGGAAGCAAAACACACCCAAAATGTACTGCAATTGGAGAAAAAAATTAAAAGACAGGAGGACAGCCTAAGGGAGCTTTGGGACAACATGAAACGAAACAACATACGAATAATAGGAGTACCAGAACAACAAAAGGATGAACAAGGATTAGAAAACCTATTAGAAGAAATAATATCAGAAAACTTCCCTGAGGTGGGGAAGAAAAAAGTCACACATGCCCAGAGAGTCCCAAACAAGGTGAACCCGAAAAGACCCACACCAAGACACATCATAATTACCATGGCAAATGTTCAGGACAAAGAGAAAATCTTACAGGCTGCAAGAGAGAGACGGAAAGTTACATACAAGGGCTCTCCCATTAGATTGTCAAATGATTTCTCAACAGAAACACATCAGGCCAGAAAAGAATGGACTGAAATTTACAAAGTGATGCAAAGCAAAGGACTGAATCCAAGAATACTCTATCCAGCAAGGCTATCATTCAAACTTGAAGGGGAAATAAGAAGCTTCACAGACAAAAAAAGGCTAAGGGAGTTTATCACCACCAAGCCAGCAATGCAAGGAATGCTAAAGGGACTGGTATAAAAATAAGAAATAAAAAGCTCAGAAAGAAAACAGCCACACAAAAACAGAAATGGCTACAAACAAGTACCTTTCAATAATAACTTTAAACGTAAACGGACTAAATGCTCCAAACAAAAGACATCGAGTGGCTGAATGGATAAAAAAACATGACCCATACATCTGCTGTCTACAAGAAACCCACCTCATTAGAAGGGACTCACACAGACTGAAAGTGAAAGGATGGAAAAATATCTTTCAGGCAAATGGAAAGGAAAAGAAAGCTGGGGTAGCAATACTTATATCGGACAAAATAGACCTCAAAGTGAAGGCCATAACAAGAGATAAGGAAGGCCACTTCATAATACTAAAGGGATCAATACAACAAGAAGATATAACTCTGGTAAACATATATGCACCCAATGCAGGAGCACCCAAATTCATAAAAAAACTCCTGGAAGATATCAAAGGAGAGATCGACAACAATACAATCATAGTAGGGGACTTTAATACACCACTGACAGCACTGGATAAGCCCTCTAGACAAACAATCAGCAAAGATACAGCAATCCTAAATGACTCACTAGATCAGATGGACTTAATAGACATTTTCAGAACACTCCACCCCAAAGCCAGGGAATATACATTCTACTCAAATGCTCATAAGACATATTCAAAAATAGACCATATATTGGGTCACAAGCAAAGTATCCCCAAATTCAGGAAGATTGAAATCATAAAAAGCATCTTCACAGACCACGATGGCATAATATTAGAAATAAACTACAATAAAAACAACCAAAAATACTCAAACACCTGGAAGCTGAATAGCATGCTATTAAATATTGATTGGGTTACCAATGAGATCAAAGAAGAAATTAAAAACATCCTGGAAACTAATGACAATGAAAACACAACAATCCAAAACCTATGGGACACAATGAAAGCAGTCTTGAGAGGGAAGTTTATAGCTCTACAGGCCTATCTCAAAAAACAAGAAAACATGGTAGTAAATCATCTAACTCTACAACTCAAAGAATTAGAAAGAGAGCAACAAGAAAACCCCAGAGTGAACAGAAGGAAGGAAATAATAAAGATTAGAGCAGAAATAAATGACATAGAGACCAAAAAAACAATACAGAAAATCAATGAAACCAAGAGCTGGTTCTTTGAAAGGATAAACAAGATTGACAAACCTCTAGCCAGACTCACCAAGAAGCAAAGAGAGAGGACCCAAATAAACAAAATCAGAAACGATAGAGGCGAAATAACAACAGACCCCACAGAAATACAAATGATCATTAAAAAATACTATGGACAGCTCTACTCCAACAAACTAGACAACCTGGAGGAAATGGACAAATTCCTAGAAAAATACAACATTCCAAAACTCAATCAGGAAGAATCTAAAAATCTCAACAGGCCAATAACTATGGAAGAAATTGAAGCAGTCATCAAAAAGCTTCCATCAAACAAAAGCCCAGGACCAGACGGCTTCACAGGGGAGTTTTACCAAACATTCAAGGAAGAACTAAAACCTATCCTCCTCAGACTACTACAAAAAATTCAAGAGGAAGGAACACTTCCAAGCTCATTCTATGAAGCCAGCATCACCCTAATACCAAAACCAGGTAAAGACAACACAATGAAAGAGAACTACAGGCCAATATCCCTCATGAACATAGATGCCAAAATCCTCAACAAAATCTTAGCAAATCGGATCCAGCAGTACATCAGAAAGATCATACACCATGACCAAGTAGGATTTATCCCAGGGATGCAAGGATGGTACAATATCCGCAAATCAATAAACGTGATACATCACATAAACAAACTGAAAGAAAAAAACCACATGGTCATATCAATTGATGCAGAAAAAGCATTTGACAAAATTCAACACCCATTTTTGATAAAAACTCTCAGCAAGGTGGGAGTAGAAGGATCATACCTCAACATAATAAAAGCCATATATGACAGGCCCACAGCCAACATCATACTCAATGGGCAAAAACTAACACCATTTCCCCTAAGAACAGGAACAAGACAGGGATGCCCCCTCTCACCACTCCTGTTCAACATAGTACTGGAAGTGTTAGCCATTGCAATTCGGCAAGAAGAAGAAATAAAAGGCATCCAAATTGGAAAAGAGGAAGTAAAACTGTCCTTATTTGCAGACGACATGATATTATACATACAAAACCCCAGAGACTCCATCCAAAAGCTACTAGACTTAATACATGAATTTGGCAATGTAGCAGGATACAAAATTAACCCCAAGAAATCGGAGGCATTTCTATACACCAGTAGTGAACTTTCAGAAAGCGAGATTATAAAAGCAATCCCGTTTACCATTGCACCAAAAAAATTAAGCTACCTAGGAATCAACTTAACTAAAGAGGTAAAAGACCTCTACTCAGAAAACTACAGGACGTTGAAAAAAGATATAGAGGAAGACATAAACAGATGGAAGAACATACCGTGTTCCTGGATTGGTAGAATCAACATCATTAAAATGTCCATACTACCCAAAGCAATCTATAAATTCAACGCACTTCCCATTAAAATACCAACGGCATACTTCAGAGATCTAGAACGAACTCTCCAAAAATTCATCTGGAATAAAAAAAGACCCCGAATAGCTGCAGCAATCCTGAAAAAGACCAAAGTAGGTGGGATCTCAATACCAGATATCAAGTTGTATTACAAAGCCACTGTTCTCAAAACTGCCTGGTACTGGCACAAGAATAGGCATATAGATCAATGGAATAGAATAGAGAGCCCAGAAATCGGCCCGAACCAATATGCTCAATTAATATTTGACAAAGGAGGCAAGAACATACAATGGAGCCAAGATAGTCTCTTCAATAAATGGTGTTGGGAAAATTGGACAGATATATGCAAGAAAATGAAACTAGACCACCAACTTACACCATACACAAAAATAAACTCAAAATGGATAAAGGACTTAAATGTACGACAGGAAACCATAAAAATTCTAGAAGAATCCAAAGGCAACAAAATCTCAGACATATGCCGAAGCAATTTCTTCACTGACACAGCTCCTAGGGCACTTGAAACTAAAGAGAAAATAAACAAATGGGACTTCATCAAAATAAAAAGCTTCTGCACAGCAAAAGAAACCATCAACAAAACAACAAGAAAACCCACTGTGTGGGAAAACATATTTGCCAATGTCATATCTGATAAGGGCCTAATCTCCAAAATTTATAGGGAACTCATACAACTCAACAAAAGGAAGATAAACAATCCAATCAAAAAGTGGGCAAAGGACCTAAATAGACACCTTTCAAAAGAGGACATTCAGAAAGCCAAGAGACATATGAAAACATGCTCAAAGTCACTAATCATCCGAGAGATGCAAATCAAAACAACAATGAGGTATCATCTCACACCTGTCAGACTGGCTATCATCAACAAATCAACAAACGACAAGTGCTGGAGAGGATGTGGAGAAAAAGGATCACTTGTGCACTGCTGGTGGGAATGCAGACTGGTGCAGCCACTATGGAAGACAGTATGGAGTTTCCTTAAAAAACTGAAAATGGAACTCCCATTTGACCCTGTGATCCCACTTCTAGGAATATATCCCAAGAAACCAGAAACACCAATCAGAAAGGATATATGCACCCCTATGTTCATAGCAGCACAATTCACCATAGCTAAGATCTGGAAACAGCCTAAGTGCCCATCAGTAGATGAATGGATTAGAAAACTGTGGTACATCTACACGATGGAATACTATGCTGCTGTAAAAGGGAAGGAACTCTTACCATTTGCAACGTCATGGATGGAACTGGAGGGCATTATGCTAAGTGAAATAAGCCAGTCAATGAAGGAAAAATACCACATGATCTCACTCATTCATGGATAATAGAGACCATTATAAACTTTTGAACAATAATAGATACAGAGGCAGAGCAGCCTCAAACAGATTGTCAAACTGCAGCAGGAAGGCCGGGGAGGGTTGGGGGGCAGGAGGTAGGGGGGTAAGAGATCAACTAAAGGACTTGTATGCATGCATATAAGCATAACCAATGGACATGAGACACTGGGGGATAGGGGAGGCTAGGGGACTGTCTAGGGCGGGGTGATAAAATGGACACATATGTAATACCCGTTGTAATACTTTAAGCAATAAAAAAAAAAAAAAAAAAAAAAAAAAAAAAAAAAAATAAAATAAAATTATTGTTTAAAAAAAAAAAAAAAAAAAAAAAAAAAAAAAAATAAATTCTTTGATTAATCTGTTCCCAACCCCCACCCCCACCCTCACCCCAGCCTTCTCTCTTGAGATTCGTTAGTCTGTTCCATACTTCTATATCTCTGGATCTATTTTGTTCATTAGTTTATTTTGCTCATTAGATTCCACATATGAGTGAGATCATGTGATACTTGTCTTTCTCTGGCTTGCTTCACTTAGCATAATATTCTCCAGGTCTCTCCACACTGTCTCAAAGAGTAAGAGATCAGCAGTCCTATTTACAACAGCTAAGATCAAGATAACTTTTGATTTCTTCCTTGATCTCACTGTTAACCTACTCGTTAGTAAAATGTGTCTAAGTGTTTCTCAGTTTTTTTATTGTAATTGATTTCCAGTTTCATACCATGATGATTAGAGAATATGCTTGATATGATTTCGGTCTTATTGAATTTATTAAGATTTGTTTTGTGTCCTAACATGTAGTCTATCCTAGAGAATTGTCCATGTGCACTTGAAAAGAATGTCTATTCTGTTGTTTTGGGATGAAATGTTCTATAAATATCAATTAAAAAAAAAAAAAAAAAAAAAAAAAAAAAAGAAGAAAATGAAACTCAACTCTAATTCAACAATAACCCAGAGATAATCACTGTTAAACTTTTGGAGTATTTTTTTCTTTACTCCAAGTATAGTACAGAGATTGCTGGTTGTCTACCCAACAGCTAGTATTCCTCTGCTCACAGTCTTTGCTGGCAAAATTCTTGACCCTGTTCAGATAGTGGGTGACTACGTGCTCGGGGAACGTAACTCCTCCCCACCTTCAGAAAGTGAGTGACAGCTTTGTCTCATCCACTCTCATAGCCCAAGGTTAGTTTTGGCATGGACATATTGAACCATGGTCAACGGAAGGCAAGGGCCAGTCTATTAGGGACTTATTTATGAAGATGGAGGGATGAATGGATGGATGGATGGATGGATGGATGGATGGATGGATGGATATGGCTGGGTGTTGGGTTTTTGTTTTGTTTTTAACATCTTGACATAGCTGTGCATCCATGACACTGGAAGTCACCTTGTGAGCAGCAGGAGGGACCAGGACAGTCAAAATGGCAGAAAGGAAAGATGAGAGTGCTGAGTCCTCAAAAGGGTCTTGGACTAACTCTACAGCTACCTATGTCCACATGTCTTGCTGTGGATGACAGTAAACTCCTTATTACAGAAGACACCCTAAGTTCACACATTGTTACTTGCATCTGAAAGCATGCTGCCTACTGAGTACTTTCTGTGGCTATAACACTCAGAGCCACAGTTTGTAATGTAAATTTTACTTACACCATCATTACTTTTCCCTCTCACTAAACATTTCTTACAAACATGATTTTAAGCAGCCATGCAAGAACCTATATGGTGAGTATTCCATACCCCTCTCTGGAATATTTAGGGCTCCCCAATTTTGCTGATACGCACAATACTGTATGACCACCTTTGCATGTAAATCTTTATCTTCAGATTATTGAAGGCCAAAGGGACAGACCCTCCTAAAATTCCCATGGGCATTGCTCCTAAAATCCCCATGGGCATTGCTCGCTGGTGGTGTGGGAGTGCCCTCAGGGAGGTTATCGCTTTTCAGGCCTTTGGCTCTGGCTGGCGGCAGTAATCCCTTTCAGTAGTTTAATTTATATCTGCTTGATTCCCAATGAGGCGGAATCCCTTTGGGAAAGGCGTTGGCTGGCTGGTGTCCCTGTGTGTGTCTCAGACTGTGAATCACTGGCGGATGCTGCTTGCTCATTGTTCCAAGGCACCGAAGTCTTTTCTTTACATGAACGCTGCCTGAGGAGAGGAGGCTGCCCGCCCCCCATCTCCTTTTCCTCACATACTTCAGGCCGAAATCCAACATCTCCACCTGAGGACAGCATCGCGCCACCTCCGGGCCATTGCTAACCCACACCTTGCTCTACTCCCGTGGCCCGTTGTAAATCTTCATCACACTGCTGCATCTTCTTTTATGTTTCTCTCGAGAACACGAGTTCTATGTCATCTGTTTGTGCACAGTGCGCCTCAATAATACTGCCTGGATGCATGGATGGATGGATGCATGGATGCATGATGGATGCATGCATGCATGTGTGGATGGATGCATGGATGGATACATGCATGAATGGATGCATGAATAGATGGATGGATGCATGGATGGATGCATGGATAGATGCATGGATGAATGCATGGGTGGATGCATAGGTGATTCGTGCTGCTGCTCTGATAATGCCGAGGCTCCTGCCTCAGTGCTCACAGGTCTGAGGTGGGGACAACAGCAGGGATACTTGGTTCTTCATTGGAGAAGGAGCTGGGGAAACTGGCCAATGTTCTTGGAAAATTTGAGGCCACATGAGGAGACTGGCCCTATGCAAGGGCGGAGGTGGAACTATGGGCCCTGAGCAGAGAGCACGGTTGGACATGGACCCTGGCTGCGGCTCAGGCTGAGTCAGACGGGCAGTGGTAGGTAGTCAGGACTCCATCACCGCTCCCAGCCAAGCCGCAGTTGGTGAGTCAGAGGACAGCGGGCAGGAAACACGGGCGAGACGAGCCGCCCACCCTCTGGCCTTCCTGGCCCTGGGATGCCCTGTCTGTGCCGCAGGCGGAGTGCCCAGGTCAGGAGCCTCGTTCCTGGGCCGCTCCACAACCTGCTTGCAAGGAAGCACGGACAGGTCCTCCAGGAGAACGCGGACTCCGCGGCTCCGTCCGTCTCGGTGGGGCCTCGCCCGCCCCTGCTGCTCTTCCTGACGGAGCCACATGAGTAAAGACAGTGGCCTGGGGATCGGGGGCGTGGGTTTTGGCTTTGTGCCCCCTTGACAGTGAGAAATAGACACTTGGTCCTTCTCTGGATTATGGGAAAACAAGATTAATGGGGTATGTTTCTCGATTCTAAGAAGTACTTTTAAATGTCACCCACAGGAAGGGAAAGGCATGTCAGGCGACACAGTGAGCAGTGCCTCACACAGAGCCAGGCTTCCCGCAAGGTCAACGGCGTATGGACGTCTGCTCAGTGAGAGTCATTTTTATGTTTTCCTCTGGCACCGAATAGTTAAAAGAAAGCTGTTTTAAATTGCCAGCTTGTCTCATTTTCAAGAGTAATCGAGACCCAGAAATAACTGGATGAAATCTCTTTAAAAAATGTTTACAGAAACGAATTTTTCTGTAGCTCAGATAATGGGAAAGCAGTGTCGGTTTCTGCTTCAGATCTTTGTTTAATTTAATTCCACCAATCCCGTCCTCCGTGGGTTCATCACTGTCCAAACACATCATTTTATCTGCTTAGCGCTGATTATGGTATCGCTGCGCCGTGTACGCATGTCAAGCCCTGCAGCCGCGCTGGTGGGGAGCTGAGACGCTCCGTTTCGGGGAGGAGGAGCCGCCTTGCCCTTCGCAGGTTCCTGACGAGGATTCATTCTTCCCCGGGGAGGGTCGGGGAAGGGAGCGCACTCCCTGCTAGGCTGTCTCCCCCACAGAGACATCATTCAAACCACAAGACAGGAGGAGGGGGGCTCTCTAAGCCCCCCGGGGGCGTCTGTAACCGAAAGAGCTGGCGGGCAGCTTCCTGTCTGTTTCTACAATAAGCGGTGTCCTCCGAGCTTTGCCTGGTCAGGGGCAGACGACCAGGTGCCATCCTGGCAGGTCTCTCTCCTCCCAGTTCTCCTGCCCCTCGGGGCTGGGCCTGCAGCTGTCTGCTCAGACCGTGCTGGCGTCTCAGTGACCTTCCACGGAATCCACTGCGTAACAAGCGATCCCCACACTCCATGGTTTGACACCATCAACGCTCATCTCCCTCGTGAACCCACGGGTTGGCCAGCTGCCCCCTTTGGTCTGGTGGGCGCTCGCTCACTCATCTGGAGGCTGCAGTGGGTTTCCTCTCTCTGCCCCGTCCTCCGCAGGTAGCAGGGACACGCTGCTACGGCCAAGGCTGGCTGAGGACAGCCTGAGATGGCCTTCCCAGGCCTCCGCTTGCCTCTGGTCTCTTCTTACAGAGCGCGTCCTGGCTGGTGTGGAGTCAGCGTGGGAAGACGCCACGGGGATGGCGATGGACCCAACCAGTGTTGGGAACCCTCACAGCAGCATTCTCCTCTGGTGACCGTGGGTCCACCCTGACGATGTCCTTCTCCTCCCGCGGGTGGGATTGGTCTGAGGCAGTCGGGCATGGGAGAGAAAGCCCGCTTCTAGGGCACGGTCTCCGAGGCACCAAAGGGCTCAGCGACGCAGAGCAGCCACCCCTTATCCTTGGGGGGCCCCTCGCCTGGACCAGAAGGCCCAGCCTCAGCACATGGCCACCACCTCAATGTTCAACAAGAGGGCAAGTGGGGGTAGTGGACCCTCAGGGGGAGTAGGGGTGAGGATAAGATGGAAATATGGGATGAGAGGGGACAGCCAAGGAAGGGCATCTCAGAGTGGGAAGCCAACCCGTAGGTGCCCGGTGGTGTGTCCTGAGACTGAGCCCCTACGGTGAGTCAGGGACCCTGGAGGGACCCATCCCCTAGGCCCCGCCCTGCTGTCCTGCTGGCATGGCAACCTCATGTGGCTGGCCAAGGCCCCTCCCCACACCAGACTCCAGGAGAAGGGACACCATGTCTGTCCTCCAACTGGTTTCCAGGGGGCACGTCCTCTGTCACCGCAGGGAGAAGTTCCCTTTGGATTCAGCCGCTGCCTTTGCTATTCCAGTCACATGACCTGCAACCTGCTTTCCATCACCACATGGCAGATGTGCTTCCAGCTCGTTAGGATCACGGTGAGGAGTAGAGATCTTACCTGTAATTCATGCATGTTTCTGGGCACGTGGAGATGCACATGTATGTCCAGCATGTCGCATATAAAATGTCGATGGCACACTGTTAGAACACCACCGCCACAGTGTCCTCGAGGCGCTGGGTGTGTCCTAGACTCGGGTGGTCCCGTGCTTTACCTTTGCTGTCACTGTTTAATAACATGGGTCCTGAGAGCTCCCAGGAGGCCCACCTGCTCAGGACGAGCACCGTGTCCTGAGATCGGCCTCGTCGTGACCTCACTCTCCCACACCCGGCCCGGAAAATTCGGGATCTTCTCAGATTAAAGGGAGCCTGGGTGCATGGCGGGCACCAGGTCTATCAATGGGAGGTGGCATCAGTGTGGGCTTTGTCCAGCGTCACAGGCCAGCAGCGGGTGCTGAGCTAAGCCGAGAAAAGTCAATGAATAAATATTTGCTAAACAATCCAACTTGTTCATTCAACAGCAGCTGTTCTTTGAACACCAGCGGGACCACCCCCCACCGGGTAGGTTAGAATCTTAGACCACTGACATCCACGTTAGACTTGGAGGTGCTCGAAGAGAGTGGGGGTGACGACAATTAACTGACTTCCTCCGTCCCCTTCTCTCCTTCCTTCCCCCTCCCCTCCTTCCTTCCACCCCCCTCCCTCCTTCCTCTGACAAGGTTTTCCCAGGCCTCCGGGCAGCTCAGGAGACACAGGGGTGTGAAGACAAACCCAGCTGCAACTATGGCAGCAACTAGGAAAAACCTCCGCCTCTCGCTTTCTCTCTATTGTTATGATGATTTACAACTTATCAAACACTCCGCAGCCGGACGTCATGTGATGGAAGTATTTCTGTAGCTGGTTGGAACGCAGTAAGTCTCTAAAAATTAAACCGCTCTGTTTGAAACTCAGAAGGCACAGGTGAGGGGTGACTTGCAGGAATTCACGGTGCAGAGCAACGCCTGGCAGACAGCCGATCGTGGCACCGGACCCGGCGCCTTCCTCCAGGTAGACAGGCTGTGGCCAGTCTGCCCCGTGCTCTGACCTCAGCGTAAGTGACGCGGTCACCTTCCGGGGAGCCTGCGGGTTCCGTCTTCATTACCGAGGGAGGGTCAGTGGTGCTCCTGGGTGGGCCGTGCGGCGTCCTGTTTGCCCACGGGCGCTGGGCTGGTCAAGCCCGTTCCTCCCCAGAGCCCTCAGCTGTCCTCCAGCCAGGGCGCCCGGCTGAATGATGACGCATTGACACTCTCACCCCCGATGCAGCAAGACACCCAGAGGCGCAGCGGCAGCTGGGATAACAGAATTCGACTCAAAGACGGACACATCGTGCGGCTGCTGTGAGCGTGTCCTTGTGAGTGGAGCGTGAGACTTTTTATTGGCCATAACTCCCGGCGGGCCGAGCTGCAGTTGTCCCTGCCGGGAGGGAAGGATCTCCTGACGACGTCTCGCCATCTCTGCAGCAGCACCTGTTCCCAGAGGCGGGGCAGTGAGCTGGGGCTGTGCCCCATGGAGGGCCGCCTTTCTCCCCAGGTCCTGCCCGTCAGAGGAGCCAGGCGGGAGCATGTCCGCCCGCTGTCAGGGAACCCTGGGGTCTCACAGACCAACCAATGGCGCCTGTCTCGCTCAGAGTGAAGCCACGGCCTTTATGTGGGCCAACCAGCCCTGCTCAGCCGGCCCTCATCCCTCCCTCCCTCCCTCCATCACAGTCCCACAAGTCCAGCTCCATGCGGCCTCCTGGCTGTCCCTCTCAATTGCCAAGCCCTCGCTCACTCACCGGGAGCTGAGCCCTTACTGCGCCCAGGTGCGCCCAGGGCTCGCCTCCTGCACATCTGCTTGGTGCTCCCCAGAGCATTTGCCACCCAATGGGTCACAGCGTCCCATCATTTCCTCTCTACGCCCGGAAGGAAAGCTCTAAGGGAGGACAGGGGCTTCTGGTGGTTGCGTTCTTTGCCTTCAAACATTACGCATATATTACCTCCCGGGAGTCACAGGTGAGCCTACGGCTCTGTGACCTGGGCCAGTCTGGCTGACTTTGGCAGGACTCATTCGTGCCCCTCTTGGAAGGCAAAGGGTTCTTACTGTCCTTCCTTCCCTGGTGTGTCTTCAGCCCCTGGGACAGCACCAGGTGCAGGGGGGCAGGGGGGAGCTCAGTGACCATTTGCTGATGAAGGAACCCCAGGCTCGGGATGGGCACTGCACCAGGAGCTTTTCCACTGCGACCCAACTTGATGGCATCGCTGAGGGACCAGAGCTTCCGTGAGCCACCTCACCACTGACTGCTGCAGAGCGCAAGGGACCGTCGGCACGGAGACTCGCGTCTCTGCTCACCTCCCTGCGCTTGGCAGAACACGATCGCGTTCCTTGCACCAATTTGGGGGCACATCGCAGGGTGCCCCGGGCAGCATTTGTTGATAACTCAGGACCCTTCGCCTAACATTTGGACCCATTTTGATGTCAGGGGCTACCTGAAGGACATCTCATTTTCTGAGTGTTAAAGGAAATTGGGGGTTATTTTCAATGCCATCTTGTTAAAGTCAGAGCTGACCATCCTGTAAAGCCTCGCCAGGCAGTGAGCGTCCTGTTTACTGGGGCCTTTACCCAGCGTGAGCCAACAGCCTCTCCCCCCTCCCACCCACCCCTCCACCCACCCCCCACCCCCCCCACCCCCCCGCCACATGGTAGACAATAGTCGCCCTTCCCAATAGGTTTATCTCAGTCCATGGTAGCTTACAGCTCCATGTCAGAAACAGCAGCCGGGCCCTTGAAAGTGGCTCAGCACAGAATTGAGAATGACAGCCTCAGCCAGTGGCTAATGTGCCTGTGCCCGCCACAGACCTCTCTGTGGGAGTGAAGGCCCAGGCCACACACCGGGAGACAGCCTGTGACTCGCAAACTTCGTTTCCACCCAGCACTCGAGCGTCCACAGGACCTGCATCGCCAGAACTCCGTCCCCCATGGCCCCGGGCCCGGATCCGTTCCCGTTCGCGCTGGGACCTGGGCCTGTCAGTTCTTCGCTCCAGGTTTAGTGTTCTCACCCCAGAATGATCCGCTCAGAACAGAATGTGAGCTGTGCCATGAGCCCCCGTGAGCTGCTGTGCATGCCTTTTCCCAGGACCCAGGCTTTGACGAGTGGGGTTTGATGAAGTGCTGGAGAGAGGAGACAGGGTCCCAGGAAGACGGGTAGCAGGACCCCAAGCCCTAGAAACTGGCCCCACAGATCCTACTGGCGTTGAAATGACTGGGCGGCGTTAAACATCTAAACCGAGAGGTTAACGCCACGCAGGGTTCCCGTTCCTTCGGTGGGGATACAAGTTCAACGAAAATGCGGGACTAACGTCTCCCGCGGGAGAATGGCTGCTCTTCGGGCCTTTGCTCCTGTGTTGGTACAATTGGGTGTTACTGACCCTCAGCCAACGTAGAGCCCCATGAGATGGTGCAGGCCCTGCCATGTGCCACGTGAGCCCTGGTGGGCCCGGCGTTGACCTTGCTATCCGCTGGGTGCCACCCCCAGCCCAGATGACAGTTGCCAAAGGTGATGGTGCCCTCACACTGCCCTCAGCTCGACAAGAGGACACCCTGGAGTCACCTGAGTCCCCCAAGCAGCTCGCTATAACCCAGGGTTTAACGGGGAATCCTGACGCCTCCTGAGAACAAGCAGATTGTTCCAGATCCGAGCTCCCAGGTGACCATGAAAGGGCCAGGAGATGCAGCACATGCTGTCCTGTAGAGACGCTGGGCAAACAGAGCGAATCACCTGCCAGGGTTTCAAGTCAGTCCTTCCACACAGGTGGTCTCTGACGCCCCTGCAGCTGGGCCCCGGAGGCCCGCTCGGCACAGGGTGTGACTGAGTGACTGGCAATCACACAGGATTCTGAGCAGCGGGATCCGGAAGGTGCCCCGAGAAGCTGCACTTTAACAACGAACAGGGAAGATCGCGTTTTCTCCGGGAGCTTTAAAAATCAATGGCTGCGGATCTGCCGTGGGGAGCCCGCCTCCTCAGCATGCAGTGTGCACCTCCACGTTCACGGGAAATCCCCGCTGGCTTTCGGGCTCCGCAGCGCAGCTCCCCTCGCCCTGCCCGGCTCCGGCTCCGGCTCCGGGAGACCCTGTTGGCCCCAAAAGGGAGAGGGTGGAGGGCTACCCGCCCACTGTACCCGATTTCAGCGCTTCATTCTGAGGCTCTCAGCCTGAATCCCAGCCCATCACTGTGTTCTGAGGGCTGGGGGACACCACCAGGCAAACCTCGGGGACGAGGTGCTCAGCCACCTCTAGGCCCTGCTGGTGCCCCTTCCTGTCCTGTCCCCGACGATCTGTGGCTTCGGTGGAAGAACACAGAATGTCACCCGTGGACAGAGCACGTGCTCAGAGCCCGCTGTGTCGGCTCCAAATTCAAGGTTTCGCTTCTGGTTCTTGCATTCTCTGCCACGGACACTGTGATTTAACGCCTCCTCGTAGAGCTGTTTGAGCCGGTTCCCATCAAAACCTTTTCAGCAAATGAAACGGAAGGCACCCTCCCTTAACTTCAAACGTAAGCCTGCGGCAGCGTCTGGCTTTTCACAGGAGGGCAGCCGGGAGGCCGCGTGAGCGAGGTCTCCGGTCCGAGCTCGGAGGCCCGCGCTCCCCCGGCACTGGCTTCTGGAAGGCGGCCGATGCCTGCTCACGTGCCCAGCCGCCTGCCTGCACTTCCTTCTGAAGCTGAGAAGGAAACGCGTTTAGCAAAATTCCCCAAAGCAGATCACGTCCTTCTGCGAAGGGATGAGAGCAGAGTCGGGGCTCAGCTCCTGCCGCCACTGAAAAGCGGCCGTGGCCGCGCGTGGCTCCGGAGGTTACTGTGGGACGAATTCAGGCGTCGCTTCCAGGAGGAGCACTGAGCCCTCCCAGCCCCCCCCCCCCCCCCCCGCCACGGCACCCGGACCCGGCAGCCCACGCCTCCATCCCAGCTCTGAGTCTGAGCTGTGCGTGTGTGTGTGAATGCATGTGTGTCTGGTCTGTGCATGTGTATATCTGAGAGCCTCTGGGTGTGCCTGTGTGTGCAGGCACATGTGTGCATGCGTGTAGCTGAGGGTGCTCATGTGGGTTGATTTGTGTACGTGTGTGCACACGTGTGTGGCTGCGCATGTGTGTGCACGTGTGTGTGTTCTGTGGGGTAGGGTTGCTGGTGGATGGGTTAAGCATATTGGGGAGCACGGAAGGACACTCGAAGCTCCGCGGTGACAAGGGCTGTGCCTTGCTCCTCATGGATCGCGGACACTGGCCCAGAGTGAGATGAAAAGTGAATCGGCGAGTGAATACATGGGTAAGAGAGTGTCGAAACCAGAGCGAGAGCCCGCCCAGCGCTGCCACATGCAGCTCAGGTGAGGGCACCCATCCCACCCGCCTGCACCCCACCCTCCCACCCATCTCACCCGCCTGCACCCCACCCTCCCACCTGTCCGACCCGCCTGCACCCCACCCTCCCACCTGTCTGACCCGCCTGCACCCCACCCTCCCACCTGTCTGACCCGCCTGCACCCCACCCTCCCACCCATCCCACCCGCCTGCACCCCACCCTCCCACCTGTCCGACCCGCCTGCACCCCAGCCCTCCCACCTGTCCGACCCGCCTGCACCCCACCCTCCCACCCATCTCACCCGCCTGCACCCCACCCTCCCACCCATCTCACCCGCCTGCACCCCACCCTCCCACCCATCTCACCCGCCTGCACCCCAGCCCTCCCACGTGTCCAACCCACCTGCACCCCAGCCCTCCCGCCTGTCCCACCCGCCTGCACCCCAGCTCTCCCGCCCGTCTGACCCCTGCGACGAGAACTGCCACTGAGATGCGCCTGCTCAGGCCTGAGCTGACTCCCCCAGCAAACAGAGGCTGCCCGGGGAGTCGGGCTCTCTCCGCGCCCCCGTCGCTGGAGGGAGAGTCACAACAGACTCGTTCATGAACAATGTGCAACATTAAAAGATTAAACCCAAAGCAGCTTCACACAAGTGTCTGCTTAATTAAAAGTAATCCCCGCAGCAGGGTAATGTGTGTCCCATTTAAAGGAAACCCCACATAAACTATCCCTGATTCGCAGAAACCATAAATTAGCACGTACTTATTCGCACGGTGTGATTTTTCTTCCCTTTGCCAAGCTTTCCTTCATTCACTTGTTCAACAAACGTCCCTGGACCCACACTGGGCTGACGATAAATAAGACCGACACGAGGCCTGTCCTCGGGGGCCCATGCCAGAGCTCGGGCGGCGGGCATGCAAATGAGCGCTTGCAACAGTGTGACAAAGTGCCCCCGAGAGCTGGGCTCCAGTGACAGCAGGAGCCCGAGGGAGCCCGCGGGGCTGGGCACGGGGAGGAGAGCGCTCACGGAGGGACGGGCCCGGTGCCGCTGAGAGGGCGGTGGAAGTGCCCAGAGCAGGCGCGTTGGTGGCCGTGGGGGAGCTCATGCAGCCACGCGTCTCCACGCCTCTGGCCTTTGCGAACAGCGTTGGACCTCTTGCTCCCTGGGGTTCCGGGACCTGCCAGGGAAGTGCCTTCATGTGGCCACTCAGGGTCAGAGGTCAAGGCCAGACCTGGAAGCCACATCGTTGGGCGCTCAGCTTCCTCCCCGACTGGGGGCTCACGCTGACGGTGAAACACTTGGGCCGGTGGTGACAGATGCACAGCAGTTCTGCCCCCACCAGCCCCGGGGCCCCTCCCTCTCAGCGGGCCTGGCGGACGCTCTTCCTGTCCCGGGAAGGACTCAGGGACCGGGCCTGGGTGCGGCGCATAAATGCCTCGTGGGGGTGGCGTTCCCACCAGGAGACCCAGAGGCACTGAACCGCCTCACAGAGCCCGGAACAGTGAGTACATGAGCTGCCTGGACCCCGTGGTGAGGAGACGTGGCTGGTTATGAGGCTCAGCCTTTAATTTCAGCTCCAGGACTCTGATGTGTCAGGAGGACCTGGTGGAACATTCCACAGGTTGCATCGCCATCACCTGGTCCGACCGGCCCTGGCCTAGCTCGATCCTGGGCTCCTGACGGGTGGACTTTCCTCCATCCGTTCACGTTGCCTCCACCCGGCCTGGCTGCGTCCCGCCCTGGTCCTCTCCGTTCTGGGTCCACGTCTGCAGGTTCTCCTCTCCAACCTCAGCACGCCGCAGGCTCTCCAGCAGCCGGAGCTCGGCCCTGGGTGTTTCTCAGCCCCACCGCCCCTGCCATGCCTTTCCCCTCGATGTACCTTCCCTGCGTGGCCTCAGCCACCTGCCACTGAATCCCCCAAATAGCCGGTCTGGCCTCCACCTCCCAAACTCCGGGCCCCACAGATCTCCAGCTGCACAGCCCAGACCGCAGACACCAGGGAAGGCCCACAGCTCGTTACCTTTCCCAGACTCCCACCGGTCTGTCCCCTGCTGAGTTCCGACTCAGGTCAGGGTGCCCAGCCTCCCAGCACCCATGGCACACACCTCAGTGCCGTCTTGCTCCTCACTGCCCAGCCTGGCCCGTGCAGTCGGTCTCTGGTTCCTGCTCCATCCTCCGTTATGTCAACAGGGAGAGTGATGGAAGGACAGAGCCTGTGAGGAGTGGGGGTAAGTCTCAACCGATGGGGGCTTTGGGGGCGGCGTCCAGGGAGGACGTGGAAGGAGGTGGAGAGGAGCTCGCGGGAGAGGGGGCGGCACCTGACCCTGACAGTGGAGCCACGCACCTGTGCCCCGGGCAGCGCCTGCCTCTCTGTCAGCCGGGAGCGGCGCACTCTCTCACTCCCTGCGCTTTAGGAAGTCATGACTTACTTGTCAGAAAAATTACTCAGCAATAGACAACTCCAGAAGAGAGGACGCATGCAGGCACTGTTTCCCAAGAAAGCGCACCCCTGCATCCTAGTCAGTGATGGGGAGCACTGCTTAGCGGGGAGAAGCCAGCCCCTGCGTGTGAGACCGTGGAACGCGTGGAACCTGAGCGCGCCCACCTGCCCTTGGGGGGCGACAGGTGTGTCGGGGGTGCGGTGAGGACGGACACGCTGGGCGGCCATCAGGACGCGGCCTTCCGTCTGCCTGTTTAGATCCCTGTTCAGGTGACTGAACATCTAACTAGAAAGGTCAGAGAAGGGACGTTCTAGCGGGTCCAGGTATTTCATCCTAGGGGGGGTCTAACTCAATCCCAGGATTTTCAAAATATATTTTTATTGATTTCAGCGAGGAAGGGAGAGGGAGAGAGATAGAAACATCGATGATGAGAGAGAATCATTGATCGGCTTCCCCCTGCACACCCCACGCTGGGGCTCGAGCCTGCAACCCAGGCATGTGCCCTTGACCGGAATTGAACCTGGGACCCTTCAGTCCGCAGGCCGATGCTCTATCCACTGAGCCGAAGCAGCCAGGGCCTGGGATATTTTTTAAATGAAGAAGTTGGGGCTCAGAGAAGTGAGGTCACTCAGTGAAGCTAAGCGGCTAAGTTGACCCCCATGGAAGCTCCGTGCTCGCTCCCCTGGTCCTGCCTCTCGCACGCTGGCTATTTTTTTTTTCTTTTTTAAGACTGTGGTCTTTCTTTTACAAATGTCACAACTATCTGGCAACGCAGCACACCTGTCACTGGAGGCTTTATCACAGTTGCCAAGTGCTCGGCGGCGGCTCTAGGACTGGTCACCCCAGATGTGAGGGAGTGGCGTTCTCACACGCAGCATGTTCACACGCACAGACACACACGCGTGTGCCCTCACAGGCGCTGCGGCACGGTAACAACCTGCCCTCATGTACTGTTTTAAGGTACATGCTGCTGCTCAGCTAATGCTAAAGGGCGAGAGGAGTGCTAGTGGGTGGATGAGGTGGTTCCTGTGGAAAAGCCATCATTTCAATAACCAAGGAGCACGCTGCCCAAGGCCTTGAATCCTGGGCAGAACTAGCTCTCCTGCAGCTCTTGCCCCGTGAACCACATGTTCATACGTCTCGGGAGTTGCACAAGATTTGGGGACTTCTTTTGTGTGTGGAATGTCCCGTATGCCGACTTTGCTCATGTCCCTGTCTTTTTTTGTTGTTGTTGTTAATATCTTTTTATTGATTTCAGAGAGGAAGGGAGAGGGAGGGAGAAACATCAATGATGAGAGAGTCATTGATTGGCTCCCTCCTGCACCCTGTACTAGGGATGGAGCCTGCAACCCAGGCAAGTGCCCTTGACCAGAATCGAACTGGGACCCTTCAGTCTGCAGGCTGACGCTCTGAGGCACGCCGCGGGGCCTCAGGTCCCTGTCTTGAGAAGCCTGTCCCAGGACTCGAGTCTCAAGCAGCCCCCAGCCTGTGAAAAGGTGACCTTCCCACTCGGGCTGTTTTCCTCCAGTGAGCCTTCCTCTGCGAGACCTGGGCGACGCATTGAACCTCGTGGTAAAGAGAAATGTCTTTTTCCTCGTCTCTGACACCCATGTCCCCAAAGCTTAATAAATGGAGAAAATGTTTCATCACAATAAAGATTTAAAATATATTCAACCAGTGGCTAAATATAATTTTGTAATTACCGGATAGTCTTATTTTATATTATTAAAGTGGGATATTTTAAATGAGTTTTTCTATCCCCTTGAGCAGCCCAAAATTCAGGGGTTTTTTTTTAATAATTGAATTCCTCTACATTTTGATTAAACCCTCAACCAGGATCACCATGTATGAAGGAGGAAATGAAACCACTTTCGAAACTATAGTTGACTTTGACATTTCCATCGATGACTTGACTTTAAATGCATTTATTTAAGACTGAGGGAGCTAGCACCCCCATTTTGTAATTGTCTGGGCAGGCCCCACCGAGCGTCATCTCACACCAGCCACGCTTGCTCTTTGGGCTCCAAGGATTGGCCTCCCACTGACGCTCTGCTCAACACAGCCCTTTACACACACTTCTGTCTGCATTTCTGCTTGCCCAACACACCGTCCTTTCCCCCAGCCCCTGATAAAGACCTCATCCCAGGTGCCACCCCCACAGAGAAGACTTCCGGACCCCAGCCCACCGCCAGTGAAAGGAGACCATTAATCTGATCTATACAGTACCTGAATTAATCTGAAAAATAGCCATATTACTTTCAATCTCAGACACATATACTTATGTGAAGAGGGCAGTAAGTTTTTCTTAAGTTTCCTTTCCAAGGCCTGTGCGAAGCGATTGAGGAGGTGACTCAGCTGTGAATCCAGGAAGCAGAAGCGATAAGCAGGGTCAGACCAACCCACCAAAGGTCAAAACATCATCATCTCATCAACGTCGTCTCATCGCCTGCGGACCCCAGGGCTGCATGTCCAGCCTCACCCCAGCCCCTTCCCCTTTATAGTCCCATCCCCTCCGCCTTGCTGAAAGAGGATCTGAGTGCTTGTAAACACCCTGTCTTCTTGGTTGGCCAGCCTTCTCAATAAACACCTGATATGCAACGGACCTAAATAGACACTTTTCAAAAGAGGACATAAGGCCAAGAGACATATGAAAACATGCTCAAAGTCACTCATCATCCGAGAGATGCAAATCAAAACAATAATGAGGTACCATCTCACACCTGTCAGGATGGCTATCATCAACAAATCAACGAACGACAACTGCTGGCGAGGATGCAGAGAAAAAGGAACCCTCATGCACTGCTGGTGGGAATGCAGACTGGTGCAGCCACTGTGGAGAACAGTATGGAGTTTCCTCAGAAAAACTAAAAATGGAACTCCCATTTGACCCAGTGATCCCACTTCTAGGAATATATCCCAAGAAACCAGAAACACCAATCAGAAAGGACATATGCACCCCTATGTTCATAGCAGCACAATTCACCATAGCTAAGATCTGGAAACAGCCTAAGTGCCCATCAGCAGATGAATGGATTCAAAAACTGTGCTACATCTACAGGATGGAATACTATGCTGCTGTAAAAAGGAAGGAACTCCTACCATTTGCAACAGCATCAATGGAGCTGGAGAGCATTATGCTAAGTGAAATGTCAGACAGAGAAAGATAAATATCACATGACCTCACTCATTTGTGGAATATAATGAACAACATAAACTGATGAACAAAAACAGATACAGAGACTGAAGCATCCATCAGACCATCAAACCTCAGAGGGAACGTAGGGGAGGGTGGGGGTAAGGGGTAGAGATCAACCAAAGGACTTGTATGCATACATATGAGCATAACCAATGGACACAGACACCAGGGGGATGAGGGCATGAGCTGGGGGGTGCGGGGGGAAGGGGGAGATAAGGACACATATGTAATACCTTAATCAATAAATAAAATTTAAAAAAAAACGCCTGATAAACACTGCTTTCATCATTGAACACGACCCAAGCCCACCCAGGGATTTCCCGGTAACACCAGCCCCTCCTGCCCCAGGCCCCTCCTTGGCACTTGTCACACCGAAATCTCAGTCACGTGTGCATGACTGCAACTGTGTCTGCCTCCCCCACTGGACTGTAACCTGGGGGCCAGGCTGCGTCTCGCCACTGAGGGCGTGTCCCCACGCTGTGCCCCACCCACGCCTGGCGGTCCACGTGGTGCCAGGCTGGCGGCTGTGCCTCTGGAGGGCCTGGTGCCTCGGTTGCGCCAGGATCGCGGGAGCCCTGCTGGCCCGTCGGGAGCAGTCCCACTGCACCCAGACGGCTGAGCACCAGCTTATTTTCACGAAAACAGCCTCTGGGATGATGTCATTTTAGTGAAAGCCACCTGTGGACCTCGGGAACCTAAACTGCCGTGTGGACAACGCCACTGCAGTCGCCCACGTGGCATTTCCTTGTTCTCCGGGCCCTGGGAGCAGTTATGTGACGTTTTCATTTCAAACATTTCTCTCTGGTGACAGGACTTTCCCCCTTTCCCGCCACTGGAAAGAGTCTCTGCACCTTCCTCATGGCCTTACCTGAGGGCTTGCGAGCCGTCCCTGCCTGTCCTGGCTCCCTTCCCGCCGTCTGCAGGGCCCCAGGGGCTCCTGAGCCGCCTCAAGCCGCAGCTCCTGCCTCCCTCTTCCTCCGAGTCGGTCAGTGAGACCACAGCTGCCCCGGGTGGTAAACAAGCAGGACACTAGCCCCGCCCCAGGAGCCCACGTGAAGCTCCAGGGCTGAGCACAGACCCGGGTCAACAGTGCGGGGCCAGCTGTTACCAGGCTGCGTGATTGGTCTTGACCGGTGACTAGCAAGAGAGGCTTAATGACCCAGAGCTTTCGCACAGTCTGATGGACAAGCACTGATTTCTCCATTTGTGGCTCCACCTGACTCTTGGAGGGAACCGTGGCTGTCAAACCACTCGGAGCGGTGGTGGGCTCTGTCCTCAGGAGGCGGCCACGTGGGCCAGGCCCAGGATGCACGGGAAGGAGGGGCCGCAGCAGCCTGATGAAATGTTATTAAGAAAACTGTAAGGGAGGTAGAAACTGTATTTATCAACACTCCTAAACGCATGCCGTCTCTTTGCAAGATGAATTGTCAGTACCTACAATATCGTCTTATCAGATACAAAACCCTGAGTGTTCCATGTTCCACTGACACTAGACATCAAAAACATACAAATGTGGGAAAGAAATTCCTACCCATGTACAGCTGCAACGCCTCGGGCATCGATGACGGAGCAGCAGCTGCGGGCGGCTTCACGCAGCCCAGTGTGACCCACAGGCCTGCACGCTCGCACACGAGGCGTTAGAGAATTGTCATGGGACACGGTGTTACAGTCACGTTGACAGCACAGCTTCGGAAAGATTATTGCTTTTTTATGAAAAGGGACTGACCTGTGATGGCAGCTCGATACACTGTTTCTCCAGTGACAGGAAGGGGTGCATTCGGATGGTAACATAAGTCTTGGAAAGGGAGGTCACGTGCAACGTCTGGACAGGTTCTCGTTGTTCCGGGCCCGATGGCTTCCACTGCTGTTGCTATAGCCAGGATGCATCTCCGGGGTGTGACCCTCCCTGACCTCATGATGCTCTCTGCCGGGTTCTCTCCACAGCCCGGACCATCCTTCCAGGGAGACCGTGTGTGAGGAGACTCAAAGGTCCTTTCGACCCCCCATCCAGAGGCTGAATCAGAGACACTGGGGGCAAGTTGACCACTCTGACACCTTTGATGGTGAATTTATGGGGTTCTGGGTGGCCGAGGGCATTGTCCCATATCAGAAGGACTTTAAAAGGCAGTTCCTCTGGTGCCAGCTACTGCCTGACCTCAAGGACAAAGCATCGAAGGGACCAATCCTGAAACAGGTTCCCCTTATCCAGGCCTTCATGTCGTCCAACCCGAAGACCGACAGGGGTGTTGTCCCTCCTCTGCTGACACCGAGTTAGCCCTCTCTTCCTCCTTAGACCCCGGAGCGGGAGCCTGCAAATGCGCAGCTCCGCGGACGTGGAGCTGAGCCACCTGAACCTGGCACGCATGCGCCTCGCCCGGCTCTCCTAGAATGCCAAGGCCTTTGCCACAGGGACGGTTGGCGAAGGCTGGAGCAGTGTCCTGCTGAAAATAAGCAATTTGAGTGAAGGGTGTATTGGATCTGAGGGAGAAGGTCAGATGCAATAAGCACAAAGGGAGAAGACAGGCGCATAAATGGAAAGCTTAGAATAATGTATAACTATTAGCAGGTTCTGAAAAATTCATTTGATCTATTCAAAAATCTCTGCGTCCTGAGAGAAGGGGGGCCCCATCCCGCTGGAATCACCGGCTCATGTTATTCATAAGCAAACGCATCAGCCTCCATCCAGCCGCACATGTTTCTATTCCGTCCGGTTCCTCTGTGCAGACCTGGGCAGCAGCAGGAGCAGGTCCTGCCTCACAGACCCCACGGAGCAGAGCAGGGCTGCTCATTCTGGCACCTTCAGCCGGGGGCCCCAACCAGGTCATCGTCCGCCCTAATCACACGGCTGGCTGTTGAATGTAAAGTGTTTGTCATCGAGAAGCTCTGTCTAATGACGGTGCTCCGACAGCTCATTGCTGAGCCCGGTGCTCTGAGGGGACCTCACCCGAGCAGGCCGGGTGTCCCCGTGAGCAGGCAGACAGCTCGCCCCAGCTGTGGCTGCAGCCCACCCACTGTACCAGCCGGCCTCGGCCCGGGAGCCTCACGGGCACCCTGCTCCCCGTCTGCTGACGATTAAGACAGTGGAAACACAGACACCCACGTGCACACACAATATGTTCTCGAGGATTTGAGTCCCAGCAAAACAGATTACTCCGTTTCAAATATGGGTTTTGGCCCATAAATAAAAATAAATCCTCATCTTATTCTTGTCTTTTTCTTTCAAATAATAAAAAGCATGTGACTCTCTTTGCTATGAGTATATTAAACTTTAAAAAAAAAGATCAAATTTTACTAGGCTCAAGGAAATCTTAAAGGATTGCTTGCTGAGGGATCTCAGAAGATTTAAAGATTAATCAGTTGTGTGTTCTCTGAAACAGGATACGGCTTACTTATGGGGTAAATAAAGCTAAGAACGTGTCCTTCCAGCCTACCCAGTGCTCTGGCTTCATCGTTGGTTTTTATTATCATTTTCTTTCTGCTCTGCATGTGCATGCACAGAACTGTGACCTGGAAAAACTTATCAGAATCCGCTTTGGAAGTAGCTGAGCACCGAGCCAGAGGCCTGGCTGAGGCGCCCCTGCAGGCAGGCCAGGTCGGCCCCGCACCCTAACGCCCGCCCTCCATGCTCTGGGCATCTTCCTGAGGCGGCTCACCTGACCTCTCTCGGCTTCCTCAGTGGCCCCTCCACCTGCCTCCCATTTCTGAGTTTCTGACACGTGTCCTTAGAACAAATATGAGGGTGTGTGATGCCCCATCCTCAGCGGCAGCCAGCTCAGCCCTGGGCTGTTTTCCACTTTGCTGTCACCCCTTTTTAGTAAAGAGAACCCCCCCACCCCGTGTCATCACTGAGAGACCCTGGTTCTGGGGCTTTCCCCTGCCCCTCCAACACCTCACCCCAAATTCCCCTCCCCCAGCAGGGTCGGGCCACCTGCTCCTGCTTCTGGTGTCAACAAGCCCAGGTGTGGAAGCAGCAGACTGGCATCAATTAGAAGTCGTGATTGAAGCTGAATGTAATCAATTACATAATTTGAGCGATTCAGGCTTTAATTATACTAACATTGCCTCATACTCCCGGGACATTTGCAAGGATCCCCAAGCAAAGGCACCTGGCTCACGCCTCCTGCTCAGGCCGCCAACCACGGACCACTCACTGCACACTCACTCACAGGCATGTGGCCTGCACACCCGCACACGCGGTCACCCTCCTGGGGGAGTGGGCGTGGAGCTGGCAGCTGCTCCGTGATCAATGAGAGGAATTACCTGTGGCTCAGGCGGCCCGACTGCGTTGCCCTGGTATTGCCCACGGCAGCTGCCAACGCCTTTCCCGTTCCACCTGTGGGTCTGAGGTTTAGGTGACACAGGGAAGCAGGCATCTTCTTCTGGCTGCAGCTTAATCTGAGCTTCACGCAGTCGGTGTCGGGTCCTACACCTGGACAGGTCGCTGTGGGGCCGGTTGCTGCTGGGATGCTGTAAATTCCCATGTGGTTACTTTCTTGGGAAGCTCGGCAAAGTAGGACATTCGCTCTGACAGTGGCTTCTTATTCCTCGGAGTGGCCTCAGACATGGTCACAGGCATTGGACCATTCGTTGCACAGCCTGGATTCTCCCCAGTGTCACTGGAGAGTAAATGTCCCCAGAACAAGGGCCCCTGAGCTCCTCGGGGGTCTCCAGGGCGTGGCCGCCCACTGTGCAATGGACAAGGGATCTCCCTTGTGGAGGGGCCTCTGCAGGGGCAGCCCTGGAGATCAGCCCTCCTGACTGCCGGGCACCTTGCTGGCCCGGCGCTCATCACGCCGGTGGCCTCTCTGGCTCTGGCCGTGGCCGTCAGGACTGCCTTCCCACGTGGCTGGATCACCATTAGCAGAAGGAGAGCTGAGAGGCACAGGCCACCTTATTGATGGGCCTGGCGCCTGGCCCGGGCCGTCTCTGGTCTGGGAAATGAGCTTCATCCCCTCAGGGACACAGACGGGTTCTCTCGGCCGCCCTGCGCCCAGCTGGGGTCTCATTTTCTCAACCCACCTCCCACCCGGAGCCAGAGCCATGTGAAGTCCCTCTAGGAGCCAGCCTGCACTCAGAGCCTCATTGTGGTCGGCTTTCACCTGGTCCTTCCCACGCCCCTGGACGTCTGACCACCTGCTTCTTCTTGGCTCATCTGGCCTCGACCCCCAGAAGCTGTGCGCTAGTGATGACTGTTTGTAGGAGATGCCATCAGGGTTCTCAGGAGTGTGGCCTCTCCCTGGGCTCCAGCACCGAGCGAGTGACCAAGCCTCCCATACCCCGGGAGGGACGGTACCCAAGGCCGGCACCCAGGCTGTGGCACTGGAAGCCGCGGGTGGATGTGGAAGCTCTCCCTAAACGCTAACACTCAGAACGAACATTCAGGGGGACAGTCCTCACATTCTATGTGAAATTCCCTGCCAGCCCCTAAGTGCCTTCAAAACTGTTGGGCCAGCAGATCACAGAGTGAATTGCTCTTCCGGCTCCAATTCCAGGACGCCTGGCTGTAGGGACGGAGCTGACGCCAACGCCGCGTGCCCTCCCTCGGAAACGCAGCCATCGGCGCTTCTTGGAGCCGCGAAGACAGCTGTTGGCCCACACATCAGTGCAGCGCGCTGCCCTTTGGGACTTGTTCTGTCGGCTGGGACGTTCAGCTGAGCTCTTGGGGCTCAGGAGCCTGTGTGCTGGCTCAGCTGCGTGTGACAAAGGCCTTCATAAATAATCATGACCCGTCGTGTGGTCTTCTTGCATCCTAATAAATCACATGGACCAGGCGACAGGACCCATCGATTTGTGAAACATCGGACCGTCACCAATTCGGCACTCCTCGCCCGCCCCCGCCCCCCACGCCTGTAACACATCTATTCCACGGAGCCTCTCCCAGGGGGTGGAGCCAGCCCACGGGGGAACCAGGGCTCTGATCTCGCCGAGCCAGGGTTTCAGACGATGGCGTTCACAGGCGCGCAGACCCGTGGGAGACTCTGCAGAGGTGGGAGGCTCTTTGACCCTCGGGATAGCCACTAAGAAATGACTCACAGGTGAAAGCTCTCGCTGCAAATGGCCTGTGGTTCCCGAGGTCCCGCTGAAGCAGGTCCCAGCCCCGGTGGAATCTCTCTCCTCGGCAGAGCAACACGCCAGCGACTGAGACAGAAAGTGGGTGGAGCCGGCTTCACGTATAGGGCCGTGGAGCGATGAAAGGAGGCATGCAGAGCGGGGGATGGTCATCGTTAGCTCGGCCTGGGGGCGGCTTGCTGAGAGCAGCCTCTGGTGGCGAGGGCACTGGGGACCCCTGTGGTCTGTGGGGGCGCGTGAGCCTTCGCCGTGTGGGTACGAGTCCGCGTGGGACCCAGCCCCTCTGCTCAGCCACCTGCGTAAGAGTCGTCGATCTCTGCTGATTGGCCCTCTCCATTTGGGGACGTGTGACTTTAGACTGAGCAGGATTTAGTCCCCAGGAGATTCTCTGTGCCCCCTTATATGTCGTTGATCTCCTTCCGCTCTGAATCCTATAAGATGCCTGTTCATTCATTCATCCTCCCAGTAATGCAGCCTCAGCCGCCCTTGCCTGATTGACTCATGTTCTGCTCTCCCCTCGCCCTGTGTAAATGCCCCCAGGGCCTGGGTGGTGTTTGCTGATCCCTTACAAGTCTGGGGACATCAGCCCACAGATGATGCCTGTACCTGAGTCCCTCTTCACATCGATCCCAGCCTGTTTCTGATTCCCTAAGACCATAGCAGACGCTTCTGCTGAAAACGGGCAGCTCGGCAACATGAGGCTCACGCCCGATCCTGAGCGGTGCTAACGGGGTGGGGTGCCGTCTCCATCTGAGCAGCACAGTCCCGACCAGAGCGGCTGCGCGTCCTGCTGTCTCAACAGGAGCCCAGCCAGGGCGATGCTGATGGAATGGCGACATGTAGGAGCTGCGCAGCCCTCACCAATGTGTCACTGCTGCCCGGAGAAACCGCTCAGCGCAGTCACAGTGACCGGGGAGTGGCGTGCGGTGGGAGAACCTGCAGTTACATTACTTCGGACTTCGGCAGCGCTGGTTGTTGTTTAGCTGACGAGCAGCGATGTCATCCCAGTGGGTCCCCAAAGGCACAGAGGAGGAGACAGCTTATTCGTGTGGGTGGAGGAGGCAGGTGACCTGAGGGCTCCCAGGGTGGCTTAGGGTTCTCCCTTCCAGGCGCCCTCCAGGCAGTGGTCTGTGGGGTGGGGCAAGGCTATGTCACCACACACACACACACACACACACACGCATGCACACACACGCCCGCACACACGCGCATCGTAGAGGAGGCACAAGTGCTAAAACCCAGAGAGGCAGGATGCTCAGGCACGTTCGGCATGGGCTTGGAGGAACCTGTCGGCCTCCTGCTGCCCCTGGGGGGTGCCAGCGGGTCCGTCTGCCAGCTCCCTAAAGAGCGTGCAGAAGGCAGGGACAGTGCCACAGCCAGGACATGTAGCCACGTCCCGCTTGCCACATTGAATGATGTGCTTCTTTCTCACCGAAATTCAATTCTAAAAAGTCCTTATATCAGACTGTGGGGGAGACCTGACCCTCAGCAGGGCCTCATCACAGAGACCTGAGAGCCCCAGAGACACGTGACTACGAAGGTCGCCCGGGCCCTTTTACTGTGTCCCCCTCCTAATAGGTTCTATAACATAACTATCTTCCTTCAATCTGAAAACCATTTCCCTCGTTCACCTTTCCAGAAAAATGTAATACCCTACGGGGCCCGCTACAAAAACCGTTCTGCAGGCCGGCACGCCAGCCATTCAGAAAAGAAGATTACCTATCGGAGTGGCCGGCGATGATGGGATTATTTTAGAAAAGCACTTCACAACAGATGGACAGTGTGGTCCCACGCAGCCTCCGTTTTTCTCCTTTAAAGGGACAGCTGGACGCCCGGCGGTCACGGCCAGCCAGAGAGGAAGGCGGGGCCAGAGCGCCGGAGATGAGTGATGTGCGGGGTGTCTCGGGAAGGGAGAGAGAATTTCATTTTCTCCCTTATTATCCCCATCTAAGCGTCACCAGTGGTCTGTGAAGGGGAAAATGGAGAGGACCACAGTAAATTTTCTCACCTCGCTAAAGAGATTAGGGAAGAGGCCGCGTGAGCTCGAGGCTTATAATTTTCTGGGAACTTTAGAAATTAGTTTACTGAGCAAATCTTTTAATATTCCCATTGGCTTCGCTGAGGAAGAAGAGCCAATGACTCGATCTGACAGCTGGGAAAAGTTGTCTTAATAACCTAGTGCGCGTAAGTGCCCTCAGATGCTCTGGAAAACTATAAACATGAGGTATGTCTCCACTCAGCCCCATTCTCCGCGTGTTCCATCGGCTGCTGCTAAAACCACGGCCCGCGGGCGAGGCCGGGGCGGGGGCGCACTGGGAATTAGAACCCGAGTCCTCCCGGTCGTGCACACGGAGTGTGTGACCTTGGAGAAAAGTCTGTCCCTTCCTTGTCGGTAAAACGGGGACTGTGTCTGCCACCACTCAAGGAACCACACACACGGTTTGTGTCTGGACTTGCTTCCGCAACATTGGTCCGTACGCGTCCATCTTTGTTCCAATAACCAGCTTTCTTAAATCTCGCTGGGAATAAATATTGGCAGGAGGGAGCTCAAATTCCCCTGGCTTTTTCATTTTCTTCAATGTGCCCTTGACTGTCCGGCAGCCTCTACATTTCCAAATAAATTTGGGAGTTTGCTTGTCCATTTATTTAAAAAATTAACAAAATCCCAAACAACCCAGACCTGTCGGTGTTTTGATTGGTTCTGCCTAATCTCTAATCTCTGCCGGTAAATTTGGGGGAGGATTGATTTTTTTCAGTTCATGCTCATCACTTATCGCTGCATTTATTTAGGTCTGAATTCCCTCAGCACCGTCCTCCCGGCTTCCTCATTGTTCTCGGTGGCAGTGTGGGTGTAAATTAAGTTGTCCGCCATTTCCAGAGGAGCTCACACGTGTGTTGTCTTCATTTACAGAGAGGACGACGCCGTCGGCATTGTTATATTTCCTTTACCCGTCCACTGAACTCCATAATCTGTGCCGATGTGTGAATACCCACTTCATCACTTCTATTTGCTTCATGGTCACCCAGCAATGTCCTTCATATATAAGGAAACCTTACAAAACAATAAGATTTAAAAGTCTATATGAAAAGGGATAAGGACAGAAAATTTCCAGGGAAAGTCCATGCAAATGGCCATGAGGTATAAGAAGAAACACTCAATCTCACTAAAAAAAAAATCAAAGAATTGCCAATAAGAACAACACCAACCACCGCCCTTTCTATCAGATGGGCAAAGGTTAAGAAACACTGTAATACCCGAATTTCGTGGGACGTGAGAGAAGTCACCACCCATCGTCTGCTGTTGGAGCTAGAAGTCAACCTGTGACTGTCTAACAAGTAGAAACCGCCATCCCATTGTCCGCTGTTGGAGCTGGAAGTCAACCTGTGACTGTCTAACAAAGTAGAAACCGCCACCCCATTGTCCGCTGTTGGAGCTAGAAGTCAACCTGTGACTATCTAACAAAATAGAAA
Source organism: Myotis nattereri (assembly GCF_964212035.1). Taxonomy (NCBI): domain Eukaryota; kingdom Metazoa; phylum Chordata; class Mammalia; order Chiroptera; family Vespertilionidae; genus Myotis; species Myotis nattereri. The sequence continues at coordinate 56,993,351 of NC_138088.1, read as the reverse complement.
CCGCCACCCCATTGTCCGCTGTTGGAGCTAGAAGTCAACCTGTGACTACCTAACAAAGTAGAAACCGCCACCCCATTGTCCGCTGTTGGAGCTAGAAGTCAACCTGTGACTATCTAACAAAATAGAAACCGCCACCCCATTGTCCACTGTTGGAGCTAGAAGTCAACCTGTGACTATCTAACAAAATAGAAACCGCCACCCCATTGTCCACTGTTGGAGCTAGAAGTCAACCTGTGACTGTCTAACAAAGTACAAAGTGTGTGTTTCTTTTGAGGCGGGTTGTTGTCTTCTTGACAGTTCTCAAAAACACCACCCCACACTCAACAAACAGGCCTGTAACGTGATCATCACTGTGGCACTCACTGGGCCTAATAGAAAAGGGCTTCGAACACCTCACCTGCCCGTTAATAGAAGACTGAGTACGTCAGTTCTTGGTCATCCACACAAGTGATAGAGTTTGCAGCCATTAAAACATGACCTAACAACCGACATAGAAAGATGCCCAAGTTACGTGGTGAGCTTGGCAACAGGTTTCAGAAACGGGAGTGGGTTCCAGAACCGCCGCGCTTTGTAACAGAGTGGGTTGTAACAAACAGCACACGGTGCGGGCACAGGCGGGTGCTACCGTCACAGCACCTGAGTCAAACCCAGGCAATGCTGGGTAAGTGTCATAACATCCCTGTGTCTCACGAACTAATCCGTGTAAAATACTCCGGCATAAAAAAATGATAAGTAAGTGTCACCCATTATTATATAAATGCACACAAAAAGTCATAACTATTCACGGGCAGAAAGCTGTCTGAAAGAATAGACACAATATTTTTACAGCGATTATCTCTGACTTTTATTTCTATGTTAATCATGTTTGTAATGGTTGAATTTTAAAATGAACATTTGTTATTTTTGATCTTTTGTCATTGGGAAACAGAATAAAGATAAAATGGACTTTTTTTAAAAAAAAAAAAAAAAAAAGAAAGAAAGAAAGAAAGTGCTGTGGATCTCGTTTTAGGTACTGCATACCCGCCAGCTAAGTCTTGGCTTCAACCTGGAGGGTGAAGCGCCTTTCTCATGTGGTGGCTCATGGAAAATGAAAGGAAAATAGGGTGGCATCAGTCACTTGTCACCCCAAAACATACCAGACAATGACTTCTACAGGGAGTCCTTGAGCTCCAGGCAAAGAGTGATATATGGAGACTCTTAAAAATAAATATATCTTCGCAGTTATTCTCTTTCCCCTTGTATTAACTTTTAAAGGTTATTGCGCATTATATTTTCATTAAGAAGCTGGATAAATAACAATGCACTTGACATTAAAATTAGTAAATTCCATTCTAAACCTCAGCGATGTAAGCCTTTCAGCTGCTCATACAACGCATTTAAAGCTCTGTTTTTAATAGCTCACATGATAAATGTGTGTGGCTAATTTAAAAGCAAATGCCCAGGAGGGAGGGAAGGGGGACTGGGAGAGATTAACCAAAGAACATATATGCTTAGCCCATGGACACAGACAGTATATGGTGAGGGCCTGGCCGGGGGGGGGGGGGGGGGAGTGGGGAGGGGGGCGCGGCACGGCAAAGGAGTGACACCACATGGGAGGATGCAAATGACTCAAGTCCCACCCTCAGTCTCCTGCCCCCACCCCCATTCCCCACTCTACTTTTGTGGGAATAGGATAGACATAAGGATTGCTGTCCATGAGGTTCCCAAGAGCAGCAGTGGGGAGTCTAACCAGGTTTGCTTGGAATCTACCCTGGTCTCAGCCCAGTTTCAACAGCAACCAGCATACATCCCAGCGACGGTATATACTCTAGAAAGCGGGGGAAGGGGAGGAAGGCAGGGGGAGGGGAGAAGCTCTTTATATTTGTACAGAGACATCAAGATTGGACTTGCTTTGTAGGGGCTGCAGCAGCTGGATCTGGGCAGCTGCCCAAGTTCTGGTCAGAACATGAGGTCAAAGCTGCTTCCAGACCCTGGGCCATTACTATTTACTGTCCCATCATTCAAGTTTAGGAGACCCTGTGTCTCAGATTATAGCTGGAACCAGTGGCTTCAGGACCGAAATATCATGGAACGGGAGCCACTGAACAAAATCGCGGACACGGGAGGCCTCTCTGTTGCTGCCCCTGGACGCTATGCCCAGCAAATGAGTGGCCTTAAATGTACGTGCACACACACGAACGCAACGGGCCCTCCCAGGCTTACACAGACGGCCAACCCTCGCGACTCAGCGAAGCCTGCAGGGATCCCCCGCAGCGTGGCCTCCCCGCGGACAACCCGATGGCAAACACGGAGCACCGCTAAGTGTGGCACATGCTTTTCTCACTTAACAAGCGACAAACCCACGCTATTTTCCTCCTCTTTTTCCAGATGAAGGAGATGAGGCTCAGAGCGGGTGGGTAACTGGCCACACCCACAGTGTCAACTCAGGTCCTGACCACCAGGGCGGGACGCTGCCCCTCTGCTGGACCCACCCACCTCCGGGCCTGGTCCTGTCGCCTTTCCTCTCATGCTCATCGTCCTGAAGTGAGAAAACCTCCACCCCTTCATGACCTGGGTGGACACACTCTCACTGGAAAAGCTGAGCCCATCGGGGGTCCCTGGCCTTCCCCTCCCCCCACCTGGGTCCGGGGAGAGGCAGGGCTTCTGTCTGGTCCTCTCTTCTGTTAGGAAAAGGGAAGGAGGCTGGGAAGTGCCTACTGACCGCAGTCAAATGGTGTGGCACGGGCAGAGGGACACGTTTTTAACTCCGACAAGGCAACGCCCTATCTCTTTGTCTTTTCTGAATACAGGACACGTTCTCATGAGACAAGTGTAGGTCTTTTAACACCTGCAGACTTACTTTGAAATCGGTGCTACTGAGTGTTGTCCGAGAGGCTTTGGCTGGTCCATAGTAAAAATTCAAAAAGACATCTCCACCTTCCATCTCAAAGAGGAGGGAGAGGCCCTTTGCAAAAGGAGGCTCGTCAAGCCCCTCCCACACGGCGGGCAGCTCTTCTGACTTTTATTGGAATGACTAATGCGTGATCAATACCTGTAGGAAATCCTGAGTTAGCCAGACAGCTCTCCCAGCAATGACATGTGCGAGCCAGAGGGGGCATCTTCGCTGAACAGTAAGGTAAGCGACCCAGAGAAAGTGGTGCCTGGCATTTCTGGACCTCCGGCTGCCTCGGCCTGGTGGACGCACAGCTTCAGAGCCCGAGCAGAGCACTACACTGTAGCTTGTTTAATTAACATTTGTTTGGTGTGAATATACATTAATTTGGACACATTTAGGTTTGCTCGCTATGATATAGTGTTAGCTATTATCAAGCAATTTTCTCACCAGAATTCCATTCCTGTTTCTTCACAGTCTGGTTATTCTCCTATTTGTCTTATTTCTGCAGAATATGGCGAAACCAAGTCTCTGCGGTGGATTACATGCAGCGATGATGTGCAGGCGCTCTGGCCAATCAGAGGGGCTCTCCGCCTGTGCCATCTGCATCGCTGGCCCAGGTTCACACACACACCCTTACCCTCGAGTCTGGGTTCAGCCACAGGACCCCAGCAGCCCTCAGTCAGGTGTGGGCGACACAGCAAACGATTGCTGGTTGCAGCCGTAATGTGCGATGGGCCCACCAGAGGCCTCGCCACCAAGTGGGTGTGGCGGGTCGGAACCCAGAGGAGAAAGGCCTGTGGAGATGCCGGGCTTCCTCCTCCATGGACGCCCATCAGCCTCCCGGAGGGACGCCTGCAGCCCTCGGCTCTGTGGGGGCCCCACTCGTGTCACGGCACATGTCAGTCTGGATTGACACCATCTACTTCAGGGTCCCGCTTCTCTCTCCTGTAAAAGGCAAAGAGAGAGAGAGAAACCTTGTCCAAAACGTGATCGTCAAGAAGAGTCACCGCAAGGTGAAACTGTTCAGATGCCGGCTCTGCTGTTTTTGTTCGCAGTAGCCCCGTTTTTCTGGCAGGTCTGCGCCAGGAAAGACAGGAAGGGCTCCGCAGGGGACATGCCCGCCATGCCCGCCAGCGCCCGGTCACGGCTACTGGGGGGAGGGGCCTCCCCAAGCCCCTGGGCCCATCGTCTGCTTTCCACCCAAAGATGGAGCGGGGAGGGGGGACACAAAGGACTCACCTGATCAGGGGGCACAAGAAGACCCGACCACACTTCTTGCTGCTCTGGCCTCTGGGGGCGGGCAAGGGGGCTGAGAGCAGCAGTGGTAAGAGCAGCAGTGACCAAAGCCACACCGTCTGGTCATTGGTTCTGTGGACGCAGCGAGGCAGGCGGGGCCCAGGGCATCCTGGCGGGTCCAGCTCAGCCCCTGCTCAGCCCACAGCAAGGGGTCCTGAGAGTCAGAGCACCACCTGCAGGCTCCTGTCCGTCTCTTCAGGGGCCCACGTGATCTTGACTCTGGTCCTTGTGAATCATCTCAATCAAATCCCTTTCTGTGAAGCAGCTGAAATAAAATGCATGATACACAATAAAGAATTGCCCAATTTTCCAGGCTGACTGGTCACCCAGACCAAATACGCAGAGAACAAGTAAAATGACCCAAATTGCCAGATGCTTCAAGGATTTCTTTTCCATCTGTTATTTCTAAGCCGTCGTTTTTACTTCTTTGCAAGGGAATGATCTCGTCCTCCCAGAGTCTTAGCTGATCTAAGGAAGACATCCACCCGACTGCAGTTTGTCCTATTTCTGTGGGTCTTTCTTAACGTTCTTCCCGGGTTTCACATAAAGAAATTAGTTTTACTTAAAGTTAAGGAATGTGTGTTTTCACAAGAAGAAAGGGTTAGAAGTACTCAAACTGGCAGAAAGTATTTGGCAAGAAAACGCTCGGAAATGCTGGCAGGAGCTCATCTTCGTCACAAGGGAGGCGGCCGGTGGCGATGCCTCTCACAGGACACTCACACGTCTGCGTCGTGGTGCCGCCACAGGGGTCTCACGCCGCGCCCGTCCCCACGTGGTGGGTGGGCGAGCGAACGGCGAATATTCCACGGATGACACTGTGATCCTGTCGACCGGGTGGCGAACGTCCAATTTTATGTACGAATCTCAACCACGCATGAGCGTCCATCCGCTGCCTGACCTCAGGTTTTAACTCCATGCACATTACAAGGAATTTCCCGAAGATGTTAAAAGCCGATTTTCCGGTAAGAAAAGAGGAAGCGTCGGATCTTGTTAAAGGATGGTGACCACACGCGGCTTGAAGATTAATTATTAAATGCCGCGGGGTTGGTGGTTAGCTAGAGCATCCAGATAGGTTCTGAGAAGTCATGAGGGTGGGGGGAGCGAGAGGGAGGGCGGGAGGGGAAAGAAGAGTAAAGAGGAGAAGAGAGGAAAGGAGAGGAAAAGAGAGGAGAGAAGAGAGAAGGGGAGGAGGGGGAGGGGAGGGGAGGGGAGGGGAAAGGGAGGGAAGGGGAGGCTTGCCACACGCCACCATCTTCTCTCTGCTCAGCCTGCGTGGGCCAGAGGTCAGGCACTGAGGCTGTAGGCTACCTGCCCGCCCTCCCTTGCAGACAAGCTCTGTTCCAGGTACGGGCTCCTCTGAACCCCAACTCCGGTGGCCCTAACGCAGCCTGGCGCTCCCCTAGCAGAAGGTTCTGGCAGCCTCGGGGCGGAGGGCTCAGGCCCAGAGCGGCCGATTCCGAGCGAGCCCAGCAAAGGCCTCTGGAGGCTGCCGAGCATCTGCGTCTTAATCAACAACAAAAGTGCTCTCGGTTGTGGGTTTCTGGAAGAAACCGCTGTTTCCTGAACAGGCCACGCAACAGCTGGCGTGGGAACAGTGCATGAACCGAAACCGTTCTTCTCAGAACAAAACTCTAAGCCGAGGGCTCTGCTGGCTCCTCTGAGGGCGCGGGCGCCCCCCTCCCCCGCCCCAGCACCCGGATCCATAAGGAGGCTAATGAGAAAAAGGCTTATGAATAAAAGAAGGGACGCCTTCCCAGGCAGGCGTGAGAGGCCCGCCTTCTCCCTCCAGAACCCACAGCCTTTGAAGCAAAGCCAGGGGCGTTAATGACTGGAATGATTTCCCTCCCCCGCCACGGAGGACCCGCAGTTTCAGGAAGCGATCGGTGCTTGCTTGTTAGAGGCCTTTGAAATCCGCCCAGCTCCGCTCCGGGCCTGAGCCATCTCTCACGGGAGGCAGATTGATGTTTGAGGCTGAAATGCCTACCCAGCCTTCCGCGGGGCCAGGCCGAGAATGCCAGCTTGGCATCCGAAGGGGAGGCAGAGCAGCGAGCTCTGGGGGGGTGAAGGATGGGACAGGTGCCCTCAGAGGACAGGCCCACATCACTCAGAGACCCCGGAGGCCTGTCCTCCCTCCCCAGGCTGGCTTCCAACTGTCTGATGCACTACCCAGCGGAGATTTCGCAGAACTTTTAAGATCGCCACGGTTTTTAAGTCGTGGTATTAGAGTTATCGCCACCAAAAAACCGTTAGAATGGCTATCGTTTAAGTGATATAAGTTTGGAAATTTCTCAGAGTTAGGATGACTGGCAATTCAAAGAGCCAGTGTGTGTGTGAGGGGGGTGGGGGGAGCAGAGAAAAGTGGATGTCAAATCCCACCCCTCCCTTCCCCCACCCTCTGACCCTCTGCTGGGTGTTCCAATCTCCCACATCCCGGCCCAACAGGCAGGTCAGCCCGAGCAGGCAGGCACCTCCCGGGCCAGGTGCAGCCATCCCTCCTCGCTATAGAGACCCAAGGCCTTCCAAGCTGCCCTGGCTCAGGGGAGCTGTCCTACAGGGAGCTGTCCGGGTAGGCACTGAGGCCCCCCTGTTGCTCACGGAGACTGAACACAGAAATGGAAAAGGAAACATAAAATTGTGTAGATTAGTGTTACCTCTAAAAGCCCATCTTGCATCATTAGCTGTATTTTATATATTTAAGAGTCATTGATTCCCTGATTTCTTTTCTGTGCGTGTATATGAGGTGGGGGAGGAGGGTGCACACGCTCTGGCAGCCTGGAGTGATGGGTGGAGGGGGTCTGTCTGTCCCCCAGGTGTGGGAAGCTCTCAGGATGCAGGGGCCCCTCCTCGGGAGTGTCTCCAGTCCAATGGCGCTCACGGGACTGTTTCTCCTCGAAGGCCAGGCTGGGGGGGCTCAGGCTGCCCAAGCTGCCCAAGCTGCCGTGATGGGGCCGCACCAGGGACCGCTCTGTCTGCCTCGGTCGCAGGCGCCCTTGCTGAGTGACCGTGACGTCCTTGCCGGCTGCAGGTGAAGGCGCGCGCCTCCTGAGCGGCCCTGGTCCTCCCAGGCCTTCCATCCGCTGTGCCGTTTTCTGGCGTCATTTCCCCGGGATGGGCCGGTGAGCCGGTGAGTCAGATCGGCTGACGTCGGGCTCTAATTCCTCATATTAAAAGCAAATGTAGCCGATTTTATTACTTGAAGTTCAACTTTAAATTGGAAAAAGTCTAGTATCTCGGCGACCAGATCCCTGCAGGAGGACGCCGCGTCATTTAAAGCGCCGCTGGCATCCTCGCAGTGGGCTGAGAACACTCACCTGTAGCCCCCCAGGAATGAATCAAACCCTTAGCTATACTTTTTAACCCAAAGGGGGAAGTCTTAGGAAACAGATTCTGTGCTCTTTGCATTTCTAAAGGCAATTCCAACAGAGGTGGCACCCTGCACTCCTCACCCCTCCTGGGGACCAGGTGCCTGAACCTCTTCCATCCGAGGTCCCATGGGGTCGGATGGCAGTCACCTGTTCCATGGACACTGATTTGCACGGCCAGCACACCTCATCCGATATCCCTCTGGGGGCTGGGAGAATGGGGGTGCAAGGCGGAAACTCAGGGCCGAATGCCCACATGCTCAGCTCACAGGGCGGGCAGGCAGGGCTCAGGTGGAGGCAGGGAGATCACCTCCTGTGTCCTCAAGTCTTCACTGATTGTGTCTGCCCCTCCTTCCTCCCCTCCTCCCCCACCCCACCCCTCGCTCTTTGGAGGAGCCCTTCCCCTATACACTGACTCCTTGTGCCTGGGCCACACCTGCCGTCACCGTTTGCATGCCTGTCACAGGGCTTTGGAATGGAAAAAAATACTCCCTGTTTCACAAAAAGAGTCAATCAGAGGTGACCACTGGGATGTGTTTAGTTTGGATGACAGCTACAAGGAGGACTGGGACATGGCTCCCAGGATGGCGCTCTGGGGGGCAGGAGGGGCAGGGCCCTGAGGCACAGGCAGGGCCCACCCGGCCAGGGCAGTCAGAGAGCAGCCTCAGAGGTGGATGCAGGCCTGAAGGGAGATGCAGGGTGAGAAATCTGCGGCACTGAGTCGGCAGGCAATGTCACCGTGTCCTTCACCCACGGTGCTGAGCTACCGCACAAGAGGACCGAGGAACACCGGCCTGCCTGGCTGAGCTCACGGTCTAAACGGGGGTGGGTGACAAAACCACCAAATGGCTGCGACCCACTGTCAGCAAGTACTGACCTGGGTTGACTCTCTCACTGTCCCAGAGCTGGAGGCTCGAGGGAGGTGACAGAAAAGTCCTGGGAAGCCCCTGTGGAGCCTCAATCCAGGAAATACGCACCACATGTACCAGTGAGTGATGGACACAGGCCCTCAGGTGAGCACAGGGGGGGGTGATGGACACGTGCCCTCAGGTGAGCACAGGGGGGGTGATGGACACAGGCCCTCAGGTGAGCACACGGGGGGTGATGGACACGTGCCCTCAGGTGAGCACAGGGGGGGTGATGGACACGTGCCCTCAGGTGAGCATAGGGGGGGTGATGGACACAGGCCCTCAGGTGAGCACAGGGGGGGTGATGGACACGTGCCCTCAGGTGAGCACAGGGGGGGTGATGGACACGTGCCCTCAGGTGAGCACAGGGGGGGTGATGGAGACGTGCCCTCAGGTGAGCACACGGGGGGTGATGGAGACGTGCCCTCAGGTGAGCACACGGGGGGGGGGGGTGATGGAGACGTGCCCTCAGGTGAGCACACAGGGGGTGATGTACACGTGCCCTCAGGTGAGCACACGGGGGGTGATGGACACATGCCCTCAGGTGAGCACACAGGGGGTGATGGAGACATGCGTTGGGGAGCACACACAGAGGAACATCATACTTACATGAAGTAAGAGAGTGAGGGGTGAAACCAGGGAGCTGATGACAGTGGACTTGGGAATCAGTACCAGCAGTGCCAGGTCTGGAAGCCTGTTTCCAAGAGTTCCGTGGGCAGAGCAGCAATGGGAAGTGGATTATATCTCAGCTGAGAACTTCTAGAAGCAAGAGCCCATGGAAGGACCAAAATTGAGAGCCACGTGAGGAGTGTCTTGGCCTGTGTTGAAACAGAGAAGGGCAGACTATCTCTAGAGGAGATTCCGCTGCCTGGGCTCGGAGTATCGTGGGGAGCCAAGCACGCTGATGGAAGCTGCAGGTGCCGGAGGCTGAGGAATGATGCACCAGCTTCAGGCTTCTCACCGCTGGAAGCAATGGGGAGGGGGTGGGGTTGATGGAAGTGGGAAGTCTGTGGAGTGGCCAGGTCTGGCGGGTATACCAGATGTCCGTCCTCTTTTTCATGTTGTGTAATGATCTCCACTGTCATAGCTACACGTGGACCATTCGATCAGATGGACAGACAGACGGACAGAGCCCACGTCGCTCAGTGTGGTGAGAGGCTGGGCAGGAAGGAGCCCAGGGTTGCACGACTTGAGATATTGGGGAGACTTGGAGTTCCCCAGGAGCAGCAACTAAAATAGGTGTTTGTTCTTGAAACCTGGTTATGACACATCTGTAATAATAAAAGCGTAACATGCTAATTAGACCGGACAGCTGAACGACCTCCCAGACGTCCTTCCAGACGACCTTTCGGATGAAGCCGGGGCTGCGAGGGCCGAGCCCCTTGCACAAATGTCATGCATTGGGCCTCTAGTTGTTCAGTAAATACCTCCAAGGAGAACAAGCAATGCATCGCCTAGTGCTCCCACGTCTGAGATGTGCTGAGAACACAGGCTAGACTCAACCACCAGAGAAAGGGCTCAGGGGATGCAACTGGAGCTGGCACCTGAGTGAGAGGGTCGGGGCACCAGTATGAGGAGGGGGAAGGCCGGGGGCTCCTGGAGACGGGACTCAGCAGGTGAGCAGTCACTCCAGGTGTGAAACCTGCCAGCTCTCCAAGGCCGCCTTAGGAGGCTCGGGTTCCAGAATGGACTTCCCAGGGCAACGCCAGCAAGGCAGGCAGTGACTAAGCGTGGCTCGCGCCCTTGCGTTCTGTCTCCAGGGCCGGGCTGCGCGCGCTGGAAATAGTTTAATCATTACCTGCGTGGAGTCCCAGGGACCCACTGGAAGCGATCTGTTTAAATGTCAATGCCATTCATCTTGAAGGAGAAAACAAACCCTTTTGGCATTATTAGTCTTTGGAATTAGAGGACGCACCGTCATTTTTTAAACCAAATAAGGAAAGGCCATTAAGAAAAACTGGATTTGCTATCATTTGCCTGGCCTGGGTCTCTCAGAACGTCTCCCCACCATCTGCAAGGGCTGCTGGTTGGTGAGCAGCGATGTCACCGCCGTGATGTATGGCGCAATAACACCACCCAGCTGGCATGACACATTTTGAGGATTCAGGCCCTGTAACTTAGATCAAAAAAATTACCAAGATAGAACGATAGGGAGAAAGAAGGGAGTTTTTGATAAGATGCTAGGAATTCAGTGTTTTGTATTGCTTTTTTTTTTCCTTCAAATGGTTAGAAAAGTAGGGGCCAGGGCCACAGGAAGCTAACAACACGCAGGCGAGATCCCTGTGGGGGTTAGGAACCCCCGGACCTGGGCGGCCCTGTGTTCCAGCCCCTCCCTCGCTCCCCAAACCTGAGCCTGGATTTCCTCCTCTGGAGGGGACCAGGCTTGTCCCTTGAACCCGGGGCTTTGCTGGGAACTGTCAAGGCCATTGGGATTCTGGACTTCTGTCCACAGAGCTTGTACCTCGCCCGCCTTTATCTCCATGGTGTTGTAAATCGACTATGAAGAAGACTTTACTGAGTTTCAAGTAGAGATTCAAATATAACCCATGCTACGCCAATGAAATCCACAGGAAGATTTAGGCCAATGGCACCAAGTTAGTGTTTCTGTTTTTGTCCATTCCAGATGTTTGGTATTAGTCAGATGTGTTTGTTTGTGTAAAGATGGTGACTCATTTATGAGTCATCGAGGGTGGACAGACAGACAGCTGGTCCAGGACAGAGATGCTCCCCAGCATTCTATGAGCAGTCGGGGGCCCCCGCCACGTGTCAGGTGCCACATGCCACGTGAGCACCAGGATACTATCGTCCGTGAGGGAGAAAAAAGGGAAAAAGTCCCTGACCATCAGGCATAAACCACTGTACTTTTTGTTTAACTTATAATTATTCGCATGTAATTATTTTATAGATCATTATAGATGTACTAGAGGCCCAGTGCACGAATTCGTGCATGGGTGGGGTCGGGCCTGCCCAACCCCAATCGGGGTGTGGGGGCCGATCAGGGGCAGGGCCAGCTGGAGGGAGGGGCTGCAGGAGGTTGGCCAGCTGGCCCTGCCCCACCCCCCCTCGAACTCCCGGTGGAGGGGACAATTTACATATTAGGGTTTTATTATATAGGATAATTGTTAATATGAAGTTATATAACTATATAAATAATTATATGCTGTTATATATCAATTATATTAAACTTCTATAACTTACTAGTGAAGTCTGTGTCCTGAGAAACCGTTGCTTAGGGACCTGCTGAGCTGTGGCCCCACCAGAGTAAGTTGTACCAGCCCCACCTCGAATTCCGAAGCACAGAAACCTCTACCTCCAAGAAGCCTGCAGCTCGTGTAAGTGAGCCTCGCGCCCAGCTCAGGCGGACGGGCCACGCCCTCCACTTAGCATGCCCGGGTGCTTTTTACGGTGCATCAAAGGCATTGCTGGCGCTGGCACATGAGCTCCAGCTTCCCTTCCAAAATCCCAGCCTGTCGCTTTGTCACTTCGCAGAGAGCAGGCAACGGGTCCCAGGGAAACCGCTGTCACAGCGCAAAGGCAGACTCGGTGCGTGATGTCAACAGACAGCCACACCTTCCCAAGTGCAGTCTTTAAGAACCTTTATTTAAACACTGGCGTTGAGCATGGGGATCCTTGGAAATACTGTTAGTTAAATGCACCATGAAGAATTCAGTTCATGCCTGGCCGGCGTGGCTCAGTGGTTGAGCATCAACCCATGAACCAAGAGGTCACAGTTCGATTCCCGGTCAGGGCACATGCCTGGATTGTGGGCTCAATCCCAGTAGGGGGTGTACAGGAGGCAGCCGATCAAAGATTCTCTCATGGTTGATGTTTCTCTCTCTCTCTCCCGCTCCCTTCTTGCCTCTGAAATCAATAAAAATATATTTTTAATATATTTTTTAGAAGAGGCATCAGCAGGGTGGTCGTCCCTGCCCTGGTGCCTCAGCCGCCAATGGGAGGCAGCTGGAGCCAAGGACAGTCCCCCCAGGAGGCCCTTCTCAGTGTCGGGGACCGAGGACACCGATGAGCCCTCCCAGGAAACCTCGTCAGTTTCTGGGGTAGGAGGCGGGAGCCTGTCTGTGACCGTGAGAGGCACTCTGTGGGCACCCCGTCCCCGGGCACCGTCCTGGGTGTGCAAGGCCCTCCGTACAGTGTCGGGGTCTCGCAGAGCAAAGGCAGCATCGCTGGGCCGCCTCCTCCTTCTCACCCCCCGCCTCGGTGAAGGTGGCCTGTCCACACACCATCAGCAGCATCTGTGCCGGCAGCTGGAGAAGCCAAGCAGGTGCTCGCTCGGCACGCAGCCCGTGAGCCCGTCACTGAGATGCTGACTGAGTGTCCGCATGTCCATACCCAGGGACATGGAAGCCGCACGAAGCAGGCTGGCTGGAAAGGGAACTAAGAACGCGCTCCGAAAGGCCCATTCCCTCTCTCCCGGCACCCCTGGCCGCGGAGTTACGGGGAATCCTGAGACTATCTAGCAGCACTGGCTTCCTTTGGCCAGTGAGCTTTTGGTTCTGTCATGGACACCAGCTCCTGGGCTGGGCCGCTCAAAGCCAGAACATAGCAGGAGACACAGAGCGGGCCCCTATTCTTAGTTTCCTTTCTGGCCCATGGACTTCTAAGTCCTCCTAAAATGCACCATTTTATTATCTTTTGTCTGAACACAATTCATCTCCAGGGTGTTGACAGCCTTTAACACCTTTTTTTTTTTCTGCCACGAGCCAAGAACCCCGCGACGGCCCATGGAGGTGGCAGAGACTCACAGAGGAGCCTGCCTGGAGGGTGACCCAAGCCCCACGTGTTGGGGACACAGCTTGACCTCTCTGTCCAAGCAGAGTGGCTGCTGGGCCCCGAAGGAACCCCAGGGGCTCAGAGAACCACCCAGTCTCCCCAGGAGGCTCCCTGTGGGCCCCTCAGGCAGCGAGGTCCCCACTGTCCCCTCGCAAGGCCTGACCCTCTCCGGACAGCAATAGGCCCAGGACCCCAAAATATACTTGGTGCTTCCTTGCTCCTCACACAACTTTGTAGAGGTTTTCATCAGTAATGGCAACCTCACCAGAAACTGCCTAGACCACGAGACCAATGCCATTGCCATGAACTGGTTCTGGCTGCAGGGGGTTGGAGGGACCACATGTCAGTGACCTGGCCCCAGACAGGCTCCTGAGACAGGCATCGTCCAGAGGCCAGAGCCCGGCCCTGTCTGGTGCCCTCTGTTCTCGGTCCCCGGACGTGGGATGGGTGGGTCTCACCATCTCTGGCACAACTAATGAGGCTGCAAAACGTAACCCAAGCTACTGACCTCCCTGCACCCCTTTCCCTTCTGTAAAAAGGTGAAGATGATGGTGCTGATCCCACAGGGTGTGAGCAGGTCCTGAAGGGCTATAAATAAGTGGACAAAGGTGCTGGCATTTTTGATGTTGCTTATTTTATGGGGTCTTTTATTGTTGTTGTTGTTGATTTCAGAGAAAAGAAGGGAGAGATAGAAACATCCACGATGAGAGAGAATCATTGATCGGCCGCCTCCTGCACGCCCCACACGGGGGATCGAGTGCACAACCGGGGCGTGTGCCCTGACAGGGAATGGCACCATGACCTCCTACTTTAGAGGTCGAAGCTCAACCACTGAGCCACACCAGCTGGGCTGCATGTAGCTTATTTTAACAGACGAGAGTCTGAGAGGCTCGATGGCTGCCCAAGGTCCCATAGCTGCTGGTGACAGGGCTGGGAAGTGCATGGGCTCCACCAGGTTTCCAGTTCTGGGCCTGATCTCCTCTGAATGATGTGCCTTTCCTGAATCCATCCTCAGCCCTGTTTGCGGAGACGCTGTGGGTGATAAGACCTTCCCCAGAAGAGTGGCGCCCTGGTTCCCAGGTAGGCGGTCTGCTTCCCATCCTGTGTGTGGGGGGGGGGGCTGTTTTTAATACCGTTTTCCTCATCTGTGCCTTCCGCACCTGCCCTGATGAGCGCCCTGGAAGGCAGAGCTCATCAGAGACGCTGAGACCCAGAGGCTGCCAGGAGTAGCAAGTGTCTGAACCACCGAGTGAGCCCTTCAGAACCTCTCGTCAGATCGGCAGGGGCCGGCCTCATTCATTATTAACTGCAAGGCGACCTAAATAAATCACGGGATTATCCTTCACTTAAACGCTGAGTGTCACACGGTGCTCATCAGAGCCCATCAGCGGTCTGGGCACAAAGGAGAAGAGAGATTGTCTTTCAAGTGCACTCACAGCCCAGCGACGACACGGAATGCCCACAGCCCACCCTCAGCAGCTGGGAAGCCGGGTGCCCCTCCATCCCCGGCGCTCTGTGACCCCACCGTCGCCAAGAAGATCCCAACTGGCCCTGCTTACCACAGCAATTACAAGTGACTCTTCTTCAGTATCATTTCCTATCATTTATGTCCATCTGTGACTATGACACACTTGTCAGGCTATTGCTGGACATTTACCAAAGGAATCTGTTTTGCCAATGGTTAAATGGCACCAATTACAACCAATTGCATGTTTGTTAAAATAAATGCTGTCTTTGCTGCTAAGCTCAAAAGCCCTTGAGGGCCGTGGATTTGTGTCAGCCCAGCAACCCACCCACCCCAGTCAATGCTTCCCGGGACCACGGAGCCCGGGCGGGTGCAGGACCTGGTACGCAGACAACCAGTACCATGGCGCGCATTCTGTTGGCGTTTCTGACTCTCTCTGCAGCCTACAGAACGGCCACTGAGGCAGGGAAGGCAGCCCTCGGCCAGCTGTCACTGTCCTCTCCTGGCTGATCCCATCCCTCCTGCCCCCACCTCGGCCTCCACTGCAAGCAGCTTACAGGAGCTGGACGGTGTTTTGCAAAGTGACCCGCTGGCGGCGGGCAGTGACCTCGGGCAGACGCTCTGTCCTCAGCAAACTCTCCATCCTTAGCAGACCCCGGGGAGGGGCGCCCTGCAGCCGTGAGCGATGGCGGAGAGGCCACGTGGGTGAGGCTTTGTGTGGGTCAGGGGAGGCTGTCAGCTGTGGGCAGGAGAGCCAAGATGGCATGGATGTCTCCAAAGAGGTTGCCTACGGTTGCCACGTGGCCCCAGTGAGAAAGAGAGCCTTCAAGGTGGCCCATGAGACCCAGATCCGGACTCGCCCAAAGCTCCGCCATTGGAGGTGTGAGGCAGGAGCCCACGGTTAGGCCCTTCCTGTCACCCTGGACCTTCCGTGTTCCTTCTAACATGGTCACTGCTGTAAACAAAGGGCAGGGATTCAAAAGCCCTTGGAAAGAGAAAAAATAAAACAACAGCCCTAGCCGGTTTGGCTCAGTGGATAGAGCATTGGCCTGCAGACTGAAAGGTCCCAGGTTCGATTCCAGTCAAGGGCATGTACCTGGGTTGCGGGCACATCCCCAGTAGGGGGTGTGCAGAGGCAGCTGATTGATGCTTCTCTCTCATCAATGTTTCTAACTCTCTATCCCTCTCCCTTCCTCTCTGTAAAAAATCAATAAAATATATTTTAAAAAAGAAAACAACAAAGAAATAACGAAGGAAGGAAGGAGGGAAGAATTCCCTGAATTCCTGTGAGTTGGCCACCCTGGCGCCCAGCTCCTGGGACATCCTCCTTCCGGACTGTCCCAGTGTGGAGAGGACACATGACTAGCAGGTCCTAACACGAAACCGACCGCATCTGTGGTCCCGCCAGTGTTCACCTGAGGAGTCAGTAAAAGTGTGCGCATCCCCTCCTGCCTCGGTTTCCCCTGCTGCTCTCTTTTCTCAGCCTCCCGCTCCAAGACCAGGAAGTGGTACCCTGTTCCACGAGGGAAGGAGGAGGGGGTGCTGGGGGGACCGGGTTTGTTTTGTTTTCAAATGCTCTCAAAGGTAAACTCAGAGCCAGAATAAGTCGGGGGAAAAGGAGAAGGATGGACACTTTCAACCTCGTTAGGGTCTTTCTCTGCTGAGATTCTGATGCTGCTGGGAGTCACAGGAGCATGTCGATCCCTTTGAAGGGTTGTGATGCTACTTTTCGTCTCAAACTTTTTTAAAAAATTAGAAATTCAGACATTGTGGCTTCTAGGACTTAATTTAAATTTTTATAAAATTCTGTCTTTGGCCATGGCCGGTGTGCTCAGTGGTCAGAGCGTCGCCCTACGCACAGAAGGGTTGAGGGTTCGATTCCCAGTCAAGGGCAGGTACCTTGGTTGCAGGTTCAATCCCCGGCCCCAGTTGGGCATGTAGGAGGCAACCCATCGATGTGTCTCTCACATCAATGTTTCTCTCTCTTTCTCCCTGTCCCTCCTTCCCTTCTACTCTCTCTAAAAATCAATGGGAAAAATATCCTCGGGTGAGGATTAACAACAAATCTGTCTTTGACACCGCCCTGGTCCTGGACCTCCCAGGAGGCCATCCACTAACCGATGGGGCCATCAGCTCCCCAAGGCCAAACTCATGACCAGCCGGAGACACCTGCCCGGCGGCCTGAAGCCCTCGTCCTGCGAAGGGTGAAGCTGCGCAGTAGGGATGTTACCCGAAGAACGGAGGAGCAAAGTCAGTGTAGATTGTCTCTGTGTGTCTTAATGGATCTTACGGCCCCTGGAATCACAGTGCGACTTCCTGGCCTGCGTATTTCCCCTCTTACCTTCTGGGCTGAGAGGGACGCCTGCGCTCACTGCCCACAAGCAGAGGGGCCGGGGCCCTGCTGAAATACCATCCAGGAAATGTCACAGCTCATGGGAGTGCGTGTTTCCTTTGAACTGGGATGATGGGAAAGGTACTGTCATTCTCCGCGCTCAGGGTGTGCCCACCTGCATATTTCTCAAATTTCACGTGATGATTAGCTGGGCTTCGTCTTCGATGCCCATCACTGTAAGGGGAATGATGACAGTCCGCAGGGGCCCAGGGCCAGGCACTCCATGACGGATGCCCCTCCCTGCTTGTCTGGCAGATGAGCGGCCCCTGAAGCTAACGGCTCAGTGGGTGCTCTAAACACTCAGTACGGCCACGCTCTCCGGGCCGAGGAGCTGGCCCTGGACAGAGCTTTCTCACGCGGGTGGCCAGGCTGAGCTGAGAGTGGTGACACGCTCCCTCTGAGGCAAAGCAGCGCTGCAGAGCCGCACGTTGGCCGGCCGACCTTAGGCGTGACCTTTGCAGGACAGAGCAGCACCCACTGACACGGCGGCCTCATGAGCCCTGGGACCGAAGCTAAGCATCCAGGTTGAAACAGACCCTGGAGGGGGGGGGGGGGGCGGCGGCACTGGTTTTAGGGTCTTCACTGCACCTCTGTGTCTCCCAAGAGAAAAGACACTGTTTTACTTGCTAAATCTGATAAAGTTGAGGCTAGAAAAGGAGGAGGGAGAGACAGAAAGACTGTCTACACCACCAATTGCCTGTGACAAGACAAACGTTACAGTCGTAAAATCTAAACAGCGAAACTAGAATAGCCCACATGGTGGGGGCCTGGGGCAGAACGGTAGCCCCTCCATGTTTACGAAACGCAAGAAGAGGCTTCGATTGCTTTGGAGCGACTCCTCAGTTGCCAGTCTGAGCCACGAAAATACCTGAGGTTGAGACTGGGCCACCTGGACCTCCTGTCGGGCTGCCTGTGGCTGCACCGAGAAGCCAGCGCACACGCTGCCCACTGCCTGAGCCCGTCCCAGCGGAGCACGGGGCGGGGAGGAGGGGGAGGGCGCAGCTGGGGAGGCAAGGACGCCAGCATGGCTTCTGCTCCACCCAAATGCTCATGAGCCCTGAGCGGACCAACGGGGTCCATCCTTACAACGGAATATGACTCAGCTCAAACTGAACTCGCGACAAACCTTGGAAACGTGACGCTCAGTGAGACCACGTACTGTAGGATCCCGTTTATATGAAATGTCCAGAACAGGGGACTTCTCCAGACAGAGAGATTAGCGGCTGGCTGGGGCGCTATGTGGTGGTGAGAGCTACGGCTGGAGAGCCTCTTTGGAGTAATGAAGATATTCTAAAATGGACATGGTGCTGTTGACACATGCCTGTGAATGTACTTAACGCCACTGAATTGGACACTTTAAACTCATAAACGGCACGGCATGAAAATTATGTAAGTAGATAAAAGCTTTTACAAGAGAAAAATGTGCATGTGTGTAACTTTCTAAAACAAGGCAATTGCAGTCCGAGGAGAGAATGGGGTGATCACAGCCAAACCTGTCCCCGGAGCTGCTCTGTCCGAATATTAAGTGCGGAGCTCAGCTTGCTGACCTTCCAGCTCAGAGGGGAGTCATTCTTCCCGTCGGAGTCGAGGAAAAATGCCGTGTCACCAGGGAAGCGTCGTTTTGTCCTCGTGCTAAGTGCTAAGATGAATTGGGAGTCGGACGCCGGGCACCATCAACAAGAGCAGCTTCGCAGAGGAGATGACCGTCTGTGCCCTCCGCTGACCTTGGCCTGTTGCGCAGGACCCCACCGCGTGAAGCCAGCCCCGCTTCTGTTCTGGGGTGAGCTGGGCCAGCCGTCCAGTGTGCATGAGTCTCTCAAATACTGGTCTGAGGTGAGAAGCCCTCAACGTGGGGGGGACACTCAGCCGACATGCCTGCAGGGTCTTCGGGCTCGGGACACAGCCCCCAGCAGGCATGAGAGCTCCTGCATCTCCCCACTGTGGGGACAGACCAGGCCCACAGGCCCCGGACACAGGTGACATCTTGGCCCAGAGATGTCACGTCAGATGGCTTCCGCCTTGTTTGCATCATGGCCGGAACATGCAAGCTGAATTTCCGTCCCTCATGGCGGAATTTCATGATTGACTTTCAGGAGAAAAGAGAAGATGGAAGGACAAAGATTGAGAAAGCTGCTTTATATATAACTAGAGGCCCAGTGCACGAAATTCATGCATGGGTGAAGTCCCTAGGCCTGGCTGGTGATCGAAGTGCAAGTGTCTGGTGTGGAGGGCAGGTCCCAGCTGACCTCTGGGTCCTGGGCAGCACCTGGGTCCCCAGGCCCCCGCATGTCTGGCTCCGCCTGATTCATCAGGCTCCCGCCTGGCTCCCTTAGCGCCTGGGAGCTGGGCAGCGGCCCTGCCCCAACTGCCACTGCTGGTCGCCCCGCTCACACCCGCCTTGGCTGGTGCTGCCTGCTCATCTACTCCACCATCCTGCCACAGTTCCATTCTCATTGGGGCCCACCCGTGCCGCCCCCTGGTGGTCAGTGCACATCATAGCGAGAGTTTGAACTCCTGGTCAAGGGAACAATGTGCATATTAAGCTTTTATTATATGGGGTACTGTTGTGACACTGATCTTAGATAACTTAAAAAGAAAAGAAAAAGTCCAGATGGTGCAGCTCAGTGGTTGAGCATCGACCCATGAACCAAGAGATCACCGGTTAGATTCCTGGTTAGGGCACATTTCCCAGTGATGGGCTCCATCCCCAGTAGGGGGCACGCAGAAGGTAGGCAATCAATGATGCTTCTCTCGATGTTTCTATCTCTTTATCCCTCTCCCTTCCTTCCTCTCTCAAAAAATTTTGAATAAAAACATTTTTTTAAAAGAAAAAGAAAAGCTAATGTCATTTTTATCCACGTTTACAGCTGAGATCCATACTTATTGTGAAGTTCCTTGAGACAGAAGCCTTCTCGGGGGCTGGGGCGATGTTCCCATAACCACAGGACACATCATCGAAGCACACTTGATCTCTTGAATCAGCTACTTCAAAGCCTGGGTTCTCTCCTTCGTCTCCAGCCCTGCAGAGCACCAGGCTCCTGACACTGCGTCCGGAGGTGCCCGAGGCCAGGCTTGACTTCCGGAGCCAAAGAGCACCCTGGGGAGGGTGGTGCTGGGCCAGGGCCTGCAGCCCTGCCTGGTGTGCTTTTGAAACACAATAACCCAATCTTCTTGTAAGCTCTCTAAGAAGAAACAATGTCGCCGTAAGTGAGAGAGAGGCTGAAATTATGAAACACTTGATACCATACAAGGGGGAGCTGGGCCTTTGGTGCTGCAGGTGCGGGGTGTGATGGAGGAAAGTGACTGGTTATCACGCCTCACGATGAATGGCTTTCCCGCGGCCTGGCCATCTATTCTGTCCCCCTCAGCGGGCTGTTAATAGCAGTGCAGCCCCAACTCGTTCTTTCCGACATTTCAGACACAAATAATAGCAGGTTTCCAATTTAAAGGGATACTCTTCCTTCAGAAGCAAAAGAGTAAGCACAGGGAATAATTTTCAAAGCTTTTGAGATATAAAGGCTTATTGTATCTCCCCATAAGCAATGTCGGCGGCTTTGATGAACAATTTAAAAACAGAAGACGGGATGCGGGGAGAAGTTGTAAGACGTGGTCTTTTGTCCGTGATTTTTCTATCGTTGCTGCTTTTCCGAAATGTTGTCATTAACATAAAACATTATTTCAATTAGTTTTCTGTGAACCCCCAAGTCATATTCAATAAGTTTTTACTGATTTAGAAAATAAAAACTGGGCACCGGGAAGAAAAACATGGTTACTGAGGAAAACAGCAAATATCTTTAGGCTTCGGGATGCTTACGACTGTATGTGACGACTTTATCTTGTTGTCATTTAGAATCAGGAAACGTACTGGTTCATTGTGAGGACAGCACAAGTATTAGGACAATCATCTGATCCAACCTGGACTTAGAGAGATTCACTTAACAATGTGTCTAAGGAGAGGGGAATTGACTGTTGGTGCCCAGCACTAATTCAACGTTAATATAATTGAAATTTCTGAGCCATTAACTAAAATGGCTCCTCATTTCTACCCTTCATAAAGAATCCAATCGTCCCAGACACAAACTGAGCAGGAAACGGGACTCGGAGGAGACTGGACTGGAAGGAATGGGTCTTCGGTGCGTTTCCTCGAGCCTCCGGTAATGCCCAGGGAGAGAAGGTGTCTGCCTGAGCACTGTGTGGAGAAGGGGGCCTCGTTTTCTCTGCGGAAATTCATTCCTTGCACCTGAAGGATCTCTGTGGGAATACTTCCTGGCATATTTTTCCAGTTGTTATCAAGCGTGTCCCTAAGCAGGCTGTGTGTCCTATATTAATAATAATCAAGCCTGTTCCCCTGCCCAAGGCATTATCAGTGTGATTTATATTTATGCGATTCTGTTCACGATCCGATAGGTCTTCATACCTGAGGTTCCCTTAGCTCCCTCGCTGTAAGTTTTGAAGAGCGCAGGAAGGCGCATATGTGGGGAGCGTGTGGTGAACACCCGGGATTGGTAACACCCTTCTCCCATGTGTGGCTTCGCTCCTGTAGTTCCCACCACAGACCTGAGAGTGTGGGCCCATTGCCAGTCTGTCACCAGAGACAACCGGGGCTGCAGGACCACTCCAGGGTCACAAAGGAAGTGAGTGCTGAGCTGGGATTGGGTGCCAATGGAGCTGGTGCTTTGTCCACAACCATTACAGGTTTAATCACATATGTTTGAGCATGTGCCTGTCCCGTTGCTGGGCTCTGTGCCAGGCTCATGACCTCCTGAGGCCCTCCAAAGGACAGGGCTGGCCGTGCCTTCAGGACACCCGGCACACAGAGGAGACAGTGGGCAGGAGAGAAGCAATGCAACAGCGGCATGCAGCCGGAGGCGGGGAGTCCAGGTTCCTGCCCGGGGAGCCTGGCTGCAGAGCCAGCGTCTCCACACTGACACCAGCCGCGGGCTCCAGCCCAGGTTCACTTGAGGGAGAGGCTCCCGGCTTCAGAATCATCCCAGATGTCCTGGGAAGATGTGCAGTCCTGGGGCGGGGGAGAGGGGTGATCAGGGGGTGGTGGAGAGGCGTTTCAGCACCATGGAGAGCCACCTGCAGCCTGAGGTGGTGTTTGCAGAGCTCAACCAGGCAGCCTGGACCTGGACCAGGGCACGTCTGAATCCTCAGCGTCCGGACTACAGATGCTCTGTTCTCTGGAGCCCATCTGGGGACTGTCTCCGCCCTCCATTCCTCCACTCAAGGGCATACAGTATCCGATGGCTGTTATTTGTTTTCGTGAACCCATTCTAAACCAGAGCTAACCTTCCTGCTAAACACGTCAGAGCAACCTCACATACCTCACAGGGACACCGTTCACTCTCAGGCTGGTGGGTGGGAGAAGCCCGCCGTCATGTACGTGTGGGGTCGTCTGCACTGAACTGTAAAGGAACGACACGTAGGGTGCACATGTTCTTGGAGGCAGCACTTGTGCTCCACAACAGACAGCTGTTTCCAGGGGCCTGGCCCAAGGCGGGATTCTCCCAGCTGCCCTCGGCTTTTCCTCAAAGGCGCCTCCTGAGAACAGCAATGCATCAATGGCCCGAAACAGAGAGATGAGCATTCCTGCTCTTATTCAAATGGCCACAGAAAGGGGCCTCGGTGCTGCATGCTTTCCCTCAACTCCCCGAAGTTCTATGTGGTTTGTGCACAGATAGGAATCGTGCGCTTTCTCTTCAAAGCAGGGTCGGGCACCAGCTTCCCTACAGTATCCTGAGCTCCTTGGCTTCCAGTCGAATGCATGCAAGCTGAGGTCATGTGGTTTCTTTTTGTTCTCAAGTCTCTACGAAGATGAATCTCTAGGAATCTTCCAGGCCAGTTTGCAGCAAAGATCAAATGCCCTTCGTTTTTGACAGGCTGGCATGGTGATCTCAGGCTTTGATGCGTCCCTTTTGCTCCAAAAACATAGCAATAATAGATGAAATCTTTTTTAAAAAGAAGAAGAAACTAGAAAGACAGTTCTGAGCTCAGAAGGGAGCTAAATCCTGCTCTGTGAACCAGGAGCTGCAGAAATGCTGAGCAGTGAGGGGGCTGAGACCCTAGGTCAGCTGGGCTCCAGGTGCAGGGCCAGGAGCTTGGCTGATACAGGCCAAAGGGCCTTTAAAGTGCTTCATGGGCAAAGGGGCAGCCAGAGTCAGGCTGTCAGTGTCAAGGCCAACGAGTGGAATTGGGGTCTTCATGCTTGTCCAAGAACCTGAACGTGACAACCCTGCTGAAGGCTGCCTGAGGCCACAGTGAAGGGCCAGCCAAGGTGCAAACGGGCAGGAGAACACGGAGCGTCCGAGAGCCAGGTGCCAGGAAAAGCTGCTCCCTCGTGTGGTGGTGGATCTGTATCGCCTCACGGCTGGGACCCTGGATCACACTTTAAAGACTTGGCTCTGAACTGAGGATCCAGAGGCCACCACACAGCTAGAGGGGTAAACACAGAACAGGAGGGAACAGTAACACAACAACAAAACCAACCCAACGGGAAGCTTCTTCCCTAAACCGAAATGCAGAATGTGTAAGGAATGCTAGGGCTTAGGGATACAGTCCCCCATAAATAACATTTGTAAAACAATTTATTCTAGATGAGAAATCTT
Organism: Myotis nattereri; assembly: GCF_964212035.1. Taxonomy (NCBI): domain Eukaryota; kingdom Metazoa; phylum Chordata; class Mammalia; order Chiroptera; family Vespertilionidae; genus Myotis; species Myotis nattereri. The sequence goes on along the minus strand of NC_138088.1, from coordinate 56,969,657 downwards.
CCTATAAGAAGACGAAAAGTACTTTAAAATAATTATAAAAGCTCTGCACGGCAAAATAAATTGACAACAAAACAAAGAGGCAGCCAAGCAGATGGGAGACGATATTTGCAAACAGTAGCTCCGACAAAGGTTTAATTTCCAAAATATATAAAGAACTCATAAAACTCAACACCAAACAAACTACCCAATCAAAAAGTGGGCAGAGGACCTGAAAATACACTTCTCCCAAGAAGACATGCACACAGCCAATAGATATATGAAGAGATGTTTAACCTCACTGGCAATTAGGGAAATGCAAATCAAAACTACAATGAGATACCACCTCATACCAGTTAGAGTGGCCATTACCAACAAGACAAGCAACTACAAGTGTTGGAGAGGTGGTGGGGGAAAGGGAACCCTCGTTCACTGCTGGTGGGAATGTAGACTGACACACCTGCTATGGAAAGCAGTCTGGTGATTCCTCAAAAAATTAAGACTAGAGCTATGATACGACCCACCTGAAAAAAATTTGAAATCATGTATTTCCAAAGATATATGCAATCCTCTGTTCACTGCAGCATTATTCATGGTGGCTAAGACACGGAAACAATCAAAGTGTCCTGGGATAGAGGACTTGATAAAGAAGATGTGGTACATATACACAATGGAGTGCTACTCAGCCACAAGAAAGGATGAAATATCACCTTTTGCAACAACATGGATGGACCTTGAGAACATTATGTGAAGTGAAATAAGTCAGTCAGGAAAAGCTAAGAACCATATGATTTCACCCATATGTGGGATATAAAACAAACATCAGTGTGATGGTTGCCAGAGGGAAAAGGGGGGAGGAAAGGGGAGTCCTAATATACGGTGACAGGATCAGATTTGACTTTGGGTGGTGGACACACGGTGCAATATACAGATCTTGTAACATAGAAACCCACACCTGAAGCCTATATGTTCATGTTGACCAATGTCATCCCAATTTAATAAATAAATAGTTTTAAAATAATTATTATTATTCTATTTAGTGTGCTCAATAAGATAAATGAAGATATTCAGTGTGCATTGGAAATTAAACAAGAAAGAAATGAAACATTATCAAATGGGAATAAAATGAACCAATAATAAATCTTGTGAATAAATATGTCAATTAAATTAGAATTTCAATCGATTTATCCACCTGGTGGTGCCAATGATGCTGACACTGCAGAAGACCAACGCTGTCTCTCTCTCAGGGTCTCGCGTCTGACAGCAGGGCTCCTGGCTGGCAGGTGGAGGTGGCTGATGGGCATAACAGGCCCGCGGAAGATGCTGCTCAGGCGTGCTCACCAGGCTGTTGCCCAGAACTGCCACGAGCTGGCTGAGCACCTGTGGCTTGACATGGCTCAGCCAGAATTCCTCACGTGACAACACAGCTCCTCTTCCATCACAGACTCATGTCCATTCGAGCTGATTGTGCTCCTGGAGGTCATCGGGTCACTTTCCCGTTGGCCCTGGACTCCTCAGTCTGGAGGGAAGGGCTCCCCATCACCTGGAAGAACTGCCAGAGGGATTAGGGGGTCACCTGAGCAACTGTGTCACCATGTCTGTGAGATTCTTATCATGTGAGATGCCAGCAACTGAGTCCCCACTGAACAAATGAATGAACAGACCACATCCCACCACAGGTGCCGTCCAACCCCCGCTGGTACTGCCGTGCATTCTAACCCAGGCTCAGAATTCAGGGCATTCCAAAGCTCTCAGAGTTCGACTTCCCACGTATTGGAGGCACGAGATAATTGGGAAAGGGAGAATCTTAGCATTAGGTGGGGTCCTCGTCAGACCAAGTGAGTGAGAGGAAAGGGCAGAACTCCTTAAAATTAATGAGCTTGCCCTTTAAGAAGGTTCTCTGTGGTCAGCATTCTTGCAGGGCGGTGAGGTGAGGGTGGGACCACAGTCACCTGGTGCGGGCACTGTGAGTGCCAGCCCCGCCTGAGGATGGACCACTGACAGCTGTGTGCCCACGCGGCTCCGGGCTCCCTGCTCGGAACTGCATGTGAATTACACACAGCCAAGATCAGCAGAACCTGTGACCTGGACGTCAGCGTGCCAGGGTTCTGGGGTCTGAACGCACAAGCCTCTTGGACGTCTCACCTTCATGGGGCAGAGGTCAAGGCCAGGAGTGTATTTTCAGACTCCCAGACCCATTCTGATACAAACATATAAACGTGCAAAATGCAAATGAGAACAGACTCTCCGAAAGGTCTCTCAGCACCACTTAGCTTGGAGGTTACAAGCGCTGCAGGTTTTAGAGTTCTGCGGGGAATTGGCCAGAACCTTCCCACATTAATTCAATGGGGCCAAAGGGAACTCCTTCATTACTGGAGGGAGAGCAGGCTGCCAGGACCCACGCTCCGAGGAGCATCTTTGCGCGAGGTCTGGAGGAGGGCCAGGTCCCCTCTGAGCGTGGAGAGACCCAGGATGCGGGACTCTTGTATTCAGGCCCCTGCTCTGTGGCTGGCCCAGACCCCACGCAGTTCCACAGCTGATCCTCAGCCATGACTCAGCTCCCTCCTCCGCAGGGTCCCTAGCGCCCAGCCCCTCACCTCTGTCCAAGGTGAAGGCACCAGGAGCCACTGGAGGGCAGACGCCTTTGAAGGGGGTGGTCCTGCCAGGCCTTTCTGCTCCCACCTCCACTCTGAGCAGCAGGTCCTGGGGGCCTGGGGAACTGCTCAGAGAGTCTTCAGCAGACGCACCTGCCTTGTCAGAGCAGCCTGGCCCACGTTCCCTGGTGGAGCCCCAGTTGGTATCCACCCAATTCACAGCCATTTCCTCTTGCGACCGGAGCTTCCCATTGCAGAAAAAATCCATGCAGAAGTAGCCGGCAGGAGACAGGACCCACGGCCAGGACATGCGTGCCCAGACACGCCGGGTGACAGGGGCTCCTCTGCCTAGATGGAGCGTCTCCTCACAAGCAGGACGCCCCCCGCGGAGTTGGAGATCTAGGGACTGGGCGAGAGAAAGCACTCCTGATTAGGAAGCTGGCTCCAGCCTGCTCAGTACATAAACCTAATTTCAGTTGACTACAACCCTAATAACTCGCGAGGTTAAGTGCTTGTAGAATTCGTGGCTGTATTTCCTGTGCTGGGAGAGTGCTGATCCCTGCAGATCTGGGACCAGCGTGTTTAGTGTTCTGTGCTCCATCTCCACGGGGATGCTGGGATGCTTCCGTTCCTTTCCTCCCCGTGGCCAGGCCCGGGGTCCTCGGCCCGTCTGTGGAGCTCCGGAATCACGTTCAGTGACAGTGGCTGTGCAGGGGATACGTGCTCATCACTGTCTTACTGACCGATGCAGGACAGAGCCAGAGGCGGGGACAGAGTGAGTGCTGAAGCGTCTCCTCTTACAAGGGCACTAATCCCACCTCCGGGCCCCACCCTCACCACCTCATCTAACCCGAATCCCCTGTCGAAGGCCCCACCCATGACACTGAGGGTCTGGGCTTCAACCTATGAAGTTTGGGGACACAACCGTTCAGCCCACATAGTGAGGGGAGACATTGCCGGCAGGGGAACTGCACGTGCCAAGTACCCCGAGGCAGGTTTTCTGAGAGGAGGTGGGACAGCCCGCAGGGCTTTGTGAGGTGAAGGGAGGAGGCTGGAAGGAGCCAAGGGTGGAGGGGTCCAGGTCATCTGGGATTCAGGGCCCTGCAAGTTGAAGGTTTTATTCTGAAGGCAGCGCGAGTCCATGAAGGTACATGTAGGATGTGGAAGGAGTTGTCGTATGAAGGATCGCAGTAGCTGCCATGTAGATAAAGGGTTATAAGTGGACCCGGTAAGACAGGGCACGTGCTGGGGCGTAATGAAGGCATCCAGGCCACAGAGGATGGTGCTGTGGGCCGGGGACGCAGAGGTGGGGTGGGGGCAGATGGGAGGGCAGGTTCCGCAGTACATGTGGCTGGTCTGGGCGTGGGGAGGACCATGAGATGGGGACGAGGGGGACACTGTGTGGCCATGCTGGTTCCTGAGATAGCAGCTGCGGGGGGCAGAGGCCTGGTGTGTCCCACGTGCCCAGAGCAGCCAATGGCAGGCGCTCCAACCATATTTGCTGAGTGTTAAATGAAATGTAAATCACCAAGCAGGTGTTAAAACACAAATTCAACCACGTACACTTGGAGATATAATTGTCTTTATCATCGACTCATGAACCAGGCAGCTGCCGACCCAGCCACGGAAGGTGCTCCCAGGGGTTGTACAAAGGAAGGTTTTTACGGGAAGAAGGGTGGGGGCGGAGCTGTTAACAAAGAAAGAAACATTATTTTGGTCCTGGACACCTTTTCTTTGGGGGACGAGAAAGGGGAGGGTTTTCAGCACGAAGACTTCCTCTTCCTCCTGTGGGGGGTGAGGAGGGCCCACGTGACAGGTGACACCACAGCCACCGTCCCCGCTTCTGCCTTGTGGGCTGCGGATCCATTTTCCCCACAAGTGGGCGATTCTGACTGTGGTTTGATGCGGGGATGCGTCAGGCACAGGGCTTAGAAGCCGGCCCCTCGTCTGCCTGCCTGGGTTTGCACCGCACCATCCGCGTGAGAGCTGTCAGGCCGCTCCTCACCTCCGTCAGCCTGTTTCCTGGTAAACGGAAACGACGCAGTTTCATCACGGCATCGGGATGATCACAGACCATGACCCAGGTGAAGCCTCGCCCTGGACCTGCCATGCCAGGTCACCCCTTCCTCAACCTGCGTCTCCTCCGGGGTCAGAGTTCCTTCCTCCCCAAGGAGGGGCCGTGACCAGGACCCGGAACTCCAGTCCCTGTGAATACACCCCAGCTTTGATTGACAGCCCACCAGCAGGCTTCTCTCCATGGGGCTGGGAGGCAGGTGGGCTCTACTAACTGAGAGCTGGCATGTTGCTCCTCTTGGTTATGCAAATGCCAGGGTCCAGCTCAATCCAGTCTGTGGATCTGAAGTTTCCCTAATCCAGTGGTGACATCTGATTGATCCAAGTGTGTGAGGTGGACTGAGCTTCCTGCTCCGCTGCTGTGCAAACCATCCACGTGCCGTGGCGCCCATCCCTGTGTTATCAACAGGGAGATAACACACTGGAAACGGTGGCCACACAGGTCCACTTTCAGGATGCGTTCCGCGTGCCAGGCACTGGGCTCCCCCCGGGGATCACCCGATTGAATCCTCACACACCTGCCAGGTGGACACTGGGCCTGGGCCTGGGCCTGGGCTGCCGGGTTCAGTGAGAGGTGACAGAATCTCTGGATCCGTCACATATGTGAACAGAGACCTTTAATGGCGACACAGTTACACCCAGAGATAGTCTCATGCTGGTAAAAGGCTGGTGATCGATGTGGATCTTGAAGATGAAGTTTTATGTCCCCCCTATTTCCACTGCCCGTTCGTTCTAAAGGTTTATGAGTGTAATAAATGTCTACTGAAATCTTTGACTTTGTACAGAATAATAAATTTACAGATAAAAGATGGGCCATCCCGGGATAAAGTGCTGCCGTGAATCCCCAGATAACTCATTTATTTTATGTTTCTAAATATTCAAGTAAATGCCTGCATTTTAAGCAGCAGCTTTAATGAGCACAGAGCTGTACTTCCTAAAGCAGAAGTGAAAGGCCAGGCTTCCTCACCGCGAACTCACGTGCGGACGTCCGCTGACTGCTCGTTTGGGGGACGGTTTCTGGGCTCTCTGTGCTGATCCACTGGTCTGTGCGTCTGTCTCCTCGCCAGCAAATGGGGCGGAGAAAACTGGGTCTCCACACGGTTCTGGGCATTGCCGGAAACGCAGACGGCGGGTGATGGAGCCGTTATTTATCCCCAGAAGGTGAACCGGTCCCACGTGGGACACAGTGATGCATGGGTTCCTGCAAATCCCCTGTTCACATGAAATCCCATTCTTTTTCTTTGTGATTTGTGGCGGCTCTTGTGCATAATTTTTAAATCGGCCTCAAAATACATCACACTGCCTTTCTAAGGGGAGCGTGAAAGCCTCGCTGCCAGGGAGTGTTGATGGAGGCTGTGCCCAGCTGAGTCTCCGTTTGGTGTGGGATGTCTGGTCCTCAGGTCACAGCCCTTCATCACGTAAGATGTTAATGGTAGGAGACACCAAGTGTGCAGTAATGGGACCTTCTGTGCCGCCTTTGCAATAATTCTGCAGATCTAAAACTGTTCTAGAGTTAAATGTTTACTTTCAAAAAACACAAAACATTGCTGGATAAACGTGAACAGAGAACCGGCAACACTTGGGGACTAGCAGGAGTCTGTATTCTGTATCCTTAAATTCCCAGAAGAAGGAGAAGAGGGAGAAGGACGCAGGGAGCATCGATATGAAAGGAACTTGGTAAATGCCAAGCGTGATAAATGCAAAGAAACCCATCACCAGGTACCTCACGGTCAAACTGATGGAAATGTAGACACAGAAAAAAATCTAAGCAGCAGCAAGTGAAAAGTGCTGACTTCTCCCCAAAACAAAGTGGCAGGCGACCGCTGAGACAATGCCCGGGGGAGCTAGAATTTCACCCGCCAAGTCAGAAGTCCACATTCAGCAAAAAAATAAAAACGAGGCGGATTGAAGACATTTTCGAAACCAAAGTGGCGAGAATGTGCAGCCAATCGACCTGAGGGACAAGAAATGCGGAAGGCAGGCCTGGTTTGGGCGAAGTTGGGGCAGATGGGACGTGGGCCTGCGGGTGCAACAAGGAGCAGATACGACAACGGCAAAAGCCTTTCTCCTTTGTCAGGCCCTTGGAAGACAGGTGGCTGTTTGCCAATTAACATCCGTGCGTCACAGCTTCATACTCTGTTGGGAGTAACTGCACAACAGCGATGGCCAAGCATGAGGGTAAACAAGCAGGGGTTGTGTGGCTCTCACGCTTTCTGTGACACAGAACCACACTAACACGGGAGATCGTGACAAGCTGTGGACACACGCATAGTCTAACCACTAGAGCAACGACGAAATAAAAACAAGAGGACTTGTTCCAAAACAAGAGAAGATCTAAACGGGGTCACTATCCCAATCGCTGGATGACCCAGAGGAAAGCCAGGAAGAAGGAACAGAACACAAATGGGGTACATGAGAGAAACTAGCCAGGCAGGCCAAACCAACCTTGTCAGTGGTCACACTTCATGCAATGGGTTAACTACTCCGAAACTGCCAGAGCGGGTTTAAAACAGCAACAGCAGAATCCAGGTAGCTACTGCCATGTTCCTTCAGATATGGAACTGAAATATTAAGAAGGCGCCTTACCCAGGACTGCCATCCGCCTCTCCCTCCTTTCTTCCTACCACCCTCAGCTGCCACTTCCAAACCGGACTGGTCCCCACCTCAGGAGAGAGTCCTGGAAAAGGTAAGAAAGTCCCAATCTGATGAGCGGGTCTCCCACGGGTGTCCGCAGCGGAGTCCATCGCACCCTCCCGAGCCTGGCCTGCATCCGGGCTCCCTCCAGACTCCCGTGTTCCCCACAGATCCCCAGTGGCTCCTGTGGGTGGGCGGGCCCACGGATAGCAGTTCCTGTGGATAGATACCCCTCCTCCCCCCACAGCGCTGGTACCCAGCCCCGGGACACCCACAGCTCAGCCAGAACTCCCCGTGAGGCACATGCTCCATAAGCCTACAGATAAAGCGCAGACACTCAGAGCCTGATATCGCTGCCAGGCTCCTGGGACTCTGCCTCCGGCATAGAGATAAAATCTCATCCCTTATCGATTGCCCCAGAGCTACAGACCGAAGGCAGCAATATAAAAATGGCCACAAGATGGTGACTGACAATCGGGGTAAAAATCAGAGAGATGGATCTGAAGGGTGGGGGTGCGGGATAGAGAGCACCTGCTCCCTCCAAGATCCCCAACTTTGTATTGTTCCCCTCCAAGCATCTCTTATCTGGCTCTGAGCAGTGGAAAGCATTCAGCATGGCCCAAGGTGCTCACTGGGGACCACCCGGCTGGTAAGGCGCGACGGGGGCCGCAGAAGGGACCTTTGGAAATATGTTTTCAGGAAGCTGCGGGGAGGAGGACAGACTCCCCATGTGACTTCCCAGCGGCTCAGGGAACGTGGAAACTACCCGGGCCCCGCGGGCACGAGCTCCCGATTGTTCAATGTGCACGAATCCGTGCGCCAGGCCGCTAGTATATATTATAATATGATTGATATGATGTGATATAATGTAGCATAAAAAATTGAATAAGATTTTCTAAAACTTCACAGTCAGGGTCTGACTCTTCTGAATCTCCTTCAAATCTGAGTCTCTGTCTCCACAGAGTCCCAGGTGATACCACTTCTGTTTCATCAGGAGCCTTGGTAATGCATGGCTTCTTAAAAAACAATCAAAGCATTACAAGCCGTAGGCCCTGGGCCAGCTGTGGGCAAACTATGGCCCGCGGGCTTGAAATGAATAAAACTAAAAAAAAAAAAGACCGCCGAAACCGGTTTGGCTCAGTGGATAGAGCGTCAGCCTGCGGACTGAGGGGTCCCGGGTTCGATTCCGGTCAAGGGCATGTACCTGGGTTGCGGGCACAACCCCAGTGGGGGATGTGCAGGAGGCAGCTGATCCATGTTTCTCTCTCATTGATGTTTCTAACTCTCTCTATCTCTCTCCCTTCCTCTCTGTGAAAAATCGATAAAATATATTAAAAAAAAAAAAAAGACCGTACCCTTTTATGTAATGATGTTTACTTTGAATTTATATTAGTTCACACAAACACTCCATCCATGCTTTTGTTCCGGCCCTCCGGTCCAGTTTCAGAACCCATTGTGGCCCTCGAGTCAAAAAGTTTGCCCACCCCTGCCCTGGGCTGATGGTTGTTCAGTTCTGCCGAGCAGCCTAATTGTGGCTTCTGTTGAGGGCTCAACACCTCCCCACAAACATCCCTCCCCCCTCTCTGGGGATTGAAAAAGCAAGTGTCTGTGTCTCTGAGATTTGCCTTCAAGCTCCTGACCCCACTTTGCAAGGTCAGGGAGATTACCCATGCCTGTGACTGCCACCGGCCTGCAGCGATTGTCAGATGCCATTGATTGTCAACACTTCTCACTTTCAAAGAAGTTAAGGTGGAGAAAAAAAAGCTCAGAATCAATGACAGACTGGAACATTTTATCAATCAAATGAGCTTTAACACTAACAACGAGATGGCTGCCAGATGGGTACTAGACTTATCAGGGTGACAGGACAATTGGGACTGTTCTGCCCCAGGGTCGTGCCAGCTGCCCCTACCCAGTGTCTGTAGGGACAGCTGAGCTTGCCCTGGCCCTTCTCCACACCCACAACCCTCTGACAATGGGTGTCCAGGCCTGCACCTCCTCCAGGCCCATCCTACGGGATAAGGGACTTCGCTGACCCCCCTGTGGTGGAAAATCCACCCCTCAGAGCCTACAGTCCCCCTCCCCGGCACTGTCCCCCCTCCTAATTAGGACCTCTGCCCTCCAACTCCAAGCTCCTGGCTGAACGGGGACTAACCACCCTGGTGGTCTGTGTTGCAGCCTCCTCTCTCCTCCCTGCTGTGAGCTGAGCTCTCCCCAGTCATCCATCTAAATGCCTCTCAGCACTTGTCTTAAAGGCACCTGCCTCTCAAACTCAAATTGCTCCAAACAGCAGCACCATCCTTTTTACTGAGGCCCAGATCACAATCCAGACGCCCAGACCCCCATCCCAGGACCCAGACCTCCATTTGGGGCCCAGACCTTCATGGCAGGACACCTATTTCCATGGCTGGACTTGGATCCCCATCTGGGGCCTTCACCTACATCCGGGTACCTGACGTCAATCCTGTGGCCTGGCCCTCAATCCTGGGGCACAGACGCCCCATCCCAGGGCACGGACCTCCATCCAGGGTTCAAACCTGAATTCGGGGCCCAGACCTTCATGGCAGGAACCCTATTTCCATGGCGGGATTTGAACCTCCATCAGGTGCCTTCACCTACACCTGGGGTCCTGACTTCAATCTTGGGCCCAGATCTCTATCCAGGGACTCAGACCTCCTTACTCAAGCCCAGACCCAAGTGCAGGGGCCCAGACCCCCATACCAGGACCCAGACCTTTATCCCAGGATCAGACCTCAATTCGGGGCCCCGACCTTCATGGCAGGACCCGTATTTCCATGGCGGGACTCAGATCTCCATCCGGGGCCTTCACCTACATCCGGGTACTTGATGTCAATCCTGGGCCCGGACCTCCATCCCTGGGCCCAGACCCGTATCCCGGGGCCCAGACCCGTATCCCGGAGCCCAGATCCCCATCCCAGGGCCCAGACCCCCATCCCAGGACCCGGACCTCCTACCCAGGATCAGACCTCAATTAAGGGCACAGACCTTCATGGCAGGACCCCTATTTCCATGGCGGTACTCGAACCTCCATCCAGGGCCTTCACCTACATCTGGTTACCTGATGTCAATCCTGTGATCTGGACCTCAATCCTGGGACCCAGACCTCCATGCCAGGGCCCAAGCCCCCATCCCGGGATCCAGAACCCCATCCCAGGGCCCAGACCATCCTCCAGGGATCAGACCTGAATTCGGGGCCCAGAACTTCATGGCCAGAACCCTACTTCCATGGCAGCGGTCAGACCTCCCTCTGGGGCCCTGACCTTCCTAGGGGGGCTGACTACAATCCCAGGGCCCAGACCTCTCTCCCGGGCCCCAGACCTCCATCCCAGGGCCTAGACTCCTATGCTGGACCCAAACCCCCATCCCAGGACCCAGACCTCCATCCCTGGATCAGACCTTAATTCAGGGCCCAAAGCTTCATGGAAGGACCCTTATTTTCATGGCGGGACTCAGACCCCCATCCAGGGCCTTCACCTACATCCGGGTACCTGACGTCAATCCTGCAGCCCAGACCTCTATCCTGGGGCCCAGACCTCCATCCGAGGCCAAGACCCGCAGCAAGGGGCCAAGACCCCCATCCCGGGGCCCAGACATCATCCCAGGATCAGACCTTACTAGTAATTTGGGGCCCAGAACTTCTTTTCAGGACCCCCATTTCCACAGCGATACTGGGACCACCATCCGGGCCCCTGACCTCCCTCTGGGGCGCTGACTTCAATCCTGGGGCCGGGACCTCTATCCCAGGGCCCAGACCTCCATCCCAGGGCCAAAACCTCCATCCAGGGATCAGACCTCATTTTGGGGCCCAGACCTTCATGTTAGGACCCATATTTCTATGGCGGGACTCAGACTTCCAGCCTGGGCCCTGACCTCCATGCCAGAGCCCAGGCCTATATCCCAGAACCTACATTTCCATGTGGGGTCCACACATCCATGGCAGAAAACAGACTTCTTTGTTAGGACAGGGACGTACATCCAGTGTCCAGTCCTCCATCCCCGTGCTGTCCTCCATCTAGACCACTCATCCCACCATAGCTCTGCCCTCTGGTGTACCTCCATCTAACTACTCAGCCCAGCTCTGCCTCAGCTGTCCTCCATCTAGACCAGCGGTTGCCAACCGGTGGTCCGCGGACCTCTGGTGGTCCATGAGGTCTGAAAGGTTGGCGATGGCTGATCTAGACCACTCAGCCCAGCCCTGATCTGCCCTCAGCTGTCCGCCATCTTGAGGCCTCCGTGTCATCCCAGAGACACTCCCCACATTCTGCTCCCCCTCCTCTTCCTCTGTCCTGGGGAACAGCTCTTCTGTCCTGTGAGACACGTCGTGACACTCCCCTGGCACCGTGGCCTGTGTCTGTTTACCCTACAATCTGAACAGGGCCATCCCAGAGGCCTACCATCCCCCAGATGGCATTTATCGAGAGCCAGCGGGAGAGCAAGCCTGTCCCCAAGATTTCCCTAACCATTCCAGCTGAGCCACTTCTTTCTGGGACTTGTCTGTGTGAGAATAAACAAGTTATCTTCCCTGTCAGAGAACAGTTTAGACGGCCGCCATGTTGGCCACGTGACTTGGCACCCGCCATGTTGGTCGCATGGCTTGCAGCTCCCCGGGGGCTGGCATCTTGAAACGGCAAAGGCCAACCCTTCCCTTTGAATTAGCCAATCGCGGAAGACTGTGCACTTGAGCTCCAATCAAGAGTGAGGGGCAGGCCGTGCATCAGGCTTAAAAAGTCAAGCAGACCACCTGCTCGGAGTGCGCGTGCTCCCAGGCCGTGTGCTGCAAACCCTTCTCCGTAGAAGTAAGGATTCTTGCCTTGCTGCCTGGCTCCCGAGTATGATTTGGTTTTTCTAGGACCCCTGAGTTTGGGGGCTCGCCATATTTCTTACACCTGCACAGGCCCACAGCATAGGGCAGTGGAGCTAAGAGCTGTGGGTGACTTGCTCCTCGCCTTGGAGGGCCCAGCGTACTGGCCTGGCCGATGGGCTCCCCGTCAGAGGGATATCTTCCAGGCCACGTCTCACCACCATGAGCACCAGAGAGGAAGCACTGCCATTACCTGGTGGCCATGCTGAGAATGAGGTAGAGACGATCCATCCCCAAATCCCAGCCACTGCAATGAAACTGCTCACTTCCCACACCTGTTCCCATAACGGGCAACAGAGGAAACATGCTGGGTCCGAGCGGATTTCCCAAGGAAACCTGCACTGTTATATCACCAAGATGTTGGAAACCAAGACGCCGGAAACACTCACCAACGTCCACCCTTGGGGAATAATATTGACTGATGTCCCCTGAAATGCGGCCTTTGTGTTTGACGCTCTGACCATGGCTTTGCTCTGGGGGGCCTCGGTCTCAGTCAGTCATTGCCTAGACCATCCTGGGCCGGCGTTCAAAGCTGGCCAGGGAGCCGAAGCACCGATGGTTTATCTGCCTCGAGCGGGGAACTTGTGTGGAAGGTCAGGACAATGTCGCCTTTGATGATCTGATCCATGGAAACCTACCGGTGCAGGCAGGGCTTTAAAAAGTGATTGTTTAAATGAAGTTGATCTTTTTATTGCAAAAATACATCACAACACGCTTTAAGGTTGAATTTCAGCTCAGTAACCACAAACATGATTCAAATGATTCATGGGGAAGTTAATGACCAACACTGTTGTCTTTTAAATAATCTAATAAAAAGCTCATTAGTGTTGGGGAAGATACCAGTTGGGGGCACCCACACACTGATGTGTTCATTTACTGTGATGAAACTAGTCGGATTCTGTCAGATTCTGTTATTCTAAATCCGACACCAGTGGCATTTCCCCCTAATCCTGGCTTCCCAGCTGGTTCTTTCACGACCTATAACCCGGCTCAGAAACACACCTGCAACATAAGCCAGGCCCTGTCTCACCCAGGTAGGTAGGCAGCCCTTTGCCCTTCCTCCTTGAGACCAAGCTCCACTTCCTGGCTGAGGACCAGCTGGGGGATCCTGGGAGTGCCCAGCAGGAATCCTACGGGGCAGTGCGGGCCACAGGCAGGAGTGAGAGGGCAGGGGGCACACAGGAAGTCCCGGTCCCTGGTTCTCCTGATCATTAGTTATTTGACCATTGTGGCTCAGACCATAGCCTCTCGAAGAGAGGGCTGGTTCCGTCATCTACACAGAGCTGATGCAGCACCTGGCCGGCCACCAGGCTGCTAGGAAACGCCATGACATAAGATGCTCCCGCATAGGTGCCCAGGAGCCGGGGTGGGTGCTATTTGCCTCACTGGGGGCAGCACCCCATGTCCAGCCTCGTCTCCATGCAGACATGCCCCAGAGTTGCCCCACATTGGCCTTGTTAGCTGTTTTGCACGACCCTGATGTCCACGTCCACTGGATGCCGGGCTGAACTGTACCAGCCCCTGCGGGTCTGTCTGAGACACCCTTTGTCCCTCGTGAAACCAAACCGAGTTTCCATGCACGTGTTTATTCCCCTCAGGGACGGACACCTGGAGAAGCCATCAACAACCAAATGCCGTCGGTGATGAATTAACTTAACCTCAACAAAGTTGTAAAATGATGCACAGCCACATGATAAGCTAATTACATCAAAGGAGTCACATCTGCAAAGAGGTAGAAATGTATGCACATCGCAGCATAGGTATCTAGGAATGAACACAATGGATTGTCTTCAGTTAAACAAACCAATGCTGTTTCTCTCCAGTGGTTAAAGCCATGAAACATTCTCGCTCACTTAATTGCTTTGCTACGTTCTTAGCAATTGCACCCGCCTGCCCCTGAAGCAGCCTTCAATTCGAAGGCGCCCTGGAAGCCGAGCCCTCTCTCTGCAGGTGAGGGAGGGGGCCGTCCACGTGGGCACCGTCTGTCCTGGAAGAGGACAGTTCGGTAAACGAAAAGCACCTCAAAGCAAAATGAAGGGGCCTGAGAACAGAGGGCCAGACGCAGGGTCACAGGACCGGGCACTGATGAAGTCAGTCCTCACTTAGCGTCGTCGATCAGTTCTTGGAACTGTGGCGAGACGACGCACAGCAAAGCCCATTTTACTACAGGCTAACGGACATGAACCAGGGCCGAGCCCCTCCGCACTCCTCCACCTTGTAACTAGACGAAGCTGAATGAAATGATGTTGTTTGAGGACCTGCTGTTGTACTTACAACCTGAGACCTGGGTTGTACTTACAGTGAGTGCAGACGGAACACTTCTGTTTCCGTAGCTGGGGTATTTATCAGACAAAACACGACGCTCAGAGGCCGGTGATCTTGAACGGGGTGCTTCCACTCTCAGGATTGCCTCAGACGCAGACAGGTACATGCAGGGACAATGAGGCCAAACTCCGTCGATGCTCAGCGTCGATGATACTTGGAGTTTGCCCTGACGTGGAGAAGAATGTGTTGTTAGTGCGGCCAGTGGGCTGGGACACACGGGGAACACACGCTTCTAGGACCACAGGAGAGAAGGCGTGGCTCCCAAGCTGTGCGCTTTCAAAACCAGTGCAGAAATGCTTTCAGAGTCCTCACTGCTTGAGAGAATATTGATCTCGTCACTCCCTCTGGCGAACAGGGAAGGTGAGGAGTCTGAAGGCAGTCCGTGGAATGCTGAAAACCAAAGAATCACAATGAGGACCGTTTAGAGGGAAGGAGGGAAAGGGAAGGAGGGAAAGGGAAGGAGAATTCCATCCCAAGTCCTCAGGACGCACACGCTTCGGGAACGTCTGTTCTGCAAACCTCCGTGGACAGAAGCAAGGCCCCCAGCTGTCACTCAGCCTTGCCCACCCGCTCCCCACTCACCCCCCTCCCCCCGCCCCCGGCCCCTGGTCCTCTGGCAGTGAGCACCTTCTCAGTAAGCCACTTAGGACAAGGAGGCGGGACTGCTCTGAGCGGCGGGTCTGTGTTGATGTTGCAGGGTCCAGGGTGCTTGCAGAGATCCTGGGAAGGCCGTACCTGCTGGCCACACTGCACACAAGAGTAACAGGACCAGAAGGTAAGGAGAGACTGTCTGCCTGGTGCTGGGGTCCGGGGGAAGGGCCGGTGACATGGCACGTTCTGCCCGGGCAGCACCAAAGAACTCTTGCTCGGGGCCCGAGTCCTACGGCAGCCCAGCCCGGCCAGTGGGCAGCGTATCTGGGATGAAACTGCCCCAGGGCTGGGCATGACGTCTGGTTTGCTGAGGAATAGCGTCGCAGTGACTACTCGCCTTCAGTCACGGGTAAGAGACAGACAGACAGGGCCCCTCTACGGCCGTGGACACCTCCCCAGGAGCGCGGAGCCCGCCAGAGGCCAGCTGGATGGAGTCAAGGTTGCTGGTTTCCTCCCGTTCCTCGCCTTTGAAGGAGCGGGTGACAGGCAAGGAGAGCCGCTTCCTGGCAGCTCGGTGTTAGTGCCCCTCTCCCGAGAATTCCCAGCAGAAATGAAAGTAGAAAACTTAACAACTTGCAGACGTGGCATTCAAGACGCAAACTGTGAGTCATGCACTTGGAACTAATAAGCCCGCAATAAGCGTGGTCCCGGAGCCGACAGGACTGACACGGATGTGCCACAAAGCATAAAACGTCTCCTTCCGAGCCCTGTTGACAGTTCCCATAAAATGCAATATTCTCTCAAAATGCTGGCGTCAATCAAACCGCCGCCTGACACATCCTCCGTGTGAAATCTTCCCTTTTTCTGTGGGAAAAAAATCAAAGGAAATGGAAGTTCCCAGAAATGCCAATTATCCTAAATATATGTGAAAACTCAAATCTGAGCTCTAGCCCAGGTCATGGGCAGCCCACTGTCTGGGAAGCTCTTCCCCCGAATGCCCGCAGGAATCTCAACTGCAACACGTGAAAAACAGTCACCTCCCCGCCAATCGGATGAGCCCAGCCCTCCCCTCTGAAGTATCTCCACCTCCCATGCCTTGACCTGCTTCTGACTTGGATGATCACAGCCTCCCAGGGTGGCCCACTGGCAAAACTGTTCCTGTAGGTCCTGCCCACTTTCAGTCACTCATCCCTGCCTCTCCTGGAGATGGCACCCCGTGTGTGTCTTCCCCAACCAAACCACCCCCTCTGTGCCCATCCAAGATGACGCTCAGAACCCCTCGAGTTTCTGAGACTTCATCACCCTCATTCATGGCTGTGCCCAAGCCCTGTTGTGTGCACATAGTAGGCGCTTAATAGATGCATGGTGCGAGGTGGGTTAGAAGGCTCTCTGGGCTCAGTGCATCTCGTCTTCAGTTGCCCTTAGAGTTCCAGTGTCTGCAGAAAGCCAGCCAGAGAGGCCCTCCCTGCTTGGAGGGGGCCCAGCTTAACACCCCAAGTCAGAATGTACCCATCAGCATGAGTGACAACGAATGCAAGGACTCCAGTATCAGCTCGGATTCTTGTTTAATCTAAATTGTCTATCTCTGTTCTATTTCTCCAGACTTTCGGTTATGAGATGACCCTGGCAAGGTTACCTCATAGGTCCCTGTAAGTCAGTGAAACTTTAAAAATCATCATTAATTACATTAACCGCCTGGTGCTGTGGTAGATAAGGCAGAATCTAATGACTACAACTCCATTACATCTTAGTTTAGAGCGTGTGCCACAAACAGGGCTCATCTGCATGTGCTTGGGGTAGACATGCATCTGTATGTGCTCAAAGAGAAAGGGAACGCGTCGTCAGGAATCTGGTGCCACCCACTTTAAGCAGAGTGACTGCAGAGGCATTCTCGTGCCCATTTATATATTCCATTTCTCCGGCGCCTAATAAATCTTTTATCTTCTAGGTCAGAGGCACGGAGGGAAGGAGGGTGTGAAGTTGAGTCATGCGGACAGAGTCATGCCTGTGGAACTTTTACCGAAGCCCGTGGTAAGGCCCCCGCAGCATGACCGACCCCGGAAATGCCCAGTGCGCAGCAGGCCTGGCGACAGACCTGGATTGGTTTGCTTGTTTGTTTTTGCAGAAGCCCAGACGGACAGCCGTCAACCAAGGAAGAGAGGGCTGGCAAGTGTGGCCTCAAGTGCAGAAAGGCTTGTCCAGGAATGACCATACCACACCTTTCTGCTCCAAACCCTGCAGGTCCTGGCTGCCCATACGTGAGGGCGTATGCACCCCAATCAGCCAAGCACAGCCCAGGCCCGGAAAGCAAGGTGAGCGGTGCCAAGGCGCAATGGTGTCGTGAGCAGGGGAGTCAGAGGTCAGACCTCCCGATGGGCCTGGGGCAAGTCAGGAATCCCTGTGCTTGGAGGGCTCTGTTCCTGGAGGGCTCTGTTCCCGGGGCTTCCAGTAGACTCGCCCCCAGCCGACGCCTCGCCTGGCTGCCTCACTCCTGCCTGTGAATCATCTCTGCTCCGTTCCCTTACTCCCCATAAATTCTCTGAGCAATCAATACTGTGAACAGCCAATAAGTGATCGATCAGTGCTAGGACCTCTGCAACTGAGGATCCGACTCAATAGAATTCTTACCAGAAGCGTTCGCAGGAAACAAATCTGGCGATCAGGTGGGTGGCTTCTAATTATGATGGGAAACTTAAAAATAAAGCAAGTTCCAAGCTGAAATTCTTCAGCCTAAGATACGATCAAGGAACTGGGAGAATCTGGCTGCCTTAAATGAACCCCTCGTCTCTCGTAGCCAGAAGTCCATGCCGAGTCTGGCTCCAGGGCTGTTCAATCATAACACACGTTGGCTGTTATATTTATGGCCTCTGCAGATCTCTGCAGTGAGAAGCAGAGAGGGAGGGAGAGGGGATGAACAATTAGAGGAGGGGTGTTTGGGAGGATCACGGTGAGTCCAGGGCCCCTCACAAACCACCAGCCGCTTCTACCCTGCTGCCCTGCTCCTGCCGGGGACCTGGACCAGCCTCACCAGGTAGGGACCCTGCGCAGGAGGCCCGCGTGCTCACACAACCCTCTCCCTTCCATTATAACAGACACTTCATGACCAGGAAGCTAATTGTAACATCCAATCCAAGCAAAGACACCCCCACAGAAAGAATCCTAAGACCTACTCACTAATGTCAGCAAGTGAAGAATGCATGTGGGGATGGATTCGAGGGCGCTGGGCCTGTGAAGGGAGGGCATCGCCCAGATAAAGTCTAACTTATGAAAACTGGGAACGTGCAGAGATTCTGGATCCAAGGTGCCAGCGTGGTCACCTGGGAGGGCTTAGCTGATCCCAGCAGTCGGCTCTGGCTGGGCTCTGTGGTAGTTTATTCTGCATGGGGTTGAGACGCCAGGAATTCTGTGGTTCCATGAAGAGCGGGAGCTCAGATACTCAGGGGGCCAGGACTGCCAGGTCTAGTCCGGGCTCATAGTTGCCCACATCAGATTCAGCCCCAGCGGGCTCTATCCAGAGGACGTGTGAGCTAGCGTTTCCAGAAGGCCATTGTCACAGCTTGGAAGCCACAGAGCTGTGATCCCAGGAGAGGCAGCTGGACAGGGTTTTAGCAGAAGTCCCTCTACAGTCACCACGGCTACCCTGGGCCTCCGATGCTGGGGACCGGATGCTGGAACCTCTCCCACGAATGCTGCTCACACTTGCCTCCAAGAATCATGGGGTGTGTCTGGCTGCAGCCTCTACCTCACGTAGATTTGTCTTTCCAGATCCTAAGGACAGGGAGGCTCCCTTCAAGGGTTAAGTATGTGTTAAAGGAACCAACCTGCATGTCCTGCAAAGGACATTTTAAAATCCATCCTCAGATCGATCGTCGGCCTGTGCCTAACAGAGCAGGGCCTGCCATGTCTGTGTTGACTCACTGATTTATGCAACAAAGATTTGGAGTCGCTGGGCTGGAAGCTGGACACAAAGAGGGCAGAGTCCCGGGTTTGCGGGGAGATCTCTCCCCGCACATGGGAGTCTGGTCACTGGGGTTGGACGCTGTCCACATGTTGTCTGTGTTCAGATGACGTTACGGGGGTCTTGTTTGTTTTGGCCCATTGTGGTCACAGGGGGCTTTGTGCTGGGACAGGGGGGCACCAGGCCAGCTCCAACGTCCGGGGGCTGCTTTCCTCTCTCCCGGACCCTCACCCGTCTTCGACATGCCAAGGAACTGAAACATGTTCCGGAGGCGCATCCTCCGTCCACATCAGCATGATGGAAATGAACTCCTTGCTTTTTACCATAAAAACCACCGTTCCTCTGCCAAAGCCGGGTGTTCATTCGCGTTGCTATGTCTTCGGAGATCACTGAGTGTTTATGAGTAGGTTGTGAGACCGTGCGATCCTTCAGCTGATGTTGGCTGTTTTAAAAACAGACTCATTTTGCATGTGGAAGTAAGAAAATGTTACAGTATAGACAGACATTATGCAGAGTTCTTTACCTTAAGTCTGAGATGGGGGTTGAGAAAGACTTCATTTTAAAAAAGAAAAAAAAAGGATTGTCTTATTCTAAACAGCTGCTGAGGTGCATGGTGGCATAATCGCTATGATCCAATAAAAAAAGGCTCATCTAAATTGCAGACGGTGATAAAATTGAGACTCCACAGATAACTTTTTGCTGCAAATGTATAGAATAAATGATCTCGTAATATGATAAAGTCGCCGGTCCTCTCTGTTTGCGGTTCATATTAAAACTTCACTTGCGATGTGACTGTCAGGCAGGTTTCCCAAAATGTCCCCGCGGGACAGTGAAATTGAATAACCTGGATCATCTACCAGAAATAATAAAAAAAGGGACACATTCTATGTCATCAGTAAAGTCCCGAAACTTTGTATTCGAGAATGAATTATTCATTAAAAGTTTTCGGAAAAGTCCTGGTGTTGCAAAACCAAGTTTTTGAACGAAGAAAGGAGTGGTATATTTAAAAATAAACTAGGATGGGTGCATCCTTTCTTAGAACGGACTGTGCAGTTAGAGCAATGAAGTCAGGGTCACAGGAACAACCCCACTTGGAGGATGTCCTTATGGCCCCTCCCAGGGAGGCTGCCCCCTTGCCTGGGCCTTGGAGACAGGACCTGCCCTCCCCAGACCCAGGCGGGTGCACATAGAAACAGTCTTAGGAGCTGGGGACCCGGATTAGGT